>NW_028274821.1:50873439-51498439 GCF_037043125.1 Eumetopias jubatus | reverse complement strand
TAGTTTACTTATCTGAGTAGAAGAGCAGATATTCAGATCTCTATAATGAATATTTTTTGGGTGAGACATAAGGAAAACTCCCCCCGCCACCCCCCCAAAGACTGTAAACTTCATGAAGGCAGTAGACCATGTGTCTTACCAAGTAGCTTATCTAGCCCTGGGAACACTGACAAACACAGGCTTAACATTCCCCTCAGCCTGACTAAAATTTAGGTAAGTTTCTTTCTGATTATAGCCCCCTGACTTCCCTTTTCTTAGAGCATTTACTTTAGAAAAGTTTCAAGTGTAAGTTCTTTCTTTGTCCTTTTGAGATCTAAATCTTCTGCAATCCAGGAATGTCTTTCTCAAGGACCTGGGAGCTATCCCTTGGAAATGTAATCATCAAGAAAGATAGGGCTCCTGTCTCCCAGTGTCTGTGGGAGGGTAGGAGCCTAACACTGATGATCAACAATTAGCAAACACAGGTGGCCTAATCAATTGACACACCAAAAACCGCCAGCACTTTTTCATTAGGTCACCCCAGCTTCAAAAATCCTCCCACCCTTTCAGAGGAATTCAGTTCAATCTCTCTCTTATTGCAGTAGTTTTAAATAAGGTCTCCCTTCCCTATTTAATTGATCGGGTGTAATTTTTCTTTCATAGCACTCAACCAACATTTGTTGAATTGGATTTGAAGAACTTCCACTTTCTATTCACATGGATAGCATCAGTTTAGAAAAAATAAAAGTCTTTGTAAAGAATACCAATGTTGGAGGAAAAGTTAGGAAACAAAGCAAAGTATTTGATAGATGGCTCAAGGTATCCATACTAGAAAGACAATCAAAAATAGTTTGAAGAATGGGATAATATTCTCTTAATAAAACTTTCTATAGCTAAGTGGTCTTATTTGGAATAATTTAAAGTGAGTTACATCATGTTGAAGTGTCTAATAAATTGCAAATGCTCAGGAATGTTTATTAAGTGGCAAGGAGTAAAGTCTTTGCTGAGTGGTGCTTATTTCCTATATAGTTGTCCCAGTGAAACCATTCCTATGGACTAGAGTTTTGGGACTGATCTATGTCCTCCATTTTATTGATTAAGAAACTGAGAACCAAAAAGGGTGTGATGGCTATTTGGTGGAAGAGCAGGAACTGGAAACCAGGTTGCCTTATATCCAATCTTTTGAGTTTTTAAAACAAATTGAAGCATAGTTGACATTATATTAGCTTCAGGTGTACAACGTAGTGATTCAACAATTCTATACATTACAAAATGTTCACCCAGATAAGTGTAGTTGTCATCTGTCACCATACAAATCGTCACGATATTATCGATTATATTCCCTATGCTGTATTTTTCATCCCCAAGACTTATTTATAAATGGAAGCTTATACCTCTTAAAACCCTTTACCTACTTTGCCTAACTGGCCCCACCCCAGCAACCACCATTTTGTCCTCCATATTTATTAGTCTGTTTCTCTCTGGCTTGCTTGTTTTGTTATTTAGATTCCACATATATTTGAAATCATATTTGTCTTTGACTTATTTCACTTATTTCGCCTCTAGGTCCATCCATGCTATTGCAAATGGCAAAATTTCATTCCTTCTTATGACAAAGCAGTATTCCATTGCATGCATGCATATATATCTACATATACATACCACATCTTCTCTATCCATTCATCTACGGATGGACATCACTCAGGTTGTTTCCATACCTTGGCTATTATAAATAATGTTATAATGAACGTAGGGGTGCATATATATTTTCAAATCAGTGTTTTTTATTTTGGGGGGTAAATACTCAGAAATGGAATTACTGGATCATATGGTATTTCTATTTGTGATTTTTTTGCAGAACCTCCATATTTTTTCCATAGTAGCTGCACCACCAATAGTCATGATGGTTCCTTTTTCTCCACATCCTTGCCAACACTTCTCTTCTTGATGCTAGCCATTCCTACTGGTGTGAGGTGATGTCTCACTGTGATTAGTCTTGTGTTCTTTTTACTCTCTTCTAGAAATTTGAGGTCTAATCTGGTGTGATATTTTAATTGGAGGGAGAAATTTAACTGACAAGACTTATGCAAAAGACAGGTAACAGAAGTGTTTAGGTGGAGAAATATAACCCGAAAAAAGAGAAGACTCTTACTCATCCATTGTTCCTTTTGGTAAATTGTAGCTACATAGTCTTGCAGTTAACAGCTCTTTGCCATGAAAATCTGATTTGATCCCCCAAACAAGCTCACCAAGGCAAGAAATGGCTTGATAAAATGATTTACCAAAGGTCACCTGACTAGTAAATGGTAGTGTAGAAACTAGAATGAGATTTTTAGTTCATCTAGTTTTTAAAAAGTCTACTTTGTGCCCATTAGGGGTAAGCATTATGCTGGATCTTGGAGAGAGTGTGAACACAGCGTGGAAGAGACAACAAACAAAAATATGTTTATGACAACTGTGATGGGTGCAAGTGCCTGAAAAGTGCAGTTTGCAATGAGAATTTATAAGAGGGTCATAACCTTGTCTAGAGATGGGGTCTGGATGAGGAAAGGTTGGCTCAAAGGAATGGCATTTACATTACCAGACCAGTATCCTGAGGATCCTCATTTAACCAGGGTTCAACAGGAGTGGCTTCTATACTCTGGTCGGGAAGCTGGTCCCAGCACTAGATGGAAAAATGAGAAATATAATGAATGGTAGGATTTTTTTTATCAAGCTAAATGTATTTAAAACAAAGGTCTGGGGCACCTGGGTGGCTCAGTTGGTTGGGCGACTGCCTTCGGCTCAGGTCATGATCCTGGAGTCCCGGGATCGAGTCCCACATCGGGCTCCCTGCTCAGTGGGGAGTCTGCTTCTCCCTCTGACCCTCCCCCCTCTCATGCTCTCTCTCTCTCTCATTCTCCCTCTCAAATAAATAAATCAACTCTTTAAAAAAAAATTAAAACAAAACAAACAAACAAAAAAACCCCCAAAGGTCTGTCTTATTTCCTGAGGTTGTCTTTCCTTATTTGTGATTTTAAAACACCCATTCTTTTATACAGTGATTCTTATGGTAAATAAATATTTGTTTGAGTAAATTACTTGGGGCTATAAAAATTTTCAAATCCTACATCATCACTCCCATTTTATCTAAAATATTTTTAGTCAGTGACATCCTAAAGACTGGGAACAAGTGATCTATATCCTGCTATAGCCTAACTCCCACCCCACACTTCCCTTTTATTTTATGAGTGGAGGGAAGATCTTCGCTTTGACTAACGTAATAAGTCAAAGGAATAAGATAGTACCTTTGTACTTATGTGGGAGATGGGATTAAAAGTAATGAGACACACCAACTCAGAAGCATAATGTTATTTCAGGAAATGAGAATAAACAGAATTTAAACATGTTACTTGGTACAGTTGCTGGGAATTTTCCTAGCAAGCTATCACGTCAACCTTTATATAGATGAGGGAGAGAGACAGGGCAGAAGGAGAGCCAATTGAAACTGAAGGCTGCTCTGACAAAGAGAAGGCTAAGGCTGGCTGGGGCCAGAAGAGGGAGAGCTTTCTTGATCCCTGTTGCTCTTTCTGCAGAGAATTTCTTTCTCAGTCTCTCCTCTTGGCCTTACTTGTATCTATCAACAGATTCTGTTTATGCCTTAGCTTCGGTGAAGGCTGTCGTGCTGGCAGAATGCCCTCCCGCCCTCATTGGAATGTGTCGCGGTGCAGAGGGTAAAAGCAATCGATGGCCCTTCCTGGCCCCACCCCTCCTCCTGCCCTTATAAATACTTTTATTTGCATTCTGTCCCTGTGGTCGTGCCTTAGCCCTTTGCATTCGCCCTTTCTAGTTGAAAGTCATTAATCTGCAAATGCAACTAATTAGCCCTTCACTGTTCCAGGAGCAGAAAACACTGCTCATTCATCGTCCTAGTTTATTGGATGCCAGAAAATGTACACTTAAGGATCAATGGATCTTTCCAATAAAAAGGGTGCTCTGTATAATTACGCAGTCGGCCCTGGTAAGCTATAAAAAACGAGAATTGCACAGAGCACCTAAAACCTGCCTCAGAATGGTGTACTTACTTAAACCATGGTCTTACATTTCTTATTTTCTCAAGTAAGTTGTGCCCATTTTATGAGGGGAGCCATCTCAATCCATCTTCTTGAAGAGTGAAGCACAGAAAATTAGGTGAAATTGGGTGCATTTCAGCCTTGACATTTTTCTTTTTGGAGAAAGGTTGAACTCAGGACCTCAGGGTTGGTATGAGATTGGAAAGGCCAAACCACTTTATCTTGTTTTTTCAATGGGGGAAAAAAAATCTCTTGATCCCGAATAAAATAAGAACTAAAATGCTTATGCCTAACCTTTTTTTTTTTAAGTACTGACAGAATTGACTATATGCCTCCAGAGAAAACTCTTGATTCTCCTAAAAGAAAATAATTTTTCTATAGAGGTAAATGTGTCAAAGGAAGTGAGAGGCAGGGTACCATTGGAAGTTGGATCGGGACAAGCAGTTTAATCCACAGAAGAACATCCTCCCTTGTCACAAACATAGTATCTAGTTGTGCTGTGAGTGTGTGCATGTGTGAGTATGTGTGTCTTTGTGTGTGACTGCTAGTGTGTGTGTGTGTGTGTGTGTGTGTGTGTGTGTGTGTGTGTGTATGCAGAAACCCTTTTTACCAAAGGGAAATTGAAAGTTGAAAAGGACTAGCAGGAAAGATGTGAAGAGTATTCCATTTCCATGACAAAAAGTCCAGGGAGGAAAAAATGTCTACAATTACCTATTTCTGGTAACCTTTGGGGAGAGTGAGTAGGACACTTGGGTAGCTGAATCCCACAGATGCGAGAGCAGGTGTTGAAGAGGATTGTTGCCATCACTGGCCACAGCCCTCCATTGCTCACAATCACCGTCCTTGGTAGATATCCCACACAGGTCTGTGTGATGGGTCTGCAGCGCTGTGTACCAGCTGCTATGAGCTGGGTTCTTTCTGGCTCTGTGCTGAGAGATGGGATTCATGCTAGGGGTGCAGCACCAGAGAGTTCCCTGTCTTTAACTATGCCTGGTGGTTAAACAGTTCTTAGCATAAATGGGAATGGACTTGGAAAATGAGCAGGCAGAACTATTTCCTTCTCTTCCTCAGAATATTCACAATAATTTAAGAATAGCAAACAGAGTTGGCTTTCCTTGAATAACATCTCTTTCTCTTCCGGGGTGGCGGGTGGGGGGAAAACAACTTTTTAACCTTTTTTTCTTTCTTTCTCTTTCTCATTCTCACCTGTACTTTTAACTTCAGGGATATAAAGACAGTGGTAACAGACTTAAATTTCTTCAGATCCATCATCTATACCTACTTAGTGTTTATCTAACCTTACTTGTTTCCAAAGAGGCATTATCTTAACAGAATGATAGGGAAGAAGCCTCCATTGTTCTTGAATGAATTGTCTATTGCAGGGGTTCTTAGGATGTTTTTGCACCCCAAACCCCTTTAAGAATTGCTGTCACCATATGATTTCACTCATATGTGGAATTTAAGAAACAAAGCAAATGAGCAAACAAAGGAAAAAACAGAGACAAACAAAAAACCAGACTTTTAAATACAGAGAACAAACTGGTGGTTGCCAGAGGGGAAATGGGTGTGTGTGTGTGGGGGGGGGAATGGGTGAAATAGATAAAGGAAACTAAGAGTACACTTACTGTGATGAGCAGTGAGTAACGTATAGAAATGTTGAATCACTACATTGTACACCAGAAACTAATATAACACTGTATGTTAATTATACTTAGAAAAAAAAAAATTTTAAAAACCCACAAAAGTATATTAAACAGCAGTTCTTTAAAAAAAAATTGCTGTCATAAATAACCTTCTTCTCAGCAGAAAATGTACACTCATGCCATTTTACTTTTGATTTTAGGGAATTCACAGATACTCTAAAGCAACTGCCTTCTGGAGTCTGTGGTCCCAGATTAAAAAACCTGTGGTCAAATGCAATGCCTAGGAAACAGCAGGGAAATTAAACCATATATTAGGATCTATGAGTACACTGTGTTGCAGAATAATAACAGATTGCTGCTTTATGGTAATGGCTAAGATTCAGTCTCGACTTCCCAGCTGTGTGAGAAGTTATTTAGCCAGTCCAAGTTCTAGTTACCTCATTTAAAAGAGGGTAATAACATCTACCTCATTGGGTTGCTGAGATATGCACATAGCTTGGGACACAATCATCCCTAAAAAATATTAGCGATTGTCGTTGTTAATAATGGGGAGTGGTATTCAGTGGTGATTAAGGCAGGGCATCCTCTCTTCCCTTGCTTGTCAGTTGTCATTGCCATCCTTGGGGAATTGACTCTTTTGAACATTCCTGAATGCCCAGCCTCTGCACCCTGCCACCGCCCCCCCCCCCCAAACTTCTACTTAGCTACTAAGACTCATCCTGCTTGAGGAAATCGAGTTTCACACTTTGAAAAGCAAAGAGATCCATGTTTTTAACAATGCTTTATGTCATGTTTTGAGGTGACTATGGACTGTGGAACTCAAAGGAGGGGATGCTTAGTTACCTGGTGGGCAGTGTTTATCTGGAACATTCCTCAACAGGGGCCTTATATTTACCTCTTCCACTTTCTTTTTACGCACCTTGATTTTAACCATGAGCTCTTTGATTTTTCTTTTTTTGGCCTTTCCCTTTTCTTAATTCCTTGTCAGTGGCAAGTCTCTGTTCAGTTCAGGCCAACAGATAATGATTAAATATCTTCTATCTCCCAGCTGCTGAGCTAGATACTAGGAACACAGAAATATGTAAAATATAGTCCTTATACTTGGAAGTCCTTGGAGACTTAGAGTCTGTTAGGCATAGTATCGTGATCATCATCATCAGCAGCAGCAGCAGCACTGTTGTTTACTGAGTACTCACTCTGAGTCAAGCATGTGCTAACCATGCTGCATACATTATTTCACTTCATTTCACTTCACCGTAGGATCCTCTTTCTAGAATCACCCATATTTTTACCCCAACACTACAAGCTTTTATTTGCTCTCTTTAGCCCAATCCAGCAATTCTCACTTCTCTCTTCTCTCCATGGTAACTAGTTTCAGTATCTGCAAAACCTTCTCTTATTCAACCACTAAATGCTTATAGTCCTCCAAAGCCTGGATATGGCTGTGTTTCCCACCCCTTCTATGCTTTGAAACTTAAAAATGATACAGCTTGTGCCTCAGTAAGTCGATGACCGGCCATTTTTCAGTTTTGGATGACTCAAACTTATTCTAGGTCAGACCTAGGAGATACAATATGATTCCAAAAAATTAGGAGCCACAAAAGTCTTCTGATTTTACCAAAGAGTTGGGGATTGTTCCAGAAGCTGCGATTTGGGTCAGAATGGTGGTTAAAGCCCCGTAGTTAATGAATTCACTAACTTTAAAACATATGATATTATGATCTAAGGTGACGTTAGAAGCAATGACCAAGTATTTTGTAACATAAAAAGAAGTATTAAAGGAATCTCATTATCTTTCATAGGATGTTTACAATATACTGTGTCTACATAATTATGGGATCTCCCCCATATAATGGAAAGAGATTGGTCATTTATTGCTGTGGTGGAGCTTGATGATTCACAACATCTTGATGTTTGGAAAGAACAACCTGTTTGGCATAGAGTGGGTCAGCTGTTCCTGAACTGTCTGTGGGGAGGAGTTACTTTTTGTTTACTAGAAGACTTACAGCTATCAGTCAGATTGGGGCAGGTGCCAGGCGCTGGCATTCAGTCTTAGATTCCATCGTGATAAGACCAGGGTGCTTTAGTGAATGCGGTAGGGGCTCTTACCTAGTCACCCTTCCAGACAGAAAAGGGCTTCTGGTGTTCTACTGCTCTTCTAGTATATGTTTGTCCATTGCTGAATCAGAAACCTCTGGAAGCTTATCAAAAGCACAAGGGATGTCTAAGATAAAAACTTTCGAAGCAACAATAATTGAGACTATATTTTGAGTACCTAATATGTGCTGTGCAAATTACTAGGGACTTTGCATGCATAACCAGTAACCCTTCCTAGCATAATCTGGGGTTGACGCGGTTATTCACATTTAGCAGATAAGTAGATTGAGGGCTAGAGAAATTAAGTAACTTGGTAAAGATCATATTGTTTGCAGATGGCTGACCTTGGGTTTTGTCATGGAGTGTTTTTATTTTTAGGATTGAATCTTTTTGGAAAGGGACATGATTCTTATAATTTTCTTGCCTAGTTTTTAAAAAAAAACTTTTTTTAAAAAATGCAGGAACAGTTCTACCTTTCTGATCCTGCTTTCATCTTGTACAGGGTGTGGTTTGAAAATGTTTCTAGACTAACATACAGTCATTTCTGTTTCCAGAAATGGCCCAGATTAAAAATGCTTGAATGTCGCTGTGTTGCAACAGACGCAATTGGAAAAACGTCATCCCTTTTGCCCTGTCTTTAAGTGTAATGATTAATGTACCATTGCAGGATGATCTATGTGCCCATAGATTACTGCCTGAATCACTGTGTCCACTTTATGACTTATTGTTTGCCTGAGATCACTGAACATTTTATTTAAAGATTAAGTGGAGGATTAAAGCACTTCTCTTCTTGGCCAGAATTTTTAAAAAAAGGAAAAAAAAAAAGGAAAAGAAAGAAAGAAAGAGAGAAAGAAAGAAGGAAGGAAAGAAAGAAAGGATAGATTAGGTAGAAAAAGGACTGTACCGATGGTCATTTCAAATTAAGCAACTGGAATCAAATCAATCGTTTGTCAGTGAGGCATATGAAAAGTTAAACAGATGCTTAATGGTAGCCAAACCCGAGAAATTGTGCTGTGATAAATAGTTGATATTATCAGATATCAATATTGTTGTATATATCAGAGGACCACAGATATGGGTGTCTTAGCAGCTGGTGTAATTGTGTAACACTCTTGAAAAACAACTGGAGAAGAAAAAAAAATTCAGATATCCAAATTAGTGGAATTTGAAAAATACATATATTACTGATCGAGCTCCATTTTGCAATATTCTCGGTTCATGTCATTTTGCAGTTGTTTTTTTCCACTGTGGCAGAAGCAGGAAAAAGCAAGCTGGTCTTTTAAATTTATTACATTACATTAGTTGCACTATAAGATTCTTTGAAGATGATTGTCTTGTGGATTCCAGTTCCAGATCAGTGGACATTTGGCTGGAAGGATTTATATTGTGTGCTCAGAGAATTGGGCCTTAAATCAGTGTTTCTGTAGGTTGCAGAGGGTTTGGTTTTTACAACTACAATAACTAACTCACGGGGGAAGTGTATGTGTGACCCTTTCCCGATATTCCAAGGGAAGTGTGTGTTTGGTCATCTTTGCTTTAAATTCTAAAAAGCAATACAACAGAAACATTAGCTTTCTTATCACCATGTGTTTGTTTCACTCGGTAAAAGAGATTCTATATAGAGGGGAAATAGTTGCATTAGTTTGTAATTTGTGAGAGAATTGAACTTTTGATTCCATAGAGGAGAACACTTAGATTGAATTATACCAGGTTCAGGGGACATTTTAAGCAGAAGCCTGCCTAAGTCCACTCTACGGTTTTCCTTTTCTGAAAAAGGCTTTTTCTAACAGTGATGGTAGAAATATCCTCTAGGAAAGACAGGGGAGTATAGATTGATGTTCCTCTATTCATTTATTTGTTTCTTTATCCAACCATTTATTCTTCAAACAAGTAAGTACCCATAGGAGCCAGGCTCTGCCTTTTGGGGAGCTCCCAGTTTGGTGTAGAAGGCAGAATGGGAATATATCTTTACTAGTCTGTGATGAGGGCTAAGTGATGGAGACAAGTACAAAGTGCTTTGGGAACAAAGAGGAAGGAGTGATGATCCACCTGGAAGGAGGGTGCATCCTTATGGTGGGAAGAAAAGATGCTAGAACTTGGTCTTTGTGAACTCATAAAGTTTAGCCAATGTTAGTAGGTCTGTTTGGCAGGCCTGGTAGGGGGGTGGAGTGTGAAACAAGATAGAGAAAAATTGTCAGAACTTAGTGTTGGAAGAGGCCCTGAGGATCATCTGGGCTTGTCACCTCACTGCAAGAATCTCAAAAGCCACCTTCACAGGGTCTTGATTTGCTTCGCTGATTTTTTATTTTTTAGTCTATTGGTTCTATTACAGCTCCCTGGTACAAAACAGGGCAAATGTACTGTCTCACTCAACAGCCTTTAAAATGTTCCTATCAAGCTTGTGGTTGCCCCAAACCCCTTGGCATTTTTAAAATATTATTCATACAATGGGTTGCAAAGCCTTTTCTGCATCCTGTTTGTGCAATTGATCGTTTTGAATCTAAGAGTAGGACTCTGCATTTATTCCTTTAAAATTCTATTGACTTGGCTTTGCTTTAATGTTCCAGTTTAAAGATCATTTTAAACCTGCATTCTGACATCTCTCATATTAGCTCTTCTGTCCCAGTCTATGCTATCTGTAAACTTGATTAATATGCTGTCTATATCTTTACCCAGGTCATTGATAAAAATGCTAAAGAGACAGGTAGGAGGACAGAGCCCCAGGGGATTGTACAGATCATCTCCTTTGGGCTATGGTTGTTTGACTAGACAGGAGTCAACCTAGACACCCAAGCTCATTGCCTTGTTATAGACAGGATGCCCCTCTGGACTGGTGTGTGTAGGAGTGTCCCAGTTTAAGTGGTTATGTTCTGGTTATGTTGTTTACCCCTAATTAAGGAGTACCTCCTTCCACACTCAAAAGTATTCTGCTTTGGTTGAAGAGTATTATGGTTACCCTAATTGTCAGAGACCACACTAAACCACTAGAAACATGATATTCACAGGGCTCTCTGGACCCTCTGATTTACTAGTTCTGTCATACAATGAAATGAGAGTTATTTGACAAATTTGTTCTTAAAATTTGTATTCATGCATTTTTCCAAATGTTTTTTTCTAAATGTTTTCAACTAATCCAAGGTTCCCCTCCCCCCCCCTTTACCTGTTGGGAACTAAATTTAAATTTACAAGCCTGCAATGACAGTTTTGGTTTCTTGTGTACTTACCGTATGCTCGGTATTCATCCAAGTGTTTTAGAAGTTTTATCTCATTTAATCCTCATCATAACTTTGTGAGGTAGGGATTGGCACTGCTATTTATAGGTAAAGAAAGTGAGCTATTATGGGTTAAGTAACTTTTCTAAAGCCTCGGAGCTAATAAAAGATAGAGATAGAATTCAAACCCAGGCAGATGGACTCTAGAGTCCTTTCTCTATCCCACTAACTTTCTGAATTTAGTTTTATCCTCATTTGAAACCTGTGACGCCAAAAAAAAAATAGACATGAAAGAAAGAAGCTGAGCTCAAAAATACTCCTCCTCCTCAAAAATCATTTACAGTTAGGCCGTAAAGGAAAGGTAATATAAATGTTCTAGGGTGCTGGCAGGAATTGATGGAATTACACAGTTTAAAGGACAAAGCTGAGGGACATCTCTCAATGCTTCTGACAAATGGGCCGTAAAGTGCTCGAAGACCACTATGGCTCAGAGAAATTCTTCCAGCCCTTTAGCGCTCTGGCTCCTGCATTAGCTTACAACGTTTGCTATCACTTTTCTGTGGCCCAGGGAGAGAGGGAGAGCAAGACCACAATGGGCCTAAAATGACCCTTCTGGGTCACTTCTTTTAGAAAAGCAATCAGTTTCATATCGCGAGAGTGTACGAGTGTGCGTGCCTGCAATAGCAAAATGTTTCAAAGTAAAACAAACAAAAAACTGCTCCTGGGTCATTTCATTCTTTTGATATTCTTATTTTTCCAATGGTTGGGGCAGAGTAGTGCTCAATAAATGTTTGTTGAGTGAGTGAACAAATCCCCCCAACAATTCTGTGTATTGGAGTGGGGGAGGAGGAAAGGGTGGGGCATATCTTCACAAAAGCCCTTTGTCCTTTTTGCATTTTGGTTCAAAACGCTCAGCTCTGCGGTTTCTTACACACGAAGCTTTTCGAGGATGTCACTTACCGAGGGAGGGACATCCCTTCCTCACCCTCTCCAAGCACGTTCTTCATTTCAAGACACATAACTTACTTATTATGTTATGTTAATGAAGGGACAGCCCGTGGTTTAGAATGTGCCGTGCTCTGTGAAAGGCAGAAAGAAAAGAAGCCTATAAATACAAGGAATCTGGACCAGAGAACATTTTATTACAAGACTCGCTCCTTTCTTAAAGACAGTAAACATGATGAATTTCTCTTTGCAACTGAATTTATGAAGATAGATGATTCTCTCTGTGGTTGTTTTAACTGGGTTTGCCTTGCGGTCTGGAGCAGAGTTGCAAACCCACACAAATACATTTATTGCCATCCCTAATGACAGGATCTGATGTCTTCTGTATGACTGAGGGGGACTTATGAAAATGACATTGCGTTTTCCCATAGGGATGGAGGAGGATTCATCCGGTTTCCATGTTTTCGCGGAAAGGCCTCAGTATTTTCTGTCAGGGAACACTCGGACTGCC
The DNA here is from genome assembly GCF_037043125.1 of Eumetopias jubatus. NCBI lineage: Eukaryota > Metazoa > Chordata > Mammalia > Carnivora > Otariidae > Eumetopias > Eumetopias jubatus. The sequence continues at coordinate 51,486,000 of NW_028274821.1, read as the reverse complement.
TGAAATCCTGCTTCTCCTACAACTTTTTTGTAGTACTCTTTTCAGGGTCAGACTGAAAAAAAAAATCTTTTGTTGAGACTTTTTCAAATACCAACCCAAAAATTGGTGGCAGAGCTTTGTGTTTGAGGCTCACACGTTCAGCTCACACTGGCTTTCTGCTGAGCCGACAAAGAAGGGAGAAGTGAAAGGAAGGGGAGGGGTGGTGCGGCGGGGAAGGGAAATGGAAGGTTTCTGAGCTCAGTGTTTAAGTGTCTTTTTCCCTCCACACGCCGCTCAAGCTCGAGTGCGCATGCACAGCCGCACGGGGGCACCTGGCTCTACTCTGCTAATGACGGCGGAGCGCATCACTGGCTATGCACATCACAGAAGAAAGCCATTCTGCTCAGCTCTAATTCCATCAGGATCATTTACCTTTTGAAGGATAGAAAGGAATGAATTGAAGATCAAAATCATCAGCCTTGTTTGGCTTCATCTAAGATTTATGGCAGCTGCTTTCAAGGGCAACTGGAAAAAACCAACTGCGGAATTCACATCTGTACCATTTCTTGTCTTTCAATATTTCATAAATGTTACGAGCAAAGTCAACCTCTGGGGACATTAAAATTAAACAACCTCTATCCCTCCCCTCTTTTGGAACGAGAGCATATATCAATAATCGCTATATTTAACTACTCTCATCTGTAACATACCTTTTAGGATTAGCTGTCTGGGAAGCCTACATTTAGTTTACTATTCATTTGCCGAAGGTTATGATAATGTGGGATCCATGTCTTTGTGATGTCAAAAGCATTAAACTTTGATTTAAATTGTTAATAATACAGTGCCCATTTTTGCCAGCTTTAGACTTGAATTCGTTTTTTTTTTAAGCAAACATTTAAGGGATATCAACCAACATTTGAAATGAAGATATATTGTTCTTAATTTAAGTGCCTTGATGTGCAGCCAAAGGAAAAATTAACTTATATATTAAAAAAGAAAAAAAACCCAGGAAGACATTTGCTGTGATCTCTGAGGAAGTAAATAAGGTTGCTTTGGTTTCTTGAGATGCTTTGATTAGTTTTGACAGCAAGAAATATATCTTGCATCCATATGATAAAAGACTACAATATAAGTGAGGCTGATATAGTGGCTCACGAATTATCCCAAGGATCAAGTACAGTGGACAAAATTGATAAGGCAAATTAGTTTTCTATTTGCAAGGTGTTCAAGAGCTCTAAACTTCTCTTTTCATAGTAAAATGCTTATTCTTAAAGAAGTCCCAAGTGGAGTAGCTCCTATGGATCTTTTAGTGGCATCTTTACAACAAATCTTTACATTATTTACAACAAACGAACTCAGCATCAGCCTTGCCCAGCTGGGTCTGCCAACGTCTTAGCTCCCAGTGGCAATGCTCCTGGTCCCCAAAAGGTAAAATGTCAGATGTCAAAGGGAAATGGATATGAACTGAGTAAATGAAACCTTTCATGAGAAGGGCTTAAGATTGAATGAATAGTATTTTTGTTCAGCTAAGATGTAGAAAACAAAAGTTGTTTTTGCCTCTAAGTTCCTGATACCAGCTCCCACAATTGTAAGAATAAGTAAAAATAAAACCTGAATTTTTGCATAAAAAAAAAAAAAAGATTGAATGAATAGCTGTTACTGGAATGAATGGTGGAGCCAGAGAGACTTCGGTTCAAATCCAAGTTCTGCCAGTAGCTGGGCCATCTTGGGCAAGTGACTTAACATCTCTGATATGAAGTTTCAATATCTTTTCTTGAAAAATGGAGATAGCTTCCTTATATAGCTGCTGTGAGAATGGGATGGTTTAACATATCTAGTAACAGTGCTTGATGCGTAGAAGGGGCTGGATAAATGTTGGTTCTTTCCCCTAACCCCTTCTCATTAGAATTAAATAGGATATTCACAAAATGGTCATAAATATGTTTACCTTTAGGAGTGTGTTATTTATTTAAGAAACGTAGATAGAAGGTTAATAGTATAATAATGACTCCTGGGTGCGGTCCTGTGTTATGGGTATTGCTGTCACATTATGCAAAATGGAGAGAGGGGAAGAGGAGGGAGGTTGGGAGGGAGCCCGGCTCATCCTCTCAGTTAGGTCCTAGGGGCACGTGACTTCACTGGGGTGCCTCAGTATAGGGATGGAGTGTTTAGCTTCAGATCGGCATTCCCTTCTTAGCTCTCTTTCCAGCCTTGTTGGACTTCATTCTCCCTTCGGCTTCCTCGGCTCCAGTCCCATAAGGCCTTCTGACAGTTCTTAGAACATGCCCCGTTCCTTCCTCTCTGCTCCCGAAGTCTTTGCACTTACTGTTTCTTAGGCTGGAAATAAGTTTCCTCCTTGTGTTAGAACAATTGACTTCTCATCTTAAATATTAATTCCTCGAAGGAATTTTCCCCAGGATTCTAGCTAAGGCAACCCCCCTCACCACCATTTCCCGGACGATAGCAACCTGTTTATTTTCTTTTCTCCCTTATCTACAGCTATAATTATTGTTTTTGTTTGTTGTCTGTCTTCTTCCCTGCTCCAGCTACTGAGCATAGCTTAGCACGAGGCACAGAGCAGGCGCTCAGTAACAACAATGGTGATACTTATGACAGTAGCTTGAACTTACATAGCTCTTCCAATCGCCTGCCATTGTTCTTTGCATAGATAAACTGTTGAATCTTCCTTGAGATCCTAACAGGTGGACACTGCCATTTGGCCCATATTAACAGACACCAAAACTGAGTGCAGAGTAGTTAGGTGAGCTGCCTAAGGTTAGACAACTGGTAAACTGAATACGTGAGTGGATGTGTGAATTCTAACCACGAGAGCAACTTTTCTTCCCCTTTGGCTTTTACAGACCTTCTTGCCTTGTACCAATTAGCGCTTTGTCTCTGTTTAAATCTGCAAGTGATCATAGTTTCATGTTTATCGCTGTGCCCCTCTCCTCTGTCCTCTGTCTTTGCCACTCCCCCCACCCCCTTGCTGCCTTGTAAGTTGGCATTAGGTTTCCCCAACTGGTAAGGAGAGATGAGGACTGAATTATATCTTACTTAGGCCATTTAAGAAAATATTGTGATGCCCTGAGGTGTGTTTTGGGGAATCACTTATAAGGCTTTAGTAGGGGGAGGTGTCAAGACTTTTGAGAGAGGAGGTGTAAACAGAAATAGTGGGTCCTAACCTCTGCCTGGTGAAAAGCGTGTACTCACCAATAGCTACGTTATGCAAAGCAGTCATGGCGGCGACACAGATATTTTCCATTTTAGGGAAGTTTGTTTACAGCTGAAATAGTTTGCATTTGCACCACAGTAGACACAGACATTGCTGGGATCTCTGACCACGTTCCTTTGTTTATCCCCTGAGTATCTCAGACGTGCCTTCCCTTTATTGAAGACTCAGTGCCCTTCCTTGAGCATCAGCCGTGGCGTTCTGGTGATGTGGTGTCTCTCGGGGGCTGTCGGGGGAGTGGGGGCTGGTGGCCTTCACATGGCGTACTCAGACTGCTGTGCTGGAGAGCCAGTCTCCACTCTTATACTCTGCCTCCTCCTGCCGCTGTTGGCCGTCAGGTGTCCCAGCTGCTGTCACCCCTTGCCTTGTTTGGCACCCAGCTGTCGGAATGATGGCTTGAGGGTGGATCCACCTCTTCTCAGGAGTTAAATGTGTAGACTTTATGACAGTCATTTTCCGTACGGTAAAATTTTTTTTTTCTTTTTTTACCTTTAAGTTCTAGATGGTTAGGATGACTCAAAGTGTAGATTCTAGTAATAAATAGGGTGCTAATTTTTCTTTGCGTAATTCTCAGTTTTAAAAATTGTAATTGTATACTTTATGATTATATAAATGTATACTTTCATTTTAATACTGGTATATTGATGCATTGAATCCACACATTTATTTCATGCCTACCAAGTGCTGGGCGTGGTGCTAAGCCTGGAGTTCTAAAAACGTTGAGCAAAACTAGGCGGCTTTTATTTTACCTTCATGGAGCCAAGGACTGCAGGGGCAGGCAGACCATCCAATCAGCACACAAATGTCAAATTGTGACTCTAATAAGGCATACAAAGGAGAAGGTATACTATGGGAATCCAGTCTCGTCAAAAAGGTTTGCGGGGGAGGGCTTCCCTAAGGTAATGATTTTGAGCTAAGCTGTGAAAGATGAATAAGGAAGAGCAAGGCTAGAAATTGTTTTAAAGATTTTGTTTATTTATTTGAGCGAGCGAGAGAGAACAGAGGGAGAGTGAGAGAGAGAAGCAGACTTCCTGCTAAACAGAGAGCCCGATGTGGGGCTCGATCCCAGGACCCTGAGATCATGACCTGAGCCAAAGGCAGATGCTTAACCAACCGAGCCACCCAGGTGCCGAGCAAGGCCAAAATTTATGAAGTGCTCTATCCTTTTTCAAAGAGGTTTTCTACCTATTATTTCATTTTACTCTCCCACCAACCCGGTGAGTCCTTTTGCCAGATGATGGATGACGGATGACTCACGTGTCAAGACAGCTTTTGTGACTTGACCCAGGTCACACAACTAACAAGGGGTGGAATTGGGACAAGATGCCCGTCTTTTCACTCTTAAGAAATGGGGGCAACAGAACTAGCCTCCAGTTGTACCCCTGTAGTTATGACTTGGCCTTTGGCATTGTCCACTGTAAAATGGTGACTGTTAGCGAATTAGCAAGTGTTCATTCTTTTCCCTTAGTGTCCTTCTGTTGTGACCACTTTCTGTCTCCACTCTTGCACCCTTGGCATGCTCTGCAGGAGGGAGGCATCCTGTGATGAAGGCGAGTTTTTGTAACTCATCCCTATAGTCTATGTGTATATTAGTTCTGGCAACTTTACGCAGACACATGCGCTTAAAGTAAATATATCCTTCCTCATATATCAGGGCAGGGCATTGCACATTTATTCTTAGGTATCTAAAACCTGAATCTGCCCAGTGTAGAAAGTTGGCTTCCCAGGTAGTTGTTGGAAGCTGGCTTGCCCGTAAGACCAAGCCAGGTTTGATGATTTTTGCTCTACGTGGCTTGCAGAAAGTCACAGTTAAATTAATACTCAATTCTAGCAACTGACTCATCCCAGCTACGTGTGTACATCTACTTTTTTTCATTAAAATGTATTTTTGATCATTACCTTGTATGGTTTTGCATATTGTAGGACAGGCTACTTTGGGGAAGCAGGCAGCTTATAGAAGAGAAAGCATGGGTGGCAGAGTCAGAGTCCTGGTTTTGAATCCATCCTGCAACACTTACCAGATGGGTGGCCTTGCTTATTCAGTCATTCAGTTTCCTTGCTCCTCAGCTTCCTTGTCCAAACAACGTGGTCAATAACAGCTTCTTTGTATAGCGTGCTAGGTAAACATGAGAAATAAGTAAGAGAGAGAAACCTGGGAAAGCATTTTCTTCTGTAAAACAGATAATAATAGTCGTACTCATGGTGTGGTTGGAAGGGTTAAGTGGGGTCCTGTTTATAAAATGCTTTGTGCAGGGTCTGTTACATGATAAATGTCGGCTGTTATTATGATGGGCCAGATAGTATGCTAAGGGTTAGAGGGCTAGAAAGGGAGCAAGATAAAGGTGCGTGTTTACCGATGTGTGTGTGTGTGTGTGTATACCTGGGGGGTGTGTTCTCATGGCCATATGTATGTATGTCCATGGGTGTGTGTATTCATGGGTATATGTGTGTGTATCTGTGGGCGTGTGCGTGTGTACCATGGGTGTGTGTATACCTATGGGTATGCGTGTGTATACCCGTGTGTGTGTGTGTGTGTGTGTACCCATGGGTAGGTGGGGTGCATATACCATGGGTGTGAGTATACCCGTAGGGGTATGTGTAGTCATGTGTGTGTGTCTACCCATGGGTGTGTGGGGGTTTGTGTACCATGGGTGTGTGTATACCTTGGGGGTGTGTGTACTTATGGGTGTGTGTGTGTGTATCTGTGGGTGAGCATGTGTGAGTGTCTGTGGGGTGTGCATGTGTAGTGTGGGTGTATGTATACCCATGGGTACATGTGTGTGTGTACCCAGGGGTGAGTGGGTATGTGTGTGGGGGTGTATATAACAGGATGTGTTTGGGATGTGCTGAGAGAACAGTGCAGGAACCACAGTTCAAGGACAGCCCTGAGTTCTGAGCCACTATTTACTATCTCTTGGGTAAAGGATGTCAACCTTGAGCAGTGTCTTCCATCTAGAATGTCACCAGGCAATGCCAAATCTTCTCTGGCAGGAGTTCCTTCCCTTTCCTGATTAGACCTTAGGGCTGAATCTGACACCATTTTTCTTCTTTCATTTCACCTCAAATACTCTACATGGTTAGTTTTCTTGTAAAACCAAAATGAGTGCAAATCATTTCGCAGAGCTGGGACGTGCCGATGGGCTTTTGATGGATGGCATTGGGCCATGGGGCTCTGATCACTTGCAACGTTGCTGATGGAGCCTCTGAGGTGGGTGGAACCTGGGGGAGGAGATGAGGGCTTGTCACTTCTGATGCCCTCTGACAAAAAAATGACAGCTGAGGCAGAGACAGGGCCCAAGGGTGGGGCTGTGTGGGGTGCGTGGGAAGGCGCCAGTGAGGGGGAGGATAGAAGCTCATCTGACGAGAACAGGGGGTTGAAGTAAGGACAGTGACTGGATACTGTGCAGAAGGTGGGGGATGAAGGTAGAAAGCTCATTTGGTACAAGAAAAATATATTATAGACTTGTGGGGGGAGGGTATCATGGTAACAGTTTTCTATACATGGAAAATACTCAGGTATGTTTTCCTGAGGTCTGACATTCATGGGAGACCTCTAGCCATTCAGTGATCACCTGAAGCCTGTGTCTTTTTATTAAAAAATAGTGACATAAGCAATGACAGAGGAGGACTGAAAGGATGAAAACTGCAGTTGTTTCTGAGTACTTATTTACTTGAACAAAAAACACTGAACAGTGTGTAGACTCTGATGTATCATAGATTTAGATCAAAATCCACCCATCCATCCATCATCCATCCGTCCATGCATTTATTCAACAAATAGTTATTATGTCAAATGAGGGTATGTACGTGTTATGTTTTGCTGCAAAACTAGGAACATCAGGATCCAATGCATGAAAAATGAGGCAGGCAGTTTTCGGTTGAGGGATGGAATGAACAGGCTGTCTTGGGAGAAAGTGAATTCCTCATCATTTCTTCCTTCCTTTGTTCAGTAAAGATTCCTGTATTCCCTTCTATCTGCCAAGGGTTTTTCTGGACACTGGCCATTTGGCAGTGGATAAGACACACCCAGTTCTACTCCACGAGAGTTTCTATTCCAGTGGGGCAAAAATGAAATAAAACAAATTGAGTTCTTGATAAGTGTTATAAATATAAAGTCAGATAAGGGGGGTGCAGTGATGGGGGGAAAAAGAGTGATCCTGGAGCTCTCCCTAAGGAGGTGGCGTTTGAGTAGAGTCCTACATGCAGGGCAGGAGTAGGCTGTGGAGAAAAGCACAGCCTGAGGAGGAAAAGACCTGGACAGGTGTGAGAAATAAGAACAGCATGGTTCGGAGGTGGAAAGGAAAAGTGAGAAGTCTGGAGAGGGCTCCGGGGCAAGGCATGGTAAGGCCTTGCAGGTCACAGGAAGGAGTTTGGATTTTACTGTGTGAGGGGAAGAGGCCCCTTGAGGGCTTTCAAGCAGGGGGATGAAAAAATCTAATATCTGTTTTAGAAGATTGTTCTGGTTGTTGTATGGAGAATGACGTAGTAGGGAAAAGTGGTCCTTTTGATTCAGTTCTGTTCGTTTTCTTAAATGTTAAAGGAATAGACATTCCTATTTTTTTTGGCAAGACACTAGACAATAAAAATACTGCATTATTTTCTGTCCTATCAAATCTTGAAGTATTTCAAAAACACTTTCTCACTTGAACTAAAGTTTTTTTTTTTTTTTTTTTTTTTTTACTAATTTAGCTGGTCATAGGTCAGACCACATTATGGATTTCATACAGTTAGGATATAGAAAAATGATAGTTCAGTCCTTTGTCATCATTAACTAAATCTATCCTAGAAACCTTCTTTTTTTTTTTTTTTTTGTTATGAGAGTAACCACTCTGGGTAACGGATAATAATAATAGTTGGGACCACCCTAGTTCCTGTGTGCCAGGCATGGTTCCAAACATTTGGACTTCATTCCCACAACAATCCTCTGAGTTAGGTACTAATTGTGTCTTCGTTTTATGATGAGGAACCTGAGGCTCAGAGAGGTCAGGCATCTTGCCCAAGACCACACAGCCAGCCAGGAGGAAACCCTGGCATGCTGGGCCAGGGACCTGTCTTCTCTACTGACCCTGTGCATGAGGAGTCCCCCTGGCCAAAAAAGATGCCGAACTGCAGATCCCTCCATGACGATTGCTTCTGAAATTTCTCTGCCATGCCCAGGCTCAAGTCAAAGCCTGGCTCCTTCACCCGGGCTTTAGTCCAGCCCTGCTGCTCTACGAGTCTGAAGAGAGATTGCTGCAGGCACCACACCCATTTCCATCACTCTGACTCTTCTGGTTCTTGTGCCACAGCTTCTGGCCCTGTTCATGGAGGTCAGTTTCAGGCTAGTCTCCTCCGCTGCCAGCACAGGCCAGCACTGTCATCGGGGGCTTGGAAAGGAGTGGGAGGGCCTGGCTTGGCTCTCTGGTGTTGACTCTTCTCCCAGGGACAGGGAGGGGGGACAGGGAGGTAGAAATCCCTTCGTGTGACTGCCGAGAGACCTGTGGAAGGGATCCTGGTGCCACGGGACCCTGACTCAGATGGTTCCATCAAGTTCCATCTGATGATGGTGGCCTTGTCTGTCCTGGTGATCGCTGGGGGTTTTAAGGGTTTCTTTGAGGAGGTTTTCAGCTTCAGTCTAGACTCTGCTGTCATCAGACCTCTCTGAAGGTACTTGAGGGTCTTTTGGGGATGCATTCCTCTTACCCCCTTTGCAGGCTTTTACTCATATATATAGACAAGGGCAGATATACATGTATGCATGTAGGCAGCTTAATATGGGGAGTCATGATTTCACTCATAATTTTCCTACTTACCATTGCAAGACAACAATTGTGACTTTAGTAACAACTTTATGTTTACCATAATTACCAGGTATTTGTACCATGCTGCTGCTCAGATTGGATATCCATGGGTCACCATGGGTGCCAATATGACCATGTCCTGACTGTCAACAGCCAAATGTGGTCCCTGAATGTAGAGACTGGGGCCAAGAATGCAGGGACGGGATGATTCACTTACACTCAGATCAATCCAGGCACATAGTAGAGAGTGCTCAGTGTCTTACCCCAAATTATAGCTAGGAGACCTTCCTAAGCCACCTCTCCTCCACCCTGTGTGGTTCTGTTGTGACAATCTTTTGTGGTGCTGGGGACTGATGTGTAACACAAATGGGGCCCGAGTAGCTTTCCTTGAGACTGCTCTGCTTGAGTGACCATGGAAGACTATTTCGTGCTTTTTGAGGTCAAGGTGCTAGGGGTGGAGATGTGAATACTCCATTGCTGACTGTCATTGCTCCTGCCATGTGGAGATAGCCTGTCTTCAGAATAAAGCCACATATAAAAGGAAGGGTAGCCGAGAGGCAGAGAGAAAGACATACTCAATGGCATTGTTTAAGCCCCTGGATCCAGCAATGCCTGAAACCTCCTAGAATTCAAGTTGTGTGAGTCAATCTATTTCCTTTTCTCTATTCTCGGGGTGTTCGAGTTATATTTCTGTAATTTACAGCCCAAAGTCTTATGAGGGTAATCTGTAAATTATGACTAAAAATTTAGAAAAATTAAAAATCTAGGGAAAAATAAATGATCGTTGGAATCTGAAAAGGAGATTGTGTGTTTTTATGTATTTTTCTCTTCATGTCCACTGAATGCAGGAAGCAGAAGCTGAGATACATGTGTTCAACATAAGAATGTATTTCTGGATTTGAATGATTATTATATGTTAAGTCTCCTGGAATGGTTGGAAAAAAGGCATTGAAAATAGGATTGCCATTCTTATGTCTGGCCTGCTTTGTGTGTTGTTGCTTGAAAACAAATGACAGATGACTTCCTAAATCCCTTACAACCATCATTTCCTCAACATAGTACTGTTTGTGGCAGCACTTGACTCAAAAGCCCTCCCCACACACCATCTATTTGTTGCACACAGTGAAGCTAATCCTGGGCTAGCCCTCAGGTTTCTGCCTGCTTCATCAGCTTTCTGTGACAGGTAAAAGATGGAGAAAAACAGCTGGGCGTGTGGGGGGGACAAAGGGGTTTTTCTCCACAGAGGGGCTCCCTCCAGCCATGAGCAGGTGGAATCTTTATGTCCCATGATTAAAGAGGCCGACTTAAAGCCCATCTCACCACACGCAGCTCCGCTGGGAAGGAAAATGGTGCAGGCAGGGATGTTTTTCGTATTCTCGAGTTCTGTTTTTGAAAGAAAAGAGTATTGGAGTTCTGAAAAATACGCGGAGGCCCTAAGGGGTGGGGTGGGAAGGCTTGCTTTTGGGGGTGGGGAGAATGAGGACACCACCGGACCTGGTGTTGGCTGATCCCTCCACAAGATGGCACCCCTACTTCTTCATCTTCCCTTTTAGTTTCAGGCTTGAGGAAGAACTTGTTCAAATCATCGCAGAACAAATGCAATCTTGACTTAGGTTTCATAATTTATAAAGCTGACTTCATGTCCTATCTTGAATCATGTGTTACCGTGTTTCAGACAGAGCTGTTTTTATTATGGTATCATTATTATTAATGCGGGTGCGCCTCTGCCTTGCCAGGCTGCTTCTGACTCTGAGGCTGCGCTCACTTCCCCCAGGCATCAGGGGAAGCAGCCTGGGGTAGAGCAGTGATTCCCAATGTAGCGGCGGTGCTGGACCAGGTTCGTTAAAATTTCCAATCTGTTGTGGACTGACATTATCATCAAACGAAATAAAAATGAATAACTAGAAAAATTAAATGAAAAAAACATACAAAATACAAGCCCGATTTGATAAGTTGTAGTTACAATAGGCATAAAATGACATTTTAATATATACTATCAAAACAAAATACCGTTGGAAAAAAGACTTGCTAAAACCCATGTGGTTTTCTTAAAAATACATGTATAGGAGATTAATATAAGGAATCACCATTATACTTGTAATTTTTGTGTCTCACAATCATAACTGACTCCCATAATCATAACTCCCTCATGTTAAGCAACCAGTATGCACACTTTGAGTTAACCATGTGCATAATACAAAGTTTTTTTTATCTGAACACACTAGCTTGCTTCTTGCTTAATTTATCTAATCTAGGTTGGATTGATGCAGCGTCACTTATAGGAGGTAATGCATGTCTCAACTGTGCCTATGTTTTGTATTCATAACATTCATAATAGAAAAACTGAGGTACAATGAAAGAAAAACTTGCTTTGGAATAATTGAGAGGAAAAGCTAACTGTTTCTGACTTTATTTCTTCTCTCATCCTTTCCCTGTTCCATGAAAAGTTACCTTTTCCTGTTGTGATGTGCCTTTCCCCCAGTGTCCTTGTGCTTTTGCCACCAATGGCCAGCACTTGTGACTCTTGTTGACCAATTGCTCCAGAGGGGAGGAAGTGTCTGGGGGGTTATGTGTCCTTTCCCAGACGGCCCTGGCCAGTGATGAGCAGGTGCACCTGTAGGAAGGCTCCAGCTTTCTTTAAGCGGAGACTGCTCTGAGTATAATTAACCCTCCAGAATTCTCCTGCAGGACCAGGACCAAGCTGTCCTCCATCGAAAAAGTCTTGCTTGCTTTCTTTCCCTTCTCTGTCCTGCTTTTCCTCTTCCTAACCGGTTCTTTTTCTGGGAGCCCTTCCTTAATAAAACACATGCACGTGAATTGTTGTCTCAGTGTCTACTTCCAGGGAAGCCAGCCTAAGGCAGTATCAGATTTAGAGTATTTTAGAAATAGGCATGGCAGACCATAAAAATGTCTTTATATATTTTAAGTCTTTTGCTTTCAGAGATACTGATGTCCCATTATTGGTAACATAATCCAAATGACCACTTTGGGAAATAAATCAACCTAATTTAACTTCCTTGGCTTTTTAGAAACCAGACAAGCCAGAGATATTTAGTGTACCAATTTTCTTGGTACACTGAAACACTCGTCATAGACATACTCTGTTTTACATAGATCTGTGCATTTTTTTTCCTCCTTGTTTTCAGTTAATCTAAACCCAATCCTTTACCCTTGGAGAAGGTAAACATAAAAGCTTCCTCCCTCTACAGGCTTGAGGTGTGACTAAAAGAGGTTTTAGAATCCCCCCACCCCAGATATTTTTCAGAGGGCTGTGTCTACATTAATCTGTTTTAGAGGATACCCTCCCCCAGAATCATTCTGACATGGTCACTTTTCATTTAGCTTTACTTGGAATTAAACAATATGACAAAACATAACAAATTCAAACTAATTTGGAGGAATGCTGTTATGAATTAGTGAAAACAATTGAAGTGTATTAAAAATGGAGAGCAGTTTTATTGCCATGGAGGTAAATATGTGTTGTCTTGTCAATGATCCTGTATTGTAGACACCTATTATGCACTAGGTGTTTGCATTATCTCATTTCGTTCTCACAACCACTCTGCAAATGAGGTATTTTTCTTCTCAATTTTTAAACACCAGATGAGGCATAGAAAGATTAAGTACCTTTTTTAAGTCTTGAAATTAGTAAACAATAGAGCTAGCATTTGAATCTAGATCTTTCCACCAAGCCATGCTGCCTCCACAGTTCAACAAAATTAGCTAACGAAATATTAGTGTACCTCATCAGCTTTAAGGAAGGGTCAATAGCTGTGTGTAATTGACATACTCATTTAGTATGCAAACAGTATTGTTAGTGTGTTTGTAACGCTTTAAAGAAAAATAACAGAAATCTCCCTGGCCATCTTGTTTAACAGCAATAGCTACCATTTATTGATTGTTTCAGGCACCTTCCATTCATGTCTACTTTAGTCAGCACAAGAATTCCAAGGTGGGTATTATTAACATTATTTTATATATGGGCAGATGGTGAAGCACAGAGACTTTAGGTAATTTGTGCAATGTCACACGGATAGCAAAATGTGCGCTTTGGGCCCAGCAACCCATGAGCTCAACTGCTATGCCCTTCTCTGCTAACACTTAGCTGGAACTTTCTTAGGGAGAATGCAAAGGTGACTGCTAGGTCAGCTGAACCAGTGGGTGGGAATAAGTAAGAATGAAGTTAGGACCTTCTTAAAGCATTTTGTTCCTTGTTGATGCCAAGTAGGTCTAGAAAAAGAGGAAGCAAAGCCAGAGATATGACAGCATCTTGGCTTGACGTTAAAGGGATGCTTTTGTTCTTACCGCACCATTGCAGTTTTCTCACCGGCTTTGATTCCTTTCCTACCGTTCACCTGTAAACAAAACCACTGCTCCCCTTTTTTGGAGCGGGTTACCCAGAAACTCACAGGGTTCATCAGAGCCAGGTGTTTCTCTGCACCTGGTGTGTCTGATCTGCAGAGCAAAGGGATTCATAGACAAACACAACAGGACTCATTGTAGACTACACAATTAATCATTCTGGGTTTCTGATTTGCTCTTGAAACTTGCTATGTTCCTGTAATGGGAAAAAGACAGCTCCATTTATCACACTGCACCTCATGCTGCTCCTTGGCACCTTCCCCTGGGTCCCTCACCATCCCCAAACTTCTGAAACATCTGCTGTGGGTACCATGGCAGGGATTTCTTCACGTTCCCTGTTATATGTGCCTTCTCAGCATACTGGTTTAAGCTCTCCTTTTGTGACCAAAGACTGAAAGGTCAGTATTCTCTATGGAGATGAACAATTAGTAAGTTCATTACTTATGGTGGCATTCATTGTTCTTGGCCAAAGATTACATTTTTGTGTGGGACATACTGATGTTTGTCAAAAGAGCACTGGACTGGGAGTTAGCTTTGCGGATTTTTGTCTTGGCTCTTCCATTAATGATTTTGGGGTAAGCTGCTACCCTTCTCTCGACTTTTGTTACCTAATGATGAATCTAGGTTAGATCAGTGCTTCTCTACCTTGGATGCACATTATAATCACATCACATGCACAAAATACTAATGCCCAGGTCTTACCCCAGGCCAACTAAATCAGAATCTTTGGAGGGGCAGGAGCCCTGGCATTGATATTCTTATTCAAGCTCCCTAGGGGATTCTCATGTTGACTTTGGTTTGAGAACCGCTAGCCTCAGACTAAAGGATTGTTTAGTCTCTAAAAGATAGATCATCTTTTTCCTTAAGATGGGAGAGTTAAGATCACATTTGTACGAAAAGGGAAAAACCCAGTAGGGAGCAGAGTTTGATGATACAGAAGAGGGTGAGTGAATTGCTGGTTCCATATCTTCGAGGAAGCAAAAGACTAAGCACTCAGATGGAGGGGTTAGTTTTGTGCAAGTGCATGGAGAGTATGTTCACAGGTGGAAAACCACACTGTATGAGCGTGGAAGTTGGTAAGTAGGTGGATGCAGTGGTAGAAATCCACAGAGGTTGTCTTCTGGTTACTTCAGGTTTTTTTAAATGAAGAAGCAAGGTCATCAGAATGGATGGGAAAGAAGGTGTTGGAGAGGTTTTAAAAGAAGTGAGGCGTGAAAAGTCATCTATAAGGATGGAGAGTAAATGTACTGGAGAAATGGGGTATGACTGCCAGGAATAGGGAGAGCGTATTTGAGGTTGGTCGGTGTGGTTGTGGTTGTCCATATTTTGCTAACTGGGCTCCTGTTGAGTTGCGACAGTCTTTCGGTGACTGCCATAATCCCAACTCTCGGTTTTTCTTGCATCCTAGCTGCTGTGTTCTGCCTAATCTTGGGTGAGTGTGGCCTTTGCATTATCTGAGATGGCCACTTGTTTTGTTTAGGTTATGCAACTTTATTGAGATATAATTGACATATAACATTGTGTAAGTTTAAGGTGTACAGCGTGTTGATTTTTTATACTTACATATTGCAATATGATTACCCCTACAGCATTAGCTAACACCTCTATTGTATTCCAGAATTCCTTTGTGTTTGTGTGTGCGTGTGCGTGCGTGCGTGTGTGCGCGCGCGTGTGTGTGTGTGTGTGTGTGTGGTGAGAACATTTAAGATCTACTCTCTTAACAGCTTTCAAGTATACAATGCAGTATTGTTAATTATATTCACAATGCTATGTGTTAGGTCCTCAGAACTTATTCATCTTCTAACTGGAAGTTTATATCCTTTAATCAACATCTCCCCATTACTCCCATCCCCCCAGTCCCTCTGGTAACTACAATTCTACTCTGTTTCTACAAATTCAGCTTTTTTTTTAGATTCCACATATGTGGAATCTCATACAGTATTTATTTTTCTCGGTCTGACTTATTTCACATAGCATAATGCCTTCAAGTTCCCTCCATGTTGTAGCAAATGACAGGATTTCCTTCTTTCTAATGGCTGAGTAATACTCCATTGGAAATATGTAGCACAGTGTCTTTTTCCATTCATCTGTTGACAAGAATTTAGGTTATCTCTATATCTTGGCTTTGTGAATAACACTGCAATAAACATGGGAGTACAGACATCTTTTCAATGTCCTGTTTTTATTTTCTTTGGATACATGCCCCAAAGAAGAATTGATGGATCACTTATTTATATATTTTTTGATGGATCATTTAATAGTTGTATTTTAATTTTTTTATTATTTATTTTTAAAAAAGATTTATTTATTTATTAGAGAGGTGGGGGGGAGAGAGAGACTGAGAGTAAGCATTCAGAGGAAGAGGGAGAGGGAGAAGCAGACTCCTCACTGAGCAGGGAGTCCAATGCGGGACTCAATCCCAGGACCCTGGGATCATGACTTGAGCAGAAGGCAGATAGATGCTTAACCCACTGAGCCACCCAGGCGCCCCAATAGTTGTATTTTTAACTTTTTGAGAAACCTCCATACCATTTTTAGCAGTGGCTATACCAATTTACATTCCTACCAATAGTGCACAAAGGTTCCCTTTTCTCCACCTCCTTGCCAACACGTTATCTCTTGTCTTTTTGATGATAGCCTTTCTAATAGGTGTGAAGGATATCTCATTGTAGTTTTGATTTGCATTTTCCTGATGATGAGTGATGCTGAGCAATTTTTAATGTATCTGTTGGTTTCCCATGGTTTTCCCCCACTTTCCTTAGACATGCAAGTGACATGATACATATAAAGAGTAAAATCATAACTCTAAGATTAGAAAATGTTTTAGTTAGATTAGTGCAAGTGGCTTTTGATCATCTATAAGTCACCTAAAGTGTTAAGTGGTAAACTAGGTCATCTAAAATAATAAACTTTCAGACCAAGCTGAAACAAGTAGCAAATTTCAGAAAAACTCAGGGTCCATGACAGCTTTTTCCTGAGATAGTAGAGACTGAATAAGTAAAAATTTTTTTACCATATTCATTTTATCCTCAATTCAAAGGGATTGGGAAACTAAGAGTCAGCAGGTGAGTAAGTGAGAGTATTCAGAGAGAATAAAATGGACTTCGTGCTCTTCTTGTTGAATAGGTTCTACATAATATCTTTAGATTTTAGCATTGAAAAGTAGAAGGAAAGAGGCCCCACCATTAGTTTGGCAGCTGTATCAAGCTGAGCTATGTCAATTGTATTATGCTGTTTCCAAGAAGACAGTAGTGCTTGTGAAATTTAACAGTGTCTGTCACCACTTGACATATTGGTTAAAACAAAAGCAGATTGAGGAAATGACTCACAATAGTTAATTGTTTCAATAGTCAGTCTTTCCCGTCTGCACAGTGTGTTGAATTTGATGACATCTGATGGGAACTTTGTGGAAAATTAATGCACCAAATTGTTTTTAAGAAGCAAGCCCTCTCTTTGCTTTTTCAGTAGCTACATGTCATTATCTGAAATCTCCATTCTATCTCCTTTTTGGTTTAGGTAAGACTACAGACTATCTTGACTTATGAAATAAGAAAAGAAAAACCTAAGCATGTGTAAAAAAAAAAATTCAGTCAATAATAAATCAAACTCTGTTTCTTCATTTAAGGAATGGATTAGGTATTTTGGCTTTGATAAACTCAAAAACAAAGGGAAAATTTGTTCACAAAGAACCAAATTCAGGATGATATGTGCAGTAAACATTCATCTTCCATTATCACATGAATACATAGTACATCTGGCTTCAGAATCTATGATGCCGCTCTATAAAATTTATCATGTTTTATGGAAACCATTAACTTACAATAGTTGCATTAATGTATAAATCTGTGGTTTATGTTCACCCTTGATAGATCTAAGTCTTTTACTGCACTAAATTCCTTTGTAGACCCCGCTTAAAAATCCAATTCATGATTACTAACTTACTGACTTATCTGGCCTGAAGAACGGCTTTATATTCTGAAGGTGTGGATGTCGAGTAAGAATAGGAAGCTTCCTTTTTGGATATTTAACTGTGGGAATAAAGCTTAACTCCATGAAAGTTGATTCTTTTGGAAAGTATTTCTAGTATTTGTGTTCTTGTTGGACATCTACAAATGAGTCTATGTTTCAGCTGCACTGGAAACCAATATTTATACAGAAGAAAGGATTAGGGCTGTCTATTCCCTGCACATAGATCTCCTTGGTGCAACTCAAGATATCAATGCCATATTTTGGTAGTTGCTCAGAACTGTGATGTTTTTTGAATGGATTGGGTGTAAGGAATGAAAGTGTCCTATTTAATAAAGAGCAAAATAAACCTAGGAGGAGACTTCAAGACTTTCAAGAGCTGTGATAAGGAAGAAAGACACTTTTTTTCCACAACTCAATAGGGCAAAACCCAAACTGGTAGCCCAAATCACCAGCGGGCTAAGGCTCACAATAACAAAGGACATTTCAATAGGACATTCTAAAGGAATAGCTGCTCTGGAGGAAATAATCTCCCCAATCCATTCTACTGGGAATTCTGTTGGGTGTTGACATCTGGGAAAATCTGTTCCCAGTCTGAGGCAGCATTTCCCAGTCTAAGAATATGTATTCCAGCTCGGGGAAGATTACCATAGAATTAGAAGTGTATTAATTTTTTAAATAGTTTGAACTGTCAAAGAAGGTGGGTGGAGGAGTGGAAGGCAGGGTGTGGTGAGGATAATGTCCAGCATCCTTTTTGAATGCCTTGCCTCACTGGGGCATATTTGTATTACCTGAACTGAGAACTCAAAGATCGAAAGTAGAGTGATACACAGCACTTATTAGGAAGAATCTGCACACTCCGTGCTTTCTCTGCAGAGATCTCTAAGTATATTGGTTCTGCCCCACCCTAAGAGGGCCAACATTCAGGGGCAAACTTGCAAAGCTCGTAACATCCCATCTTTGGACACACCGGTGACTCAGGCGTCATCCTTCTGCCTTATCTGATGAGCATGTTGCTTGTTCTCTTCTGGTGCAAAAGAGACCTTTTAGTTTTTGTGATCTCCATCTAAAACTGTCACAAAGTAGAAACCATGAATCAGAAGAAACATTAGTGAAATAATTTTGCTCATGTAGACAGATGAGAGCTGAACTTTTTTCTTGCTGTATCTATGAATTCCAGTTCATATTTCTTCATGTGAAAGTCGCTTTTTCCCCCCCTGGATTTATGTTAAGCTGAGCAAGCAGTTCTGGTGAAGTTAAGCCCACATATAAACAGTAGATTTGGACAGCTCAATTTTGGTCCTGAATACCATTACAGTTTTCCCCCTCCTCTACTTTATTACAATTTCTGATTCGTTGCTTCTTATAACCCACTTTTTATATTGAATATCACATTGTACATGGGTATGCCAAATTGGTATTGGTATAAACTGATTGCCTTGCGTGGGAAAAGTGCTGAATTCAAGTTTGAAATGTTTGCACTTGACTGAACTTTTGGAAAAGAAGTAAAAGAAGAAAGTATTTCAAACTCAGAAACCATAATTGTTTTTCTTTGCTGGGGTGAGCAAGATCTTGAGTCTTAACCAGCAGTGAGAATAGCTTTATAATCTGCATGAAATATATCAATAAGATGAAGTTAGGGAAGACTAATAGTACATTCTGAGGATTTTCCAAAGAGTTACAGGAAGCATGAGTGACTTAACTCCTGTAGTGTGTGATCAGCGATAAAATATTTATCTTTCTTTAAAGATTTTATTTATTTATTTGACAGAGAGAGAGACAGCGAGAGAGGGAACACAAGCAGGGGGAGTGGGAGAGGGAGAAACAGGCTTCCCGTGGAGCAGGGAGCCTGATGTGGGGTTCCATCCCAGGACCCTGGGATCAGGACCTGAGCCAAAGGCAGACGCTTAACGACTGAGCCACCCAGGTACCCCAGCGATAAAATATTTAATTAAAAACTTATGAGGGCAAAGGAAAGGTGAAGTAGGCACTCAGGAGATGCCAGGAAGCGTATTGCCGTCTTTATAGGCACAGTCTCCTTGAATTGTCAAAGTAGCACTGTGAGGTACACCCTGGGACTCCCATTCTAAAGGTGAGGACATTGAGGTTCAGAAGGGCTCTTTGGTTTGCCAATGCTCTAGAACCACCATCTGAATCCAGATCTTTCAGGTTCTCAAACCATCTGTACTGCTTCATAATCTGTGAAGAAAGGGGCTTGTCTGGGTTCTGTGTATATTCTCTTTACAAGGAGATTTCAAGGAACATCAAGCAAAGGGCAATATGACAACAAACGAAAACCAAAACTGGCAAGTGGATGCTGAGGAAGGAGGCAGGTTCCTCTGTAGGGTCAGAAAAGATCTTGAAGCCCAGAAGTTGTAATTAGGCAAAGAAGGAAGAAACTTGGACATTCTGATAAAAAAAATTCAGGGTCCCAGAATGGTGTAAAACTTTGAAGGGATATGTAACATGGATCTTTGCCTCCGGGACAGAAAAATGACATCAGTCATGGCCAGGAGGAAAACTAGACAGAGATATTTAGAAGATTTGAACAGCAAGTTGTAAAGATGCTGAAGGGGCCAGGGCATAGGAGGGCCTGGGACCAGTGATTTGGAGGACTGGTAGGATGTGTCAGTAATTTCTCAGTTATATAATGCCTTTACTTCATAGAACTCAATATTTATTCTATGTATACAATACTTCGGTTTTTGAGTCTAAGTGAAACACAGGGGAAAAGATAGATTTTCCTGGGTGGAAATCAGAATAAAATTAGAGTTCATAGCTTTCCGGCTAGGACCTTTGAAATCTCATACTGCAGATAACCCTTTTTGCATTGCCAACACATTTACCCTTCATTTTATTTTTAGAAACCACAAACTTAATTGTCTCAATGTGACATGATTTTCCTCCCGAAATCCCTAATGAATTTAGCTATTTTAAAAGAAAAGCTCTGGCAAAGCAGGCCTAGATATGTGGAAGACTGTTGGTGAAAGCCAGAGAACATTTATAGGAGCGCAGGCTGGGCTTATTCTGTGTTCAGGGAAAGGGCTGGCCCACAAGGAACGAGGAAGCACATTTAAAATAATGCCTTTAATATATTACGAACAGGGAACTTTTCCTTAGTGTATCTCTTATTGTTCCATTTCTTTTTCCTGCTCAATAAATACAAGGCAAAAAAAAAAAAAAAAAAGCATTGCTTTTATGTTTTAATTTCCCAGCAGCACTCTGTATTGGAGAGAGTAATTAATGAAAATTATAGGCTAAACATTTTACAGTTTGCATTAAGTACTTTATCCATGTTTTGTAAAAGAATCTCATTCTACCTAGAGATAAGTGAGTGTGTGTGTGAGTGTGTATTGTGGGGGGGAGCACACAGGCTAGCATCTCTCCTGAAGTTGTCCTGCACTGACCCTATATGGTGATGTCTAAAATATCAGCCTCTGTATGAAAGAGATTGTTTCCCTAGTCCTGTGATATGACTTTAAATGTAATATTCACCTTCTAAGACATCTTAACTACCAGATCCATCTACATTTCAAAAAAGAAGTAATCCAGACCATATGTTCTGCTAACAAAATTAAATATTGCCAAGCTATTTAAAAAAAAATCTTGAAAACATGATTAGAAGGACATGGTAAACAATATTTTATAACCTGGCTCATGTTATTATGTTATACAATAAAATTGTGTTTTCTTCCAACTTTTCCACTTTATAATTGAGCATAACAACAAAGAATATTGAATTGGGCTAGTTTGACCTAGGAAAAGGAAATTCGTATTCTCATTTAGAAGTGATTATACTTTTTAAAGAGTAGAGGATATTTTGCCTAGAGAAATTACATGGGAAGCAGAGAATAAATAAATAGTGATTTCGCACACTTTTCCCAGACTAATTCAAATCTTGGAGTCTTAGGTTGAAACAAGTTAGAGACCTTATGATCACTGTCCATGAAATAAAATATAAGGTTGTTTGCTAAAAGCTATTAAACTAAATGAAAGGATTTGTGGTGCAAGATAAAGGAAAGTAGAGGCAGGTAGGGGAAAGAGTGGGTTATAAAATATACAACTATAATTACATAGCTGTACTTTCCAGTAGGCCCTCAAATTAATTTAAAAATATAGTGATCAACTTCATGCAGCAAAAACTTTTAGGCATCTGTTGGCAATGGGGTGATATAGCAAGAAGAGTAAGACCTCTCTATTTCTCAGGGCAACTATAGTCTAGGGCATGTCTCTGTGTGTATGTGCACATGTAGTAGGATGTGGGCAGACCACCGGGTGAGTGAGTGGAGAGTGGGGAGATTAATACAAATCCACGAATAGTATATAAGCCAGAAAAGTAACTGCTGCTAGAGGTCATACCAACTATCTTAGTAAGGGGCATACCAGAGTCAGAACTGAGAAAAGAAGCCAAAGCCTTGGAGAACAGGTGCTGTCTGGAGCCAAGATCAGGCACATGGAGCTCTCTAGGTTATCAGACAGTTCTGGAGAATGAAGTATATCCTATGCAGAAGGCTTTAATGGGTTGAATGTCTACATGCTGGCTTGTCCTAGGCATGTCCTCTGTGCCATCCTCTAAGAACGGTTTTCGTTAGAACGAACTTGAAATTACGGTACACAACACACACACACACACACACACACACACACACACACACACACATCATTATCGAGAGGCAGTGTGGAAGTGGCTAACTGCATATGGATGCGAGAAATGTCTTAAAAGTCAACATCGAGACAAATGTATGGTATT
Source organism: Eumetopias jubatus (assembly GCF_037043125.1). Lineage (NCBI taxonomy): Eukaryota > Metazoa > Chordata > Mammalia > Carnivora > Otariidae > Eumetopias > Eumetopias jubatus. The sequence goes on along the minus strand of NW_028274821.1, from coordinate 51,463,934 downwards.
ATCAGGGTTATTGATAGATGAAACACTGAGTCACAGGCTAGAAAACAGAAGTGTTCATCTGAGAACCACTCCTTACTGGCAGGAATCTCGACAAGTAACAATCTCTCTGAATTTAGTTTCTTCATCCGTAGAACTCTATCATCTAGAGTGTTTATAAAGATTGCATAACATCTTTTATGTGAAAGGCTTTGGCAAACCACGCCTTTCTATACAAATGTAAGTTGTGGAGGAGAGGTGAGTGGGCCCAAAGGGTGTTTTAGAAAAGAGAAATGCCATCACTGTGTACAAAGCTGTATTGTAGAGGACAGAGGCACACGGTGGGAGGTAGGTCTGTCAAACAAGAACGATACTTGGCCAACAAACGATCTTGCTATAAAAATAGATTCCTACACAAAAATACTTGCTGGGAAGGGAATTCCTTCCCACCCCCTTTCCTTACTCCTATCTCTTACGAGACAAAAATGGCTTACATTACTCAAAGGCTTAGGGGGATTTATTAAAAATGGTGTTAATGAGACATGTTTAAATGGTTGGATTGGTACAGTTTTCTGCATGTGCTGGGTTAATATATATGTGTATATATATATATATATTTTTCCTTTCAGATAATTGTTGAGGCTATGCCATATTTCAAAAGCAAAGTTAATTTAGGTCAATGAAAAAAGAATTTATTTCCAGTCTATTACCATCTAATCCCTAATTAAATCAAAGAATAAGGAACCGAGTGATCCAGTCAGATCATTTGTCTTTTGGCAAAAGTTAATTCAGTCAGTATAAAGGAAAGAGAAATGTTGGTTTACAAATACCTAGTAGATTTTTGTGGTTCTTTATTGCCTAGGCATGGAGGGATATAGGTTTTATTGAGAGAAGCTCTGAGCTTTAAAGAAAAGCTTTGAAATCCAAGCTGTCAGGCATTTCATGGTAAGAGGTGGAAAGACTGGCCATCTCAGTGTTCGAGCAAGAAAAAAATATCCCCTGAAGTACGGAAGGAATAAATGCTCCATGGCATACGTATCATCCCCACAGGTTTCTTCCCTTCAAGTCATGGCCTATTTCATGGCCCATTTCCCTTTGAGATTTTTTTTCCTGATTACAAAAAATTTCAAAGATAATTGGAAAATACAGAAAAGTACAAAGAAGAAAATAAATATCATTTAAAATTATTTAGTCATCTCTACCTAGAGATAATAGTAATAACTTCCCAAGTTATTTTTCTCTGGATATGTGTGCGTATATATGTGTTTGTGTATATATATAAGGCATATATGTGTATGTGTGTGTGTGTGTGTGTGTGTGTGTTACAAAATTGAGAAGAAAGTTATATGTAGTTCTGTTATCTTTTTTCACTAATTAGAATGTATTTCAAATATTTTCCCATGCCATCAAAATATCTTTACAATATTTTAAATGTCTGTATAATATTCCCTTATATGGATATGTGGCAATTTATCAAAATACTCCCTTATCGTTTTGCATTCAGAATGTCCCTGCATTTTCTCTCTTTTTTTCCCCCAATCTAAAGATAGATGCCTCAAAGGATATCTTTGCAGCCATTTATTTATGTGCACTTCTGATGATTTCCTTAGTATACATTTCTATAATTGTTGGATCAAAGGAAATGCATACATTAAATTTTTTTGATCTCTGTAAACTAGGGACTATTTGAGGAATCCCCTTCCTAATTTGTAGTGAGCATGCTCAGTGTTGGAGGTGGCCAGGAGGAAGCTGGGAGTTCCATAGAAAGCAGATTCTGGCTGGGCCTGGCTGACAGTTACTGGTTCAGAATGTGGAAGTACCACCTTCCAGTTGTAACGGACCAGGCTGCCTTGTTCTGCCTGGGCAGCTTCAGAGGACAGTTGGCTATTTGTAATCTTGGAGGAATGGTCAAGAGAAACATGGGCTCTCTGAGGCTAAAGTCATTTTAACTTTAAAAGTCAAGTAGGGCCAATAAAAAAAGATGCATAAGGAGTGTACTTCTTGTTAGTGGTGCACGCCGTTGGCCTAGGTCCAGCAAACCTAGTCGATTGTTGAACTTACCTGTCTCAGTCAAATCAAGAGGGCTGGGGGTGGGGTGAGGAAGAAGACTCCGTAGGCTTGGGAAAGAAGCTGCTGGACTTTGAGATTGACATTAGCTGTCTGTGAGACACACCTGGAGCCTGCAGAGGTTGATCCCTCCCACTCACCAAACCAGTTACCCCATTTGTATCAGTGCCTCTATCCGTCTCCTCAGCTAGAAATTTGGGTCAAGATTCAGTCTTTTCCAGCCTTCAGTACAGGTCTGCAGTTCTGGAGTCACTTCGGACTCAGTTTCTCCCCTACTGTTTCCAGTCTCCAAACCACTTAACCATTACCCTCAAAGAGCCTGAAACTATTGCAAATAACTTATTGGTAGACGATGAGCTTGTTTCAACATTGGGACTCTATCTTACTCATCTTTGTAGCTCCAGTGTTTAGGAAAGTGGCCATCTAAGCCTAAGCCAATTTTAGCCTGGCAGCAACTGCCATGAAATTTTTGAAAGGGATACTGTAGCACAGGGAAGGAAAGTAATCTGCCTGAGGCTACATAGCTAGTAAGTGTCAGAGCGAGGATTCAGTTGTGGGCCGGTCCGTTTTCCCCTAAAACTACGTGAACTAAGCGTACCTTGCTTCTCAATCAAGCTGTCTTACTGTACTTCTAGCACTTTTCTGCACTGAATGCTATGTCATGGGATATCACCTGCCACAAGAAATATATTTGAGCAGGTTTAGGAGTGGAGACAAGAGGGGGAAACAGGTTGATGAAGACCAAGAGAATTTTTTGGGGGGAAGTTCCCTTTTAAGCTAGGCCTTTGAAGGTTGAAATTGGGTTTGGTCTCACCAGGAGACCAGGGCAGAGGGCATCCCAATATTATGAGAGCAAACAGCAAAGGCCCTGAGACAGAAATGAGTCAGTAGTGCTCTGAACAAGGAAGAAATTGGCCTATTTGTGCAGAGATTTCACGTAGTCTTTCTTGTTGGAAACAACCTTCCCTTAATGTAATGGTCTCATTAGTACCCTGGGAATAAACCCCGTGATTTCAGAGATTGAGGTGTTAAGTACTGCAGAGGAATTGACCTCTTTCTGTATGGGGAAAACAGAAGAAAGCTCATTTGGGTGTGGCATTCCTTCACTTCAGATTCCTGGATCATGAGAGAATTGTTGTTTCAAGTCATAGAGCACAGGAGCTAGATCTGTATCTTATTAACAGGGCTTCCATTTTTATGATAACTTTAATCTTCAGAAACATTTTCACCCCCAAGATTAGGAAACCTGAAACATAAAATGGATCGGGAGGGGTTTGAACGTATTTACAAAGAGAATATTTTTTATTGGCCAATAAACTCCTGTGGCCATAAGCATGTTGTTGAAAGGGACCTGGCTGACGACAAACAGTAACATTAGGGAAACTGAAAACCATTAACCTGAAAATGATTATCAACTGTAAATCAATGTCAGGACTATTTCAGAGGTATTAGTCAATTTAAAAAAAAAAAAGCTGCCAAGAAGATAAAATTACATTTTAGTAAAAAAAATTAGAATTCTCATTTTTGATATTTGCCTTTTAAAACTTAGACAAAAGAACCAAGGAAAGCAAATCTATTGGCTTTTAAGTTACTCTACATATGTCTGTGCACACAGAGAAAGCAAGTAGTTGTAGTGGATTGAGACAGTATTTTGAATTTCTGCTTCTGTGAACATCTGTAGGAGAATGTTGCATGTTTCTTCCCCTCCCCAACCTGGCCCCAAATGCCCCTTTTTGCAGCATTGTTGCTCTGGGATTCCAGCCATACAATTTATGGCTGGTGTTTGGCTCTCGCCTCCGAATTGTTAACAGGCAAAGTGAGAGCAGAATATACAGGAAGTGGGTTTCTCAGCCCTGAACCTCACTCTCCTCCTAAAGGAGGCCCAGCTGATGAGCTACCACATCACACAAGTCACTAATCTGCCCAGAGACCAGTTTCCCAACACAGATATTGACAGTGGAGTCAGGTCTGTGCTGAGAAGGGCTCTTTCGTAAGGAGCCTCACTGCAGTTGGTTTAGGATCTTTGGGGCTAAAGAGGTTCCAGAGAGGCCCAACTGCCAAGACCTCGGCTGAACACTCCATATGGCTTTGCCTTTCTAAAAAGCAGCTGATCTTTCTGAGCCCATCTCCCCTCTCAACCCTGGAAGCCATCGTTCCCAGGATGATGAGCACATGACTTACTCTGCATTCTTGACCCAGTCCTGGTCAGTCTTTTGTGCCTACTCTGTCCTGGTGTAGCAACCAGTTTATACCTAACTGGCCCTTGCCAGCCCGTGCCCACGTTCCACCTGGGGAGACCACTTGGGACATGCCTCATTCTGACGGGGCTCGAGGCTGCTCCAAACAGTGATGGCAGAGATTGGGTGACGGCTGCCTTCCCTTCAGGGCTAGTGGTCACTCCCTTATGCTCTCAAAGGTTTTACTCGAGAGAAAGAGCCGAGATTAGGGTCTGGTGTAGAGATTCCTTTCCTCCTTCCTAAAGCACCATCACGTGTAAAAAGTCCTACCTCCTAAGCAGCAGGGACAGTAATGGGGGCCGGTGTTAGGAAGGTCACATCAGAGACACAACAGAAATGGTGTCCCTAACCGCCTCCTTCATTAGAATGTCAATATTAGGGTTTGTGTCTTGTTTGGGATTGAATATATGGCACTACCACAGCATCTGATACAGAGAAGGACTTCAGTAAATATTTATTGCATATAAACATTAAAAAGGTACATGGGGGTAAATGGCAGGGGGGTGACTATCCGGGGGTTATTCTTATGATCTGGGCACTTTTCAGTGGACAGTGCTATTAATTATGCAGTCATTATTTTCGTACCCCCTTCATTGCCCTTCATTCAGCCTGGGGGATTAAGCCTGGAACTAGTCAGTTTTTTGGAGTTCAAGGTTAATGATAGCTCTGCCTCAAGTCAGCTACTGCTCAGAGTAGGTGGCTCATTGTGTTCCTCCCATTACTTATGCCTTGCATCCACATTCCAGTAACAGGTTGCTGACTTACTCCCTAAGTCCTTGTGTACCCTTCCTGTTCCCATTACCATACGATCTGCCAGGATCTTCTTACACCCTTGGGATATGGGAGTCTTGACCCTGGGCCTCGGGCACCATAGCTGAGTGCCTACCCCTTGCTACCAGGCTGCCAGTCTCCCATGAGGCAGTGCTCTGCCCCCATGCTGGCTCATTCACCTGCAGCTGACTAGTGGGCTCTCCTGTGGTTATGTCTCTGCCTATCGCCTACAGCTGGGAAATTCCTATCTTGTGTCCCATGGCTGGTCTGGCTCCCACATCCTGGCTTCCTTATCAGATCCACTCTGGTCCACTCTACTGCTGACTGAGTCTTATTCCTGAGAAAGAGCATATTTCCTGTGTCCCTCTGCACCTCTTTTAGTATCTTTTAGTATTCTAATTCAGAAGCCTCTCTGTCCCTTTTTTCAAGCTGATTTTACACTTGGTTCTGGATCAGTAAGAAATACTATTTTCTCAGAGACTGATCCTAACCTGGGCAGAAATTCCAGTTTTTGGATGAAGTTTAAGGTTGTATATGGGGCTGTGTGTCTTTTTGTGGAGGTCACATGTCTTTGGGTACGGGCTTATATTGTGTGCACTTTGTGTGTGTGTGTGTGTGTGTGTGTGTGATTGTGACGGGGGGATGAGAGAGAGACTCCTTTTGTAGTGCTTTCTGAAAAACATTTCTCTAACTAGAACAAGGAGAAAGAACCAGAATGGATAGGGATAAGACCAACCTTTACTTATGTCCTCCAGTTATGTGAAGAGGCATCATGTATCATGTTGTTTAGATGGTCCACCATTCCCATGTGGTATTTTTCTGGCCTTCATTTTTGGCCTCCTAGTGAACTCCAGGTCAGAATAAAAGTGATAACCATCATGATGGAATAAAACTTGATAGCAGTAGAAAAACAGGACTTTAAAAAGATAACGTAGTGTGATATCTGAATCACCTAAAGAGTGATTCCATTTGGGTATTACATGCCGTGTGTCTACAAAAATATATGGCACAGGACTTAAAAAAACTTGCTGTCCTGTATTAGGAAAAACTTTTTCTTATTTGCTATACTTCATTTTCAGGTGGAGAGAAAGGAATTGATTTAGTTCAGTACAACATTTGGCTACTCCTCCTAACCTTGCATTTGTGTTAAATAATAGCTGTATGAATATTACCTTGCAGTTGACATTTTGGGATTGCTTTTCCCTAGTGAATATTTTTTCTAATTTTCTTTAAGTGCATTTTAAACAGAGCCGTAGGAGAGATGGAATTGAATTGTTCTATTTGTATTTGATCCATTTACTTTGGTGTTTAGGGCAAGGGGGTGTATTTTGAATAAATCTAGGAGGTAATTTATAACTACTGCTGATATTGACGGAACACATATGTAGCACGTGCACCCTGTGTGAATATGCCTGCAGGAAGGATCGATGCATCCACGTGCGAGGGTTGATATGAATGTGTCTCCCCTCTTCTTTAGCCCTCTTTGCTATATTCAAGATCTTGAATTGGGATTTCCTGCCCTTTTCTGCATTTTAAGAATAGCTGATTAGGGTGTTGGAAGCTGTACATTCCCAGTATTTGCTTCGGTTCTTGTCATTTACATCACAGTATAATTTATTTTTAAAAATTCACACAAGACATTACTGAGTTCAGCTCAGATGAAAAAATAGCTACATCTGTTGTCTGGCAGGGACAGAAAAATTACACACAGTTGTGAAGTCTGAGACAGACTCTTGCCCTATGGGATATAGGGCAAAGAGCAAAACAGTGGCAAAATAGTTGGCAAGATAGCAAAGGTAGAGTGTGGATCTGTTTGGGCATGGTTTTAAAGGTTGGAGAGAGGCATAGAGGCATTGTTTTTGAAGTCTTTCACTGTTAAAAATAACCCCACAGAAGGCTAGACAGCAACGTCCTTTGGTTGACATTCTGGGTTAGAAACTTTAACAGACTTTTCTCTGTGAGATTGGACTGGTTTTATTTTGGTTGTTGGCAGGAGACCAATAATGCAATACAGTTAAGTGTGGACTAACTTGTTCTAGGTCTTCCCAGCACCGTTTTGGAAACCAATGGTCTAAGAAATGGATGCTGGGTGATAAAACATGTCCCAAACTCTTCTTGCCCCCCAGCACCCATTGAATAACTTAATAAATAGAAAAATAATAGACATAAGCTTGTGTTAAGGAAGAACATTTCCTGAGAATGTGTGGTGCCCAAAGCCAACCTTTGTTTTGAGTGTGCTTGTTTCCATGACCAGATGGAATAATTCCACTCAGTGACTTTATTCACTAGCTTGGACTTCACATGCCCATTCTGAGGTGATGTTCCTCTTGGGGAGCCACTGTGATTTAGCCATGTGTGAAATAGAATATGCCACCGCAAATATTTGGCATTTCTTCTACGGATGAGTGGGGCCGTGGATACCACCTTGTCTCAGTGCATACAGGGGAGGATTATCTTTTCCATATCCCACGCTGAAGTATAGCGGTGGGTTCAGTACTTGCCAGAGCATTTGAACAGATTCAGAGCACAGCTTAAGTGGGCCGAGTAAAGAGAAAACACAGCCATTCTCATCTTAAGTCCAGCTCTCTGCTGTGGGGGGACCTCCCCACACGGAGGAAAGAACAGGAGACAGGCTCTTCAAAACTGAGTGACAAATTTGGCGGTATCACTGAAGTGCTTGGGGAAATCAGAGGAGGAAAGATTGAATATGGATTTGGGATAGTCCAAGTTGGTCTGGACAGAGGGAAAGGCCCCAGTTGGACTTAATGCAGTAAGGAGTTTGGCTGGCAAGGAAAAGGAAAGGAGGAAACTTACTTTGCTTCAGCAACAAGATAAAGACGTGCAAATAAAGAGACGGGGTGGTCCGAGGAGAGCAGGGGGCAGTGGGAGGAAATGAGATTCATAGTCAAAGTAGGTTAGACCTGATGCCTTGAGTATTAGGAACCCCTGCAGGTGTCTGAATAGGGTCCTTGTGTTCTGAACATGGTATCCTATAAACAAAATATTAACTCACTGCAAGATCCCTTGATTAGATGTATCTTTTTCAGGGTGAGAATTACTTTTATTTGGTGACTTTTGTTTCAATATACATGTTAAAAACATAGTAAGCAAGAAGGAAAACTTATTGTGTGATATTTTGATTGTTATCCAAGTGAAATTAAGGAGAAAACATTTTCTAAGCTCCCAGATTTCCTTTTCCTCAGTCTCTCTTCCTTTTCAGGCAGGTCATGTTCTTATGCCCTCACTCTTCTCTTCCCTGTCACAGCCTGCTCCTTGGCAAGGGACTCCCATCTGCCACTGAAACACGTATGTGTTTAACCAAGGGCCAGTTGCCTCAGAAGCTTGAGCGCTCATGGAATAATAACAAGCCTTGTCATGTGTAAAGGAATGTCACTCAGTGGGAATGCGGGGAGATAGAGATGTTGGTGGGTCAGGGCTCTTTTCCAGAAACATCATCCCAAGTGAATGGCCTTCTCACCTATACTCCCTGCTCCATACTTCCCACTGTCAGTGTGCTATTATAAATGGATTTGTTCTCCTTTTTTCTTCAGGGCTGAGGCTTTAGGTTTGAGGGTGAAATCCATTTCCTACCAAGGCTATAAGAATCAGAAACTTCTCTGGGGCTCTTTCACTGAAAACTGCTTCTGCTCACAGTCTAGGCTCAGGCACAAAATAGCTGGGCCCTTTTAGGTACAAGAATCCTTCGATGAGCATCTTTCAGTGGCCTTTCCACTGGACACACAGTCATGAACAGATTAATGAAAACATTTAAAGAACGACACTAGCCGCTGATGAATAACACATGGTCCATGCCTACAAGGGTTTAGCAATGCAGATCTTGGACACAGAGACCAATAGCCTAATGCAGAAATCCTCTCTTTGCGTCCCTCGTCTTGGCTACTGATCTTGCTTGAGTCCCTTCCCGTGACTCTCTCTTCTTTGGCTATTCAGTCTTTTGTAGAAGAACTTCAGCCCTGACAAATTCCCTCCTGAGATATTGAACTAAAAGTTGGTTCCTTGTAACTTCCTCCCATGGTGGAAATAAATCCCATTCTACCAACAGAGTCTCTCAGGGTCAAGGGAGAACCGGGAGGTCCCATTATATACTGGCACCTAAAACATCCTCAGTCATGGGCTTGGCTGCTACAGAAGCCTGGGTCTCTGGGTCAGGGCTGGGCAGGATTTCAGGACAGGTGCTGCAAGAATTGCATGTATTGGCTGGTTCCTCTGCACCTGTCCCAGTTGTAGTGTAGCTCAGGATTCTTAGAGGGAGTGGGTCACCTAAGAAGAGAGAAGAATAGAAGGGTTTGGCTATGGCATTTCTCAGTGTGTCTGTGATAGTAACCTGGCCTGGGATGGGGAGATGGAGCAACTCCTCAGGAAGATGGCACTTTAGCCAGTCTTGAGGGCCCAGAGTGGAAAAAAAAAGGTCTAAAGTGGGTGAGAGCTCAGTCTTGTAGGCCAGTTCTGGGTATATGTCAGGACCCTAATTTTGACCTTGTATTCGACATTGAATCTCTGGACCTCCCCTGCTCTCTCTGTGTCAGGTTGTAGGTATTTAGAAGAGGTGAGGTTCAAGAAAAGAGGGATGACATGAATTCTTTTTATCCCCCCTCCAGGCTTTTGACCTCTCAAATACCAAAGGTTATTGCACATGAACAACGAGCCCAGGTCAGGTGTTGTCTTTGAGAGCAGGATTGATGTCCTAGTTTGACGCCTGTGCCAAGGGACCGGCTCTTAATTTTTACCTCTTCAGTTATCTTATTTGTCAACAGAGGCCAAGGTCTCATGTGGGTAAAAGTTAGACGGTGATTTCCAGGTTTCCCTCCTGTAGGTGATGCAATTGGCACTCCTAGTTTAGGTACCAAGGGGACCAAAGGGATTTGAAAACTTTGTATGTTTCCTAGACCAACCGTGCTGAGGGAAAGGTCTCCACTGATGGTCCATCTCACTCCTAACATAACTTGATTTCAAGTCTGTATCCTGATAAGTGTCCACAGAAATAGTGGTCTCCATTAAATAGATGAGGCTTTTGAGAGCACACACCCAGGGCTGAATCAGGATCACTCCTTTCCCCGGGAAGGGGGAGGACTTGATCCGATCCAACATGAGCCTCCCAGGATAACCTTATTCTGAGAGCTAGCTGAGAATGGATCTTCCATTGAGGGACTATGTCTTCTTTGGGAATGGTGCTCTCTCTCTCTGTTCTGCTTACCTCTTGTGCAGAGGTCCGTTTCCCCCTCCTCAGTCACACCAGTTCTTGAGTCTGGCAAAAAAGAATTGTCATTCATTCATTCACTAGCATTTGGTTTCCTATCCCAGAGGAAATTCCCCGTTATGTTAGGAGAAGCCCCAAATCTCACTTCGTCCTGAAGAGGTCCTTTGATCCTTGTTTTCCATTCTGGGCTGGGGACCATTAACTGGGGGCTCTGTCATGTGACCTTGGAGAGGTCAGGAGGTTCTCATCTACTCTGTCTTACTCCTGTGAGGAGCCCATGCAACTGCTAGTGAATTGCTTTCCCCTTCCGTGTATTTTCTGCCTTCTCTTCATCGCTCCTTTCTTCTCTCCCTTCAGATGCAAGTCTGCGATTTGGAAAAATCTGGGAATTTTATGTTTCGGCAAGCTGTCTGCAATACGTACACCACAATTTGCACTTTCACAGAATATCACCAAGGTCCCGTTGAATACTTGTGGTTCTAGAATTCACCCCTTTATAGGTACTCCATAGAGATATTTGGCTAGGCCTTCACTCTGGTTAGACTGTAGCCGCATCAGGGAGCGGGCAGTCTGAGCAGAGGAGGGGGTGCCCCTGGCAGCTTCCTCTCGGGAGATTGCCTCTGTCCCCGGCAATGAGCCATATCGTACTGTGTAAATGTTCATTTCCTGTCCTTCCCCCTGGAGCCCCTGTGACCTTCAGCGTTTCTCCCTGGAGGCTGTCACAGAAGCTTAGACTTCTCCCTAGAAAGTCTGAAGTTGAATTCTTGAAGTTGGCTCCTTTCCTTCCTTCCCCTTTGATCTAATCCTTGTGTTTTTGCTTTTCTCCTCTTACTTCCTTTGCTTAGTACCCTTTCTTTCTGCTGCTCTATTCTTGGTGGTTGGGATTGGGTATCTTCTCTTCTGTTTCCTGGGGCTGCTAATAGACTTAGTGGGAATCCCTTAGAACTTGAATGAGGGACATACCTTCATTGCACCTTATGGACTCATTCTGTAGTCACTGTCTCTGAGACAAACTGACCCATTTTTTTTTTTTTTTTTTTTTTGGTCTCTGTCAATTGGACCACTGTTCCAGGTCTCTAATCTAGACTCTTTTGCAGTTGAAAGCTGCCAATCACTAGGTGGAAGCTCAAGGAGGCAGCCAATCGGGGAGAAGGAGCTAGATCTTTCTAGCTGGTGTTAATGATAAAGCAGTGAGATTACACAGATTAACAGTCCATAATGTATAATGTTCAGCATCCTTCAAGGAAAGTGTATAGAGCAGGTGCTCAGCAAGTCTCAGAGCTCCTTGAGCTGTTGATTGTTTTTAATAATCGACCCCTCCTCCCACTTTTAAGGTTGGCTTTAATAATACCAGCAAGTTACTTTACCTTTACCAACACAAAGATTTGGCAATCATCTTGTAAGAGAGGAAGTAGGTAGATATGAGGAAGCCCTTACTGCTTTTGTGAGTTCTGCTGACAATTCAGGTGTCGGAAGAATTTTAGCCTTGATTCTGAGATACAAGGACCTATTCTTGTCATCTGTTAGGACTGCCCACATTTATTGTACATTACTTCTTTGTCAGAGGCCAACTTTGTGATCTAGTCTTGATCCCTTTGTATAAAGCAGTATATCTGAGACTGGATTCTAACTCAGATTATTCTAGCTCAGATGCTGGCTTCATGTCTGAGACCAAAGGACATCACTCCAAATACCAAACTTTAGGACTTCTTCTGTTGATAACCTCATCCTATTTGCTCTCTTGGTAGAGGCAAGAGGAATGATCCAAACCCATTTATGAAATGTTTCCATTTCAGACTGACATACATGTATTCACATGAACCATAAAGGGTAGATTCCTAGTTTTCCAGAATTAATAATCTGGGGGAGAGAATCCCCCGGAACCAGAACCAGAATGAGTAGCTCTCACCAGTGAGTGGATTCCTGGGCCCTTAGGACATGGAGGACATCTCTAGTACAGTTTCCTGCCCCTGGAATCCACTCTTCTTATTCTCAACAATGGCAGTCTTCTCTCTGCTCTAAGCATCGAGGTGGTGTGTATGGTCTTGGAAAAGGAGGGCACACTATAGGATCTGGACTCCACAAATCTTTTCATTTTCTTTTAACTTACAAATATTGCGTCTTGGACATGGAGGCATTTCAGTCTTGGTATGTTCGGTCTGACCATTTGGTGTAGGGGAGGTTATTGTTCTGTGGCAACCGGCGTGGGAGACTAGAAAGTCAGATCTCCTTTCTCTGCCAGAGTCACCTCTGCTTCATGAGCTACCCTGGGGAGCCTCAGACAAAGAGGGCCAACACTCCCAGTGGTCATTGCACAGCACTGGCCTTCTGACCTCCTGTTAAAGTCTTGACCTTGTACGTCCTTCTTTCTGGTCTATCTGATCTGTCACTTAAACGGGGTGAATTACAGAATGGGCAAAGCCCTCGCTGACGAGGAACTGAGAGGGCACCAGAAAGGCCTTCAGCATGGAAGACCCATTGGTGGCATCCAGGCATGCAGGAGGGGTTCGCTGTTCAGGGAGACCATTCAGGGTCAGGGCAGTGTGTTCACAGATGCTCTTACCTCGATGTCTTCCTCTTCCTTGTGGGGGTCACTGGCTTTAAGGAAGTTTGTGGTGGAATCTCCCTCCTTCTATGGAGGAAAGTCTGTGGTCCTAACAGATGACCACAGATTTTATCAAGTCATAATGTGACTTGATATATTCTAGGGCACACCATCATCTGTCCTCATCTGACCTGTAATGTACTGCTGGGTCTTTTCCTCTTGGAATATAACTAGAAAGGATTTGCAGAGGCCATAACCTGAGAAGCAGTAACAGTCAGAAAATCAAATTCCCCTTCCCTTCTGGCCTTGAGTTCTGTATACATTCTGTACTCCTAGAGGGTCAAGATTGGGACCATATTCTACTCTCTGGGTTCCCAAGTAAAATAAGGACCAATATGAGTTTTCAAATGTAACAACTCAAATTTAGTGAGTGTTCCTATTTACAAGTCATGATATTAAGGAGTTTTGACGTGGAAGTGTTCACATTTCCTGTGAACTCCATTACATTAAGGAGTTATGACATGGAAATGTGAACACTGGCCTCCCTCCTCCTCTCCTGGAGTGTGAGGCATTCAGACTATCACTCCATTCCCTCCCGACCTCTGTCCTCCAGCCAGGGGAATATCTTCACCTAAGTAAGCTCAGAAGACTCACCTGGCCACTATCTTCCTCACCTTGATCTCCACCAGCTTTGGGTTTCTCATAATTGCATTTTGTGTGCTCCAGATGTGGGAATCCCCAAACTGGGGACCTGAGAGTGTTAGTCAGTAAGGGGAGAAGAAGTTGGCTTTACACTTTCATTTGACACATTTTATGAGCATTTTTGAAGAGTCACTGAGAATAAATTACTAAAGAATGATGTCAAGACCCCTGAGGAGGGGCTCTCCCACACAGCCATTGCTCGTCTTCTTTCTACTGATAACCTCACCACATTTCTCTTGTATTGATAGAAGTGAAGAAACAGCAAAAGCCCCTGCAGAGAGAGACATTTCTGATCTATTTGTGAATTGTTTCCTCATTAGAATGGCATGAGTGTATTGTCTAGTCATAAATGAACCCTAGGTATGTGGTATCCTTGACATGGGAAGAGACCCAGCTGGGTATTAGGGCAGATGGACCATCTTTACTGATATCTGACATGAATGTGAAGGAAACTCCACTTGAGATTCTGTTAGGTCTTTAACGCCTATGAAATTGGTGGCCCAGGGGTCATTGTGAAGGGTTCCCTGTTGCTCCTACAATACTCTCTTCCTATTCTCAACAATGGCAGCCTTCTCATTTCTTGGCGCTGTGAGGTGGAAATGGTATCTATAGTCTTGGAGAAAAGACGTGCTTCTCCACATAATGATCTCAACTCCTGTATCTTTTACCTTCTTTTATGGTAGATACACTGTGGATTGGATCTGGAGGCATTTCAATCTTAGTATGGTTGGTCTGCCTGTTTGATGTGGAGGGTGTTATTGTTTTGTGGCAACCGGCGTGGAAGACTAGAAAGGTCTCATTCTCTGCCAGAGTCACCTCTACTTCATGAGCTACCCTGGGGAGCCTCAGACAAAGAGGGCCAACACTCCCAGTGGTCATTGCACAGCACTGGCCTTCTGACCTCCTGTTAAAGTCTTGACCTTGTACGTCCTTCTTTCTGGTCTATCTGATATGTCACTTAAACGGGGTGAATTACAGAATGGGCAAAGCCCTCGCTGACGAGGAACTGAGAGGGCACCAGAAAGGCCTTCAGCATGGAAGACCCATTGGTGGCATCCAGGCATGCAGGAGGGGTTCGCTGTTCAGGGAGACCATTCAGGGTCAGGGCAGTGTGTTCACAGATGCTCTTACCTCGATGTCTTCCTCTTCCTTGTGGGGCTCACTGGCTTTAAGGAAGTTTGTGGTAGAATCTCCCTCCTTCTATGGAGGAAAGTCTGTGGGGGTCTCCTCACAAAGTGATTTGATATACTCTAGGCCACACCACCTGTCCTCGTCTGTCTTCAACTGCCTGTAATGCATCGCTGGGTCTTTTCCTCTTGGAATATAACTAGAAAGGATTTGCAGAGGCCATCACTCGAGAAGCAATAACAGTCAAAAAGATGAATTCCTCTTCTCTTCTGGATTTGGATTCTTGGTATATGCTGAACTCTCTAAAGAGCCTAGGGATCCTCTCCCTTTCTCCAAGTTTCTGAGGAAGGGAATAGCTAGTCTTTGATCTCTATATACACCCATAAACTGTTCATATTTTTTGAGTGCTTATTATGTACTAGGTACTATGTTTGGTTATTTCACTTCTGGTGATCCCCTCATGCCTTAGAATTTCAGAGATTATTGGGGAGATGGGACATTCTCTTCCATTCCCTGTCTTTGACTTTCCACTATGGTAGTCTCTGCCTTGGGAGTTTGGAACACTTTCCTTGGCAAGTCTGGTATCACTATTGCTCTACTTCAACTAATGAAAAAGCAGAATTCATCAGGAACCCTTAAATATGCCTTATTCTCGTCCAAGACCACTCCCCCTCTCCCCTACCTTTCCTTTCTCCAACCATCAATTATAAGATCATTTGTTATAATTCAGACATTTTCACTGACTCGTGGGAATACTGTGGCCCTTCTAACCATTTCTTTTATCTACTGCCCCTGTGTCCTTGGTTTCCTCATTATCTATTATGGTCTCATTCTTTCTCTTGCTCATCCTCTCTTATTACATATACCCTGGATTCTGCCAGGCATCTACTCACAAACTAGAGTCATCAGTGAGGTCCTTTCTTCCAAGAGAACATTGATCCCATGAACTCCTAAGGCCAGTGCCTCATATCCATCTGTCCTTGGTACTTATCCCCTATGAAAACCCAAGTTTTGATCAGGAAACATGGAGCTGCCAGAGCCTGTCAGTGAGATTCACAATGGCATCTGTCACCACAGGCTAGAATGCCCCACTGAGTTCTCACTGTCAAGGAGAAACCACTTTTTGGGCTCTCCATTCCCTTGTTTAAATCTTCAGGGCTTCTTACAATGGGTCTTGGTTTCATCCTTTGGAAAAGGCAGGACTGGACTGAGATTATTTATCTCCCTTCTTGCTTCCCGGGGGTCCCTGGCCGTGACTGACTTTAAGGAAGCAGCAGCACCTTAGCTTCAGCTCAGGCAACAGCACCGTGCTGGCCTTGAGTGTCAGGCATAAGCCCCTTGAGGAGCAGGTCCTGGAGGCTTTGTAAGCTCTGTAAATCCTCAAGCACAGTTGGAGGCTTTCCGAAAGACCATAATAGTCACCCATTTGGCCACATTCACCTACTAGGAATGCTAAGATCTCCCCACTTCACTCTTTTCTTGGAAAGCTTGATCCAGCCCTCTGGCCCAGTGGTGTTTTGACTATCCCCCTTTTTAGCTTGTGGCTCAGCTTATTTCACAGCATCATTTTTCTGAGGCTCTTCCTCTTGGCAAAGCTCTGTGGGCAGCGACATGAATGGCTTCTGGGAAGTCTCTTCATGTGGGTCCACCTGTCCCTGTAGCTGGTGTGTTCTTGACTTTGGGACGATTAGTTTGTAATGATCTGCCTCCAACTGAGATGATTTTCACTCGCCGTACAAGTATACTAGCAATCTCCACAGGGATAAAATTGTGTTCTGGGGCAGGGGGGGTTCCTTTTATCAATGGGCAATCTTCCGTGGAGACAACTTCTGTTTTCTGAGCCATTGCTGAATGCATACACGGCTTCCTGGCATTAGGAAAGAAAGATCTTTGACTTCCCCTCTCCACCTTCCTTCTAGTCCTTTGAGCCGTGTTTTGTGCATGTCACCCTTCAGGTACCCTTCCCATCCACTCTTGCCTCCAGGAGCTTAGACTCACCAGGGTGTGGTCACTCCCCTTCTCTACTGCAACTCCTTCAACTTTTGTGGTTTGATTTTTAAAATCTTTATTGTATCAACATAATAATAAAAATACTTTATAAGTGAGAAGGTCTAAATCCAATAAGCCCAGAAGTCTTTTTTTTTTCCATTTTTTTTCCACGTCCTCTTCCTCCCTCATTTATAAGTGGACGAGATGTTTATGTAGTTTTCATACCCGAATACAATTTTTATAGTCCTGTATAATCTACTGGCACTGGGATCAATATCAGGGGTGACCGACGAGGGGGTTGTCAGTATTGATGATCAGACATTTGGCCCTTCTGTATCTGTGGTCACTTGCCTGAGTGGTATTTTTAATACAACTAGAAGTGAGACTTGCCTCTTAAACTCTGTCTCTGGCCCTTAGTATTACTGCTCCAGTGTCTTACCATCACAGATGCAAATCAGTGAGATGGCATTTGATTTAAGCTTTATTAAATGGCCTCTCTCAGGGAGAATGAGTCTCTTGAAAGGTGAGGTGTTTTCCTTCTCCTTTTATGGGCTCTGCAAACCCTTTCTAATTATATTCTAGGAGAAAATGTCCCAGAGAGCATATTCCACAAGAGACCAGATGATGGAGGCTAAGAGGGAATTAGGATCACGTTTATTTATAAGCATGTATTCAGCTATGGCTCAGTAGATTCTGGCTAGAAGATGGAGAGTGCCAGTGGGATGGGGTCCAATTAAGAACAAGAAATGGTCCCACAGTCAAGAACTTAGACGCTAAAATAATAACATTTTCAGGAACGTTGGCTTCTGGGACACTACTTTCTTCCAGATTTTCTCCTGGGTCCTCATTCCTACTCAGTCCCTCCAGTTGCCCACGGATCTATTCACAGCCCTAATCTCACCCTGCACACTTTCTGGGTTGCCATAGGCACAACCACCGTGGCTTCTACATACTTTGTACTCAGTATCCTCGGGTCTGTGTCTTTCGATTGGGGAATGACATCTCTTTTTATTTTTAAAGTTCAAAGCCACGTTTTTTATTATACGAGTAAAACATGGTTATTATGGAGAGACCAGTAAATGCAGATGAGCAAAAAGAATACTGACAGGGAGTCAATCACCGTTAACATCTATGTATAAACCTTTCTAAACCCTTGTCCTCTCCCTAATGGTATTTCTCCCGATTTTTAGTGCAAATAAACATACTGTTTTTGCAGAAATGTGATCACAACCGTTTACCTGATCATGGTCATTCTCCACAGAAGGCACCTTGGGCATCTTACACAAGCTGTCTGCATTCAGTATCTTGCTCCATTCACCCTCTGCTCAACATTCCCCACCTCCTCTATTATGAGGGACATCACCACCTAATAAGTTCCTTAAGTCTGAGCAGCCTGAGTCTACTGCTAGAATCAAATTGGTACCCTCTGTTGCACTGTGCCTATCCAGTTTTGCCAATTCTATGTCACAGACATCCGTTGAGTTTGCTCAGCATCCCATTGTCATTGTCTTAATTCAGGCCTTCACTATTGCCTGGATAACTTTGATTCCAAGCCTTTACCCCAAATTATCAATCTTTCACACCCAGTTCAAGTCATTTTTTTCTGAAGTTCAAATATGATCCAGATATTCCTCTGCCTAAAACCCTTCACTGGCTCCCCATTGCTTACAGGATAAGAATCCAGACTCCTAAGCAAAGCCTTTAATGATGTGACTCCTGCATAGCACTTATTTCTTATCTCTTGTCCCATCATTGCCTCTTTCCATGGACTTTGGATCCACACTCACCATGCAGTGTCTCCAAATTTTTGTACCTTCTTTTCCCTTTCCCTGGGATACTCATTATCTTTTTCCATCCTATGCTAACTTCCATGTGTCCTTCTGCAGTCACTGTCCCTCAGCTACTCAGAACTCTTCTAGGTCCATCACGTATCTGGCCATCTTCTTGGGCACCTGGCTTGGGGCCCCTTTTGCTGAAGGTTGGAAAGACCCTTAGAGAATTAGTCATGCATCCAGTAAGGGAAACAGGGCAGGTTATCTCAGCCCCTGCTAGCAAAAGCAGCCCCTGCTCTCATACAGAGTGGATGCATGGGCCCTGCAGTACTGGAACAAAGTAGGTGAATGGCCTTCACCTTTTTCCACGTGCCCTTGGACTGCATGTTGGGCTTTATGAGTGCTTTAAAAAGCCATTGCCTTGTTCTAAAAAGGTTCAAAAGTGTCATACATAGATGAGATGCTATAAGAGAATAAGATATGTGAAATTAAAACAAAACAGGTAAAGAACCTGTGCCAAAGGTCATAGTATCCTGAAGCTAAGAGGACTATGTAGAATGACACTACTAACTCATTATGTATTTTGTAGAGAGGAACCACATATTTAGCTCCAAGCATTAAGTTATCCCACTTAAAAGAGAGAAATGTGATTATTATCACAGGCCTGTGATTCAGGAGCAGCACAGTCATTCCTGGGACTGAGACCTAAGTGGTATTTCTATTGGACCTGTCTTCACAGGACTTTTGGTTTCTTTCCCCTGGGACTGTCTGAGATATTAATATTAACCAAATTTCATGTATGTCAGTTATGTGGAGCTGGGTGTTGTAGGAGGCGAAATTGGAAGGGTTTGTTCTGGGTCTTCAAAGCCTTTGGGGTGCATGGTTCCTATTGATTGGATGATTTGCTTAGGCCCTGCAGTCTCCTCTGTCTAGATTTTAGTTATTCTTGGACCTATATTCTGTCCTGCTCTAAAGTGCTCCCAATTATATCCTCTCACCCGCTACTCGTTCCTCAGACCTGTTTTTTTTCTTTAAATTTTTTTATTGTTATGTTAATCACCAGACATTACATCATTAGTTCTTCATGTAGTGTTCCATGAGTCATTGTTTGTGCATAACACCCAGTGCTCCATGCAGAACGTGCCCTCCTTAATACCCATCACCAGGCTAACCCATCCCCCCACCCCTCTCCCCTCCAGAACCCTCAGTTTGTTTTTCAGAGTCCATCGTCTCTCATGGTTCGTCTCCCCCTCCGACTTACTCCCCTTCATTCTTCCCCTCCTGCTATCTTCTTCTTCTTTTTTTTTTTCCTCAACATATGTTGCATTATTTGTTGCAGAGGTACAGATCTGTGATTCAACAGTCTTGCACAATTCACAGCGCTCACCGTAGCACATGCCCTCCCCAATGTCTATCACCCAGCCACCCCATCCCTCCCACCCCCCCCACTCCAGCAACCCTCAGTTTGTTTCCTGAGATTAAGAATTCCTCATATCAGTGAGGTCATATGATACATGTCTTTCTCTGATTGACTTATTTCACTCAGCATAACACCCTCCAGTTCCATCCATGTTGTTGCAAATGGCAAGACCTTATTCCTTTTGATGGCTGCATAATATTCCATTGTGTATATATACCACCTCTTCTTTATCCACTCATCTGTCAATGGACATCTTGGCTCTTTCCACAGTTTGGCTATTGTGGACATTGCTACTATAAACATTGGGGTGCACGTACCCCTTTGGATCCCTACATTTGTATCTTTGGGGTAAATACCCAGTAGTGCAATTGCTGGATCATAGGGTAGCTCTATTTTCAGCTTTTTGAGGAACCTCCATACTGTTTTCCAGAGTGGTTGCACCAGCTTGCATTCCCACCAACAGTGTAGGAGGGTTCCCCTTTCTCCACATCCCCGCCAACATCTGTCATTTCCTGACTCGTTAATTTTGGCCATTCTGACTGGTGTGAGGTGGTATCTCATTGAGGTTTTGATTTGGATTTCCCTGATGCCCAGCGATGTTGAGCACTCTTTCATGTGTCTGTTGGCCATTGGATGTCTTCTTTGGAAAAATGTCTGTTCATGTCTTCTGCCTATTTCTTGATTGGATCATTTCTTTGGGTGTTGAGTTTAATAAGTTCTTTATAGATTTTGGGTACTAGCCCTTTATCTTATAGGTCATTTGCAAATATTTTCTCCCATTCTGTCGGTTGTCTTTTGGTTTTGTGGACTGTTTCTTTTGCTGTGCAAAAGCTTCTTATCTTGATGAAATCCCAATAGTTCATTTTTGCCCTTGCTTCCCTTGCCTTTGGCAATGTTTCTAGGAAGAAGTTGTTTCGGCTGAGGCCGAAGAGGTTGCTGCCTGTGTTCTCCTTTAGGATTTTGATGGACTCCTGTCTCACATTTAGATCTTTCAACCATTTGGAGTCTATTTTTGTGTGTGGTGTAAGGAAATGGTCCAGTTTCATTCTTCTGCATGTGGCTGTCGAATTTTCCCAACACCATTTGTGGAAGAGACTGTCTTTTTTCCATCGGACATTCTTTCCTGCTTTGTCAAAGATGAGTTGACCGTAGAGTTGAGGGTCCATTTCTGGGCTCTCGATTCTGTTCCATTGATCGGTGTGTCTGTTTTTGTGCCAGTACCATACTGTCTTGATGATGACAGCTTTGTAATAGAGCTGGAAGTCTGGAATTGTGATGCCGCCAGCTTTGCTTTTCTTTTTCAACATTCCTCTGGCTATTCAGGATCTCTTCTGGTTCCATACAAATTTTAGGATTATTTGTTCCATTTCTTTGAAAAAAGTGGATGGTATTTTGATGGGGATTGCGTTGAATGTGTAGATTGCTCTAGGTAGCATTGACGTCTTCACAATGTTTGTTCTTCCAATCCATGAGCATGGAACGTTTTTCCATTTCTTTGTGCCTTCCTCAATTTCTTTCATGAGTATTTTATAGTTTTCTGAGTACAGATCCTTTGCCTCTTTGGTTAGATTTTTTCCTAGGTGTCTTACGGTTTTGGGTGCAATTGTAAATGGGATCGACTCCTTGATTTGTCTCTCTTCTGTCTTGTTGTTGGTGTATAGGAATGCCACTGATTTCTGTGCATTGATTTTATATCCTGACACTTGACTGAATTCCTGTATGAGTTCTAGCAGTTTTGGGGTGGAGTCTTTTGGGTTTTCCACATAAAGTATCATGTCATCTGCAAAGAGTGAGTTTGACTTCCTCCTTGCAGATTTGGATGCCTTTGATTTCTTTTTGTTGTCTGATTGCTGTGGCTAGGACTTCTAATACTATGTTGAATAGCAGTGGTGATAGTGGACATCCCTGCCGCGTTCCTGACCTTACGGGGAAAGCTCTCAGTTTTTCCCCATTGAGAATGATATTCGCTGTAGGTTTTTCATAGATGGCTTTTATGATATTGAGCTATGTACCCTGTATCCCTATACTCTGAAGAGTTTTGATCAAGAAAGGATGCTGTACTTTGTCAAATGCTTTTTCTGCATCTATTGAGAGGATCATATGATTCTTTTTTTTTTAAAGATTTTATTTATTTATTTGCTGAGCAGGGAGCCTGATCTGGGACTTGATCCCGGGACTCCAGGATCATGACCTGAGTTGAAGGCAGTCGCTTAACCAACTGAGCCACCCAGGCGCCCAAGAGGATCATATGATTCTTTTTCTTTCTTTTGTTAATGTATTGTATCATGTTGATTGATTTGCGGATGTTGAACCAAAGTTGAAGCCCAGGGATAAATCCCACTTGGTCATGGTGAATAATCCTTTTAATGTACTGTTGGATCCTATTGGCTAGTATTTTGGTGAGAATTTTTGCATCCATGTTCATCAAGGATGTTGGTCTGTAATTCTCCTTTTTGATGGGGTCTTTGTCTGGTTTGGGGATCAAGGTAATGGTGGTCTCATAAAATGAGTTTGGAAGTTTTCCTTCCATTTCTATTTTTTGGAACAGTTTCAGGAGAATAGGTATTAAGTCTTCTTGAAATGTTTGGTAGAATTCCCCTGGGAAGCCATCTGGCCCTGGGCTTTTGTTTGTTGGGAGATTTTTGATGACTGCTTCAACTTCCTTAGTGGTTATAGATCTGTTCAGGTTTTCTATTTCTTCCTGGTTCAGTTTTGGGAGTTGATACATCTCTAGGAATGCACCCATTTCTTCCAGATTATCTAATTTGCTGGCATAGAGTTGCTCAGAATATGTTCTTATAATTGTTTGTATTTCTTTGGTGTTGGTTGTGATCTCTCCTCTTTCATTCATGATTTTGTTGATTTGGGCCCTTTCTCTATTCTTTTGGATAAGTCTGGCCAGGGGTTTATCGATCTGTTAATTCTTTCAAAGAACCAGCTCCTAGTTTCGTTGATCTGTTCTACTGTTCTTTTGGTTTCTATTTCATTGATTTCTGCTCTGATCTTTATTATTTCTCTTCTCCTGCTGGGTTTAGGCTTTATTTGCTGTTCTTTCTCCAGCTCCTTTAGTTGTAGGGTTAGGTTGTGTATTTGAGAACTTTCTTGTTTCTCGAGAAAGGCTTGTATTGCTATACACTTTCCTCTCAGGACTGCCTTTGCTGCATCCCAAAGATTTTGAACAGTTGTGTTTTCATTTTCATTGGTTTCCATGATTTTTTAAAAATTCTTCTTTAATTTCCTCATTGACCCATTCATTCTTTAGTAGGATGCTCTTTAGCCTCCATGTATTTGAGTTCTTTCCGACTTTCCTCTTGTGATTGAGTTCTAGTTTCAAAGCATTGTGATCTGAAAATATGCAGGGAATAATCCCAATCTTTTGGTACCAGTTGAGACCTGATTTGTGACCTAGGATGTGATCTACTCTGGAGAATGTTCCATGGGCACTAGAGAAGAATGTGTATTCCATTGCTTGTGAATGGAATGTTCTGAATATGTCTGTGAAGTCCATTTGGGCCAGTGTGTCATTTAAAGTCTTTATTTCCTTGTTGATCTTTTGCTTAGATGATCTGTCCATTTCAGTCAGGGGGGTGTTAAAGTCCCCCACTATTATTGTATTGTTGTCTATGTGTTTCTTTGCTTTTGTTATTAATTGCCTTATATAATTGGCTGCTCCCACGTTAGGGGCAGATATTTACAATTGTTAGATCTTCTTGTTGGATAGACCCTTTCAGTAGGATATAGTGTCCTTCCTCATCTCTTATTACAGTCTTTGGTTTAAAATCTAATTTGTTTGATATAAGGATTGCCACCCCAGCTTTCTTTTGGTGTTCATTAGCATGGTAAATGGTTTTCCACCCCCTCACTTTCAATGTGGGGGTGTCTTTGGGTCTAAAATGAGTCTCTTGCAGACAGCATATCGATGGGTCTTGTTTTTTAATCCAATCTGATAGCCTGTGTCTTTTGCTTGGGGCATTTAGCCCATTTACATTCAGGGTAACTATTGAAAGATAGGAATTTAGTGCCATTGTATTGCCTGTAAGGTGACTGTGACTGTCTCTTGTCTGTGTTCCTTTCTGGTCTATGCTGCTTTTAGGCTCTCCCTTTGCTTAGAGGACCTCTTTCAATATTTCTTGTAGGGCTGGTTTTGTGTTTGCAGATTCCTTTAGTTTTTGTTTGTCCTGGAAGCTTTTTATCTCTCCTTCTCTTTTCAGTGACAGCCTAGCTGGATATCATATTCTTGGCTGCATATTTTTCTCGTTTAGTGCTCTGAAGATCTCATGCCAGTCCTTTCTGGCCTGCCAGGTCTCTGTGGATAGGTCTGTTGCCAATCTAATGTTTCTACCATTATAGGTTACATATCTCTTCTCCCGAGCTGCTTTCAAGATTTTCTCTTTGTCTCTGAGACTCGTAAGTTTTACTATTAGATGTCGGGGTGTTGACCTATTTTTATTGATTTTGAGAGGGGTTCTCTGTGCCTCCTGGATTTTGATGCCTGTTTCCTTCCCCACATTAGGGAAGTTCTCTGCTATAATTTGCTCCAATATACCTTCTGCCCCTCTCTGTCTTTCTTCTTCTTCTGGGATCCCAATTATTCTAATGTTGTTTCGTCTTATCGTATCACTTATCTCTCGAATTCTGCCCTCGTGATCCAGTCGTTGTTTATCTCTCTTTTTCTCAGCTTCTTTATTTTCCATCATTTGGTCTTCTATATCACTGATTCTCTCTTCTGCCTCATTTATCCTAGCAGTTAGTGCCCCCATTTTGGATTGCACCTCAATAGCCTTTTTGATTTCGACTTGGTTAGATTTTAGTTCTTTTATTTCTCCAGAAAGGGTTTCTGTAATAACTTCCACGCTTTTTTCAAGCTCAGCTAGTATCATTAAAATCGTGATTCTGAATTCTAGGTCCGACATCGTACTAATGTCCGTATTGAGTAGGTCCCTGGCAGACGGTACTACCTCTTGTTCTTTTTGTTGAGGTGATTTTTTCTGTCTTGTCATTTTGTTTAGAGGAGAATAGATGAATGAGAGAACAAATTGCTAACAGGTTTACAACGTCCCCAGAAAGATATACTCTAAACAAATCAGAAAAGACCTGAAACCAGTGGAAAAGAAAGGGAAAGAAAGAAAAAAGAAAGAGAAAAAAAAAAGAAAAAGAAAAAGATAAAAACAAACAAAAACAGAACAAAACAAACAAAAAAAACAGAATATGATCAAATATGATCAGGCTGGTGCATAGATCAGTGCCACACACTAGATTTTGGGTGTATTTTGGTCTGTTAGAAGAAAGTGCCTCCTAAAATTTTAAAGAAAGACTTCTATATGTACAAAATAAGGGTTGATACAATGAAGGGATGGAAGATGACTGTAAAGATGAAAATTATAAAAAAATTTTAAAAAAGGAATTGATAATGTGTTTGAAAAAAGCAAGAAGAGGATTAAAAAAAAAGAAAGAAAAAAAAGGGAGAGAATGTGATCAGGCAGGAGACTAGAACAAACCCATACACTAGAGTTTTAGCGTATATTTTGATGTTAGAAGAAAGTGTATCTCAAAATTTTAAAGAGAGAACAACTTATATATATATGCCAAAAATAAGGGTAGCTACTATGAAGGGATAGCATATGACTCTAAAAATGAAAAATAAAAATTTTTTTTAGAAAAGGGATTGATAAGATGTTGGTTGAAAAAGGGAAAAAGAAAAATAAAAAAAACAGTGAAAAAAATTAACTTTGAAAGACTAATGAATCATGGTAAAAAAAGCCATGAGTTCTATGTGCAGTATTCCCCTAGCGCTGGAGTTCTCCCATTCTCAGTGATCGGTAAACTTGGTCTTGGCTTGCTGGCTGTTCGTGCTGATCTTCTGGGGGAGGGGCCTGTTGCGGTGGTTCCCAAATGTCTTTGCTGGAGGCGGAATTGCCCCGCTCTTGTCGGTCCAGGCTAAGCAAGCTGCTCGGCTTTGCTCTCAGGAGCTTTTGTTCCCTGCAAGCTCTTGGTACAGCTTTGGAGAACCAGGGTGAAAATGGTGGCCTCCCAGTCTCCACCCGGGAGGAGCCGAGAACTTGGGGCCCCGCTCCTCAGTGCGCCCCCAGAGAAAAGCAGTCAGTCACTCCCGTCTCCCCGGTCTCCGGCCGCACTCCGTGCTCACCCGGCCTGTGATCGAGCGTTTCTATCTCTGGCACTCGACCCCGTGTGGAGTCTCCAAACCCAGCAGATCCCTGCGGTGTGCTCCCGCGCCGCTCCTCCCGGGGGAGCGAGGGGAGTCTCCCCGGATCTGCCGCTTGGTGGGTCCCTGCTGGAGGAGCAGTGGCCTGTCACCGATTGCAGTTTATGTCAGCCCCAAGCTGAGAGCCCGCACCTTGGCTCTGTCTCTGCAGCCGGCTTCCCCGCTCCGGTACCTGGGAGCTCTGCCGCACTCAGGCACCCCCGGTCTTTCTGTGACCCCGAGGGTCCTGAGACCACCCTGTCCTGCGAGGGTTTCAACCCCAGCTTAGCCACTGGAGCGACGTCCCTCAGCGGAGCCGACGTCTAAAAGGTCCGATTTTGTGCTCCGCAGCTCTATCACTTGCCAGAAGTGGCCGATGGAGGCCCCCTCCCCCGCCGTGTATCCTCCCGAATATCGCCTTGGATTCAATTCTCTGCATGTCCTACCTTCCAGAAAGCGGTCGCTTTTCTGTTCAGAGAGTTGTTGGTAGGTGTTCAGAGTGTTGTTGCTATTCTTTTCTTCAATCTCCTGTTGAGTTCGTAGGTGTTCAGAATGCTTTTATCCCCATTCAGCTGAATTCCTGAGACCAGACAAAATCCAGGTCTCCTACTCCCCCGCCATCTTGCTCCGCACCCAGACCTGGTTTTTTTTTTTATCATCTTGCCGGAGATAGAGAAATCAAAGCAAAACCTGGTGTGGATTTCATTTATTCAACAATCTGCTCTGTGCCAGTGACTGTATATACCAAAGATGGCATAAAAGGGTGCATGAGGGAGGGATATGCCTCTGAGCAGGCATCCTGTCTGAGTAGCCTGGTGTACATACGTCTTTCTGTTGTGAACTTCATCCCAATCTTCTCATGGTACAAAGATAGACACAAAATCCCCAAAGGTGGTTCTGATCCATTTGTGGAATGTTTCCTCTTGGACTTGTGCATATCCTTTTGGATTATAAAGGAAATCCTAGGTCTCTGGGATTCCGGACCCAGGATGTGAATCTGCTGGCCCTTAGTGCAGGTAGACTGGTTCTTGCTGGTGGGTGACCCAGATAACCTGCACAAACCTCACTGGAGCCTCCTGATGATGGACCTCCCCTGCTTGCCCCATCTAGGGGCCCGTGGGCCTGTTTGGAGTGTTTCTTCTTGCTCCTGGTGCTTTTTTGTCTCTTGACCCCAGAGTAGGCAGTGAGATGGGCCTCTCAGCAATGGAAACGTTAATGGTGACTATGGTCCCTATAAAAAATGGCCTTGTTGAGGGTTTGCTTCTCTCCAGGACGATTTGGTCTTTTCAGCTTTTGTGAGGGCAGTGGGTGTCTGAATGGAGATATTTCTATCCTGGCATAACTGGTGTGGCTGTTGGATATCGGTGGGGGTGTTGTGGGGAGTGGAGTGGCTGGGTTTTAAGAGACACTCTCCCATTTCAGAGCTCTCCCTGTTTAGTCTGCTCTGTATGGTCTCAAGCACATAGCAGTGGCACTTCCTGAAGATTCCCCCAGGAATTGGTCTCTTGGGTGGAGCTGTTCTACTCATCTTCACCATACTCTTTGCCTTGATGGGGCCCAAACTTTTATCCTGGAAGTTAAGCCTTGCCTCACCTTGTGTTATGGGCTCCGGGAAGGGCTGGACTGTGCTTCTGGTTGGAGAAGAGAAGCCTGCAGGTCCTGTTAAGAGGGCCACTCTCCCTAGGAATTAGAGTTGGAGGTCCTGGTTCTGGATCTCTTTGGCACATTATCGGGTCATTGAGTGGGCTTCTCTTGTTGTCTCTTATTCCATAGCTTTCAGTCTTCACTATTGGAGAGAAGTCTGTGGTGGGCACTGGAATATCAGATAGTAATTACCACAGTCTCTTCAGTGAAGTAAATTACCACAGTCTCTTGTAAACCTGCTCAAGTTGTCCCTCCTCTTCATTTACAAATGCATGTAGCACATGTGCAGGCCTCATTCTTGGGAGACAGGTTAGAAGTGAACTACAAGACTTCTCTGAAGTAAAGGAAGGATTTTTGAAGCCTAGGAATTCCCCTTTCTATCTTGGCTCTGAATTCTAGTCCCATCTGAGAGTCTTGGCTTGGGGGGTTGGTATTTATGATTTATGTTCTATCACCCTCAGGATCCCTGAGAACTGAATTAAACACACACACACACACACACACACACACACACACACACACACACACAGTTTTTGATGGCTTTTATATAGTGGGCTTTATGATTGGGGAGTTCCCATGCTGATCTCACCTCTGGTGATTTCACTTCTGCTGTGACACATCCAGGGTTGCTGAACGAGAGGCATTAGCCACCTACTACTCTGATGCTGTCTCCTGATTGCCCAGAAAGATCCTCTGGATAGGTCCCTCCTTCTCCTGCTCTACCTTTTCCATTTCCCTGAGGGAAGGATTTAGGCTTGTCACTGGAATTGGAGTCTACCTGGAATTTGGAGCTTGCCTCATTCTTTCTTATCTCCGCTCATGGTCACTGGGTGGCAGTGGCTTACTTGGTCTCCATTGTCACTGCCTAGCCCTACTTAGCTCTCTTTTGTCCCCTGCCTCCTTGGTCTCCTTAGCTTCCGCCCACTGCATCCTCATCTTTTCTCCCAGTTTCTCCCAGCATCATGAATCTAGGAGGCTCCTTGGCACTGTGGAGCTACCATGAACAATTTCCTTGCAAGAAGACAGAGATCTCCATAATCTCATTATATCTGGATAAGGACATTTACCCATTTTCTGTTTCCTTTCTCAATAAAAAATAAAAAATAATAAAAGAAAAAAAGAAAAAAGAAATGAGGAATCCTGACTTAGCATTTGAAATCAGCGTTCTCAGACAGGGCTGGCATCCGTCAGGCTGCTCTTAGTCCTGGCCGGAGGCAGACTACTGTTGGCCATGCTCCTCTGATCTGGCTGGTTGGCTTTAGTGCAAAGTGGTTTCCTTTTTCAAAGGGCAGTTTCCCTTTCTGTGCCTTAGTTTCTTCTTCTTTATACACAAAGAAATGATATTGATTGGTATCTAGTTACGCATCTTTGCTCCCCTGGTTGCCACTTAACTAAGACACAGCTCTTGTTTCTGTTAAAAGAGTCACTCTTTGTGGTGTATATACAGGCATGGATTGCAGATCCAGGTGATATTAGGGAGATGAGTCTGGAGGCTAGAATCGAGTCCTTTGTGAGATCTGTGCTTCCTCAATTTGATCCCCTACTGAAGATCAATAACAGCGTAGCTCCCTATGGCTCTCTCATATGCTCTTTGACGTTTGCAGTTGTGGATTCTCATTACTGTTTTCTTTGGAGGGTAAAAATCTATTCATCTCTGGCCTTCCATGCTTTCCCTCACCCTATTGGACAGCTTCTTTGATCTCCTCATGATCCAGAGGCTTCTTTAAGTGTCTCTTCATGTTCAGGACCAAGTACATCCTGGATGATCTCTTAAGGCTGGGTACTCTTGTCTCTTTGCTTAGTGTGTTCTTGGTGTTCAAACATTTGGTTGACATTGAGGTGAACTCAGCAAATTATCAGAGATGGGCCTCCCCTTTCCCTGAACCAGGCAGCATTAGCCCTCAGGAGGAACACTCTGGCTGGCCCTTTCTCAAGAGTATTTATCCTTCTCTGGAGCTCCAGAGTAAACTCAGAAGTATGAGGTCCTTGCTTCATAACTTCCCCAGATAATCCCCTCTTCTGCCAAGGAAAAGCTCTCCCCATTGACCCATTTTTGATGTCTTTTATGATATAATTGCATTTGGGATAAGTATTTTCCTTCTTTTGGGAAGACCAATCTGTCATTTTTGTACTTTCAATGTTGTCCCAACTTTTTTTGTCAGAGAAGGCGTCAGGGCAGAGATTATCCCCATTCACTATACTCCCCAGGTAACTAGATTCACAAATGAACATTTCTTTCATATCCTCCCAACACTCATTTTTTTTATTCTAACATAATAAAAAGAACAAAACAGCCAAATGATTCATGAAAAGCTTTCCACTTTCATTTTCTGTAGTCTTTTATGATATTTGATGGTATGTAGATATGACCCTTATGTAGTTACAATCAAAGTTTGGATACAATTTTGCTGTTTTAATAGACTTCATTAAACATTTTCTGTATTGTTATGGGCTTTGAATAAATGTTTCTGGCCACTGTATAGGATTTTACTGATTTCATAAACTATAACATATTTTGATTTCTTCCATTGTTGTCACCTTTTATTTTGCTATTATAAATATTAAAAGTAAATATCTTTGTATATAATGCTTCTTTCATTTGATTACGTTTCCTAGAGTTTGATTATTGGGTCTGAGTGAATGAATGTTTTTATGGCTTTGGAATATTTACCCAAGTTATTTTCCAAAGTGTTGGATCTGTCATTTATTTCAATTGTCACAAATGCTAAGTATGTCTCTGGCCACGAAGGGGAATTGAATAGAGGGTAGAATATGTGGGGTGATTGGGAGCAAAATGGCCGAGCAAATGGTTTCTTTCCGAAACAGGCAAAGTCAGGTTCACAAACATGGAATTAAGCTGAGTGACTGGGTAATTAATTTCCCTGATTTTTGTCCCCCATATGCCACCTTATCCCATCCCCTCTTTGGTCCCGGGCAACACACATCCTTCCTGTATGCATCCAGGAAATCCTTGGAAATGCCCTTACTGTCTTTCTCCTGCCAATGGCTTAACAGGAGGTAATAGTTTCAACAATTGAGTTTACAGAAGCAGGTGTTCCTGCCTTTGTCTTATTTCCTTGCCTCTCTTTTAAATAACAAATCCAATATTCAAATAACGTATTTTTACTAAGATTTGAAACTTCTTTAAAAAACATAAACACCTAAGTCACTGAACTCCATGTGGCATGTGATAATTTGGCTGAGTGGGAGAGAACAGAAGTCTGGTTCAACTCAAAATTCTAGGTTGAACTTTGATGATAGGGTGAGAGAGTGTAAGGTAGTAGGAGCACAGAGACAGAGGGCAGTTCACGCAGACCCAGGCTGGCACCCAGCACAGAGTACAGTGGAATCCTGCATGGAGATAGAGGAGTGGCAAACAGCAACCTGGGCTGTTGCAGAGAGCCCTTGGCCATTGGGAGATCTGACAGAGTCAGAATAAAGGCAGGGGAACTGCACGTCTCACTTTAGGCTCTTAAATTTTCCTTCACCCACATGTCTGTTTACATAAGAGGAAAAGGAGTAATGGGGGTAATAAGAAAGGAGAAAGCTAATCTGTAAAGAAAGTCCACCTGTAATCCTGCTCCCCCACAGCTATGTCCGCATGTGGGGATCAGCCATGACATTTCACCCTTCAGGGCTTTTGGAATTTTCCATTAAACAGAGGCCAAAGATACTCATCTGATTATTCTGGAAAAGAATAATGGATCTAAGGGATAAGTACAATGATTAAAGAAATACTAAATAACAGGGGCAAAGACTACAAGAGGAGTTTCCTCATCACTCTTCAACAAAGTGAATTTTTAAAATACCAAAGCAGTTCTGAATTTTCTGGGATGACTCTGTGGATGGGACCTTGGCAGAAGGCCCACACACAGTTGGGTACTGGAATTTTTCTAAGTCTGTTTGGATTGTTAGAATGGCATCAAACCAATCCACTTTTCCTCAAAGCTGGATGCTAGGAAGATTTTCTTCAGTGATCTCTATACCTGTACAAAGGAAGGCTGGCCCCAGGATTGCGCTCAGTTGAACTTGTAGGTTTGAGGTAGTTAACCTTTTATAGGGACAGCCACCATTCCAGGACAGACTTTGTTCATCTAATTGACAAGTTACAATTTTCCCATCCCCACCACATAGATATTTACATACATACATAGACATGTATATCTATATATCTTAATATATTGTCTATAGAAACCTGATAGAAGGTATCATTAGTAGAAGGAGATTGTCTTCATAATAAGACCAAGAGGACCAGGATGTTTTAAGTGGTGAGCTGTAACAGGAGCAACTCACACTGTAAACCACTTTCTCTTGGTTAATGAGCTTTTATTTCTGCTACCTTAGAGGAGGGGATTTGCCTATTTTCAGCAGATAATATACCATCTGGAGACAATCCTGTCTGGTTGTAGCATAGAGTCTTAACTATCTCTTAATAGAAGATAAACTATTTAATGAGTGCTTACTGAGTATCATCTTTGTGCTAAATCCTTACTACTTGCAAATCGTAGTCTTCACAGTTAACCCAACATGGTACCTTTATTATCCCCACTTTACAGATGGGGAAGCAGTGTTGGAAAGGTTAAGTAGATAACTTATTCGAGTCCAACAGATGCTAAGTGGTAGTTGTAGATTAAACTTAAAGACAGCTAGATTCCAGAATTTGCCTTCTTAAGTCAATGTGAGACTGCTCAGGAAATTAAAACAAGGCAAGTAGGATGTAGAAGAAGCTACATGATAACATGCAAAGTTCGGAACCAGGAAAATTTTACTGGAAGGAAGACGGTCGTTCTGAGTAGCCTTTCAGTATATGTGGGACTTGTGGGCGAGCAGGTGGAGCTCCCCGGGAATCAGTGAGATCCCTTCTTGCCCACAGTAACTGGGCAGCAATTCTAAAAGGAGGACCCATAAGAGGTGCCAGGCAAGTTTACTAGTGATAATAATCCTAGCTAGCTCTATGTGCTAGGCATGGTACCAAAAGCCTTTTTTGCAGAATTTTAATTTTCCTGTTAGTATGTAAGGCTATTGCTATTACAGATCAGAAAACAAACTCAGAGGATCAATAACTTTGCTGATATCCCTTAGCCAAGTTGTGGCAAAAGCAATCTAACTCCATTATCTCAAATTAACACCACTTGGAAAAAAAAAGGGCTATAGCTCATTCACACTGGCTGCCAGTTGGAAGAGTTGACAGTGGAACATGAGTAGTTGATCTCTGTAGAAGACCAGTGCCTTTGAAAATATGGAAGGTCCTCACTGGCAAGACAAGCTAAGATCTAATAATGTTTACAGCGCACGTAGAATCAAGTGAAGTTCTCGCAAAACACTTTTGTTTGATATGGGAGTAGTTTGTCCTCAAATTGATGAACTTATGTTATCTGATACTGGAATAATTAATGTTCAGGCACTTAAATTAAGAAAGAAAAACTCAAAAGCACTGAGTGAAATTGAATTTATATTTGCAGAATAGATTCCTGCAGTGTATTTATCTTTACCAAGCTCAGTGTCATTATAACCATATTATCAGAACACAGTCATCTTTTATATAAATGGAATTTCTTACCTCATGAATACAACAAGAGTTTTATCCAAAAAGGAAAATGCATAAACTCTACTTTTGTTGCCCTTTGAAACCCAATTATGTCACCAAAAACCAACCTACTGGTGCCTATTCAATATACCTCTGAGTTTAAAAGGTATTCATAATCTAGCATAATGTTTTTTATCCTCATTGATATCCTAAGGCAAATTAAGTCTCTTAATTGTGTGGTAACTGAGTAATAATGTCTGGGCTACTATATGTGATCATTGTCTTAAAGAGTTTCCTTGTACTGTGTGTATGGAAGGTACTTATTTCCACTTGTCACTCAATGAAGCCTCTTATGAGAATTGCAGTTATTTGGACAGAGTAGATACCAGATTCTTGCTTTGTTGTGGACAACAACGAACCAGAAAACATTGATTTCATACATTAAAATTGCTTAATATTTCTAGAGTACTTTATAGCTTATAAAGCACTAGAATCAAATCATTAATTTTGAGCCAGCAACTACAGGGAAGCTAAGTGACTTGTTCAAGGGCTTGTAACTAAAAAAAAAAAAAAAAAATGTCAAACTGAGGGTTCAAATTCACGATTCCTAAACATGACTAACATCATTCTTATAAAAGGCTTTGGGGTGATTATTGATTTCAATTCCAATTTTAAAATATTATTGGTGGAAATACTAATGGGAAAGACAAAATAAAACAAGCAAAAACCTAACTACCTTTGCACTCAACAACATGAATGGATCAGACTTAATGTTCAGTCAATGAAATAAGATACAGAACAAACCTACAATATGATTGCATGTGAATGAATTTCAATAATAGGACTCCCACTTCTGGCCAAAAGGGAGTAGCAGAAATTAGATTACTCTTCTGCCTGAAACAACTAAAATCCAGACAAAATATGTGAAACAATGTTTTTTAAGATGTTAAACATCAGGCAACAAAGGACAGTGATCTTTGAGAGATGGAAAAGAAGATAGGTGGACCGCAACCTGCTCCGGGAGAGTTTCCAGTTTGCAGCCCTGGGAGGGAAAATGCTGGTGAGCCACGTAGAGCAGACTCTGGATGTCACAGTGGCTAGAATTCTCAGGTCAAGTATGAGGAGGAGAAAGCTGGGCAGAGAAATCCATAGATTTGCAGAGAGTCCCCTTTGAGTCATTAGCTGAGTACCAGTGAGTTCTTTGCATGTAAGGAAACACCCAAAAGGATTAGTGAGAACAATCCTTGGAGCTCACTCAGGACCAGAATGGTTCCTGTTCCTCCCATCCAGAATATAAAACCTCATAATTCACAGGGCATTGGGTAGAGTACTCACTCAGAACTCAGAGTTGAGAAAAACTGGCCATAGACTAAATACTGCTCTGGTCCTAGCTAATAAAGCTTAACAAGACCCCAAATAATCAGACTGTTCCCAATCATGTCCCAGAACAAAGCTTAAGAATATATTTAGGAAAACAAAGATATCCAACATGAAAAGGTAAAATTCACAAAATCTGGCATCTGATGAAAACTTATCAGGCATGCAAAGAAACAGGAAAACATAACACATAATGGGAAAAGTCAATTAAAACTGATTCAAAAATTACACAGATGATAGAATTCATAGACAAAGAAATGAGAACAGTTATTATAACCATATTCTATATGCTCAAAAAGATATATAAAAGATGAACGTCTCATGAAATAGAGACATGGATAATATATAAAAGACCCCATAGTAAGCAAAACTAATCTAAAATGACGGAGGCCAGAACAGTATTTACTCTTAGGGAACATTAATAGGGGAGGGGCAAAGGATGCCTTCTGAGATGCTGGAAATTTTTTATATTTTGATCTGGTTGATTCTATATGTATGTGCACATATGTAAAAATCAGTTGAGCTCTATGTTTAAGATATGTGTGCTTTATATAAGCTAAACCTCAAAAAAAAAAAAAAAAAAGAAAAATCCCCCTATTGATGCTGTTTGCAAAGCAAGTCAACCTGTGTGAATAAGCAGATCTTTTATTCCATTGGATGGATCAAAGTAGATACATGTCCTCAAGAGTCGATAAAAACAGACAGAAATTAGCTATCATGGAGGAGCTAGATATTAACTGCATCATAGAGATTAGTCTACTGTTTTAGTTGAATTAGTCCCAACTGGTCAATGAGGGCAGGACTCCTATTAGTTGCTTACTAAATATTGTTGGTTGCTATTTACTCCTGCCAGTTTTTGTCCATTAAGGTATAAGATGGAGACATAAGGAAAGAAAATCAGTTGTTTTATGTTATGCATTTAAGAGAGGAGATATGCAGAGAGGGTCTAGCTTATAAAAAAATAAAGATTGATCACATCTCTTTCACCTGGAAGTCCATACGTGTGTTACGGAATAAATCAGCCACTTCCAAGAGGTGTATTATGTGTGGGCAAAGGGACAAGAATGCAGTCAAGACTAGTAGACTCCAGATGGGAGTCCAGGCTATCAGTGAAAGTAGATTTCTATTGTTTCTGTCTCTCTGCACCATTCCCACCAAGTACCAAATGCAGGCCACTGAGTAAATAGTTCTCAGTAGGTAATCCTGCTTCTATAGCCAGTCAGATAAAATGCTGCTTCTCAATTAGAAAGTATCTCCTACCCAATATTCCAATAGGTCAAGTTATGGATCTGAGAGCAAGAGGCCACATTTCTTTTTCTGTAAAGGAAGGGACACATTGAATGGAGAAATTTCTCACAGGGATTTCTTGGAGACAGACAGCGTGAGTTATTTCTGAATATTGTCATTAATTAAAATAATAGTCGTTACTCATATCCCCTTATGGGAGTGGATGCAAGGCTTGTTGGTACTTTGAGTTTGATATTATTTTGTCATTTTGTCTTTTTTTTTAATTAATTGCCAGCCAGAATTTTCATTAGTATCCTACACATTT
This sequence comes from Eumetopias jubatus, assembly GCF_037043125.1. Taxonomy (NCBI): domain Eukaryota; kingdom Metazoa; phylum Chordata; class Mammalia; order Carnivora; family Otariidae; genus Eumetopias; species Eumetopias jubatus. The sequence goes on along the minus strand of NW_028274821.1, from coordinate 51,427,807 downwards.
TCTCTGTGGACTGTGCTTTTTGACACTTGGTAGAAGAATCACAGTAGTGACCAAAAGGGAAGAAATGAAGAACATCAGAAGATTTTATTTAAAAAAAACTTTTCCTCTGTGCATCAGCCATAGCTCTGAAGCACTGATGGTGGTCGTTGCTGCGGATGCTTAATTTTTCTGAGTAACCTCGGGAAATACTCTGACCTAACACTGGGAAAATATCTGGGCCTCTAGTTTTGTAGGACTCGTTAGTGGAAGGGTCACTAATGTTTCCGGAGTTATCTGGATAGGATAAAATAGGATTGCAACAGTGGAGAGGAGGATTTCTCTGATTCTACCCATCCCTCTCTCATTGCCCACATTCTGCAGAAATCTTGTCTCCCGATGCATTTAGGAGGTTCCTCAGTATATTTCTGGGTGATCATTTCAACATACCACAGCTGTTCACTCTTCCACTTTACTGTTCTGGTTGTCTGATATTTAATATAATGGAAGTTGTAATGGTGGAGGGATTATATTGATGACCCTATTTAATGCCTGCGGCACCCGCCCCTAACCCCCTGCTCCTTTGTCCCGTAACTTTGTAGGCTCTTCCCGCTCTGCTTCTGGGGTTGGCCCAAGGTCTTGCCTTGACCAATGGGGCTTGCAAAACACCTTAATGTCTTTGTTGCTCCTCTTGCTCCCCTGCCTTTGTCATGAGAACATGTTCAGGCTAGTCTCCTGGAGGATTAGAGACCATACCTACCAAAGCCAATTTCTTACAGCTGAGGCCATTCTGGGGGCTTGCTCAAGATCCTAGAATGTAGATTGCTTGAGTGAGCTCAGGTAAAACCAGCCAAATCTGGCCCAGACGAGCAAAACTAAGTCATTCCACCAGACTCTTGAGCTAAATAAACATTGTTTTAAACCACTGCATTTTGTGGTGGGTTGTTTTGCGATGTTATGGTAGCAATGCATAACTGATATACATGGCTGTGCCATGAAACCCTTTGAATCAGGCCCTCAACTGCTTCTCTCATTCCACACTTTGTGGGTCTGGCTCATGGCTGAAGTTACTGTTTTTTCTGTGTTCCTATAGTCGCCCTAAGTTGGAAAAGTATCCTTTAGCCTATCCCTCCAAACACTGCTATCCTGTGTTCTCACGGTTGTATGTTATCGAAAGCTGACTTTTTTTTTTTAAACATTGTGAATTATCTCAAAAATGAAAGTGTAGACAATCCTAAAACATGTATCAGTTCTGTATTTCTATAACCCAGATTTATCAAATTCTTTCCTTATTTTGCTATTTGTATTAGTTCCTAGGGCTGCTGTAACAAACAAACAAGCCAGGTACTTAAAACAGCAGAAATTTATCATCTCACAGTTTTGGAGGCTAGAAGTCTGAAATCCAGGCGTTGGCAAGGCCAAGTATTTTGGGAGGCTCTAGGAGAACGTCTGTTTCATGAGCTTTTCTTAGCTTCTGGTGTTGCTGGCCGTCCTTGGCATTCCTTGGCCTGTGGCTGCTCAATTCGGCAATCTCTGTCTCCATCACCACAGGGCATTTTCTCTCCCGTCTTCACATCATCATCTTATAAGGATCCTAGTCAATATTGGACTAGGGAATCCACCCTACTCTGGTATGACCTCATCTTAACTAATTACACTTACAAACACCCTTATTTCCAAACGGCCTTTTCTGAGACACTGGGGTTAGGACTTTGACATATCTTGTCTGGAGACACAGTTCAACCCGTAACACCATCCATTTGTTGATATTTAAGATTTTTGCATCTGTTTTCCTAAGTAAGCTTTTTCTACACTTGTACTATTCTTGTCTGGTTTTGGTCTCAAGGTTATTTAGCTTAATGGAAATAATTTGGGAAAATTCTCTCTTTATTAGTTCCAGAGATAGCTTGTATGGGATAGGTATCATCTGTAACATAAACGTTTGGCCATATTCATCTGCGAAACTATATAAGCCTATTATTTTAGGCGGAGAGGCAGTTTTTGACTCTTGACTCAATCATTATAATGGCTATTGTTTTCTTCAGCTTTTCAGTTTTTTCTGTAGTCAATTTTTATAATTTATGCTTTTTCTAGAGACTTCACTGCCATCAAGTCATTTGTAGTATTTATTGAAAGCTTTAAAAAATCTACCCTCTCTTTAGTTATGTTCCCTTTTTGGTCCTAATATTAGTGATTTATGCTGCATATACCATTTTTCTGTTTGTTTTCTGCTTTATTCATGTGATTAGTCTTACTATTTGTCTGTTTTGTTAGTATTTTCATGGGCTACTTTCTTTAGTTTTATACTGTTTCTTTTCTAGCTTGAACATTTAATTAATTGAGTTTTAATCTTTTCTTTTGTAAGCAGTTAATTTAGGACTATAAATTTCATTCTAACTACTCCTTTTGCCTGATTATGCAAGTCTTGATATATCATTCCTTCACTATCACTTAATTTTAAATGTCTGGGAATTGCAATCTTCCTCTAAAGTTGTTTAGAAGTGTGTTTTTCAATTCTCAAACCTAGATTAGTTACTTTAAAAGATAACTTCAAAAATTGTGTTGTGATCAGAGAATGTAGTAAGATATTGATTCTCTAACATTGATTGAGAATTTCCTTGTGCATAGTACATAGAGAATTTTCCTTGTACATAGCACATAGTGAATTTTCATGTGTCCTGGAAATGAATACATTATCTTTAATTATTGAGTGTAGAGTTCTGTGTATCATTCTTAGAACAAGCTTGTTAATTACATTTCTTAAAATGTTCTACATGATATCAGTTCTTCATGTTTTATCAATTTCTACAGTAGGTCCAGTAAAATCTCTTGCTATTATGATTGATTTGCCATTCTCTTTTTGTAACTTTGCCAATGTACTATTATATTTAGGGATATACTGATAGGTACATTGTCTCATGGTTTTGCAACTTCTTGACAAAACTTTATTATTTAATTTCTCACTTGACACATATTAATGATTTTTGTCTTTGAATTCTATTTTGTCGAATGCCATTTTTTATTCCATTTGTCCTTAAAAAACAAGATCCATGGATCTGCTTTTAACTGGTGAGTTTGTTTTCATTTATAGTTTATATTACTGGTATATATATTTTTTTAATTACTGGTATAGAGTTGTTTCTATTGTGTTCTTGTAGTCTTTTAAGTCAATCTCTTTATTGACTGTTTTATTCTACTTTTCTACCTTATTTGGATGAATATTTTCTCTATTTCCTCTTTGGTTTTCTTTGCTGGGTTGGAAGCTATGGATTTTATTATATGTTCTGAATACATATGTACATTTTATGCATTTAGTGTATAATATATTAAATATATACATTAAAATATATACACTTATGTATTTGACACAATATGTTTATTTGTATTAAATATATATTTATATTATATATGACATATACTCCATGGCATATTTTTCTGAAATATTTAACACACACACTTAACTATAAATTTTTCTAACAAGATATAAAGGCGTTCAGTGTTGCTCTTCTGCTCCTTAATAGTACAAGAATTTTAGTGTACTTTACAGAGAGATTGGAAAATCTTCACTTATTCTTTGTTGTTGTTTGGAGTTTTAGTGTCACTTGATTTTAACCCAAAATGTATCATTTTTAATAGTAAAAATTAGCTCTTTTTAACAATTTTACTAATTACTGTGCAGCCCATATCTCATTCATCTTCCTTTTCTCCTCTGGACTCTTTTCTTTTTGCTCAAGTACTTGCTTTAGTAGTTTTTAAGCAAGAGACTTAGTTTTATGTATATAAAAATATATAATTTTTTGAATACTAGCTTAACTGCATATAGAATTCTTGGTAAACAGTTATTTTCTCTTAGTACATTGGAGATTTGCTCTATTGTTTTTCACTATCTATTGTTACTGATTAGAAGTCTATGTTCAGTCCACTGGTCATTAGTTTGTCAGGCCATTTTTTCCCAGCAGTCTTTAAAGTTTTCTTATGCTTAATGTTTTATATTGTACTAGATTTGCTAAGGTGGATTTATCTGTTCGCCTCTCAGATTTTTAATCTTTCAATATTGTTTCTCTGCCATTCCCTTTGTTCTTTTCTTCTTGATCTCTCATTGAATATATGTAGATTCATGTTGGATTCTTTTTTTTTTAAGATTTTATTTATTTATTTGACAGAGAGAGACACACCGAGAGAGGGAACACAAGCAGGGGGAGTGTGAGAGGGAGAAGCAGGCTTCCCACTGAGCAGGGAGCCCGATGAGGGGCTCGATCCCAGGACCCCGGGATCATGACCTGAGCCGAAGGCAGACGCTTAACAACTGAGCCACCCAGGCGCCCCTCATGTTGGATTCTTTTAATTTAATTTATATTTCTTTTAGCATTTCTGATTGGCTCTTTTTAAAAATATTGCATTTGTTTCACCTGTCTTTGCATCAATATGTGTTGTTCTTAATGGATTTATTCTTTTACATCTTTAAGAATGTAAAATCTTATTTTAAAATCATTTTGTAATTGCTCCATTACTTTCATTTTGTAGGGTAGAGCAGGGGAATTAACAGCCCATTGCTGATTTTTTAGGCACTCTCTAGGCCTTAGTTTTCTTATGTGCTTTGGACCGTTGTTTGGAGGGTTTCTTTGAGTTAGTGTTTTCTCCTTCTTTCTCTAAGCTCGCCCTGAATAGGGTTGTTTATGTTTTCCCCCACTGGGTAGGTTGGATTCTCCAGTTTACCGTTAGATCTTACATTAAGGACTTAAAGCTCATGTTCTACTGGATATTGAGGATGTTCTATAGCCAGTCTATTTTGGGGGTCCTCAAGACCCACCCATACATTCAGTGATTGGCTGGAAGGTTTCATGGGACTCAGTGTATAGTGGTGCTCAGGACTAAGGTTTATTATCACCACAGGATACGTGGCAGGATCAGTAAGGGATAAAGACGTGGGAGGAGTCTGGAGAAATACATGCACAGACTTTGTTACACCCTCTCCTGTGAAGAGATACACCTGGCATATTTCTTTGTCTCGTGGTAAAAAACACAGAAAGGTGTGTATAATATTCTGTGCCCATTACAGACTCAGTGCCTATATTTGTTTCCTAAGGCTGCTGCCATACCAAGTTACCACAACTTGATGGCTTAAAACAACAGAAATATATTCTCTCATATTCTGAAGGCCAGAAATCTGAAATCAAGGTGTTGGGAGCATTGGTTCCCCTGATGGCGACTATGACGGGGAAGTCATTCCATACCCCTCTCCTAGCTTCTGGTGGCTGTTGGGAAACTTTAGTGTTTCTTGGCTTGTAGACACATCAGTCTCTGCCTCCACCTTCACATGGCCTTCCTGTCTCTGTCTCTTTGTTTCAAATTTCCTTCTGCTTTTCTCTTATAATAACACCTACCTTTGGATTTAGGGACCACCTTAACTCTAGGATAATCTCATCTCAAGATGCTTAACTTAATTCCATCTACAAAGACCTCCCCTACCTCCCTTTTTTTTCTCCAAATAAATTACATTCACAGGTTCTGGGTATTAGGACTTGGACATGAATTTTGGAGGGCCACTATTCAACTCACTGTAGTGCCCAAGGTTTTTACTGGGGGCTGATTACATAGACACCCTCTGCCTGGCATGTACCCAAATTCTAGACTCCTACTAGAAAAGCAAGTGTTCACAATAAATTGCACTGTTCGTATGAACAGTCCAGATACAGTGAGACGCCCTTGTAAATAAGGGAACTGTTTGAATGCCAAATTCCCAGATGCTACTTTAGAGGCAGTCTTGGAAACAGGCCCTTCAAAAGATGACAACCCAAGTTCTGCTAGATTAGCTCTTTTCTGTAAAGTCTACCCCCTTTACCCTCATCCTAGGTATCTTTATAGCAAAATTATTCTCATTAGGATCCCATGATGCAGGACCAGTCTGCAATATTGACTTTAGTCATGCCTTCTAGAGTCCTAGATTTAGCCAGTGAAAACAAATCCCATTTACCATAAAGATCTATCTTAGAAAGCTTAGTTGCTTCCTCAAGTGATATGCCTCCCTCAACGTATAGCTTTGGGCAGGACCACAGTTATGAATGCAGCTAGTCTCTGTATCAATGGTATAGAGCCGGTCAGCTCAGTATCAGACGGTCCCATCAGAAAACAAATCCCTTTCCATGGGCATCGGTATGTCACTCAGGCCAGCCAGCATCTACAATGATTTTACAGTTTACACCCCATGGAGGGGTGTTCTAAATTCGCAACGGCCCCAGAGTCTGAGTCTTATTCATTGAGTGGAGATATCACAGCTAAGTACTAAGGCCACAGTAGCCCATAGCAGACGGTTTAAGATTTCAGCTTAGAGTCAGGTCCAGGTAATTAGGATTTTGAATTCAGGATTTCCAAAATGCCAGCCACCAATTTTCTTCTGTAGTAGCAAATCCAAGACACTGTTGGGCCAGACAGCTGTGTTCAAAGTCCAAGTAATAAGGCTTTCCCAAGGCGTTTTTACCTTATCTGAGAATCCAAATTGACCCACTCTAAAGTATGCACATTAGGCAGGAAAAATCATCAGCCTTTAAGGGTCAGGCATTTGATTTCAACAAGATCTCATTAGCAAACTAAAAACTGCTTTTTAAAACTAATAAAAAGCATACTTTCATTTGGAGATCCCTTTAAAAGAGGCTCCAGTGAGCAAAAATTATAGCAAAAATCATCAGTTATGGAGATTTGTTCTGTTTTCAATACCCAGAGTTTAAATTTTAGTTTGCCCACTCATGGCAAGAATAAAAGGAGTTGTGTACCACTAACAGTTTTGTTTTTCTTAGTGGCTTTCCCTGATTGTGATGATCCCTCTCCAACATTTGTGAAATTATAAGTGTATGATAATTTTTAAATAAATATTAATCATACATAGATGAAATAGCTATAGAACACAATGACATTTCTACGAATTCTTTTTTTCTTCCCATTGCAAATTTTGCTCCAAGTCCTAGCAGTAAATTCAGCATTTACAGAGTTAAAACTGCAGTTACTAGGAGATCCCAGTGGAATACAAAGAGTTGGGGTGCTGTAGTAGGCTGCAGAAAAGGATTGAATGCCCCTCCCCCTTTTTTCTTTTGCCTGAAGGCAAGGCAAGAGCAACTAACCAGCTAATTTTTCCTGTCTTTGGCCCTTTGAAAGGCCCACCTTTGGGAGTGTTTGATCCCTTTTTCCTCCCACCAGATGGAGAGCAGAAAAAACAAAGGCATCAGCTGAGCTTCTCTTTTTTCTTCATTTTAGCTAGCAGGGCCAAAAGAAGCCAGGGGGTCCAGTATGTCCAGTCCCCTGGACTTGAATCTATTTTCAAATTCCATAGGTAAGTTTCACCTCTCATAACAGAGTTCAGCTGCTCTTTTGTACCCTGCATAACTCCATAATCACCTAGGCACCAGGATTTTGTCATACCCCGCCCTTCTAATCCCCCCGCCCCCCAGTAATACCGTGGCCATATTTTAGCAAATTGGAGCTGGTCTAGTGAATCCATGGCCAGCACTGCTTTGGGGATCCTCAAGGCCACAGACATTTGGAGAAGTTTTAGAAGCACCGAGGGAACTCAGCCCATAGTTGGACTCATGACTGAGGTCTCTTACAGTGAAAGCACATGTGACAGGGTCATCAAGGGAAAAAAACACACAAGAGGATCCTGGAGAAATCTATGAACAGGCTTCCTTATACTCTTTTCCTCCCATAAGGAGAAATATCAAATGTGGTTGGGTTGTTTTGTTTTTTTCAACAGCAAACAAAGGTGGACGTATGTGCACAGTACTTATGCTCAGGAGAGCCTATTAGAGAATCAGAGTTCAAGCCTTCTGTTGGGGGCTGATCACATCGGCATCTTCTGCTTAGCATGTACCGAAGTTCCAGACTCCAGAAGGAAAGCAGATGTTAAGCGTAAATCACACTGTTTGTACAGTCTAGGTACAGTTAGCCCCCCTTGTCGGTTAGGGAGTGATTTGGGTGCCAAATTCCCAGATGCCAGTCAGGGGCCAACCTTGCAAGTAGGCGCTTCTAAAGTTGGCAGCCTCAGATCTGCTGTTAAGTCTTCCTTTCACTGTCCCTGAACCCAGAGGCTGGCCGAGATCATGACGGAGAGGCTGTATTTGTCTCAACTTCCCCTACCTTTCTTGGTCATGCAGTTGTGTTAGCCATAGCACATAGCCCGATGTAGCACCATGCAGCTTGGTAAAAGTATTTTAGCCTCTCTTTTATGATGAGAGAGTCCCACCGTAGCTATTGATTTCAAGCAGAGAGATCAGCTTGGGTCCCTCATGGTGTGTGCGGGAGGTGGTGGTGGTGGTGGTGGTGGTGGTGTGGTGGTTATCCTAACTCTTCTCAGCCTCTCACAGACTTCAGACCCAGAACCCAGAGGCTCTGTGGCTTCAGCCTCACTCACTGCTTTGTGTTGTAGTTCATTTTTTCCTCTACAAAAACATGACTATGTGTTTAGATTTTCTTTTAAAGAATGTGGTGTATTTATCATTGCTATTTTTTTGGAGCGAAGCATGGTGGGGTTGGGGAGACCTAAGACTAAACTTACACTGTCTTAGCCAGAGGTGCTTTTACTTTTATGTACACTGCAGCTTTTTCTGCTAAAAGTCAGAACTGAGCCGAGGCGGCTAGGCTGGCCTGCAGGACAACTTTAGTGATAGATATTGTGCTTTACTCAAAGTTGTCTTTCACTGATGTTTCTGGCCTGTTGTCCTTGTGTCTTTTGACTATCTCTTCCTTTGGGATGAATTCTTCCCCATGAGGCTCATTGGTGGGCCTGCCCTGCAGTGTCTGTCTTTGTGGGGGGGAACCTAGCTTAGGCGCTCAAGCCAAGATTCCCCTAGCTCCTGGATTTTTGTCAAACATAGGACTTAAGATGGAAAAAAAAAAAAGTCAGTGTTTGGACAGTCTACCATGTCCAAAGGCCATTCTGTTCACTGGAAAGACAGATGACTAACCTCTAAGTCAACTAATTCATTTTCCCTATATTCACCTAAATGGTTCTCGTTACATTTATTAACAGCATATGTTCTGATTACTCAGCATCTGCTACCTTCTTATCTTTTTGAGAAGTTATCTCTTCCCTATTAGGTGAGCTGGCTTGGTAGCACAATAAATCCAGATGTGTTTGCACTTTTACTACAGAAGGCAAGGAGATTTTGGAGACTCTCCTCTGCCCTCCCCCAAATCCTTTTTGTTAACCACTCTGGCCCACCCAAAGGGTGGTGAAGGAATCTCAGCTTAATCAAGGAGTTGCTTTCTCCTAGGATGTTTACTCTTGGATGGGTTGAGGCAAGAACCAAAGAAAAGAATTGCTTATTCCTGGAGCTGTGCTCATCAGCAGTTAAGTAATTCTTTCCACAGTGATCTTCTAGTCTATGTTATTTGAAAATCTAGGATTGAACACTGAACATGGCACTTCAGAGAAGATGTGACTGGTGTATGCTTAGTGATTTCTGCTGGTGAGTCCATGAGACCCATACAGTACCCCCCCCTTTTTTTTAATGTAAGGTCATCTTTACCTTTTACCCATAGGTGTTTAAAGGATGTTGCTTCATATTGTTGTTATGGATCCACATCTCTCTTTTTGTTGTTGTTAAGAAAGGCTGCTAAGCATGGTGTACTGGAGTGGCTGACATTTGAAATCCCAACTCAGGTTTAGAGTATTTGGAATAATATTATTATTATTATTCCCTAGTTTTTTACTTTTAGAAACTTATTTCAGGTTGACAAGATGGTTTTTGAACTTTGATTCTATGACTGGTCATCTTGGCCAGCTTTGTGTCATCTGAAATCTTGCCAGAGTTTACCAATCTTAGGTGTCAAATTGATCTGAAGTTGCTAGCATGTGGTAGATGGTATGACTGAGTGGGTTTCTCAATCCTGCCTGCCTTGAGGATTTTCTTTAGAATTACAGAAACATCATTGGTGATGTCTGGTCTTCTGTTTTTAAAAAATATTTTAAAGGTTTAATTTTTATTTCTTCCAGTTTCCTTTTTTGTGCTTTCAGCATAGCTCTATTCACCTGCATGAACTTATCTCTGACTTTTTGGATGCAGAAATAGTATAAAGTTCAAAATAGTAAAAAGTTCAAAACTGTCAATATACATTCTCAATGGCATTGTTCTGTGAAGGGTAGGATTACAAAATGCTATTTATTTCAACCTCCAAAAGTGAATATAATCTATTTCTATTCCAGACTTTGGCTAGGAGTTGCCTCTAAGAATTTGGTTTATAAAGATATAAGATGATAATAGAAATTATCCCTCTTTCCCTTCTTCAGGTGGTTTGATGTGCTTTTATCCTCTATGCCCTTTATTTAGTTAAATTGTAGAACAATGTATTTTATACTTTCTCAAATTTTCTCAAATCAGGTGAAATATGATATGAATATGAGTAGTTTCCTGTGAGTAGGTTGGTCCCCGCTGGGATGGCAGCACCTGAAGAGTCCTCAGGGTTATGGATACTGAGCAGGGTTGGGGGCAGGTGACGAGGCTGATAGAACCCTGGGCACCAGGGAGTCCACCCTCCACCTGGATCCCAGGGAACTGTGCATGGCACAGAAGCAGACACATCTGAACCTCAAGGGGTGTCTTGGTCAACTATGACTACAGATTAAATGTTACTTTTTCCTGCTTTTTTTGGGCACCACGAAATGTCCTAGATTTCTTCTCTGGGAAATTTCAGTATTAACCAGGAATTTACCTTCAATCTGACGGGATGTGTGCCTGGGGTCTGAATTAAGTTGCTGTAAAGGAAATAAGGTGTTCATTACACACATGAGTTTGTGGACTATGATACCAGTGAACCTGGCATAAACATCTCTTGGAGTACTGATTTACTAGAAAGAGGAGAACCTGCAAGCAAACTTTACTGCAGGAAACTTGGGCTTAGGGAGAAAGCCAGTATTTATTGTGTGCCTGCTTTGTACCAGGACTGATGTATTGCATTTCATTTATTTCATTTATTTTTAGCAGATAGGCATTACCTCCATATTATAGCTGAGGAAGCAGGTTGTATTAGGGTTTTCTGGAGAAGCAGGATCTCTGTCTTATCTATCTACATTAAAGAATTGACTCAGTGGTTATGGAGGCTGAGAAGTTCCAAGGTCTACAGTTGTACTATCTATCTATATACATTAAAGAACTGGCTCAGTGATAATGGAGGCTGAGAAGTTCCAAGGTCTACAGTTGGCAAGGCATTCTGGAAACCCAAGAGAGCTGATGGTATAGTTCCAGTCAAAGCCTGTGGGGCTGAGAACCAGGAGAGCTGTCAGTATAAGTTTGTGTTTGAAGGCAAGGAGAAACCAAATGTCCCAGCTCATCAGTTGGGCAGGAAGAGTTCTTCTTACATAGTCTTTTGTTCTTTTCAGGCTTCAGTTGACATTAGGGAGGGCAATGGGCTTTACTCACCCAATGGATTCAAACGTTAATCTCATTCAGAAACACCCTCATGGACAAGCCCTGAGTAAGTTTCGCCCAAATGATTGGGCACCCAGTAGCCCAATCAGGTTGACACATAAAAATCAACCATCACACAGGGTAAGAATGAAGTATTTAGCACATACTTACTCATTGGTAAATGGTAGAGCAAGAATGAAACCCCAAGCCTGGAGCATTCAAAAGCTTCCTTATAAAATTTGTATATTCTCTGCCGGGTACTTAGTAATCACTTAGGCTACTTTGAAGTCAGCAAGCAGTTCACAAGTGCTGTCCTCTAATCTTCTCTCCTACTTGGTGTCTCCAAATGAGAGAGAGACTCTGGACTCCTACTTGTGGTTGGGAAAACCTGGGTTAACATCTTGGGGATGTTTGCATTTTAGCCTTCTACTGTGATAGTCACCCAGGCAGGTAACTAATGCCAGGTAATACATTTTATCTAACCATCAGCCCTTTGCTTTTATCCCTTGCTGACCCCAACAGGTACTTAGGACCAACTTTATTTGCAGATCGGATGGTTTCAGCTAAACTGCAGACCATGTGGAAATAGGAATGAAACTTTGCTGTGGTCTACAGCAAATAACTTCAGTGAAAAGTCCCTTTTGCAGGAGGCAAAGGGGAGAGGATAGAGGAAAATATAGCAGCAGCTTTTCCCTTTTATTCTGAAGTGAGTGAGCTTGCCACTTCCCTGACAGCCATTTAAATTATTCAGCTGAAGTCCTTTTTTTTTTTTTTTTTTTTGACATAGAGGGTGGTGTGTGGTGGGGGAGGGGCAGAGGAAGAGGGAGAGAGAGAGAATCTTAAGCAGGCTCCGTGCCTAGTGCAGAGCCTGACTCAGGGCTCAATCCCAGGACCCTGAGATCATGACCTGAGCTGAAACCAAGAGTCAGACACTCAACCGACTGAGCCACACAGGCATCCCAGAAGTCCTTTTCTTGAAGAGCATGAGTTTCAAGTTCAGGTGACAGGATTGGTGAAAGGACACCCTTCTAGCCCCACCCTCACCCCGACACAGATACCTGTTGAAAGCCCAGAGGTGTGATGTGCTGATGAATTAATAAAATGAGCCTTAGCATAACCAGGGGAGGGCAGAGCACACAGTTTTGAATGTATTATCTGAAGATAGAAGAAAAGGAAACAAGGGCTTTCTAACAAGGCAGAAGGTACATAATTAAAATAGGGAAACCTCCAGAGAGCTGATTTCAAACATTCTAGATTGGGTTGGCAGAGTGGTCCTGTTTTAGAGACCTATTTTTTTCTTCTCTTTGACCATCATCTAGGGCTCTGTGCACACTTGTCCTTTCAGACACAAGGCATTAACTCTTCCTTCCACAGAAACAGTCACTTGAATCACTCTCCCCATTGTGACATTCCTGATGCTGTTGCAGCCAGCCCCTAAATCTTCATCACAGAGGGGCTTCTTTGCTTGGCATTTGTGCCCCTAGCCTCCAGGTTGCTACTCTGGAAGGAAGAGAAATATTTATCCTCCTGATCTGGAGACTCTGGGAAATGAAATAGAGGGGAACAGGAACCAGGAATTGGAGAAGAATTGTGTTATAACACGACTTATAGTGGTGTACATTTGAAGATGCCACAGGTCAATCCATTTTCTGGAAACAACCACAGAGATGGCCCGATGTGATCCTTTCTTTTACACTAATATTATAAAGAGAATCCTTTGATGTATTTTTCCAAAGACTTTAAAAATTATTTTGGCATTACATGTTTACTAAGAAAAAGAATATTCAGATAAGCAGGAAATCATAAAAATCACTCCTTAGCCCCTTATGCAGAGGTCACCTTGATATTTTGAAATACAGATTTTAAGATTTTCCCCATATGTAAATATGCACATCCACACACAAACACACATCACAAAAATGGAATCATTATATGCATACTGTTTTAAAAATTACTATCTCAGTATACTTTAAATGTTGCCTTTCAAATAATGGCCCAGTGTGACACTATTGTACAAATGTGCCATATAATACTTAAACAATACCAAATTATTGGGCACTTGGATTTTGAAATTTTTTATTAAAGATTTTAGAGCATGTGTGAGCGGGGGGAGGGGCAGAGAGAGAGAGAGAGAGAGAGAGAGAGAGAGAGAGAATCTCAAGCCGACTCCAGCCAAGAGCACAGAGACCGAAGCAGGGGCTCCATCTCACGACCCTGAGATCATGACCTGAACTGAAATCAAGAGCTGGATGCTTAACTGACTGAGCCACCCAGGTGTCCCTTTAATTTTTTTTCTTTGATGTAAATAGTCTTGTAATAAACACCATTTAAAAATATTTAATATGGCTCTTGGCTCTTGTCTCAGAGTTTTATCTGGAGAAATTCCTGGAATTCATTGTTTAAGACATAAACTTGCTAGTTTCTGAGATCAAGTATATATCAGCTATTACTGCATAACAAACTACCCCATGATTTCATGGCTTTAAGCAGGCATTTATTTTGCTTGCAAATCTGCAATTTGGGAAGAGCTTAGGTTGCCTTTTCTCAGGCTTGTCTCTAAAGGTATGAGTTGAGTAGGTTTCACTCAGGGAATAAAGGGTTTACTTTCAAGATGGCTCAGTTACCCATCTGGCCAGCTGGTGTTGGTCGTCAGCTGGGAGCTCAGCAGGAGCTATGGACCAGCGTCCTTAGTCCCTCTTCACATGGGCCTCTCCATGGACTGTTTGGGCTTCTTCATAGCATGGTGTCTGGGTTCCCAAGAGTGAGTGTCCTAAGAGAACAAGGTAGAAACACATAGCATTTTTATGACCTACCCTTGAAAGTCACAGAGTATCTCTTTTGTCATACTCTGTTGGTTGAAGCAGTCAGAGTCCTGCCCAGGTTCAAGAGGAGAAGACATTGTCTCAATCTCCTGATGGGGGAAGTTGCAATATTTTAAAAGAAGAGGTGGGATGGGAGAATTGCCACAACTTTGGAAAATATGATCTGCCGGAAAGTATAGTAAAAATAGGCTGATTTAAGATTTGGAATTTTGAATCAATCTAGACCATACCTCTGTGTATTTTATTATTGACCACAGGTTTCTCAGTTTTTATTGTTCATAAAAGTCAAAAATTTGTGGTTTCACTCAGTAGTCAGTAAAAAGGTTGGAGCCTATAACTGGAATATGGTCAGCATTTTTCCTGAGGGTCCTTATAAGGCAAGGAGAGTAAGTGGGGCAAGACAGGTCAAAGGCATTTGGGAAAGAAGGCAGTCAAATGTCAAGGATACCAGTTGCAAATGCCATTTCTGAAGACTCAGGTGCAGCATTAACCTCAGACTATAGATCAAAGAATTCAAGATTTATTAGTTGGTTAAATGTGTGATGTGTGGGTTATTATCAGAGGTCAGCCAGGTAAGGACATTCAAATCAAAGGGGGACCCAGAAGGTTTCAGGCTTCAACATCATAAAACAATGCAACCTGCTCAAGTCATCCAACACACAAATGGCATCATATGGTAGTCTACGTAAGTCTCAGGATAGGGATGATGATGTAACCTTGGAAATCATTTAGACTCAGATGTCCTTCAAAAACTTCTGGAGATCTTCAGGAGCAAGATGGCGGAGGAGTAGGAGACCTGGATTTCGTCTGGTCTCAGGAATTCAGCTGAATAGGGATCAAACCATTCTGAACACCTATGAACTCAACAGGAGATCGAAGAAGAGAGTAGCACCAACTCTCTGAACAGAGAAGCAACCACTTACTGGAAGGTAGGACATGCGGAGAAGTGAATCCGAGGGGATATTCGGGAGGATAGACGGCGGGGGAGGGGGCCTCCGTCGGCCACTTCTGGCAAGTGATAGAGCCGCGGAGCACAAAATCGGAACTTTTAGAAGTCGGTTCCGCTGAGGGACGTCGCTCCAGTGGCTAAGCGGGGGGTGGAAGCCTCGCGGGACAGTGTGGACTCAGGACCCTCGGGATCACACAAAGACCGGGGGTGCCTGAGTGCGGCAGAGCTCCCAGGTATCGGAGTGGGGAAGCCGGCTGCAGAGACGGAGTCGAAGTGCGGGCTTGCAGCTTGGGGTGGCCATAAACTGTGATCCGCAGGCCAGTTGGGCCACTGCCCCTCCAGAAGGGACCCAACAAGCGGCAGAGCTGGGGAGACTACCCTTCCTCCCCCAGGAGGAGCGGCGCGGGAGTGCACCGCAGGGATCTGCTGGGTTTGGAGACTCCACACGGGGTCGGGTGCCAGAGATAGAAACGCTCGGTCACAGGCCGGGTGAGCACGGAGTGCGGCCGGAGACCGGGGAGATGGGAGTGATTGACTGCTTTTCTCTGGGGGCTCACTGAGGAGTGGGGCCCCAAGTTCTCAGCTCCTCCGGGCAGAGAGTGGGAGGCCACCATTTTCACCCTGGTCCTCCAAAGCTGTACCGAGAGCTTCAGGGAACAAAAGCTCCTGAGAGCAAACCCAAGCAGCTTGCTTAGCCCAGACCGACAAGGGCAGGGCAATTCAGCCTCCGGCAAAGACATTTGGGAACCACAGCAACAGGCCCCTCCCCCAGAAGATCAGCACGAACAGCCAGCAAGCCAAGACCAAGTTTACCGATCAAGAAGAACGGGAGAACTCCAGCGCTAGGGGAATACTGCACATAGAATTCATGGCTTTTTTACCATGATTCATTAGTTTTTCAAAGTTAATTTTTTTAACTGTTTTTTGTTTTTTGTTTTTTTGATTTTTTCTTTTCCCCTTTTTCAACCAACATCTTATCAATCCCTTTTTTAAAAAAAATTGTTATTTTTCATTTTTAGAGTCATATTCTATCCCTTCATAGTAGTTACCCTTATTTTTGGCATATATATATAAGTTGTTCTCTCTTTAAAATTTTGATATACAGTTTCTTCTAACAGATCAAAATATACCCTAAATCACTAGTGTATGGGTTTGTTCTAGTCTCCTGCCTGATCACAGTCTCTCCCATTCTGTTTTCTTTACTTTTTTCTTTTTTTTAAATCTTCTTCTTTCTTCTTTCAAACAACTTCTTATCAATTCCGTTTATAAAACCTTTTATAAGTTTCATCTTTACAGTCATCTTCCATCTCTTCATTGTATCAACCCTTATTTTGTACATATATAAGTCTTTTTTCCTTTAAAATTTTAGGAGGCACTTTCTTCTAACAGACCAAAATACACCCAAAATCCAGTGTGTGGCACTGATCTGTGCACTAGCCTGATCATATTTGATCATATTCTGTTTTTTTTTGTTTTGTTCTGTTTTTGTTTGTTTTTATCTTTATCTTTTTCTTTTTTTCCTCTTTCTTTCCCTTTCTTTTCCACTGGTTTCAGGTCTTTTCTGATTTGTATAGAGTATATTTGCTGGGGACGTTGTTAACCTGTTAGCATTTTGTTCTGTCATTTATCTCTTCTCCTCTGGACAAAATGACAAGACAAAAAAAATCACCTCAACAAAAAGAACAAGAGGTAGTACCGTCTGCCAGGGACCTACTCAATACGGACATTAGTACGATGTAGGACCTAGAGTTCAGAATCATGACTTTAAAGATCCTAGCTGGGCTTGAAAAAAGCGTGGAAGTTATTAGAGAAACCTTTCTGGAGAAATAAAAGAACTAAAATCTAACCAAGTCGAAATCAAAAAGGCTATTGATGAGGTGCAATCCAAAATGGGGGCACTAACTGCTAGGATAAATGAGGCAGAAGAGAGAATCAGCGATATAGAAGACCAAATGATGGAAAATAAAGAGGCTGAGAAAAAGAGAGATAAACAACTACAGGATCACGAGGGCAGAATTCAAGAGATAAACGATACGGTAAGACGAAACAACATTAGAATAATTGGGATCCCAGAAGAAGAAGAAAGAGAGAGAGGGGCAGAAGGTATATTGGAGCAAATTATAGCAGAGAAATTCCCTAATGTGGGGAAGGAAACAGGCATCAAAATCCAGGAGGCACAGAGGACCCCTCTCAAAATCAATAAAAATAGGTCAACACCCTGACATCTAATAGTAAAACTTACGAGTCTCAGAGACAAAGAGAAAATCCTGAAAGCAGCTCGGGAGAAGAGATATGTAACGTACAATGGTAGAAACATTAGACTGGCAACAGACCTATCCACAGAGACCTGGCAGGCCAGAAAGGACTGGCATGATATCTTAGAGAACTAAACGAGAAAAATATGCAGCCAAGAATACGATATCCAGCAAGGCTGTCATTGAAAATAGAAGGAGAGGTAAAAAGCTTCCAGGACAAACAAAAACTAAAGGAATCTGCAAACACAAAACCAGCCCTAAAAGAAATATTGAAAGGGGTCCTCTAAGCAAAGGGAGAGCCTAAAAGCAGCATAGACCAGAAAGGAACACAGACAAGAGACAGTCACAGTCACCTTACAGGCAATACAATGGCACTACATTCCTATCTTTCAATAGTTACCCTGAATGTAAATGGGCTCAATGCCCCAATCAAAAGACACAGGCTATCAGATTGATTAAAAAACAAGACCCATCGATATGCTGTCTGTAAGAGACTCATTTTAGACCCAAAGACACCCCCACATTGAAAGTGAGGGGGTGGAAAACCATTTACCATGCTAATGAACACCAAAAGAAAGCTGGGGTGGCAATCCTTATATCAGACAAATTAGATTTTGAACCAAAGACTGTAATAAGAGATGAGGAAGGACACTATATCCTACTGAAAGGGTCTATCCAACAAGAAGATCTAACAATTGTAAATATCTATGCCCCTAACGTGGGAGCAGCCAATTATGTAAGGCAATTAATAAAAACAAAGAAACACATTAACAACAATACAATAATAGTGGGGGACTTTAACACCCCCCTGACTGAAATGGACAGATCATCTAAGCAAAAGATCAACAAGGAAATAAAGACTTTAAATGACACACTGGCCCAAATGGACTTCACAGACATATTCAGAACATTCCATCCCAAAGCAATGGAATACACATTCTTCTCTAGTGCCCATGCAACATTCTCCAGATTTGATCACATCCTAGGTCACAAATCAGGTCTCAACTGATACCAAAAGATTGGGATCATTCCCTGCATATTTTCAGATCACAATGCTTTGAAACTAGAACTCAATCACAAGAGGAAAGTTGGAAAGAACTCAAATACATGGAGGCTAAAGAGCATCCTACTAAAGAATGAATGGGTCAACCAGGAAATTAAAGAAGAATTAAAAAAAATTCATGGAAACCAATGAAAATGAAAACACAACTGTCCAAAATCTTTGGGATACAGCAAAGGCAGTCCTGAGAGGAAAGTATATAGCAATACAAGCCTTTCTCGAGAAACAAGAAAGGTCTCAAATACACAACCTAACCCTACACCTAAAGGAGCTAGAGAAAGAACAGCAAATAAAGCCTAAACCCAGCAGGAGAAGAGAAATAATAAAGATCAGAGCAGAAATCAATGAAATAGAAACCAAAAGAACAGTAGAACAGATCAACGAAACTAGGAGCTGGTTCTTTGAAAGAATTAACAGATTGATAAACCCCTGGCCAGACTTATCCAAAAGAATAGAGAAAGGGCCCAAATCAACAAAATCATGAATGAAAGAGGAGCGATCAGAACCAACACCAAAGAAATACAAACAATTATAAGAACATATTATGAGCAACTCTATGCCAGCAAATTAGATAATCTGGAAGAAATGGGTGCATTCCTAGAGATGTATCAACTCCCAAAACTGAACCAGGAAGAAATAGAAAACCTGAACAGATCTATAACCACTAAGGAAATTGAAACAGTCATCAAAAATCTCCCAACAAACAAAAGCCCAGGGCCAGATGGCTTCCCAGGGGAATTCTACCAAACATTTCAAGAAGAATTAATACCTATTCTCCTGAAACTGTTCCAAAAAATAGAAATGGAAGGAAAACTTCGAAACTCATTTTATGAGGCCACCATTACCTTGATCCCAAAACCAGACAAAGACCTCATCAAAAAGGAGAATTACAGACCAATATCCTTGATGAACATGGATGCAAACATTCTCACCAAAATACTAGCCAATAGGATCCAACAGTACGTTAAAAGGATTATTCACCATGATCAAGTGGGATTTATCCCTGGGCTGCAAGGTTGGTTCAACATCCACAGATCAATCAACGTGATACAATACATTAACAAAAGAAAGAACAAGAGTCATATGATCCTCTCAATAGATGCAGAAAAAGCATTTGACAAAGTACAGCATCCTTTCTTGATCAAAACTCTTCAGAGTACAGGGATAGAGGGTACCTACCTCAATATCATAAAAGCCATCTATGAAAAACCTACAGGGAATATCATTCTCAATGGGGAAAAGCTGAGAGCCTTTCCCCTAAGGTCAGGAACGCGGCAGGGATGTCCACTATCACCACTGCTATTCAACATAGTATTAGAAGTCCTAGCCACAGCAATCAGACAACAAAAAGAAATCAAAGGCATCCAAATTGGCAAAGAAGAAGTCAAACTCTCACTCTTTGCAGATGATATGATACTGTATGTGGAAAACCCAAAAGACTCCACCCCAAAACTGCTAGAACTCATACAGGAATTCAGTCAAGTAGCAGGCTATAAAATCAATGCACAGAAATCAGTGGCATTCCTATACACCAACAACAAGACAGAAGAGAGACAAATCAAGGAGTCGATCCCATTTACAATTGCACCCAAAACCATAAGATACCTAGGAATAAATTTAACCAAAGAGGCAAAGGATCTGTACTCAGAAAACTATAAAATACTCATGAGAGGAATTGAAGAAGACACAAAGAAATGGAAAAACGTTCCATGCTCATGGATTGTAAGAACAAACATTGTGAAGATGTCAATGCTACCTAGAGCAATGTACGCATTCAATGCAATCCCCATCAAAATACCATCCACTTTTTTTCAAAGAAATGTAACAAATAATCCTAAAATTTGTATGGAACCAGAAGAGACCCTGAATAGCCAGAGGAATATTGAAAGAAAAGCAAAGCTGGCGGCATCACAATTCCGGACTTCCAGCTCTTATTCAAAGCTGTCATCATCAAGACAGTATGGTACTGGCACAAAAACAGACACATCGATCAATGGAACAGAATTGAGAGCCCAGAAATGGACCCTCAACTCTATGGTCAACTTATCTTTGACAAAGCAGGAAAGAATGTCCAATGGAATAAACACAGTCTCTTCCACAAATGGTGTTGGGAAAATTGGACAGCCACATGCAGAAGAATGAAACTGGACCATTTCCTTACATCACACACAAAAATAGACTCCTAATGGTTGAAAGACCTAAACGTGAGACAGGAGTCCATCAAAATCCTCAAGGAAAACACAGGCAGCAACCTCTTCGACCTCAGCCGCAGCAACTTCTTCTTAGAAACATCGCCAAAGGCAAGGGAAGCCAGGGCAAAAATGAACTATTGGGGTTTCATCAAGATAAGTAGCTTTTGCACAGCAAAAGAAACAGTCCACAAAACCAAAAGACAACCGACAGAATGGGAGAAAATATTTGCAAATGACATATCAGATAAAGGGCTAGTACCCAAAATGTATAAAGAACTTATCCAACTCAACACCCAAAGAACAAATAATCCAATCAAGAAATGGGCAGAAGACATGAACAGACATTTTTCCAAAGAAGACATCCAAATGGCCAACAGACACATGAAAAAGTGCTCAACATCGCTCGGCATCAGGGAAATCCAAATCCAAACCTCAATGAGATATCACCTCACACCAGTCAGAATGGGTAGAATTAACAAGTCAGGAAACGACAGATGTTGGTGGGGATGAGGAGAAAGGGGAACCCTCCTACACTGTTGGTGGGAATGCAAGCTGGTGCAAATACTGTGGAAAACAGTATGGAGGTTCCTCAAACAGTTGAAAATAGAGCTACCCCTACGATCCAGCAATTACACTACTGGGTGTTTACCCCAAAGATACAAATGTAGGGATCCGAAGGGGTACATGCACCCCAATGTTTATAGCAGCAATGTCTACAATAGCCAAACTGTGGAAAGAGCCACGATGTCCATCAACAGATGAATGGATAAAGAAGAGGTGGTATATATACACAATGGAATATTATGCAGCCATAAAAAGGAATGAGATCTTGCCATTTGCAACGACATGGATGGAACTGGAGGTCGTTATGCTGAGTGAAATAAGTCAATCAGAGAAAGACATGTATCATATGACCTCTCTGATATGAGGAATTTTTAACCTCAGGAAACAAACTGAGGGTTGCTGGATTGGTGGGGGGTGGGAGGGATGGGGTGGCTGGGTGACAGACATTGGGGAGGGTATGTGCTATGGTGAGTGCTGTGAATTGTGCAAGACTGGTGAATCACAGATCAGTACTTTTCAAACAAATAATGCAATATATCTTAAGAAAAAAAAGATCGAGAAGATAGCAGGAGGGGAAGAATGAAGGGGAGTAAGTCAGAGGGGGAGACGAACCATGAGAGACGATGGACTCTGAAAAACAAACTGAGGTTTCTAGAGGGGAGGGGGTTGGGGGATGGGTTAACCTGGTGATGGGTATTAAAGAGGGCACGTTCTGCGTGGAGACTGGGTGTTATGCACAAACAATGAATCATGGAATACTACATCAAAAACTAATGATGTATGGTGATTAAAATAACAATAAAAAATTTAAAAAAACACTTCTGGAGAAGAGATAGTGTCAGAGAAACATGCCGATGTGTAAATGGCTACTTCCTCCACAGACTTGGCCATTGAGGAAGCTGTAATCACATTCCAATTTTTTCTGAATGTCAAAATGTAACTCCTGGTATTCTGTCTTCTTGCAGGAGCCCTTCTCTACAAGCCATTTCTCATAAAAATCATGTGACTGGTAGTTGATCACTATACATGACTCTGCCATTAAGACGTTACCCCTGGCATTTTTCTTTTCTTCTCCATATTGAAACTGCTCTGAAAGGCAATGTGGAGAACTTCCATGAATCAATAAGTGATTACATCCAACTTTAATAGATTCAAAATCCTTGTAAGAGTGCAGACCCATCTCTTGTTAGTCTGAATCACTTCCAGCAGTGAAGGAAGCATTTTTCAGAATGACAAGGGTAGATTGTAATGTGTCCTAAAAAGGGAACGGAAGTGTTTTCTTTCCAAGTACACACACTTTTTTTTTTTTAAAGGAACAAACAAAAGTTCATGTGCTTCTTTCTCTTGCATTCACACATACTTTCATTTTATTGCAGGGAAATTTGGGGATTTTATTTCAACATTGATAGTTTAAATTTGACTTTAATTAACTGCCTGCAAGCAAATATGTAATGACATTTGCAAAAATCAAAGACCCCTTTGGAAATTTGATCTGAAGAGATTAATAAGGCCAAGAATTTAAATTTGAAATGCTTCATGACCATCATTTGGAGTAGCAATTATCACCCTTATGTACTAGGCAGTGTTCAAATTAGATTTAGATTTAGTCTAAGTGTTTCTCAACCAGGGACAATTTTATTGCCTGTCTTTCTCCCCACACCCCACAGAGACACTTTTTGTTGACATAACTCTGTGTGTGTGTGTGTGTGTGTGTGTGTGTGTGCCTGCGTGCGTGCAATGTGCATGCACACGCTATTTTCAGAGATACTGCTGAATTTCCTGCACTGCACAGGACAGCCCCCCCCCCCCATGACAAAAATTCTCCAGTCCAAAGTAACAAAGGTGCTGAAGTTGAGGAACCCTGGCTCCAGTTCAGACACAAGAACTTTACTAGCATGTTATGAAAGACATTGTCTCCTGTACTGCTGCCAAGGCACCAAAGTCAGGTTCTATATGTCTGGTTGAATTATTAAAGTTTTTTTTTTTAGTGTTTCTATTCTCACAGCTGAATAAGATCCTTTACTTTTAACTCAAGACCATAGACACAAAGGAATTGACTGAACAAAATTAGAGTAACACAAAAGATGAGCTGTAAACAGATTTTTTAAATAATTTATTTAGGACTACCTTACAGGCATGACTTTTTTTAAACTCCTGCTTTCCTTTATTAAAATCTGGTAACATCTTTGTTCATAGGTGCATAGATTCCCAATATATTTATGCTTAATTTTTAAAAGTAAAATTTCTTTGCTTTATCTCTTGCTGTTTTATTGATGTTGCTCTTTCTTTTTTTGTTTTTCATTTTTTGTTTTTGTTTTTTTTGTCTCTTTGTGATTTCACATTCCTATATTGCCTTACTTATCAGCTTGAACAAACTTTCTTAGAGGGCCAAATACTGAGCCCTCCAGTTTCCTAGAAGGGCTTTCTTTTTTTTTTTTTTTTAATTTTATTTTATTACGTTATGTTAGTCACCATACAATACATCATTAGTTTTTGATGTAGTGTTCCATGATTCAGTGTTTGCGTATAACCCCTGTGCTCCATGCAGTATGTGCCCTCTTTAATACCCATCACCGGGCTAACCCATCCCTCCACCCCCTCCCCTCTAAAACCCTCAGTTTGTTTCTCAGAGTCCATAGTCTCTCATGGTTCGTCTCCCCCTCTGAATTCCACCCCCCTTCATTTTTCCCTTCCTACTATCTTCCTTTTTTTTTTTTAACATATAATATATTATTTGTTTCAGAGGTACAGGTCTGTGATTCATCAGTCTTACAATTCACAGAGCTCACCATAGCACATACCTTCTCCAATGTCTATCACCCAGCCACCCCATCCCTCCCACCCCCCACCACTCCAGCAACCCTGTTTGTTTCCTGAGATTAAGAATTCCTCGTATCAGTGAGATCATATGATACTTGTCTTTCTCTGATTGACTTATTTTGCTTAGTGTAATACCCTCTAGTTCTATCCACATCATTGCAGTTGGCAAGGTTTCGTTTTTCGTTTTTTTTTTTTTTTGATCGCTGCATAATATTCCGTTGTGTATATATACCACATCTTCTTTAGCCATTCATCTATTGATGAACATTTTGGCTCTTTCCATAGTTTGGCTATTGTAGACATTGCTGCTATAAACATTGGGGTGCATGTACCCCTTCGAATCACTACATTTTTATCTTTGGGGGTAAATAGTAGTGCAGTTGCTGGGTCATAGGGTAGCTCTATTTTCCACTTTTTGAGGAACCTCCATACTCTTTTTCCAGAGTGGCTGCACCAGCTTGCATTCCCACTAACAGTGTAGGAGGGTTCCCCTTTCTCCGCATCCCCGCCAACATCTGTCATTTCCTGACTTGTTAATTTTAGCCCTTCTGACTGGTGTGAGGTGCTATCTCGTTGAGGTTTTGATTTGGATTTCCCTGATGCCGAGTGATGTTGAGCACTTTTTCATGTGTCTGTTGGCCATTTGGATGTCTCCTAGAAGGGCTTTCTGATCTTTGTGTTTCATTCCTGTGCAGCTTTGTGTGTTTGTTTCAATAAGGTCGCACTAGTTCGTTGACCATTTGCTCAGAAATCTCAGTTGTCTGTGGAAGCCTTTGTTGTTCAGCTACATGGATATTGGGTTAATGACCTCACTGATCAAAATTCCTTGTGTTTAATTAGTTAGTTAAATTATTATAATCTGTACTGTTCCAGAAAGGAGCTGATGCCATTTACCCAAATACGTTTTAGGACTTTCTGACTATTTTGGTTACCCGCCCTAGTAGCCACACTGACCACACTCCAGACAGATCCATGGGCAAGCTGTTTTTGATCTTTGGATATTGATGACTGCTCAGTCTCAGGGCCCAGGGAGGGATTATTTGTCTAGCCCTTGAGTGCTGAGGCAGAAAGAAACTGTGTCTGGCAAAATGCCACTGGGAGGCCTATGTCTCTAAAGATACTTTTCTATCATCTTTTCTTGTCCCATAGTTGGAAAACTTCCCTTTATTCCAGAAAGCAGGAGAAGAGCTATACTTAATATGCCAAATGTATGACTCACCCTCCAAGCTACTGTTATCCCAGAAGTAAAATTATTTTTATCTTCTGTAAATCTTTTAACTCTTCCCTCACCCATTACAAGTGAGTTGACTACAAAAGGATAGAAATAATGATAAAGTTTCTGGGTTATAGAGAACCAAAAAGATCAGTTTTTTAAAATAATTTGAATGGCAAAAATGGTAGAAAATAACTACTCTTTTCATTTATCCTGGACTTTAGAGATGGGACATTTGGCAAGACTCCCAGAATACTCATCCCACTACCCTCTGAAGAACAATAAGAATCTGGGCTGTACAACCTTCATTGAATTTAAAGGTCAGCGACATAGTGTCCTGTTGCAGTTGAGGACTCAGCTCTGAAATCACTCCTGCAAGAATTTTCTCATTTTTAAAACCTCCTTTATGTAAAAATGCCCATTGGCTTTAATCAGAAATTTATTCAGCGATAAGGCAAAGGAAGATTTTTAACTTCTCTGATGTGAGGGATCTGAAGAAATTAGGAGTGAGCAAGATAAATATCAGAGCGTCAGCACTACACACATTTCCTAATGGATAAGATCTTTGCTTTTGTTATTTTAATTTTCTCTGCATGGAATCAGATAGCCTACGTGCCTTCAATAATTATGAGTGCCTTCAACAATTATGATGCAAAGTTGTTAGACTTCTAGGTCTCACCAGAAAGTGCTAAAGTAATTTTTAAGTTTTATTTGGGTCCGAAGGGAAGATAGACTCTATTCCTTCCTTCATTCTTTCATTCACACACAGTGAAAGCATATGAAGGAAGGAAGGAAGGAAGGAAGGAAGGAAGGAAGGAAGGAAGGAATAAAAAGAAAGGAAGGAAGGGAAAGAAAGAAAGAAAGAAGGAAAGAAAAGAAAGAAAGACAAAGAAAGAAAGAAAAAAGAAAAAAAGAAAGAGAAAAAGAAAAAGAAAAAGGTTGCAGGTGAGTTGCCTGGAGAAGTTTTTTGAGAGAAAAGAAGGAGTTAAGAATAGAGAAAGTAACGCCCAGTATTTTGCTGGCATATTGACTGTCATATGTTCCCATGGTAAGGACAACAGAGAGAACACCCAGGGGTTCTTATTCTAGCTTCAAGGATATTCATAAAGTCATGACCATTCTGGGGGAATTAAGTCACAGACATAAGTGATGTTTTACCATGTGTGGGCTGGCATTGGTTGACTTTGAAAACTGTTCTCAAGAGGAGAAGTGAAGGAAGAAGAGGCTTGGTGAAGGGGGGTAGTGAAATGGGATTCCTGAAGCCTGTGCATTGGTCAGACTGCGTTCTACACTTGGCGTGTGACTTCAGGTAAGTGAGTTGAGCCTTCGTGCCTGATTTTCCCGATTTGATATGGGGGTAGAAATGATTCACAGAAAAGTTAGAAGGATTTCTGTATCTAAAGAGTTTTATACTGAATTGAGCTCCCCAGGTTAAAGGTGACAAAAAAGACAGTCCTTTGACCATTACTCTTTTGTACCAAAACTACTCTGCCCTCACTTTCATTGATCAAACAAGGCCTGGTTGCTCATTTGTAGTCCATCTCTCCATTTTGCAGTCTGCCTGGTCTTGTTACCCCCAGAGCTTTCTTCCTTCCAATTCCTAGCTCTTCCTGAGGCTCAGCTCAATAGGTTCTTGACTCCTGAGTCCTGCATGCATCCTTAATTGCACTGCAATGATTATGGTGCTGGTGGTTAGGGTGGTGGCACAGGGATTGTCTTACCCCCTGCACATTTTTGGACCGCCTTTTCCTTCTGTGTTCCTCTAAATTTCTCTCCTTTCAATTAAAAAAAATTCCCTCATTTATTTTTGACTCCATTTCTCCTATCTTTTTATTCATTATCCTGATTAGCAAAGTATGAGGCCCTGAGCCAGCAGCAGACATGGCCTATTCCTCCCAAAGAAGGTGTGTTGGAAAGGGGCTATGAGGGAAACAAGCTACAGAATGCTTACAAACAGTGCCTTACCATGGAGTAGGGTAGGCAGGTTCTTCCCTAGTGCAGCAACGAGGGGACACATTGTCTCTATAAAATTGAAGAACAGTAATAAAACTGAGTAAAAGTTGGTCCTTTTTGTATTATCCCCATGCATCATCGGTTCTAAACAATGTCAATGATGAAATGTTCCCACCTTTTGTACAGCACTGCTCATAAATGCATTGTTCTTGCTTGTGCCCTACATTGATATTTTTTGTCCTTGGATCATGGGTTTTTCTTCTGCCATTTGATTCTGAACCAATTTTGTCTGCCTGGTCCCCTCTCTGAAAGAGGAAAGCTGTGCAGTGGAGGGGGAGGGACACTTTTCAAATGACATGGAGTTTCCACCTATTAAAACAGTAACAACGATAAAACTGGTTGTGTGATGGGAGAGGAAAAAGAAGTAAAAGCAGTCTGCCTTGTTATCATTCACACTGTCTAGGATCAATGACACTTTGTAATAGTATTAACTAGTCAATTCACATATACAAATGGATTCTCTCCACTAGCTGCTGCTGAGTTTCAGTGACAACTGTTTGCCTTAACTACAATCGCACTCAATTCTCAGAAAGAAAGTAATGACTTTTTTACAAGTTCTTTAGGCCATTTTGCCTTTGGAATGTTCTTTGCAAAAAGAACATCCCCATAGTCAATTTTTATGTAGCCGGACACCAATCTAACTTGCATTGCTTAAGTGATTATGTATATGGGGGAGATAGCCAGAGCACTTAATTCTTGTTTTTGTTCAATGTCCAGACAGATTAACCTGAAAGATAAATATTGACTAAATCAAGGACTTACTGCCTTGATGTTTTGATTTGTAGAACTGGTATCTCCTTGAAATCCATGTCACTAGCTTCTGTGAAGGCTTGTTCTGACCTTCCCTTATTCCCATTTGCAATTCACTTTCCAGTTCATGCTGGGACTGCATTCAGCTCATATATACAACTGCTCTGACAGAGTTCAGTCTTAGAAGGCTACTTAAAGACCACCTTTTCCAACCCTTAGCTAGGTGCTTAAGCCCCTTTTAAGAAAATCTTTTTATTTAATTTAATTTTTAAAATTTGGTACACAATGTTACATTAGCTTCAGGTGCCCTTTAAATCTTGATCAACTGTTTTTATTGTCCCTGTTTGAATACTTCCACTGATGGGGATAGCATCGCTTTAAGTTACATCCCATTTCATATTTCATGGTATGAGAGTATAGGTGTTCTTCTTCATTTTGAGTTGGAACATATCCCTTGTCTTCTTGGGTGACTAAAAAAAAAAAAAAGAATTGAAAAATGAATACTTGTCCTTTCTGTTTGCTGGAAGTAGAAAGCTATTTATTGGAATGTTAGCTATGTTATGTATATTCCTTATACTTTAGGATACAAAGTAAGGATGATGACTCTAGAAAGAGTGGAAAAATTCAAATCTAGGCTTCAGGAGGTTATAAAATACAGGTTATACCATGGGACGAAGACGCTTGGAAAGTACACTTTGTCTTTGTTTCCCCACACCACCTTCAGATTGACAGGTGTAAATATTTAGCAAAGTCACAAAATGGGAGCTAGCTGGGACAGCTAGGGGTTATTGTTGTTATTGTGTGTGTATGTGTGTGTGTGTGCAGGGGGATTGCAAAGGGAAAGGGGAAACTCCAACCATTTATCTTTGTGATTGGGGAAGAGAAAATTCTGCTGCCACTACCCTCATTCCTCCCCTCCCCCTTCACAGTTCTATTGGGCAGCCAGAGTCATCTCTAGTCTTCCATTTTGGATACCCAGCTGCCTCTGTGAGGCAGTGGCTTTGGCAACATCTCTATACCTCAAGACTGTTCTTTCTGAGAAGGAGGATAAGACACCAGAAGCAGTGGCTCATCACTCAGCCTTAGCAGAAACTCCCCACCTCCATCCCCAATGGCTTCTTCCTCTGGGAGAGGCTTGAAGAGGAGGACTCTTCAGTTTAAGGAAAAGAGGCCAAAGGTGATCTTTTGTGGGAGATCATTAGTGGCCCCTGAGTTACAGCCAGTGGCCACAGAATCAGGCAAGACAGGTGCCTCAGTCTGAGGGCTACTGAAATCCCTGCTTTTGAAATCCTGAGACTATTTGGGAAATAAATCTTAAACATGTCAAACATATCAGGACCTCGAACAAATGCTTTTCTCTCTCCAGGTGTCTATCTCCTTGACTGTAAAATGAGTAGGTGGGATTGAGATGGAAACAAAAGTTCTTTTCAGTTCATACAGTCTAAGAATCTAAGCTTGGTGTTGAATTTAAAGAGTTCAAAATCAGGCTTGAGCTGAGGGTGGGGGAAGAGAGAAGAGAGACTGTGTTGTCATTAGAACCCTTTGTAAAATCCTTTTGAAAATATTCACCCTGAACTTGAAAGTGATTTACTTTCTCAAATACTGGCAAAGCTTTCAAACCAAAGGACTTCCTTCTAGTATATAAGGTAGAGGAAGCAGTGTGTGACAGACTAAAGTGAATATTTTATGTTTAGGTGGGTTTGAACACATCTAAAGGTAACTGTTAAACTTTGATAGAAAAGTGTTTCAGGGGGAGTTATAGAGATGAAAGCACAAATTTGTATAGCATAAGCTTATGGAGGGGGTTTCACTAACTTGGATATTGTTACAGAGGCAATACTACACAAAGGAACCATGTTCACTTAAAACAAAACCCATAGAAGCTACACAGTTGAGCCCTGAGGATATTAAAACATTACTAGTGACCAGGAAGGAGAAACCAAAGAATCATTGATCTTCTCGTTTGATGGATTTAACTTTTATTATGAAAGCCTTTGTTGTCTTCTAATTCCATGGCCTTTAACATATTCTTGTAATTTGTCTGTTCTCTACCATTATTAATCAATAGACAATTTTGGTTAATCAAATATTGCAGTCAATGGGGACTGCCATATATATCACACAAAGATCGTCAGTTGAAAAGTATTTTTTAAAAATACTGTGCTCACTGACGACTTATGTTCATTCAACAAAATTGGGATGCTGTTAATAAAAGAAGATACAATTGAGGTTAGATGGGAAGAAAAAAGAAGAAAAAAAAAAACAACCCAAAACAAAAGATGTCCCTTATAAAAGAGTTGAGACTGGGTATAGTAGCAGAGGAAATATTGTAGTAAATTAGATTTGAATGGATACTGAAGGTTCAGCCCAAGGCAAGGGCAATAGAAATGGAGGGGAAGAAACTGATTTGGAAGATATTTAGGAAATGAAGTTCCTTGGACCACATAATGTGGTATAGAGGGCAGAAGGGGAGAGGAGAGAGAGGAGTCAGGATGTTTCTTAATATTTTTGGCTTAGAAGACTGGGTGAATGTTAGTGCCACTCACAAAGGCAGAGACAATAGAAGATACAGTTTGCTTTGAGGAACAGATGGCAAATCTACTTTGACATTTTGCAGTCAAGATGTATATGAGCATCCTTGAAGGGAGATGCCTAGGAGCCAGGTAAATATCCAGTTAGATGGACCTACAGCACAGGGGTGACAGTGAAAGTACAGGAATGGATGGGATTTCCAGGGGACATCAGAGAATGGGAAAACAGTCAGGGTAGTGTCCCCAGGAATACCCTCTTTAGGAGATAAAAAAGGGCAGGTGGTTGAATCAGTCTCTAAGACTTTGGGATTGAAATTTAGAACAGCTTGGGAATGGGGCTTGGTTGGAGAGGGATAACTCTTCCTTTAAGATAGAAAGGGCTGTGAAAAGGATGTTTGGTTGAGATTAGTTATGTGTGGTCTTTTGGGGAGTTTTGGAGGCAAGAAAGTGAGTAACTAGAGAGTTGAGGGAGTTCATACATCTTCATGAATCTCTGTCATAGAATTATAGAATGCAAAACTGTAGCATCAAAAAAGACTGTAGAAGTTGTCATGGATTGAGTTATTGGTCCCAATTCTTCACTTCCTTGCTATAGTACATCCATGCTTTTGCTATGTAATATTGCAGTGCCTTTCCATTATGGGTGGAGTGTATATTACATTGATATTAGACTTGGCCATGTGACTTGCTTTTGACACTGTGATGTTGGTAGATATGATGTGAGCAGGGAGAGGTCTTATGTGCATGTATAGTTTGGCTGGATCACCATGAAGTGATTATGCACTGGATATGCACTTCTTCTACAGCCTGGGCTCCAGAATGAGCTGTGTACAAAGCACAAGTAACCTTAATCCAAAGGAGTAGATCCCAGTAAACACCACTCTAGGAATATGAACTAGGACAGATCAAGTGGTCTAACCTGCTCTCAGGGACTACTCAGAATAAGTCTAATTATTCTTTTGCAAGAAAGTCCTTCATATGTTTGAAGACTCATTCCCTGTAAGACTTACCTTTTTCAGATTTAAATGTAGTCACCTAGCCCTTGACTTCTATTCCCACATCCTTCCATATGTCTTCTTATTCTTTAGGGGCTGAAAAGCTAATGACTGCGTTTCCAGACCTCTTTGAAGCTAGGATTCTGGTTGCAAGGTAGATTGTTCCAATGAGATGTGCTAGGATGATATTTGGAAGGCAGAAGAGATGGGGAGGCCATTTTCAGCTGGGAAGCAAGCTTATGCAGGTTTAGAGGCAATTGAATTGACCAGATCAGCATTCCTCTCCTAGCCACCAGCTCCTACCATGTTAAAGAAGCAATAGTGGCAGGGGCAGCAATCATCACTTCCCGAGCTCGGAATTGTTATGGTGGTACCTTTACAGGTTGGTTATGTGGTGCCTTCCTGACTTGGTGCCTATGTTTCTAGCCTTCTGAGATTTCTGTAATTCTAGGTTGAGTTCCCTGAATTAAAGCCCTCTCTGCTTGAAATTTCTAGAGTGATTTCTATTTCCTACATTGAACCCTGACTCACTCACAGTCTAAACCTTTCCCCTTCCGTTTCTTTTTTGGACCCACGTGTGGTTTCTGGTCACCCAACTGTTTGTAGCCAATTTGCATTGGAATGCAAATCAATTTAGCCATTAGTCACCCTTTTCAGTTCATTTGACTTATTTATTTTTGGTAGCAAGGCACTTCTTATAGAAGGAAGTGGTATGTTCATTTATATTCCAGCACGGGCACCGATCTTATTGTGGATTAGGTATTTTGAATATCACTGGCTTGCTCAAAAACCACAGGTCATGTACTTTGTATTTTATTCCTCTAGGCACTGAAACTGCTTCTTATTTTGTTTTTATTGATAATTGCAATTTTACCCCAGGAAGCATATGTTTCCCGGGGTTACATTATCTCTTTGTAATGGAAAATTTCTTAAAAAATTAGGTGGCTTTTCCTAACTCATTTTTTGTTTCTTTTTTCTGAAATAATCCTTCTTAAAAGTAATTACTTCTTTCGTTAACAAAGCAATGCGTGCCCATGATAAAATAAAAGTTTTAGCACTTTCATTAAAGTTTAAGCACAAATAATATAATATGAAAAATAAAAATTCTTTTATCTCTCCAACTTCTTCGCCAACTTCTCCAAAGTAACTATTGACAGTATTTTCATTAAAAAATTATTTATTTTTCAGTGGAAATAGCCTTAGCTGAACCTTACAACTGTAGTTGTGCCATTACTTTCTTCACCCAGGGTGGATAATGTGAACTTTTATATTTATACCATTGTGACTCTGTCACAGTGACCTTTTCAAGAACCAAAGCACCAGGTAGATTTGGTGTTTATGCTGTTGCCACAGGATGGGGATTTAATTTTAATGTCAGCTTTTGATCAAATTATGGGATATCTATATCGACAAGATAAATAATGAATCCATTAATTATAGAACCAAGGAGTAAAACTAAATTTTTTTTAGTTGTTGTTGTTTCCAAAATCTTCAAATAAAAAGACTTTTATTAAAAATGAAAATCCAGGGTGCCTGGGTGGCTCAGTTGGTTAAGCGACTGCCTTCGGCTCAGGTCATGATCCTGGAGTCCTGGGATCGAGTCCCGCATCGGGCTCCCTGCTCGGCGGGGAGTCTGCTTCTCCCTCTAACCCTCCCCCCTCTCATGTGCTCTCTCTCTCTCTCATTCTCACTCTCTCGAAATAAATAAATAAATCTTTAAAAAAAAATAAAAAAATAAAAATGAAAATCCACAAGGGAAAAAAGAAAAGAGAAGGAATGACTATGTATTAGAAAACATCAAATTTAGAAAGCTATTAAAGAGAATCTGCTTTTTCTGAAAGTAATTAAACAAGCCACTGTATCTGCTCATTGTGATTGGTGAGCCTGTCTTTGTGTCAAGTGTTTTTTTCCCCTCAATAATTTCATAATCTTATTCACACGATTCACAAGTGAGAATTAAAGTGACACTGATTTAAATGTGCAGGTCGAACACATAGAACACATTCCAGTCCAATTTACCTGTCCTGAGGAGACCAAGGTGTAATTGGAAAAGGACATTATTTAAAGTTAAGAGTAAACATTTCAGTTTTCTGTGTTTCCTTTCAAATCATATTACTGTGTATTTCTGTTTAGTCCTGAGTGAATATGGGGACACCTAAGGCTAAATGGAGACTTCTGTTCCTCACCTGATGTTTCCAATGTGACTGTGGTTAATGATCTATAGAGAGGTAGGGTTTGTGTCTTCCTAAATAGTTTCTCTAGGACTGGGTGGCCATTTGCACAAAGTGGCAAGAGCTAAGTGATGACCCTCTGAAACTGGATGATAGTGGAGAGCAAGGGTGGGTATAATTGTCACGGGCCTGGCTTCACTAATGCCTGGAAGAGTGGAACTGGGGCTGATACTGAGTTGGTATGCCCCAGGACAATCATACATATTGTGAAAATATTGGTTGGCAAATATCCATGATCTTTGCTGATCTTTCCGTAGAGCTCTTCCCTGTCCTGTGATCCTCTTCACAATCCAGAAACTAAAGAGTGAATATGTAGTGCTATAGGGAGACTAGAGACCCCTGAGCTAGTGTCCGGACCAGTGCTATTTCTATGGGCTTCTGCCTGGACAATACCATTTGCTAAATACAGTGAAGATTGTCCCTGGATGGAGCCCACCAGAACTGGATCTTTAAGACCTTCGTCTTTCATCAGAACCCTCTGAATTTTTGTATTCCCAAATTAGGTTGTCCGTTGGTCCTGTCATTCCATCCAACCATCCTAGCAGTTTTAGGGTATTAAGTTTTGACCTTTAATCTGAGAAGGGAGTTTGTAAGTCTCCTATACATATGGGGGGGGTGCAGAAAATTTTATAGTCTTTGGGGTGGTGCAGAAAAAGAAAAGAAAGAAATTTGGTGGGTTTTTTTTGAAATGTATGATTTTTTTTTTTTTAAAGATTATTTATTTGAGAGAGAGCAAGTGCACGTGTGTGCCCATGGTGGCAGGGGGAGGGTTGCAGAGGGAGAGAATCTCAGACTCCCCACTTAGGGCAGAGCCCAAGTGGGGGCTCAATCTCACTACCCTGAGATCAGGACCTGAGCCGAAATCAAGAGTCAGTGCTTAACTGACTGAGCCACCCAGGCATCCCAAGAAATTTGATTGGTTTACTCTAAGCCACCTAAGATTTTTTTTTCCCTTACAACTAGGCTGAGGATGAGGAGGAATGGTTTGAAAAAAACTTCACTTTAAAATCTTTACCCTTCTATTCCTGTCACCAGGCATCACCAAGCAGATTTTAGAGATAACATCTTTCATTAGCATTAAAAAAATCCTTTTGGTTCTTTTTGATTCATGACTTCACACTTCAAATAGTCTTCAGATATTAATTAAAACTTTCAGACTCAAGGTACCACCTTAATGGTTTTTCTTTGCAGTGGCTGTGGTTTCTAAGAAATATTTAGTTTGATACCACCAACTAAAATCCAGTGTGGAAAATAAACAAACAAACAAATAGTAGTTGAAACCTGTTGCCATGATTTCTTTTCTAGTTCAATTTATTTATTTATTTTTTACTACAATAATTGGTTTGTTCCCTTACTAGTCAGTAGTAAATGTGGTCTTCAAGGATGCCCATCTTATTCTGGTCTGGAATTATCTACCCCCTGCCTGCGAGGCTGCCCCTGGCCCCCCCAAGCAGTAAAAAAATGTCCTGGGCTGCAGGTGGTAATTATGGGCAAGTTGAGTCATTTGAAGGGGGTGGGGTTGGGTGAGGACTGGTAGAAGCATAGATTAGTTTAGTCCCAGCCTCCACCAATCTGACGGATCCCCAGATTGTGGGGAATAAAAACATGGAGATGGCCAACTTCCTGAGCTCAAGCAGTTCTTGCTAGGGATTTTTTTATAAAAATGGAACAAAGGAAAACAAACAAACAAAACCAGACTCTTAAAATACAGAGAACAAACTGGCGGTTATCAAAGGGGAGGTGGGTGTGGGGAACGGGTGAAATAGGTGATGGGGATTAAGAGGTATGAATTTCCAGGGACGGCTGGGTGGCTCAGTTGTTATGCGTCTGCCTTTGGCTAGGTCATCAGGCTCCCTGCTTGGTGGGAAGCCTGCTTCTCCCTCTCCCACTCCCCCTGCTTGTGTTCCCTCTCTCACTGTCTCTCTCTCTCTGCCAAATAAATAAATGAAATCTTTAAAAAAAATATTGACCAAAAGGGACAATATTCTTAATGCCAAATAATTTCTGTTCTCTCTCCTTACATTCCAGAGATTTTTACTCAAATTATGGCAGAAAATGCCCAATATCTATTATCTCTCTTTTCCTTAATAATAGATTATGGTTTTTAAACTTGGAACATTGTTTTCCAGCTAAAAGACTAAAT
The DNA here is from genome assembly GCF_037043125.1 of Eumetopias jubatus. Taxonomy (NCBI): domain Eukaryota; kingdom Metazoa; phylum Chordata; class Mammalia; order Carnivora; family Otariidae; genus Eumetopias; species Eumetopias jubatus. Next base: position 51,391,897 of record NW_028274821.1, on the reverse strand, counting down.
TTCCCAGTCTCCTTTTGTAGTTAAATGGGACTGTTTTGACTAATCAGTGTAATTAAAAGTATTGTGTGGCGGTATCAAATAAAGGGATCTGTCCATCTTGTCCGTTCACTTCCTTCTATCTTTCTGCCTCTGCCTGGAATGAAGATATGGTGACAGGAGCTCTAACAGCCACTTTGGATCTTGAGGAGAGGGGACAGCTATAAGGAATACAACAGAGAAGAGTGTGGGAGTGGTCCCTGACCACTTTGTGGAAGCGTGATTCCACCCCTAGTATTAACAACCTCCAGGTCATTTCTGGGCGGTGTGGGTCGGAGTGGCCAATGGCCTGCAGAACAACATGCCTAAGTTTTATTGTGACTACTGTGACACGTACCTCACCCATGACTCTCCATCTGGGAGAAAGACACACTGCAGTGGTAGGAAACACAAAGAGAATGTGAAAGACTACTATCAGAAATGGATGGAAGAGCAGGCTTAGAGCCTGATTGACAAAACAACCGTGACATTTCAACAAAGAAAGATACCTCCTACTCCATTCTCTGCTCCTCGTCCTGCAGGGGCAATGACCCCACCTCCCCCAAGTCTCCCAGCTCCTCCTCGCCCTGGCATGATGCCAGCGCCCCATATGGGGGGCCTCCCATGATGCCAATGATGGGCCCTCCTCCTCCTGGGATGATGCCAGTGGGACCTGCTCCTGGAATGAGGCCACCTATGGGAGGCCACATGCCAATGATGCCTGGGCCCCCAGTGAAGAGACCTCCTGCCCGTGCCATGATGGTGCCCATTCGGCCACGAATGACTCGACCAGACAGATAAGGAGAGACAGGAACCTCTATATTCATTTTATATTCCTTGTTCTACTTCACCAGGAGATCATGGTGCTGTGACTCTGGGTGTTTTCTCACAGCAGGACAAGGAAGACTTGCTCCCCCTTCCTATCAAAGAGAGAACAGTTTTTGCAGGGGAGTAGTGGGACAAAAAACAAAAACAAAAAAAACAATTTTCATTTGTATTGTGAAATGTGAAAATAAAATTGTCAACTGTTTTAGTTTAGAAAAAAAACAAAAACAACCTCCAGACTTCTTAAAAACTGTGAATTAAAAATAAAATTCTGTCTTGTTTAAGCCACCCATATTTTGGATTTCTCTGTACTTGGAGCCAAACTAATTCTAACTAATTGAAACTCTAGTATTCTACTTTGAGGATCTAGGCCTTTACTATGTCCTTCTGTTGCTCTGTAGCATTAAATCCTTACTTATTTATTTACTTATTTAATAAATGCTCATTGAATATCCACCATTCACCAGGCATAGACTAGGCACCATATATTCAGTGGTGAGCAAAACAAACATTGTCTCTATCGTTTAGAGCTTACAGTCTAGTGAAGGAGACAGACAATAAAATGTGAGATATAATCTTTTATTTCCAACTTTTGCTATCTTTTCCCCCTTCTCTTGAACTATTCTTTAATTTGTGTCTTAAACTCAGAGGAAAGGGCCTCATAGCTTCATCATTTCCTGAAATACAGCCACAATGACACATATGACTTTCAAAATAAGAACTCTCGGGGCGCCTGGGTGGCTCAGTTGGTTAAGCGACTGCCTTCGGCTCAGGTCATGATCCTGGAGTCCTGGGATCGAGTCCCGCATTGGGCTCCCTGCTCGGCAGGGAGTCTGCTTCTCCCTCTGACCCTCTTCCCTCTCGTGCTCTCTATCTCTCATTCTCTCTCTCTCAAATAAATAAATTAAATCTTAAAAAAAAAAGAACTCTCTTGACTCCAGCTACTTTCTTTCCACATAAGATTTTAGAAATCCTGTATCACATGCCAGTTTTTAGTAGCCAGTAGGTCTTCAGTTTGAGGACTGTGTTCACTCCCTAGTGAGGGCGTGTGTGTGTGTGTGTGTGTGTGTGTGTGTATGTGTGTGTATGGGCACATGTATGAGTTCTGGTTTCTTTGCTCCCTTTGTGATTTAACAGATGCTAGGATTTGTTTCTGCCTTTACCCTGCCTCTGCTAAAATCCATATTTGTCCTTTAATTGCTTTTTTTAATGGCCCTCAACCACTTTATGGCTTTCCTAATTAGGTATTATCTAACCCACAAGTTGTCAGAATGATGGCCAAGACTACGCTCTCACTCAGGGGGTCTGTTAGGACTGTAACAGAAGCTATAGACCTTGTCTTCTTTATTGACTCTTTTGGCTGTATGGGTCTTCAGAGCCACAAAAGATAGCTGTGCCTAACACTCAGATTTGTTTCCTTGTTTTCTTTCACTGATGCTATAACTTTCGATTTGTATGGGTGTCTTTCCCATAACTCTTCATGCTTTTGGTATACGCATTCCATCACTGATCTGTCTTTTGATTTCAACCTTTCTTCACTTATTCCCTCCTCCACTGTGCTGCGTGTCCTCTTCGCTGTGCTGCCTGTGATTGTAATGACTTTTCAGCTTGGATAGCAGCCAAGGTGTCCAATCCATGATTTCCTTTGACCAAAATCTTTACCAAAAGAGCAGTACTTTAATAAGCACTGCGTCTCTGTGCGGTATTTTTCATTTAGCCAAGAAGTCTGTTTTGTCATTGTATCCTTATTTTTGGACCCATGGCTTTAGTAATTCTTTTATCACACAGCTTTTTTTCAGAGACTCAATTATGGCTCAATGAGTAAAATCCAAAGAATATTCCTTTTCCAAAGAGCAAGTTGCTAGAGGTGAGAAGCAATATTTTGGCCCTGGAAGCAACTAAGAGAGAACAGTTGGACTTTAAAAGTTAAAGACAGGAAATGGTTTATTGACTTCAAAAAGTTTACTTGGTTCTGAAACAATCCAAAAGAAGCAGTGGCACTAGGTCTATTAAATTCAAGAAACAATAAATTTAAGTTATTGGCACAAACATTAAGTATCTTGATATGTAGAGCCACAGTCTGATAATATTGCTAAATTTGGGTTCATATGACAAGATATTGAGAAATCCAGGAAATTTATGACATGTTAGGGCAATGGGCTATGTCACTTAATTGATGAAAAATCCATCCTCTTTGAATCATGTTATGAAAACTGCTAGCAAAGAAAAAAAAAGAGTCAAAAGTTCAGGATAGATGGCTGGAATTTTTTGGAGTCAAATAGTGATGAAGCTGTAGCAATTCTTTCAAAATCCCAGTCTCTTCCCTTAGAGTGATGGGAGTTGCATTTGAGTTTGTAGAAGGGTCTCAGAGGTGCTGATGGCTTGACCATCGAAAATAGAAAATCTAGGGCTGTGTTTATTGAAGCAATCCTCTATGCATAAACATCTCAATTTTTTTGGTCTTATAAGAGCACAAATCAACAAAAGTGGAACCAGTTGTTACGAAAATAGGATTCTGCGTCAGATTTACCTAGTAAACGGTGGAGATGGTTTGCAAATCTGGATGTTTGTTTTAGTGTATATACCAGATTTTTTCTCTAATGATATTGTTAGATGCTCTGCCAGGATTTCACTTTGTTTCCTCCCTCAGATACTATCTCTCCCATTGCTATTTTCTCCTCATTATGGGTCAGGTGTTCCTGCTTTTTACATGCCTAATTATTTTTATTGGATGTGAGATACTGTGAATTTTACCTTGTTGGGTGCTGAGTATTTTTGTATTTCTATAAATACTATTGGGCTTTGTTATAGTATACAGCTAAGTTACTTAGAAATGGTTTAATCTTTTGGGTATGGTGGGACCAGAGCTATTTTCTGCCACTACTGAGGCACTACCTTCCTCGTGAAATTTGAAGACTTTCTGTTTCGACCCATGAAGACAGGAACAATTCATAGTCCTGTATGAGCAGTCTGGATTGTTCCCTCTGATCCCTTTAGGTGATGCTTTCCGTGGCTTCAGGTAGTTTCTTCACTTACAGGAACTCAGCTGAAGACTGGGGGAGGACACTTTGCAGATCTCTGGAGTTCTCTTTCTGTGTAGCTCTCTCTTCTCTATTACTCTGCCCTACGGGCACTGGCCATCCTGACCTTCCCAGACAATGAGTTCCTTCTCCTTCACTGTGTTGGAGAAGGTCATTATGCGGATGTGACTGCCAGTTGACTTTTGAGCTGGACTGGGCATCTGGAGACTCCTCACCCTCTCCACTGTGCTTGGAATGTATATCCCAATCACTGTTCCCATACTAGGAGCCACTTCATGGATGCAGCCTTGAGAGAGTAATGTGTTGTTGAGACCATCTGGACTGTATACATGACTGAATGCTGTAAAGGCCTCCATATAAACTTTTCAGATTCTTGTGGGTGGATGTGAAGATCAGCTTGTCTTGTGACTGCCCAAGACAAGCATCCTGTGTATGTTCCCTTGCTTGTTAAAACCCACCACCTATGAATCTGAGAGTGGTCTGCCTCTTTCTTCAGTCTCTCTTTGCCTTCTATATGTGGGGGCCAGTTGTACAATTTACCCGAAATTGTGAACTAACAAACTCAGGGAGAATATCAGTACCTCCTGGGTCCTTCCTTTCTGTCCTGCAGCCTGAAAACTCTCTCAAGGCTGTAAGATGGGGCAGTGATAGGGCTAAACTTATTTGTTGTCCCATCTTAGGGATCACTGTCCTGTGCTGCCTGATATTCAATGTCTGAAAACCATAATTTGTGGGGATTTTTTTTTTTTCAGTTGTTTCAAGTGGAAGGGGAAATCCAGTCCTGGGACTCCATCTTGTCCAGAAGCTTTATGTATCATGTATCACACTGGGTAATTTCCCTGAGCAGGGTCTCTACACACAGCAGCAGTCTTGCCTCAGCATCCTGGTGTCTGAGAAGGAAAATCAAAGGGAAGTAAACTCATCCCAGCAGAAACTCAGCTCTTATTCATGCAATTACATTGCTACACCAGTTCCATCTCTTCAGTCAGTCATGGTTCTAGATGGCATCGCTGAGAAGGTTCGTTCTTTGGTCATTCACCCATCCATCCACCCATTAACTATTGGCTAAATATCTTTTATATAGTCAAACTCACTTAATTGTTGGAGAATAGAGAGAGTAAGACCAACTCCTTCTGGGAGCCTACGCTGTAGTTGGGGAAAATAGCTGATAATGATCCATATGGTTAATTGTGATAGATGCTAAGAAGTAAAAGCTAAAGGATGCCATGAGAGCAGCTAAGTGGAGGACTCATGTGATCTGGAGAATTAGGAACGTTTCCCTGTGGGGGTGACATAGGAGCTGGGACTTGCAAAGAGGTGATTATAAGATAAGGCTGTTTTTCTCAAAAGGGCCTGAACTATTCAAAAAATATTTTATTGGGGTGCCTGGGTGTCTCAGTCATTAAGTGTCTGCCTTTGGCTCAGGTCATGATCCCAGGCTCCTGGGATCGAGTCCTGCGTCCAGCTCCCTGCTCGGCAGGAGGACTGTTTCTCCCTCTCCTGCTCCCCCTGCTTGTGTTCCCTCTCTCGCTGTGTCTCTCTCTGTCAAATAAATAAATAAATCTTTAAAAAAATATTTTATTGGTCATTTAACATAAACTTTAGGGTCTGATAATGAAAATGTTCTTACTATCCGACAGTGCAGAGAAAGACAGTAAAATGGAAAATGCATATTAAAACTTTACTAAATCATTAAACTTGGGTTAGAAATTAAAATGTTAGTAGTGATTGAGCTTGGATTGTGGAACTCTAGATGATTTTTTTTTTACATTTCTGTTTTCTTCAAGTCTTCTGATGTTTGCTGCATTGCTTGTAAAATTAGAAAAAAAGGGAAGCAATAGAGGAAAAGAAAAAGGGGAAATATGCAGTACAATTTAGGTGCTGCTCTTTAACAAGTATATCGTGACCTGATCCTTTAAGTACCAACCACACTGTGTCCTGTGGCAAAACATCAATGCTGTTTCTAAGGACACATTGTCAAGCTGACCAAATGAGCCATTTTACTGAGCATTTAGAAAACAAGTTCAAAAGAGGATTTTGTCTTTGATTTCTATAAATCAGGCACGGGCAGATGTGCTCGGCGAGCTGGTAGTGAGCCTGTGTGTGGATGTCTGTCTTTTTACATCCGGGCGGTTTCTTGGCATGTGCGAAACATGGCAGCTCTGCTCCTAGAATCGTGTGGCAATATCAAAGGGAAGGGGAGCGGGTAAAGCTCTGTGTCTGCTCCTATTTTTAGGCAAAACTCTTTTCGCAGTCAGAAACGTGACTTTTCTAAGTTTGGAGCTTTTAATCGACATGCACTTTTTTTTAGAACTTGGCACGCAGACCACTTGTGGGTTCAACTAGAGGGATGTAGGACCAATTTGGAGTTCTGGACTATTACTTACTGTGTTTGTGAAGACAGTGGTGGGTTTCTTGGATCGTTTTAACTTAGTTTTTAACCTTATATCGACATGACTGAAATTCAGAGAATATAATATTTGTAATCCCTGGAGGAGGGTTGGCTGGAATTACTCAGCTCAGGAACAGTTTTCTAAATTCATGCATATGAGTACATGATAGGAATTATTGGTAGCAGGCTTGGAAAGCTCAGAAGGCCACAGGCATGGGTGGAGGACCACTCAGCCCTGTCTAAAATTCTTCCCATCAGTTTTCATAAATTTATAAAAGCCTTTATTTGGTATCAAGTGACAATTTTTGGTAAAGATAATTGTCTATCTTTAAAAAATAGAACCCGTAGGATTTAAAGGATTGAGGTAAAATTCACATCATATAAAATCCAACATTTTAAAGTATATGATTCAGTGGCAGTGAGTACATTGACCGTACTATGCAGCCGTCACCTCTACCCAGTTTTAAAATATTGTCATCATCCCAAACGGAAACTGTGCATCCACTAAAGCAGTCACTCTTCATTCTGTCTTTCCGATTAATCTGCATTCTGTCTCTGTGGATTTGGCTATTCTGGGTATTTTGTATAAATGGAATCATACAATACATGGCTTGTGTGTATGGTGAGTTTGATATAGCATAATGCTTGTGAGGTTCACCTGGGTTTTAGCATGTATCAGTCCTTTATTCCTTTTTATGAGCGAATACAATTCCACTGTAGGGATATCACCACATCCTGTATGTTCACTTGTCAATTGGCTTGTTTCCACCTTCGGCAATTGCGAATAATGCTACTGTAGACATTCACGTACGAGTTTTTGCTTGAACCTTTGGTTTCAGTTCTTGGGGCTATACACCTAGGAGCGCAATTGCTGAGTCATCTGGTCATGACTTCCATGTTTAACTCTTTGAGGAAGGCCCAAGAGTTTTCCACAGCAGCTGCTCCCTTTATGTTTCTGCTGTCATTTTAAAGTGTACGATTTCTTTAAATGTTTTTTGCATTTGCAAGATGACGTTTGACATCTTCTCCACTGGAAATAGCATGGTTTGACTGAAACATTAGTCCCAAATAATAGTCATTGAACACATGCATACAGAGGAAGAGGAAAAGAAAGGCACAGCCTTAAGGAAACTCTTCTCAAACTTTGTGAACTTGACAGCATAGCACCTAGAATTGGGACCTGTCTTAGAGAACGTCTACTCATTCTGCACATGTGACACCAAAGCCACTAGAAGTGGAGTGATTTGGGGGATTAAAGAAGAGGTCACTCTGCCAGTTATTGGCAGTTAAGACTCAGGTGGTGATTTTGCAACTCTGAGCCCATTCTTTTCCCTACACTCTGCACTTAACCCATTCATTTCCTGGTGGGCCCGATTCTTAGTTTAGGATTTTGTTCTTTTGCTCAGAAATCTTCTTAGGAAAGTGGTGGGCCAGCTTTATTTATCCATTTGTTTCTTCATACATTTGTTGTACAAATACTTAAGGAATGCTAATATATACCAGAGAGTGCTGAGAGCTAAGGATATGGTAACAAAGAGGCAGTCATGGGCCCATCTTCAGAGCTAACAGTCTAGGAGTAAAGATGACCACTTGACAAACAGTTACACAAAGAATGAGTTATAATTGGACTAAGTGCTGTAAAGGAGAGGTACACAGTGCTCTGAGACTTTATAGTAAGGAAACCTGCACTATTTCAGTGGTTGAGTGTGTCAGAAAAAGCACTTAGGTTTATAAAATCTGATGTGGTTTGATTTCAAGGTCACCTGGAAGACTCTCTTAAGCCTCAAAATTCTTCCTCCATCTGTTCATTTATGTCAGGATTTAAAGATTTGATGTGCCAGTTCTATTTGTCTTATGTGCATTTAAATAAAAACGTCTATTAAAATTTAAAAATTCATTTGTGGACTCCCTGAAATGACCTCATCTGCCACCACTGGCCCGCCTGCCCCACTCGAACACTGCTGTTCTCGGTGTTGATGGCTCTTCTGTCATTTTGAATTCATGAAACGGAGTGTTCCCACTCAGAACAGAGGTGTGTCATCCATGTAGCAGCAGGGAAGGAAAAGGGAATGATACGAGCTAGAGGAAAGAAATGGGAATGAGGTCAGTGATTGAGTAAAATAGAGGTGATGAAAATTGAGATAAGGGGGAAGACACAAAGAATAAGGATGGGCTCAGATGGAGAGAAAGAAGCTGGTCCTCAGGAAAGCTGGACTCTGATGATGGGCAGCTCTGCGCTCCTAGCAGAGAAGGAAGTAAATATCTTCCTCTTTCATTTACGTCCATTGATTGCATTCGTCAATAATTTGGACACAAATGACATACCGTGGAATGAGAAGGGGCGATTTGAATTAAGTTCAGCTCCTCCCCGATGGGTTAAATGTGGGCACAGTTGTGATTTTGAAGTTTAAACTGTTTTTCTCTTTGTTAAGAGATAGAGATTTGAATTCCTCCTTGGGGCATATCATACCTTTGCTATGTTTTACATATTTGTAAGGGTTCTTGTTGAAAATCATGAGGCAGATTTTTTTTTTACACTGAAAAGCTTAGTGTTTTGTCTAGGAATACAAATGACTATTTGTGATTGAGCCAGAAATCTATATTGGAGACATTGCTGGCTTTTATTTTCTTGGTGGAGGTGGGGAAGGGGGTTAGGAAAATGATTTTTTTTTCTATATATAAATTTTAGATTCAGGATGCTTTGAGTCTCTGAAAGAGGCACAAAATTTTTTTTTAAAGATTTTTAATTTATTTTTTGACAGCAAGAGAGGGAACACAAGCAGGGGGAGTGGGAGAGGGAGAAGCAGGCTTCCCGCTGAGCAGGGAGCCCGATGAGGGACTCGATCCCAGGACCCTGGGATCATGACCTGAGCCGAAGGCAGACACTTAACGACTGAGCCACCCAGGCGCCCCGAGGCACAAAATTCTTGTGGAAAATTTCATTTTCCTGTTAGTGGTCTTTGGCAAAAAATGTGATACTACTGAGACTCAAAGCTTTATCTTCTACCTACCAATGGAAGAAAGACCAAAAGGAAACTGGACTTAACTTGGCATAAGTTAAGTCAAATTTAACGTCTATATTAATTTGCTAGGGCTGTGGTGACAAAGTACCACAGACTGGTGGCTTAAATAACAGAAATCTATTTTCTCACAATTCTGGAGGGCACAAGTCTGAGATCAAGGTGTTGGCAGGGTTGGTTCCTTCTGAGGGCCTTGAGAAAAGAATCTGTTCCAGGTCGGTCTCCTTGGCCTGTAGATGGCTGTCTCCTGTCTGTCTTCACACATACAGACACCCTCTGTATGTGTCTATATCCAAATCCCCTCTTCTTATAAGGACACCAGTCATACTGAGTTAGGATGTACCTTAATGACATCATTTAACTTAATTATCTCTGTACATACCCGATCTTTAAATACAGTCATATTCTGAAGTACTAGGGTGCTTAGGACTTCAAAATATGAATTTGGGGGTGGGGACACAGTTCAGCCAATAACAATATCCTATACAGTATTTCAGATATAATAACCTGGAATTTGCTGAAAATTCAGGGTATATTATTTTGCAATTATTCTCTTGGGGCCATAGGTTAAGACTATGGTCATGGTTTTTCATGTGGCATGTCCCACTTTTCTGGAAGAAACTGATCCACAGACAAAAAAGAAAATTGAGAAGTCATGCCAAGGATTGGAGAAATGGAGAACTTCAGGGCAGATGGGCCTGGACTTTGGGATGTTGGAAATATGGAGCACGTAATGGTGGGGATGAGGTGGAGTTGGTCCTTTGGAGGCAGGCTGGGAGCTAGGCAGGGTGACAATCTAGGAGACATCACTGAGGGCCTGGGGCCCATGGGCTCTCAGAGTATCACATATGAATACATTACTAGTTGTATTATTATTTCCTTATTTTATGCCTAAACTTTCAATATTTTGTAAAAAAAAAAATTCAAGCTGGGCCTCAGTGATACTGTAGAGAATCAAGGGAAGATTCTCTTCCAGATTTGGGATTGGGTGACAAAGGGAGACCAACACAAATTCCCAAATCTACTGTGTGGTCCCAGAGTTGCAGCAGATCGTGTCCAGGGGCCATAACCAGGGGGGCAGAAGGGGAGGTGGGGAGTGTGCTGATGAAGAGCTAGAATACGAAGAACATAGACTCAAAAGCAATGGTGGGTGTGGGTATTTTGAGCTGCCATATAGCAGGTGGAGGCGCTAAGAATTGTAATTTGGGTGTTAACATAAATGTGACCCCATTTTATTGTCAGTCACAGTGAAGCTTTGGGATAATGTTTACAGAAACAATTTTGAAATCAGTTGTGTCAGTTAAAAATGCTTTATTGGCTATCCCTCTGTATGAAGGCAACAAATGTTTGGGGGAAAATAAAAGCTTTGTAACAGGACTTCTGCAAGTGTTAAAAACAGTTGAGTGAAAAGTCTTATGGTTTTAAATCTTTAAGTAGCAACTCACAGGCACTTATTAAGGTCAAACTATAGTCTACATCAACTGTCCCAGTGATGCTTCTTGTTCCTTTCTGGACCAGGATCCTATCCAAGAGCATGTTTGCATTTAGTTGTCATGTCTCATCAGTCTCCTTCAGTTTGGAACAGTTCCTCAGTCTTTTCCTATCTCCGTGTCCTCAGTAGTCTTAGAGGATAGAGGTCTTTCATTTTACAGTATGACTCTTCATTTCGGCCTGCCTCATATTTCCCTCTGACCAGACTCTACTGGAGGATGGAATTTAGAAGCCACCATCTGGATATTCAGAGTGATCCTTGGCACCAGGGTGTTCCTGCATCTAGACCTTCTCAGAGGACAGAGTTAGGAAATGTATAAATGTGTCTATGTATATATGTGCGCACGGACACACACATCTCTATCAAATGCTGTTTCCATATTTATCTGAATCCGAATATGGAAAAGCCTGTAAGTTCATACGGAGGCTTAAAATCCTCATCTAATAATACTTCCAGGTTCTTTCTAGCCTTTCCTTTTTTATGCTTGTAAAATACCTTCCCAGAGAGCAAGAAAGCTGTTTCCCTGATCCTCAATGTATTTCCTTATTTGCCCTATCAATTAACTTATTTGCTCAGTTTTCAAGTACTCCAGTTATCTTTTCCCTCTGCCCCTTCTATGCTGCACCCTCACATTCTAGCACCTCTCTCCCAGAGTGGGAAGTGAAGGGCACATGAGAATGGAAGGGAAACGGGGAAAGGAAATAAAGATGGAAGGGGCAGCAAAATTTCTTTATTCCTAAAGTTTATTTCTAAATTTTGTGTTACTTTTAACCTACAGCATGCTGAATGATGCAACTGTTAAGACATGATTACATTTATTTGTTTACAAATATGTCTGCCCCACTTGATGATGAGCTAGGGAACATAATCATCTCTATATCTCTATATCTCCAGTGGTTTCCACAGTGCTTGTCACATGGTAGGTGCTTGGTAATTGCATTTGTTTCCAGTGACACAAAAACAATTAAGACATAATTGTTGTCCTCAAGGAGTGAGTAGAAATAATTAATGCAATCAGATAGTCTCTGTAACAGATACACGTGGAAAATTTTATGGGCATATAGGAAGAATGATTAAGTCTAAATGGGATTTTGCCAATATAAATAAAAATCAGAGGTGTCGTCAGATAAATATACATCTTTTAAACAAATTTTTACAGTTCGTGTAGAAAGTAGAAATAGAATTTGTGTAGAATAAGCATTAGAAGCTGGTTGCATGTTCTGAATGAGAGGGTTAGTATTAGTATTAGAAGCTGGAAGGATAGTTGAATCAAGTCCCTGAAAACTGTGAGACTGGTCACATGGCACTTTCGCAATGGCAAGACCTGTTTTAGTAGCACTCATTTAAAAACCTCAAAAGAACTAAGTATTTTCTAGCAGGAAGAATTCAGACTGATCTCATTTCAACAGCACCAATAATAGTGGTCATAACTTGTGTCTCAGTCTTTTGCATTACAAAGTCTCTGAACCTGAGAGCCAGGAGGTTGGGGAGTGTGTCTGCCCTGTTTATCAAAGTATCCTCAGCATCTAGCTAAATACTTAATTAAAACTTCTTCCCATTTAAAAAAACAAAACAAAACCCCAAAAAACTCCTTCCCATTTAACTTTTGTCCAGTTCTCTGAATGCACCAAGAATGGCAGACATGACCCCCAGGATCTGCCTGTTTCCTTTTAAATTGAGCTATGGTCCCTGTGTGTCTAAATTAAGCCACTTATTAGCTTATTCCTACTCCAGTGTCTTGAACTGTCTTTCCCTGGATTTTTAAGACTCCCTCTTGGCTCCAAATCTCTCCCTTCTTGCTACTCACTTGATCCCTCTCTTTGTGGATTGACCAGGTTTTCTTGATTCACCTTTCCAAAAAATGACAATGAAACTTCTCTTGAGAAAGCATTCTCAGAGAATTCCAGGATCAGGCAACAGACAAAAAGTAAAGTTAGAGGAAAGAGCCTAAGCACAGAATGTGAAAGTAGAAGATCCAGGACTGGATCTCCAGGAGACTATACTAAAAAGGAAGCCCGAAAGGGCAATTTTTACATTCCTGTGGAATTTCTGAAGAGTCTGGGCACATTTATGGGCCTCTGACAGCAGCCTCACGTCCCATGGTTAAAGTATAGCCGGCAAGTAAATCAGTTCACTTGAGTCACTCCTTCTGTCTTTATAACGTGAACAATATGGTAGGTGGCAGTGATCAGGCTAACAGCAAACATGGAAACGATCGCTCCAAATAAAATATTAACTAATGCAGATCTGCTGTGTAAGTGGCTTGATGCGTGGTAAATTGCATTTGCAGTTGGCCAAATGGAAAGTGATGTATGTCGGGCACAAGAATAATAAATACAAGGAACGATCAATTGAACTGAACTAAAGTGGGATGGTTTTGAGAGACGACTTAGAGTTATATCTTCCAAGCATGGCTAAAAAAAAGGACTCAATTAAAAAGTAAATTGGAAAACTATAAAGTAGCTGACACAAATACAAGGTTAAGTTTATGGAAGTTATAAATGCTAAACAGTTTCCCTCTACAATTCCAATTTCTGCCCACTCTCTGATTCTTCTTGTGCCTTCCATTTCTTTTTATTAGTATTATTACTCAACGGGAGAACAATCAGTTATATCAGAGCCATTCATTGTAAAGTTTGTGTCAATAATTTTTATTGAAATAGGACAAAAACAGAGGAGTTTGTGTCCATAAGCATACATAAATAGGAAAGAAAAGCAAATTATTATGCTATCAGGGTACCAGGAGGAGTCTTTGAACTGAAGGAGAAAAAAGAAAAAAAACTCCTTGTGGAGAGAATAGAAGGTGCTTCATTTCAATATCTATTACAATTATGAAAGAGCCAGAGTGTTCTATGTCTTTGAACAGTCTTTGTGAACAGAGCTTTGTGATCAGGCCCACGGTTCTGATATCCAGGCCCTGAGGCTGGTAGTTCAATAACCAGCAGAAACAGCCAGGGCTTTGGGGACGGAGAGTGAAGTGAGGGGTAAGAACCAGGGTGCTCTAACCAAAGTGATCACAAGAAACTCTTCCAGGGATTTTTATCTTAAATATAGGTTTTTGTGTGTGTGTTTCTTTATGGAATCCTGACCTCCTGGGGCATGGCGGGGAGGCAGACAGTAAATTATCTTTCCAGTTTCAGGGTTTGAAAATTACAAACATATAAATAATACCTGGTGGGGTGCCATGGAATGTTCTGATTGAAGGGACATAGAAACCGGGGGAAGAACGAGGTGGGAGATGAAAATCTCTCTCTGTTGGCATGCTTACCTGGATACTGATTGTAAGTTCTTCTAGATAGAAGAGAGTCTTCATTAGTTTTGGATCTCCAGATATCCATTATTATTTATTTGGGGGAGAGGGGCAGAGGGAGAGGCTGAGAGAAAATCCCAAACAGGCTCCATGCCCAGCGCAGAGCCCAATGCGGGGCTCCATCTCGTGACCCTGAGCCGAAATTAAGAGTCGGATGCTTAACTGACTGAACCACCGAAGTGCCCTGAGTGGGTCCTTTCATGCTGGTTTTGTCACCTCCAAGTTCACAACCAGGTATATTAATGGCAATCACAAATTTGTTAAGCTGGGTTAGAATCTATTGTAAATATCTAGCAAAAGGGTTGGGATTAATAACCAGTAAGAGTGATACTGAATAATGAATAGTAATTGTGGCCAGAAGGGTCATCATTGTCCACAGGCCCTAAGCAAAGCACAAGGGAAAAGCAAGGCAGATGGTTTGGACTCTGTTCATGTAGCTGCTGAGTCCTCAGGATGCTGCAGTGTCATCTGCCCTGCCATCTCACTGTCTAGCTGTCTAAGAGGAGGCTCGGCCTTGGTGTGCAAGGCTGGAGCCACTCCCTGCTCTCTCTCCCAGAAGTTCAATTAAAAAAGCCCTTTTGGTGAACTCTCTGGTGGCAGGTTATTCTCTTTTATAAGACTTTGTCTTGTTTGTGTCATATGCAAATTAGCTAGTCCATTGTGTGGATCTCAGTAGAGATAACCATTTACATAGAAATAAATGCCAACCCCACTAAGTTAACTGAGTTGGAGCAGAGCATGTTTACAAGGTAATTTCTTTATCTACCTGGTGCACTCTGTGTTTATTACCAGCCATTTTTCTGTCATTGTCTTTGTTCCTTTGCTTTCCATCCTCTATGTTTGAAATCCTCTTGCTCTTGCTAACAGCTTTGACTTGGCTTTTGAATTCTAATATGAAAAACCAAACTGATGCTAACTTATTTTTTATGGTTAGTTCAACAAACGTTAACACATAAACACAACAGCAGATTTAACAGCAATTATCAAATATGTGCTATGGATCAATTACTGAATTCTCATATACATTGTCTTTTCCAAATTCAAGCTTATTGTATAATCACCTAATCATCTAAGGAGAAATGAATTCTTAAATTCTCACTTGGTATTCTTTTTTTTTTTTTTTATAGGAGAAAAGCAAATTTAATAGGTGTCTGTATGGGAAATCCACACAGATGTGAAATTCCAAAGAGACAACATGAAGCTTATATGAGCTAAAAAGAGGGGCAGGGACGTGAGGACACAAAGGGAAGAAAGCTCATTAGCACTTATTTGGTATTCTTAAGATTTGAGGTTAATATAGACCTTCCATGACCACTGTCAGTAGGTGTCAAACCCTCCCGTCCCCCGAAATTTCCAACAGCTTATGCTTATGAAAAGTTGTGGCCATTGCTGGTAAAGGTTAGGTTAGTTAAGTCATCCTTGAACTCCCTGAATTTAACTGCTGGGTATACTCTAAGCTAATGAAGGAGGAGGGTTCTTTCCATGAGCACACCATAGATCTCTTACCTCAAGACATTTCTGTTAGCAGGAATGGGCTCCTGAGAACCATGAGCACTGCTGTTGAGGAAAGATCAGATTCAGTATTGGGCAGTCTGTAGGGAATGATTGCCATTTGGGGGTAGTGGGGATATTGCCCAACACAGGAAAATGATCATGTCGTGATAGTTTTCTGGAGAGGGAACACTCAGCAACCTGAGGTGACATCACATGCTATATTGTATATCTGTCTTCCATGCTTCCCCATACTTGCTTGCCCTTCTTTCCTGAAGGGATAAAATCTTACTTTCTACAATTAAAGACAAAACAAGACAAAAAAATTCCAACACCTCTAATCCTATGCAAATGGCCCGTACATATTAAGATAAAACCTTTATCTGAGGATAATGTAAAAGAGGGGAGGGTGTTGCAGGGGGATGGTGAGAGGATGCGGAAGAGGAAGTGCAGGTCAAGAACTCAGCATGCACATAAATGAGAGGAGATTGAATGAATCTCACTGAAGCCAGAGAGATCTTTGCAAAACGCGAAGTTAATCATTTCACTTCCTGGCTTGAAGCCCCCATGTCAGCCCTGTCCAATAGAAATATAATATGATCCGTAAATGTGAGCCATATATGTAATTAAAATTTTCAAGTAGTGACATTCAAAATTAAAAAAAGGTGAAATTAATTTTAACAATATATATTTAATACAGTATAACCAAAATTTGTGATTTAACAATCATCGTAAAAATTACTAATGAATTTTTAATATACCTTTACCTATGAAAAATTTAGAAATTTGGTGGGTATTTTTTATTTGCAGCATTTCTCAATTCAGGTTAATTACATGTGAAGTACAGGATGGACACATGGGGTTAGTGGCCACCATGTTGGACAGCACAGCCTTAGATGGTTTCCCAATGCCATTAGGACAAAATCCAAAATTTTTTATATGGGTCAATACCTATATGGTTCAGTAGGCTCTGGCAATGACTACCTCTTTTGTCTTATCTCATGGCACATCCTCCTTCTTTGTTTTTGCCCTAGGTAAAAGAAATTTCAGTTTGTTGAATTGTTTCCTCTCAAACATTGGGGCCCTTAAACATACAAATTCTTTTGCTGGAAAACTCTTACGTCTCATTTTTGCATGCGTAACTCCTGCTTATACTTATGTATTTATATACATATTGACTTGAGTCCATTTTGAGCTTTCCATTTATCTTAATCTGTTTTATTTTGTTAGCAACCCTATATTATATGACTTATTATAGCTCCTCAGTGTGTTTTAATATCTAGATTCTAGAGAAATGGAATTTTTTCATTATTTTTCTTTTTCAGAGGCTTTAAAAAATGTTTTTCACTTGTTTATTTTCCAGTCAGATCAATTGTTTTTTCCTCTTCCAAATAATACCCACATTAATTTGATGAAAATTTACATTTTTGCAATTACTGGGGCTTTCCACCAAGAATTATAACTTCTTCTTTTTAAAATATTTTATTTATTTATTTTGAGAGAGAAAGAGAGAGAGCACATGCAAGCAGTGGGGAGGGGCGGAGAGAGGGAGAGGGAGAGAGAGAGAATCTGAAGCAGGCTCCATGCTGGACATGGGGCTCAATCTCATGACACCAAGATCATGACCTGAGCTGAAATCAAGAGTCAGATGCCCAACCGACTGAGCCACCCAGGCGCCCCTATGTTATGACTTCTTATTTGACTTTTCAGTATCCTTCCCTTTTTCCCTGAAGTACTTTCCCTTCTTGCCTTCTGAAATACCACCTTATGCAGGATGAGTTTCCCAGGAAACTGCCTTGAGACTTAGAGCTGATTTCTATCAACATGGAGGAAATTGATTAGGGAGACCTTTTGGGATCGGCACCTGTGGGGAAAGGAAGGAAATAGGATGGAGCAGAAAGAGGGAAGCTAGGCTCTACAAAGACTTTGGCCAACCTCATGGGGAGTTCTGAAGCTGACCAGGCTCTTCAGAATTGTCCTGAGTTGTGGTGAAGGGAATGGCCTTTAGACACTCTTGGACAATCATTGGATGTAGATGTCATGGGATATGGCTGCCCCCCGAAGAGGGAGTGTGGCCCTGGGTAAGGAACTCTCTTCAGCTGAGGCCAATTTTCTGAGTTGAGGGATAGATCCTTCAGTCACGAAGGGGGTTCTGGGTGGCATATTACAATACCTACTCTGCTCTTCTAGTTTACCTTCCAGCTGCTCAATCTTTGCAAAATTTTCACAGGGTTTTCTTCTTCTATCCCAACTCTAAATATTCAAGTTCTTCTACTAAGTCCTAGATTTTCTTATGTTCTTTCTCAGTCTTTCCTGTTCTTCATGTCATTATTCCCTGAGTTGTGATATGCATTTTCCTGGTAGAATCAAAGTTAATTTTTGATGCATGTTAAGCTAGAATATAATTATCATATTAAACAGGAGATATCACAGATATTATTACTTTGAAAGAGATTACAGTGGGTCTTTCAGTGAACATTTTAGTTGATTTTTAGAAAAAGTATTAAGTAAATAGTAGTACACAGATGTGCTACTACACAGACATGGCAGATATCGTAACTTGGTTTGGAGCCACTGTCTAACCCATTCATTCTTTTCCTGGAGTAAACTACTGGTATGCTGACAGCGCCATTTATATTTTTATCTTAAACCTCTCCTTGGAATTCAGGCTCTTATAGCTGACTGCCTACTTGACAGCTTCTCTAAGATGTCTCACAACTTCTTTAAATTTATTATGTTCAAAACTGAACACTTGAGCTCCCTTCCCCTAAACACTTCCTTAGCCACTTCACCACCACCTGTGTAGCTCAACCCAGAAACATGGAAGCCTTCCTTGATTTCTTTTCCTCTTTCACCTTGCACGTATAATCCCAAAGAGTTCTTTTTGATTGTATTTTGGTATATTACTTGAATCTCTCCTCTTCTATCTCTATTGCTAGTGCTTTAGTTCAGGCCATGATCATTTCTCTCCTGCACGCTCTTGATACTCTCCTTACCAGTCTCCAATCCATCATGCTTGTGGCATCAAAAGATATTTTTCAGGCACCTGGGTGGCTCAGTTGGTTAAGCAACTGCCTTCCGGCTCAGGTCACGATCCTGGAGACCCAGGATCGAGTCCTGCATCGGGCTCCCTGCTCAGCAGGGAGTCTTCTTCTCCCTCTGACCCTCCCCCCTCTCATGTGCTCTCTCTCTCTCAAATAAATAAATAAAATCTTTAAAAAAATATTTTTCAGTGAATGAGTAGATGGAATAAATATATTTATTGAAATATTCTTTAATACTGTACAGAAAAATTATTCTTCTCCTTAGTGGAGGTCTTGCAATTTCCTTGAGAGGAGGGACAAATCTTTGTCCCCTGTGTGGCCTTAGAGGCAGTCTCATGCCCCTTTCTGTTGGCTTTGCTATGAGCTATCAGCAGGCCTGTGCTGACTCAACAATGGGACAGCAATACCTCTGGCCAATGAAGAGAGTGTTGATTTTTAAGATCTCCTGGCTGAGCTTGGGATAACTCAGTTTTCTGCCTTTTTTAATAAGGCTCTTTCCCAGAATACATATAGCTCACATCATTGCACAGTCAATTGCGTTCACCTTACACCCTCCCCCTCCCCCACCCCCATATAAATAAGTGAAGTGATGGGGCCAGGGGCTCTTTCCTGGAGCACAGCCCAGCCTAAGCATGGCACCCATTGGGATAATGAGAGCTTGGGAGATCAGATGGATTCTGCTTACTCTGCTTACATGCCCTTATACTTAGCACAGCAAATTGTTAGGTATTTTACAAGAAATTGATATTTGTTATTTCATTATTAATAGGATCATTTTCCATTGCATATTCTAATTCATTGCTACTGATATATAGGCAAGTTATTGATTTTCTACATTTTTTGTACTTGGCTATCTTCCTAAACTCTTATTCGTTTAAATAGCCTTTCAGTTGATTTGCTTGGGGTTCTGAGTAAAAATAGAAATCATATCATCTGCAAGTAATGGCTTGTCACCTCCTTCCCATGACTATACATCTTATTTTTTTAAATTTTCATCTTTCAATTTCTAGAATTTACAGGATAATGTCAGACAAGGGTGCCAACAATAAGGATTGTTGTTTTATTTGTGATTTGAATGGAAATGCCTCTAGTGTTTTAAATGGGATGTTGGTTGATGCTATGTAGTCTTTACTACATCAGGCATGGCTTCCAATTTTCCTACTTTACTAAAAACAATTTTTTTCAATAGGTTATTTTCAAGTGTTAGAAAAGATGTCTAATTTCAGGCTCATACTGGTTCCTTGCAACTTCTTCCTTTTGGTCTCATTTTACAGGTAAGTGTGTTTCTTGCCCATGTTTCTGATATTTGAAATTTGTAATCCTGCTAAGCTTTCCTCTTCTCAGGATTCCTCAAACTGTCCCTTATGCACTTGATTTTCGACCTTTCACCCTATGAGTGACTCTCTGGACTTTCTCATGTTGCCAATGCTTCTTTTAACTTGTGACTGCTCAACTCTGGAAGTCCATTATTCTCCTTCCTGGAAAGAATGTGTGGATTTGTCTCTGGAGTCCTAAATTCTTAACTCATAGAAATACAATGAGGAGTCCTTTAGGAATATAAGGTTAACTTGAGGACAGTATTGACCTTTATTCTAAGGGTGTGACACTCTGGGGCAGAGTGGGGGTACGATGCTTTCCAGGTGCCATGAAATCTAGGAAGGGTTCTGTCTCTCTAAAGAAATTCTGTAATTTCAGAGTCATGAAAATAAATGTGTTTCCTGACAGAGCATAAGCACTTGGATATGGAGTTTGTTTTAAAGGCATTGCTATAAGGGATTTCTAATGTTCATAGCCTCAGAATCATGAAACAAAATGTCAGCTCCAAAATCCGACATGGGGAAAATATGAACAGCCCATGGGCATCAGTAGCAGAGCTACTGAGCAATCCTGGGAGAAGGTTTTTACCTGTAAACCTTGTGAATTAGTCTATGTTTCTGACAATCATAATGTAATAATTTCTGTTGTGGGTTTATTGTCATGCCAACAAATTTCTCTATGTTTGGAATAAATAGGCTACTTTCAGAGCCTCAAAGGTTTATTTCATGACAACTGAAAGCAGGAGGGAAGGAATGTAAACTTCTTACCCATGTCTTTACATCTCTCTCCTAATCTCTGGAGATATGTCTCCAACTGCCCACTGAATATTTCTCACTGAACATCCTTATAGCTACCTTAGGCTCAATTCTTATTTTTCCCTCAGTTAAACTCACTTCCCCTATCCCATTCCCTATTTGGTTGTGGCAGAGATTGCTTCTTACTCCCCAGGATCCACGGTATCCTTCTAACATAGCAATAGAATCTCTATTAACTGGGCAAAAGGCCACCCAAAATAATATCTACATACCTCTCAACCTCCTTTTCTCATTCTTTCTAAGATGATATAAGTGAAAGTGTCATGTGACAGCTTCTGGGATCTTTCTTTCTTTCTCTCTTCCTTTCTTAAGATTTATTTATTTATTTTAGAGAGCGGGAGAGAGAGAGCATGAGCAGGAGGGGCAGAGAGAGAAGGAGAGAGAATTTCAAGCAGATTCCATGCTCAGTGCAGAGCCCGATGCGGGGCTTGATCTCATGACTCTGAGATCATGACCTGAGCTGACACCAAGAGTTGGACATTCAACTGACTTTGCCAGCCAGGCGCCCCTGGAAACCTTCTTTAAATGACTGCCATTGAAAACACTCTACCTTCTTCATTCATTTCTTTCTTGCTTATGGCTGGAATGAGAAAATGATGGTTGGAGCTGGGGCTAGTGCAGCAAACTAAATCATGAGGTGACCTTGGGAAGAGAGTCCTTGCATGAGATCAACAAGATAAAAAGGAGGCTTGGTCCCTGACATGCTGGGGCATCGTTTCAGTCCTCAGTTGCCTAGCTCTGGACTACTACTACTGGAGAGAAGTAAACCTCTGTGTTGCTAACCCCTGCTATTTTTGGTTTTCTGTTATTTGTAGCTGCCCCCTAAGTCTAACTAGGACACGTGTGAGATGCTTCACCATCATCATTCTTGTCACCCTAGACAGGAAGCTTATTGTCATCCCGTTACTGAAACCTAGGATTTCTAACTCAGAGATGTCTCTTAAGTCTGGTATGCCCCTCTTTATCACTAACATTATTATTTTGACCATCATCTTTTGCCAAGATTGTGGCAACACACTCTTAATTGTTCACTCTGCCTCTGGACTCTTCTCACTGCATTCCACCTTTGAAACTTCCTAATAAATTGACATCATCCCAGTAGACCTTTGTATCCACATTTCTGTTGTCCTCAAGGTAAAACAGAAGCTTATGAGAATGTCATTCCAGGCCTTTTGCCACATTCCCCAAACTTCCTTACCCAGAGTCTTTCGCCGGCCACCCTCTCTTCACTGTGACTATTGGAATGCCTTATCCATTCCCCAGCCTCAATGCCCGCTCTTTCATGTTTCCTGGCCTGTGCATACACTTACTACTGCCAGGAATTATGTTCAGCTTTTTTCTCTCCGGAAAACACCCTCTTATCATTCAAAATGTAGCTCATATATTGTAGTAATAATAGGTAACATTTTTTGAGTGCTTCCTGGGTTTCGGGTGCTGTGCTATAAACTTAACCTGTCTCACTTGGTTCTCATGACAATCCTATGAGATGGGCCTTTTACGTGACCCCCACTCTAAAGATGAAGCAGAGAAAGATTAAGTACTTTGCATAAAGTTGTATAGGGCAGGTACATAGAGATGGTGCAACTGGTTTATTCAAGCCCGAGCAGTCTGACTCCAGAACGCAGGCTCTGAACCGTAACACTATAGTGCCTCACTCTTACTGTGTTTTATTCAGTTGCCCAGATGTAACCACCTCTCTGAAGCTTTCTCGTATTGGCTCCATCAAGATTTAATAATTCTTGCCCGCCTCTGTGATTTTACAGTACTTGTTCATGCCGAATAGATGGTCTGCTAATGATCTCTTTGCCTACCTTCTCCTCTAAGAGTCTGTAAACTTTCTAGGGCTGGAGTTATAACTTCTTTATTTTTTGTAACCCAGAAATGAGTGCCGTTACTCATCATAGTAACAATCACCATAAAGGCTGTAATATTAAAATGTTTAAGTCTAAAGAACAATCTAACGTGAATATAAAAACTTTTAATATATATTAAATCATTTCTTTTTTCTCTTGACACCCCCACAACTGCAATTGCGAATCTGTTTTTAAAACAGCTTCCTAATTAATCTTGGCCTATAGACTGCCCCCTTCAAACCACTCTCCCCTCAGGATCTGCATGATCTTTCCACAATATATGTGATCATGCTACTCTCCTGTGCATAATCCTCCATGAACCCTCACAGCTTTCATGACGAAATGCAAGCTCCCAGGGTAACAGATGGTGCCCCACCTCAAAATCTGAACCTGTCCAGGCTCAGCTTTCCCCACTTCCGAATTTGTACTTTTCCTTCTAGCTGCAAGGAACAACTTATGGTGCTCACCTGAAAGCCATCTGTAAGCAGTCTTTCTTGCCTCTTCTCACACTCACTATCTTACTGTCTCCAGGAGTGTTTGTCAAGCTTTAAAGAGCGTAGGAAGCACGTGGGGACCTCATTAAATGGCAGAGTCTGATTCAGTAGATCTGTGGCGAAGTCTGACATTCTGTATTTCTAACAATCTCCCTGGTGATGATGAAGCTGCTGGTCTGAAAGTCTTCAGACCACTTTGAGAATCACAGATCTAGAGTGCCCTCCTGTATCTGTAAGTCCTTCTAAAGCTGCACACTGAATACAGGTATCCCCTCTCCCAGGAATCACGAGATGAATCTCTCTCTAGTGAGAAGAGATGGTAGTGTTCATCCACATGTTCTTAGGTTCTGGCTCCCTACCTGGAACAGAGTGGGCACTCAACAAATTGTCACCAAGTGAATGCTGACTGTTCATTTAGTGGGCAGAGTGTTTATGGAATGGCAGCCCAGGCTAAAGAAACATACATGTGCTGCGAGACGCAGTCCAACCCACAAACTAACATCCCGGAAGCCTTTTCTGTGCAGAACTGTGATGGATGTTTGGAGTGCAGAAAAGAGAAAGACACAGTCCCTGTCCGCAAGTCCTGCAGAGAAACTGGGGGGACAGAACAGCATCTAGATCACTGTACAACATAGCATGGCATAATGCACGGCAAACATGATTTACCAGTGATGAACATTCTGAAGAGGAACTGTTCTTTACAGGTGTTTGGGGATGTGTTGGGCCATATGAATTGAAGAAAGAGTAGACATCCAACAGGAGACTGGTGAAGGGAGATGTTTCAGACAAAGGGAACAGGATGAGGAAGATTCTCAGCCTCCCGCCCCCCGCACCGGAACGTACATATTCAGTGGTGCTTCCATATACCAGGTATTACACCTGTTATCACTGCAGCGATTTCCTCCTTCTTTCTCTTACGACTAAGAGCTCAAGTAAGCAAGTGTTGTGTTCTTGCAGGGATAATCTTGAATTTGCTCTAATTTATTTAGAAAGTAATTTGATGTAACCCTCATTATTAGTAGTGATAAACACCATATGGGATTTCTCATAATTGATTGGAGTATAGCAATGACTTAGCATTGCGGCTGAGAACCATTGGTAGATGCAAAGAGGTGAGAGTGGCTACTTTTTGGAACATTGTCAAGAAACCAGGTGGTGGTGGAGCATAGTGGTTATGAGCATAGGTCTAAATTCTGACTGCCTGGGAAGCACATCAACTCTATTGCTCACCATCTGTGTGTCCTTGGGCACACTGGGGATAAAGCTAGTGTTTTTATCCATAGATCTTTGTGAGAATTAAATGAATGGATGCAAGTTAAATGCTTAGAATAGTTCCTAACTTGTGGTACACATGCAAAGATTGTTTGCAATTATTATTCCAGCATGCTTGGTGTGTGGATAGGCCAACCATATTGTTTATTGTCTAACTCAGGCCCCTTTGAGAGTGAAAGGAGGAAATATCTGTAATTACAGGGGGGCAACAGGCATAAACCAAGACATGTTGGGAAAACTGGTTGTGTATCCTAAACATAAGGTATGTTGTAGAAAATAAAGCTGGAAAGGTGAATTGGGGTAATTTTTTGATCGTTCATTTCTTGGAAGCATGAAAAAAAATGGGCCTATTCTGTTAACATTTAGAACTTTGACACTTGAATGTATACTATATGGTGAGGAAATAGTAATAATACTACTAGTAGTAATAATAATAATAATACTAGCAGTCACTATTTACTGAGTGACTACTTTGTTCCAGGTTCTGTACCTACTTTCTCATTGATCATCACATTGACCCAGCAAGGTGGCTGTTATCTCTGTACTCATTCCCTGGCACTGCTGTCACAAATTACCACACACTTGGTGGCTGAAAATAATAGAAATTTGTCTCATAGTTGTGGCCACTTAAAATCAAGGTATCAGTGGGGCCACAGTCCCTCTAATGGCTCCATGAGAGAATCCATTCCTTGCCTCTTCCAGCTTCTAGTGGATCTAGGAGTTCCTTGGTTTATGGCCACGTCCTTCCAGTCTCTGCCTCTGTGGTACACTGATCACTCCTCTTCTGTGTATTCTCCTCTGTGTATCTGCTACCAAAACTCCCTCTGACTCTCTCTTATAAGGATAAATGCAATTACATCTAGGACCCACCCAGATTATCCACAATAAGCTCGCCCCTCAAGATCTTTAACTTAGTCACATTTTTTTTTTTTGACCATTTAAGGCAATAGTCAGTCTTTTTTTATAGGTAATATTTGTAGGTTCTAGAAGTTAGGGGAAGGCATTTCTTGGGGGGTCACGTTCACCTTACTACAATTTCCCATTTTATAGAAGAGGAAACTAAATCTCAGAGAATTTTATTCACTGGTCCAAGTTTGCCCAGGTAGCAAGGGGATGCACCACAACTATAAACCATTACATTTGCAACTGCTTGTTGCCTAGTGTGGCTTTGAGTCTCTTGGACTATATAGATTTTGAAAAGGAATGTGTAACCTTGAGCTCTATCCAGTGATGTCTCAGTCTTCAGGAGAAGAGGAAACCATATGAAGTTCACAACAGACAGATTGACACTTGTACTGTCTTCTACTTCAGCAGGTGTACTAGACTAGAATCATGTGGCATTAAAGATCAAAGAAGGCGTGCAAACTTTCCATGTGACGTTTCTCACAAGATAAGTTATGAATCCTAACCACAGGGACAGATGCAATGAGATTTGGTTGTTTTTAATACTTTATTTTAACTAATTTTATGAAAACAAGTGAAGTGGTTTTATTTTATTTTATTTCTTCTGAGTGTCCTGTTCAACATTATCAGCCTAGAGGGTGACATTGGACAGGAACTCAGAAGAACAGGTACTCATATTGCTGGAGATGAAAGGAATGATGGGTGTGAGATAGAAGAGAATTCCATGGTATGTTTGAGTTTATCAGATGTCTTTAGAAAAAGAGCATCCCAGTATAAAATGTTCCATTCTACCCTAAACAGATACTTGGAAAACATCCATACCGTGAGTTTGGCTGAGCCACAGTGAAAGAAATATACCTGTTCTCCATGGCTGGCTGTCTCTGGGTCTGCTCAGATCCCACATCCATTCTGTGTCCCCCAAAATACACTGCTTAGTGTAGCATCACTTCCTTTCTCTATTATAAGTATCTTCCGGTTTGCCTGTCTTCCCTATCAGACTATGAGATCTCTAGGATATTGAAACTGTGTCTGGCACACACATGTTGGTTGAATTAAACAGATTATTTTTATTCTCAATGCCCAGTGCTGATGCAGAGAAGGCAAAAAATAAATGTTTGCCGAAGGAGAGACTCAATCAACCAGAAAGACATAGTGAAGAGAGTAACAGTATCTGAACTCATCTAGGGAAAATTGATCATAGTTGCTGATAGCAGAGGCTGTGAACAGAGGCGAACGGCTGGAGAAACACAGAAAATCCTAGGTTCTGATCCTATTCCTTTGGCTGCCAATTGAGACGTACACAGAGCACAGGCAAGTAGGCATTTCTCCAAGGAGGGACGTCTAAGTGAAGGAAAAAAAAATGATCCAGGTAGCAAAGATCAAAGGTCTTCATTTTATTGGAAATATATGCGAGCAACCTTACCTAGAGAGTAGGTTGATCTGCTCTCTTTCTCAAAGCTGCTGCCAACGTAAGCTCAAAAGGTTTGTATGTGATGGGAATATTTGATAAAGGGAATATTTTATTCTGAACTTTGAGTCTGTCAACAAGTATGAGTACCAGAATTTTGTTTTCTTTCCATCCTGGCCTCAACCCAGAGCAGTTTAGAACACAGAGACTGAACTTGCAAATAATAACTTCAACATGGCCTAGTCCTGGGTTCTGGACACCAATTCCATGACTCCGTGGGGCTTGGTCAGCCAGGCAGGTGGGTGAGCACAGGCACTCCTGAAGAATCTTCACCTCCTGTCCCTATGATTCAGGCTGTTAGCTGAACAGTTGCTTCCTTGTCAAGATGATTTTTTTGGAGAACTGCATCAAATGAATGACAAGTAATGAACGAGCTGGAGAAGATGCTTCAAGTCCTCTGATAGTCTACTCATCTCTGTCAGCTTATCATGTTGACAGCATTGAGCAAATAATACTGAGGCTGCATTTGCAATCGTTACAAGAAATCTTACCTCCAAATGAATACTCTTACCAGTGCCAAAGATCTCTTGGGAATCTGTGTTTTTGTTCCTATGAGGATTCCATTGCTCAAAAACACTTGTGTAAGTTCTTCTTTGGGGCAAACTTCAGCGTCTCTGAAAATCACATTCATATTTTGGGCCCCAAACTGATTTTTAGTGGGCTTGTGTTGATTGCTGTCCGTTGCTTACGTTCCATCCCCTATCATCCAGCAACAGTAACCTA
Organism: Eumetopias jubatus; assembly: GCF_037043125.1. Taxonomy (NCBI): domain Eukaryota; kingdom Metazoa; phylum Chordata; class Mammalia; order Carnivora; family Otariidae; genus Eumetopias; species Eumetopias jubatus. The sequence goes on along the minus strand of NW_028274821.1, from coordinate 51,364,422 downwards.
ATTTTCATTTGGAGAAGTACCCGTTTCCCATTTCATGTTGTCCCTCAAAAAAGCTCCTCCACCTAGGCTGGCCAGTCAGAGAATTCCCTTTCCCTGGCCACAGTGATTCAGTGATGGCAAAGGCTGTGTCCACAACCAGGACCACACAAAGATAAACACCAAAATCTGTGAGGTAGTATGTACCATGTAACCAGAAATGAACATTAGGACTGAGATGAGAACAGCAGAATCAGTCAATTCAGAGAATTGTCTAGAGAGGAACTCATCAATTTGAGACCTAGAATCCTATCTGGCCTACTTTGCCTATGGAAGGATTTGATCCAAACTAAGTAGAGCAGATCCCCAGGATACTGGCAAGACCGCCTCTCACCCACCACCTATTCGGAATCCTTTAAGTCAGTGTTTGATAAGAACATTCCGGTAAAATGGGTACTTTTGCTCCATCCCTTAGGAAATTGTCTTGTAGATTACGAGGAAAGCTAAAGCAAGAGGATCCAGTTTATAAAACAGGATAGGAAAAAAAAATGCAGTTTGATTTTTTTCATTTGCTGCAGTTGCTACTATGTTAACAGTTGCTTCTTGGCAGAGAGTAAGGAGTAGAAAGAAAGCCCAGGGTTTGTTTCTCAAGAAATCATACAAGAAACAAAAGAAAGCTGTTCTCCTAGTCTAGAGTGGTTTTGCCAGCAATTATGTTTTCCGAAAAATAAATAATGCATTCTGTTTCCAAAAGGCCTTGACAAACTATGATAGAAAAAAAAAAAATCAAATCTTTTCCTTTGGTTTTAGGGTGGCAAGTTTCATGACGGAAATAAAGTGAGTCTGTGTTCTCTAAGTAATTTATTAGCACATCTTGGCACTGCAGCACTAATGGGCTTCCTGCCAGGTATTCTGAGCAGCAGTTTGTCATGTCTGACTCTTTAGTTCTTTCAAGCAATTGAAGAAATGGCCTTCTGCAGGCTGTCAGTGACAGATTCTAGCTCACTCACATAGATAAAGCTCAATTAGCTCCTGGAAAAAAACATCTTTTAAAAATGCAATGAGCTGCACCATGAAAGATAGGTAGACAACCGCACCCGAAACAAAATAAAATGTTACTGTTGAGGGAAGGACGTGTCTACAATGCGCAAGTGGATAGCTGTTTTATTGGACAGTTCCCTCCGCTGAACACAATGGAATGGTCATTTTTAATTACTGTCCAGTGGTAGGGTAGATCTTTGCTCTAGAAGCATGATAAGGCCGGCCGTCCTGAAGAGTTAGCATGTCATTCATTCATCATTCATTCATTCATTCATTCATGACTAAGGCCCATACTCTATAACCTTCAAGGAATTCTGGCCTAAACTCTAGGTATCAAAGTTTCCTCTCTGGTTAAAGTGTAGCCTGCAAATGTGTGGTTTAATCTGCATAGTATTTTAAATGTTAGGTTAACATGTTAAAAATCAAAGTATTTTGCACACACAAAAATTCAGGCTTTTGGCCTCTCTTAAAATATTGAAATACCTGGAAGCTGGATATATATTTCTTCAGGGCAAAAACTGGTTTATGCTTAGTACCTAGTGTGCCCTGAAGGAGAAGCATGGCTTTCTCTGTTCACATGGTCCCAATCAAGCTTGATTTACTCATTGCCAGGGCTTGCCTTGCCCCCGGTCTAGACAGAAGCCTAGTTTGAGTTTGCAAACCTACGATCTCCAGGTAATTCTGAGGTCCTCCTGCAACGAAAGTACTTGAGATTTGCTATTAAAAATGGAGACTCCTAGGTCCCTGCCCTGGACTAAAAAATAGAACTTGTTGGATATGAGGCACGGTGATTCTTTTGCAAAGCATGGTTGTTCGAATCACTGGTATCAATGACCAGATAGAATTATAGTCTTTAAAAAATAGATGCAAGTGTTAATATTATAAATGGACTCATTTTGACATTTTATAGGAATATCTTTTTCTCCTAATTATGTTACCTTACTCTTAACAGTTACTTTTCCTGAAAATGCCAGCCAACCAAAATTACCCTGCTGAGGAAAAAAAAAAAAAAATTCAAATGACAGTGTGTCACTGACTTAGGCCAAATTTTCAATTTGGAGATAAAATCTACTATGTTTTATGAACTAATTTTTTCTCTGTATAATTGGTTGAACTTGTTAGCTGTATTTGTTTCTGGCATTCCTAAATCATAATTATAGGAAATAGTTCTAGAGTTAGAATTCAGTTGGCACAAAGCCTCAATGAATTAATAAAAACTCTGTATTCCTGCCCCCCACCCGCCTCCCCCAGATAACTCTTCTCTGACTTCTAAAGGTTATAGCTAGGAAAGGTCAATATTATCTATTATAACAACCACAGTGATAATCCCTTCTGCTTGTATGGTGTTTTAGAGTTTACAGGACACTCTCAGATGTATTATCCCCCTTGATTCTCTCAGCTGCTCTGTGCGACGGGGACAGATGAAGAACTCAATCCTGAGTTCTTACTGCCGATGGTTGTGGAGTGACAAGATTCTTAGGTTTCACAAAGGCAGGATTGCTTTTGTCCTATTACATTGGATCCAAATTTGTAATACAAAATCTGCCACCTATTGCAATATCTCTGTAGGTTTATTCCCAAGTAGGTGTCACACCTTGTACAAATAAACCCCTCACGATCATAGCTGAATCCTTTCAAGTGCCTCCAAGAATGCAAACACTTGCTGTTCTTCACTGATGTAATCCTGCGAACACCACCATTATTGTGTTGTTTGGGGAGTTGCATTATTTGCACTGTTGATTTGAGGTTCTAACCCCTTTCTACCTAGTGGTTTTTTTTTTTTTTTAATTGCCCCATTTCCCTATTTCCTCTAGGTAGGCAAAGAATCCAGTAAAAAAAAAAAAAAAAAAAAATCTGACAAATTCTGTGAGATCTCATCATTTAACATCCCTCCAACATCCTCCCGGCATTCCAGGGCCGCGTGGCCCTCTTTAAACCATGACCACTGGAATTGTCAGTTCTCAGTGGCATTGACTTTCCTCTCCGTTTCTTTTTGTTTTGTTTTTATTTTTTTAAGATTTTATTTATTTATTTGACAGACAGAGAGAGCACAAGTAGGCAGAGCGGCAGGCAGAGGGAGAGGGAGAAACAGACTCCCTGATGAGCAGGGAGCCCGATGCGAGGCTTGATCTCAGGACCCTGGGATCATGACATGAGCCAAAGGCAGATGCTTAACTGACTGATCCACCCAGGCGCCCCTCTTTTTCTCAGTTTTCATGAGTGTCCTTATCTTCAAAAAATGTTTATTTGGGGAGCATAATATTGGAGTTAATCTTTGAGAATGAGAAGGAAATAACCAAACAAAAACCTGAGTGATAGTCATGATAAAACCTTAACTTGAAAACTGCCCAGACTGGTGAGTGTGCGGGCTGTAAACATGAGTCAAGAAATCATCCCTCCCATCCATACCTACCAAACAACACTGGCTTCTGTCTAAGTTCTGACTGACACCTCGAGAAGAAAAGTAAAATGTTCTTTTACTTTGGTTTTTGGAGGCAAGCAGTCCTGGACAATTCTGGACGGCCAGTCACTAACTTTATGACTTTCCGTGAGTTAAATAACCTCATTTTCATCATCTGTACAATGGTTTTGTGAGAACTGAGGTCAAACATGGCAAGCATTGAGAATATGCCTGGCCCGTTTTAAGTAGAAGGACATGTTAGCTCTTATTCTTAGTATTGCAGGAGGGTTAAAATTGGGTTATTCATGTCTGTTAACATGCTAGTGAAAATGAATTCTTTTTTCCTCAAGAAAGGATGTAGGAAGAAGAATAGAACACTGGGCAGAAGAGTTTAGATGGGTTGTAAGGGATGCAAATCAAGCCCAGGTCCCTGCCAGAGGACACAGTCTCAGGTGAGCCATGAGACTGCGTGAAGGAGTGGGCTCTGAGATTGGTGAGGGCACAGAAAGCAGGGAAGGAGCACACACAGGAGAGGGATGGAGTGGTAGTGACTACACACCGTGTGCTGATGGAGTGGAAATAACATGGATTGTATAGTGAGACTGGCCTGAGTTGGCATTTGACCCCTAATGCCCAGCCTCGATAGGACTTTCTGGGGATTCAGTTTCTGCAGTTGTGAAATTGAAATGATTTTGAATTGCAGGATTGTGGAGAGAATTTACAGTAATATATGCAAAGAACTGGTTACATGGTGAGTACCCCAAAAGTAGTAACTTGAAACACAGCTGTGGGGTTGGTTTTTATTCTTTTCTTTCTTTCCTTTTTTTTTTTTTTTTTCAACTTTGCTATTGAGCTGCTTTTGTTCAGAGAAAATATATATTGGGATTGCCAGGGTCTTCTAAATTTCTGTCTCTGATTCTAAGGATAATCATAGAGGGCACTGCTTTAAATGGAGCCTCAACTGATAGTGGGGCTTATAGAGTAAGGACTGGTAAAGAATTTGGCCCAGGCTTTGGGAGACATGAAGATATGCTCATGTATAATACATATATGTAATATATGACGGTGATAGCTAACGCTTACGAGGTACTTGCTCTGTGCCTAGAAATAAGCTAATTCATGTATATTCATTTGCGCCTCCTCCATTATTTTCATTTGAGCCTCAAAACAATCCTAGCCTGATTTATAGAGGAAGAAACAGATATAGAGAGGTTTCCTAAGTTGTCCAAGGTCACACAGATTGTAAGTGGCAGATGTGGAATTCGAAACCAGATAGCCTGACTCTGGAGCCTGGGCTCTAAACAGTTTGGGGTAAGAAAGACATTTGAGCCAAAGAGGACTACCTTTGCTTTGTTAAGATTCTAGCTGATTTGCTTGAGTCAACAAATTTTTTGCCAGGGAAGGCTGCTCTGCGGATGTCAAGAGGAAAATGAGGTTATAGATCTCTTCCTGTCTGGGATGTATATTTATTGTGCAGTAGGAGGTAATCTAAATTATTCACATTTTATATTTTATGGAAATTTTAGCTTCTGTAAATCTGAGATTTCAGGACTAGAGTTATGTGTAATAAAGTTCTTATAAAATCCATTTAAAAGATTAATGATAGATATATTCATAGAAAATTAAATCTTGGTATTTTATTTTCTCAAGTTTCCAGATCTTCCAATTTCACTTGCAGAGATTGTCTTTGTGACAGAATCTTTTCTTTATGTCTCCTGGTCAAAGCCAAGAGCAAAGTGGCTTTCTCTGCTGGTCCTGTGGATGCAGAACCTTCCCTTGGGAAGAAGAGATCAGCTCGTTCTCAGAATAGGTTGCTTCTAAGATTTCTTTATAAATTCTCCTTTGCAGACTTGGGATCAAGCACTTTGGGTTAAAATCTAGTCCCCACCACTTAAGAGCTAAGTGAATTGAAATCCCAAAACTCTCTGAGCCTCTGTTTCCTCAGCTGCAAAATGAGGGCAATGCATCTTATCTCACAGTTGGTCATTAGAATTAAGTAAATACCAATTGAATGGGAATGGCAAAGATGAGTCTTAAAATACAAACAGGCCAATAGGTAGAGAAACAAATGAATGCCACCAGTTATCAGGCTTGTAGCATCACATTATTGGTTGATGGGTACCACACATGGAGAGTTTGACAGACAGGACACCTTCTTCCGCTTAATTTCATCTCAATTGGCATTTGTTAGATTCTTCCTCTGTATTAGGTACTGGGTTAAGTGCTGAGGATCCACCAGTGAGGAAGGCATGGACTCCCTGAAGGTGTTCACAACCACATTTGGACATTCCTGAGCTCCTTGGAACCACATCATGGCCCTAATGGGAATTTGGCTCTATAGTGACCTCAGTTGAACAATTGGTTGTCTCTGATTAATATAAATGGAAATTTGTTGAAGTTTAAATGAGAATACATTTCCCTTCAGTACAATTTGCTGTGATGATAAAGGTCTCTTTGCAGTATATAATTATTCTGAAAAAGTGGTTTTGATTGCTGATCATGTGCAGGTGAGTTGAGAGAATCAGGAAATCAGGGCAGGAAAAGCATGGTGAAAGGAATCCTTGAGGAGCCCATCTGGTCCTGAGGATAGTACATGGACTTTGGACTCAGACAGACCTAGATTCAAATCCTGGCTCTGCCCTTTGTCAGGGATGTGTCATTGGGCATTTTCTTTTCCTTCCTTACGATTGTTTCCCCCGCTGTTAATTGGTGATAGTAGTGTCTATCTGACAAGATTATTGTGAAGATTAAATGAGGTAACATTTGAAAGATAACTGTACCTTATTTTAAGTAGCACAGGCTATGACAGTATATGATGCACAAAGATCATCACCAAGTTACCAAACAGAACTCTTCTGTGTCAGTCAGCTCCCACCACCTCCACCTGTTGAAAACCTAATCCTCCTCAAAAGCTTAGCGCAGATTTCATCTCTCTCTTGATCTTTTTTCTGGTCAGCTAGGTCAAAAATGATTTCTTGTGTATCCACAGAGTATCTTTTTTCTATCCCATTTATGTGGGGTTTCTCATAGTCTATCTTAATTGCAGCCCCATGTATCTACTCTCACATCTTCAGCTAGATCGTGAGCTCCAGAGGCACAGGCCTATGTCTATGCATCACTCTAGCCCTCACTTAGCATGATGTCCAGCACATAGTAGGTCATTGTGTGGAAATGTGGGATGAATGCAGTGGAACTACTCATGAAGGGAATACTGGCCACCAGGCAGGACTTTCCTTATATTTTGAGCTTTGCCCCTGTCTGGTCAACCCTCCTCCCCATAAAACCATTTGTGTCTTTTCTTTCATGGTAGTGGACAAGGCTTTACTCCTCTAGCTAAGGCTAGTCCTCCTGTGCTCAGGATCACACTCATCCTCCTCAAGAACCACACTCCAGTTAATCTCTATTTCTCCTTCCCCCTTTCCCTCTCTGTCTTTAATTTCTTTATGCCCATCACAATGCAAAGAACAGAGTCTCATACACAGAAGATACTCAATAAATGTTTGCACAAGAGATGAAAACAATTCATTGGTTTAGGGGAGGGTGTGCAAAAGGATTCCTTTAAATTGTTCCTTCAGTGCAGTGATTTTCAAATTTTCAAATTTTTTGGCTGTAAAATCCTTTGTTCAAACGCAATCTTACAGGAGGGCTCTATTTGCAAAATGTAAAAGCCAACTACTCTGGTTAGGTAAGAAGCAGGCAGGAAGAGTGGAGGCTTGAAGCTTTGCAAGCTCACTCCCTGTCTTTTCCTACTTTAGAGAGGGAGTTGCCATGCAGTGCATTTGGCATAACATGGACACATTAAAAAAATGAGACTTTACTTGTGTAAACGTTACTTAACCACAACTTTTGAGACTCACATCATTTGCATTTAAAGAGCTTGAACATCATGGCATGTTTCTCATTTTAAGAGTAGTTCACATTGTTGACTTTTACTGCCATCAGTGGGTAGTTTTTCTATTTTGGTCAACTTCAACAGGAGGAATATAACAAACACAAAGTGGTGCCTGAACTCTTCTCTCACTTGAAAGTGTTGGCAGAGCAACGGGATGGAGCTATTCTCATTGGGTCTCAGGATGTAAGCAAAGTGATAAATACCTTGTTGTCTCAGAGAAAGAAAGAGTTGCTTTCATGAATTCCACGCTTTGGATGATGAAGGAACACCAAATGCTCTGTACACATTGTTTCCTGAACCCTCAAAGACATTTTATTAAGCCACAAGCCTCATCAAACCTAGTTTTCTGTGCATCCTTATTAAGCCATGGATGAATTTGGATGATGTTATTTGCTGGTTGCTAGGATTTTTTCCCCCACCTGTCACTATCCCCTCATCTGTTCCTTTGCTTTTTGCTCTGGGTCCGTTTCCTTTGTTGGAATGCCTGATGATATCTGTAGTCCTCGTGTCAGATTTACCACAGCCTGAGTTATCTTCAGAGCTCTCCAACAAAAGAAACCAATAGAAATTCACCTAACTCCCCTCCCAGAAAGCTAAGAAAACGCATCTGTTGGACATTCTAGTAGTTGTCCCCAACTCCCTTCATTGGAGACACGTTGGCCATAGTAAATTGAAAAAGATGACTTATTAAAACTGAAACAACCTCTTCTGGTGCCCACGTAGGTTATTCCAAAGCTTACCAGTTTTGTCAAGCCTTTAGCTTCACATTTCTTGCCTCAGAAGAAAAACTTGCTGTTCCTGCTTCAAAAGGGAAGGACAATGACAGGAGTGAACAAATGCTTGAAACTTCTATCCCTCTCACCTCCAGACTTATTTCTATCATTTGCTTTTATTTGTTCTATTTCTTTTCAGAGGAGAAATGTTCTTACTTTTCTATCACCTTGAACCTATATCTTCCTGTTTCTTCGTGGACCTAGATCTACCAGTTACACTTTTTGACAATTTGCAATTCGATTTGCAATCTCTATTCTGCCTAGATCTCTTTTCTTCCTCTATCAAACCCTAAATTGAAAAATGGGTGTATGTGTTCGTGCATGTGTGTGTGTGTGTGTGTGTGTGTGTGTGTGTTGTGGTGTGTATACATACTGGCTCTCTGACCTCAAAGTACTAGTCAATCTTGTACCTTCTTTCATTGCCAAACTTCTTGAAAAAAAAGTCTATATCATGATTGACTCCACTTTCTCACCTCCTCTAGACCCGCCTTCCAACCCCACTGTTAGGCAGAAACTTCCCCTACTAATCAAGGTCACCAGTTACCTGTTTATTACCATGTTCATTGTCTCCTTCTCAGCCCCAAACTTACACAATCTCTGCAGTATTTGGGACTTTTGGCCACTGTCCTTGCTCTTTCTAAAACTAATTTCCTCCACTACATATTGCATAGTTACACTGGTCAGGGGCCTGAAAGGAAACAGATGATGCTGTCAAATAGGGTCACCAAGCGGGGTAAATGGGAGACTATTTACAAAGGTGTGAGCAGGGTTCAGAGAAAACAACAAAGGGTGGCAAATTGGCCACCCCTGTGCCACACAATGGCCTGAAAGGGCAGGAAACAGCATTTATTAGAAGGTGGTAGCCATAGGGGAGGGTCTCCTGACCTGTGTTGTGGTCTTTGGCAGAGAAACTCTGCCCAGTCAGGACAACCTGGTGGGGAAAGACCTGGGGGAGTACATACCTACTCCAACCTGATTCCCTTCCCCTCACCCTCTTGCTGCTGCCATGGCCAAACTCAGAAGCTGCAGGGAGGACAGTGGTTTGATGCTGTCCCCAAAGGCCAACCTCCTCAGGGCACAGAGCATCCTGTAGGTAGAGAGGGTCACTGAAGTGACACATTGAAAATACCCAGCAGAGTAAACATGAATGCATATTTACCACATAAGTGTTGAACGTAAGGAATAATAACCCAACAAATGGCTTTCTACCATTTATCTTCCCCTTTGGGGGACAGCTGCCTTAAGTGCTCTGTTTACCTGGATTTCCTCTTTCACTTAACTTTTGGCCCCTGAGAATTTCTTAATTTTTTGCCAGCTCATTGATAGATGTTACTTTTGTTCAGCAGTCTTTACTGTCTTCAGGGGAAGAGTCAAGGTGGATGGGGTGAGAATCTGCTGGAAACAGAAGTTCCTTGTTTCTTCTCTGAATGCGTTCACCTTGACTTCTTAGTGTGGCAGGATGGAGTTTTCCCCTTGTTCTCTATTGCCCTTTTTACTCCCCCAGGTAGAAGTCTTTGGCTTTTTATAAGACAGAGGAAAGAGACAGAGACTTTTGTAAACCTATCATCTATCAAAATTATACTTATGCTTTGTGAGGCTCTCAAAACAAGAGAGAAATTTCTTTGTCCTCAGACCTCTTCACCCTCATGAGCTCTGATCCTGTACTTTCCCTCACCTAATGGACATTGCTATGTCATCAGTGCTGTTCCAAACTAAACTCTTCTCCCCATCCGGTTCTGCTTCTCTTCCTGTCTTCTCTTCTTTGTTTAGGGGTGCCACTGTCACGCCAGTCGTTAAGCTAGACACATTATATTAGGAGTGGAACTCCCTTTTCATGTACTGGGCATTTCCCTGGGGCTTCGTGACAGTAGATTGCCATTTCAAAGGCATGGCACACTGTGGTTCTTCTTTCCCACGTGGCTTGGCACGGTCGTATGGACTAGACTCATTGTAGAGACTGTTGGGCTTCTCAGAAGTAAGGTTAGGCTTTCTGAACTCTAAAAGTCCTCCCACTCTTTTTCTCACCCTTGTACTCAAGCCTCCTACTACATCTTTGATAAATACCGGCACAGCCTATGTATTTGATCCGTAGTCACTTTCCGAGCAAATACAGAGAGAAGCCTGGGTAGGTGTGTCAGCGGGACTGTTATAACCCTGTGTTCATTTTGGTGTCATGCTTTCTTTGTGAACTCTGTATAACTTAATCTAACAGTTCTCTTTCAGCCTTGTTTTCACCCGGCTATGGGATGAACTGTACTTCACCTGTGCAGCATTATTTTGTCTGCTTGCACTCATTGATAACCCTGATACTTTAACCTTTTAGGTTTAGAGTTTTCCTTAATTCTCTCTTTTCCTTTACCCCCATCCCACATTCAGTCAGGCACCAGTTCCTGTCAATTCTTTCCCCTAAATATCACTGAAGTTATACCTCCAATTCACTTCAACTGGAACTCTCTTATCTAGGCTGTCATTATGTCCCCCTTGAACTTCTATAAGAGACTTTCTTCTTTCTATAGGAGACTCCTAACCAATGTATCTGTTTCCAGGAGATCTCCATTCAACCTCAAATGGGGCATATAGCATCCAGAAGGATCTTTCCAAAGTGTAAATCACACCACATCAGAGATCTGTTTAGATTGCTGGGGTAAAGCTACACTACTGAAAGGTGGTGTCTCCTCCTCCCACAGCTAGCCTCTGAGATTGGCATCTGTACTTGATGCTGGAGACAGTTACTGGGAACACTGCAATCCACCCAAGTGGTCTCCCTGTCCACTGGAATTCCTGGATTGCCTTGTGGTTTTCATACTGACATGACATGGCCTGGTATTTGCAGGTCTTAGATACTCCTCAAATCTTTGCCCTAGCATTAAGTTGCAAAAGTTTCAGCCAATTTAGTTATAGCTACAGTTCTTGTGTGTATGAGCCAAGACACAGAGGCAAGTCCTGGGGAACAATATTTTTCCTCCTTTGTACAGAGACACCTCCCTTTATGCAAGACGTATTTCTCTCCTCAAGTACCGAAAAATATTTAGGTTTATTACTGCTAATCCATTTATCTTCAAAGCAAGTCAATCTGTACTCTGGTTTTCATGAAGGTGGAGTGAGTTGGAGGGTAACTCCTAGAAAGCCTTTTAAGAGAGCCCTTCCCTTAGCCAGCTAGCCCTGAGCCTAACTGACTCCCATTCTCCAATCTGGAAGCAGCTGAGGATTATCTTTCAAGCCCAATAAACATTTGGTTAATTTCCTTTTTGTTATTCTGAATCTCTTTCAAATTCTGCTTCTCAGAAATGCTCCATTGCTTCATATTTCCAACTCAGTTTCATCCTCACTTCAAAGATTTTCTGTCAATGTACTATACTCCTTTTTCAAGTCTTAGCTTATTGATGTCTTGTTTCATGCCTAGAACAACTCCAGGTGGTAGGTAGAAGACAGGAACGCTGGTGTTAGCCTTGTATAAGAAGACAACAAAAAAGAAAGCATTGAGTGTATGTATGCCCAAGGTTAAATAGATATCTGAATGACTTTCAAATGTTTTGACTGAGAAGGTATAGAAAAACTGCCCATACAAAAAAAAAAAAAAAAAAAAAGAGCAGCAACAATCTTCTGTAAGATTAATAGAAATTTTTTAAAATGCCTTGAATATGTGTTTCTAAAACAACCAAACAAATGTACAAATTTAGATAGACATGGCCAGGTCTCCTAATGCCCATGTTAGTTTTGTGTGCTTTAGGCCAATTGCTTCCATTTGTAAACCCACATTGTCAATCTTACCGTTTCTTAAAATATCAGATATACTTTAGTTTAAAAAAAAAATGCCACCACCACCAACTCACAAAAATGTTACTTTTGAATTCCAAGCCAGAGTGAAATTTAATCGCTGAGTTATAAACCCTCCAAGCAGGGGTTTATCTGGAATTGCCAACATAACCACAAGTTCAGCAATGCAAATGACACTGCTATAATAAAGGAAATAAGAAAGCTTTCAATATGTTGTCTAAGAACTTGAGCACATTGAAAGTGATTTATGAGTGAGCAGACTAAACATTTAAAAGCCTTTCCTACCAATAGTGTATTTTTCAATACAACAACGCTCTCGTATATGATTCTGCATTCCATGATGGCACCGTGCCTGACAATATAAGCCCTTTCTGATAGGGTAACATTTCCAATCCAAGATTAAAATCTTGGAAACTTGTCAACAAAAAAGGATGATAATATGAGTGAAACTGCAGCTATCAAAGAAAAATGCCTTGCAAGTAATTTCTGTAATGGTCAACTTCTAGTAAATTTCTCTTCCCCCTTTTACTTGTAAGTAAAGGCGTTGGCCTGAAGGTCATTTTAATATTTTGGGTAAGTACAGTTACAAACCAGAAATTCACAAACACAGGAAATAGCGAGTCATTTAATACCATGAAGATCAACTTTTTACATTGCCTTTCTTATTTCCATTTCTAATGCGGATCATGGGGAATATTTTTCTTTTGATGAATAAGGATTTAAGCAATGAGTTGACAATAAACCCTTGAACTTCATGAGGCACTAAAAATTAAAGGATCAGAGAGTCTTAAGTTTTCTTGAGTATATTTCCATAATTTTTCTATGCAACTTTATTTGATCTTCTAGTCCTCCAGAGACTAGGACTGAATGACCTACTAGGTCTTTTCCATTTTTTTCTTCTTATAATTCTCTTTTTCTGTTTAGGATGTGGGTGATCTCTCTAATCTCTGGTGTGCCCTTGGCTGTATTGCAGGTAAATTGGGGTGATTCTCAGTTTTACCAGCTACACAGGATGGAGTATTAAAAGGCATTTGTGGGCCAGAGAGCATATCTGACGAAGTTGAAACCGTTTGTACATTTGTATTACTATGATCTTTCTAAAATATTTTATTCCTGTCATATACTGTACTTGCTAAAGTGAATTTCAAATTCTAACGTCTTATTTTTTCTTGGGTTAGACATATCTTGCCTCTTTAAAATTGTCTTCTCTGAATACATAGCATTTTCCTTGTCACTGCTCTCAGTACTTCAAATCACAAAAATATATATGTGTATACACACACACATAATCTTTTTCTTCTTCAAAACTTACATTTTTATTTATTCAGTGATCAATCAAGTGTCATTCAACACATAATTATTAACCATAGGCTGCTTTCTGCCATCCAGATCCTGTGCTGTGCCCTGGGGGATGCAGTCCTAAATTAGACATGCACTTGTTTTAGGTAGCTCAAGTTCTTATAAAGTAGCTAGATGTGTTGGTCAGCCATCATACTTCAGAGTGATAACCCTAGGAGGGGGAAAAAACAGAGGGGAACGAGGCTGATAGAGAACCAATATGTCCAGTGTCAGGGGTCAGAGAAATCTTCCTAGAGCAGTGCTTCTCAAAGTATGGTCTCTGGATTATAGCATCATCATCACCTAGGAACTTTTTGGGAATGCAGATTATCAGGTCTCATCCCAGACCTGCTAAATCTAAAACTCTAGGAGGGGTTTTCTGTCTGTTTTGTAACAAACCCTCTGGTGATTCTAATACATGCTCAAATGTAATAATCACTGTCTCAGAGGAAGTAACAACTTTGCAAGGAAGAGATGCTTTATTTACCATTAGGCTCATTTACATAACTGATACCTCTTGATAATGAAGTCATCTAAGATCGCCCATTGTTCTGCTTGGCTCTAAATTGTTAAGCAATAACAACAACAACAAAACACACACAAAAAACCAAAAAACTGGAAAAGAAAAGAAACAGCTTCCATATTTATCCTTTGTCTATCTAGCACACATTTAAATGGCTTAAAGGTAAAAGTCAAATAACGAATTACTTTAGAGTTATGTAATTCAAAACAACATCATTAATGACAACCTGGATTCTTTTGAAAACTAAATAGACTGAACTGACCAAATGAATTAAATGGGTGCTCCTGGAAATCCAGTTTGGTTTGTGAATGTGAGAACATCTGTGTCCTAGTACCCAAATATTTTGGAGCACTCTTTTGAGCTATTTCTAGGAGATGATAGACCAAATTTCCATTTTTATCCTTATGGAATAAGAGTAGAATTCATGGTTTTTTTTTTTTTTTTTTTTTTTTTTTACTCCATACCCACTTCTCTGTGGGAATGAAGGCAAATGAAAGAAAAGAAAATAAGCCAACAACAAGAGACGGACTAATTAAGTGATGTTTTTAATTATAGTTCTACATTATAAGAAAACTTGATAGAACTTATTTTTTGAAGTTATGTATAAGAACCAACTGTATAAAACTGCTGATGAATTGTATTATAAACAATTCTTTGAAAATTAAATGGGTATCTTAAAAAACAAAACTCAAAAAGGTGTTCATTGTACAATGGTCATCTGAGAGTTTTTCACAATTTTCGTAAATATTATGCTTTATTATTTTATATCTTATTTTAATAATGTTATTGATAATCTAATCTATTATAATGATTTAGATATGTCATGTTACAAATAATACCCTGAAATATAATTACAAATATAGTGGATCACCTAAGTTCTTTAACTATCTCTCATTATTATTAAAAATATACCCTTGTACACACAACATTAAAAATATAGTTTTAAAGATCTTATTTATTTATTTATTTGCAAGAGAGACAGAGAGAGAGAGAGAGAGAGGTAGAGAGGGGCTGAGGGAGAGGATCTACCCTACGTAGGGCGTGATCTCACAACCCCGAGAGAATGACCTGAGCTGAAACCAAGAGCCAGGAGCTCAACCGACTCAACCACCCAGGCACACCACAACATTAAAAATATTCTTACTTTTACTTCCTCATCCTGATTTATTTTAAGCTTCATCATCTTGTTCTTGGACTTTTTCAATAGTTGTTAACTTGAATATCAGCTTTCCGTCTTTATGCCCCCATCCCCCACCCCATTCTAACCACATTGCCACCAGATTTATCTCTAACGTGCCTATAAGTCGTTATCATTCCCATACTGAAAATTCTTAACTGGCCCTCTCTGGGATAAAGCCTTTCACAATTGGATGCTTATTGATTTCTCAATTTTCATCTCACAATCCGAACTTACCCTCTTCTCTTAAGCAAAATAAACATACCTACGGTTTTTTGAAATCACCAACTCTTTTCCTGCTCTGTGAGTTTGAGACAGCTGTTTCCTCTGCCTGGTATGCTCTCCTCTTCCTAGAAAGCCTGGATAACTCATACTCATCATTCAACAGACTAGGTAGCATCTCTTTTGTGAGGGTTTCCTACCTCCTCCAGTAGCTGGACTCTTTCATATTTGTCTTCTTACAATAATACAAATTTTTTACAGATATACACACATAGCATATAAGTAAAACATGTGGCTAGGATATGTACACCCACACACCATCTTTAAGATAATGTTTCCATTGTGTAGGGAAGAACAAAATACAACTATATTTATATGGTTTATTTCTTAAACAATAGTTTGAAACCCAACTAGCAAAAAGTTCACATTAGATCAACATGGGTAGGGGGTCTATGAGTGTCGGTTTTAGTTTTCTCTGTACTTTAAAAAATGTTTAAAAATATTTCATGATTTAAAATAAGTAGAAAAAGTATAGCATCTTACAGTTAAATCATGGAATAGACAACCAAGGGAGGTTGTAGAACTTCTGCTTTGGGAGATTACAGAATCTGTGATGAAGAAAGAGAAACTTAAGGTTACAAGTTATGGGTTCAACCACTCTCTATATTTGTGTTCCACTCTACACTTGAGCATCTCCATTTATAGGAAACCCATGCCTTTTAAGGAAGCCCACCTGGAATTACTGCTCTGTCCCACTTCTACTTCTTGGAGGACATTGAGGTAGCTGTGGGTTCTCTCTGTTCAACATTTCATTCTGCCTTCTCCATATGACTTTATTGATGGTTTTTCATCATCCTCATCACTCTTTCCATGATAAGATCCAGAGTCTCTTAGTGCACAGACCCCAAAATGAACACAATCTACATAGAGAAGAGCAGAAGCATTGCCTCACTCACTGTGGACACTTTACTTGTCTGACATAATCTCAGGTTTATATTGATGCTTTTTGAAAGTCGAATCACACAAATGGATCATTTGAAAGTTGCTGCTGTCAAGTCTGGTTTCCTCCATTCTCCATCTGTACAGTTGATCTAGCCCTTCACACAGGGGCTAGCATAAGAGGCTGGAAAAAAATTGTTAGTTGAATGTAAATATTTTGTGGAATTTACCATGGCTCATTAGTTCTTTTTGGGTACTAATATTCCATTGGCTATGAGTCTGTGCAATTTAATATCATTCAGGCTGCTTTCCCCCCATCTGCCATCAAGGGTATTATGAGAGAACTTGTCAAAAGCTCTTCTGAAATGTAGATACACAATATCTACTCTATTTCTCTGATCTCCCAGTGTAGCAACTCTGTCAGTAGGAAATGAGGTTGTATATTATATATATATATATATATATATGCATATATAATATATTTATTATATATATTTATTATATATTTATTCATATATATTCTTAGTGAATTCATGCTGAGTTTACTACTTCCTTTTCTAAGCACTCAGAAGCCATAGTTAACAAAAATTGTTCTGGAGTCTCATTCCAGACCAAGGTCAAACTCAGTGCTCTGTAGTCCACGAATACATGTTCTTTCTCTTTTTTAAAATCCAAATGACACTTGTCTGTATCCAGTTTTCCAGGAGCTCTTTTCCACTGTAGCATTCCTCACGTTCACCAACAATAATTCAGTCATATCTGCAAGTTCTCTGATTACTTTTAGACATATTCCTGGACCAAGAGATGAGGATTATTTGGAGCAGCACCTTTTAATCTTATCTGTTTAAGAATACATCTATCATCTATTTGAGAAGGGAATAGAAGATTAATTGGCCCAAACTATAGTTGAGGTCCTTTTTGTTTTGATGGTCAATATCAAAGTGAATTAAGTCAAGAGAATAAGGTGTTATTAAAGAGTTTGAAGCATGTGCTGTACTATGTTAGGTGCTTAGAGAATACAATAAAATAAAGATAAAGCCCTGCACTTATATAAATCTGATAGTTAAAATAGGGAGAATAAGACTTATTATGCCATAACCCATATAGTTCATTTGGGAGCAAACCTGAGCTTCAAAGAACACAATCCTTGCCATCAAAAGAAATTAAAAAATAACTCAAGTTGTCTACTTATATTCTTGAATATTATCAATTGTACCCAGTATCAATTGTACCCAGACACTCTAGAAAACTCTTTAAAGTTCCCTTCATTCCATTCCTCTCATATTACCTATTCCCTACTCCCTTCTCTTTGCCACCCCTGAAAATATCCTCCAACCCTCCAGAAGTGTCTCCCTACACTGCTCTTGTATGTCTCCTCATTTCTCCTTTATTTCTGTTTGTCCATCTCAAAAGCCTCAGAACTGATCTGCAACTATGTCTCGTCTTAGAGGAAGAGAACAGAGAAGAGATTGAAGAAAGCTGTCAGTGGCATAGAGGGAATGTTGAGAACATTCAAACATTTGTTGAGAACATTTTATTCTGCCCTGAGTATATGTTAGATATGGTAAAAATATGGCATCAGATAACACAAATAAAGACTGGATTGTGTGACAGGCAGTAACTTGTAGAGAAATGAAAAATCAACCCAGGCTCAAGAAGTCAAGGCATTCTGCATGGAGGTGAAATTTAATCAGGGCTCTGAATTGGCAAAGATAAGGGAGAAGGTGTATTAAAAATATTCTTTTAAGTGTTGTGATATAGTATGGTGTCTATTGGTTGCTTCAGTGACCAGAGACTGTTAACAAATTCTAAGCCTGGGTATATGTTAAGATGAGCCTTCCTTTGTGGTAAAATCTGTATTGGAGTTGATATATCTATATCTAGATAGATGGTTATAGATATAGATACAAATATAGATACTGAGTTGGGCATATTTTGATATGCTGGTTGGAGAAGGGTAGGATTATGGTTCTACTGCTGAGCCAGCCACTCATGCTACCAGGCTTGCTGGGAGGGCATAGGGTGGGAGTGGAAATCAGGATGGCAGGAAGAACAATTGATGAAGAGAGGAACAGTGCCTTGGTCCTTGTGGTCTTTCCTATGTGTTATCTCCTGTGTAAAGGGGTTCCCACTCATTGGATACCATCCTTGTGCCAGGAATGCAATGAGGTACTCTGTGGACCTTGTCTTCTTCATTCCTCCACCATCCTGTAAGAAAGTCAATAGTATCCTCATTTTATAGGTGAGGAAACTGAGCTCAGAGAGGTGAAGTCCTTTACTTAAGGGTCACACCACTGCCCAAAGGCAGAAACAGGATTTGAACTTAGATGCATCTGGTTTCAAAGCTATTCCACTTTTATTGCATGACACTCTCTACATGAAAACAAATCAGGATTTGAAGAGACTTTTCTTGTCCTTATAAAATATCTTGTCACTGAAAGATAAGGGAGGATTCCATGTCATCTTTCAAATAGATTTCTATATTCTGTGAAGTCAATTAAATACACTTTCTTTTTTATGTTCTAGAATCAGTGTAGTGTAATTGTTTCAGTGAAGTAATGTCATTCTGTTACCCTGTAGAGACAAATGTATTTTCAGACATTTCTCTATTCAAGAGTTAATAATATCAGGAAAGTGAAATCTGCAAAGATAACTTTCGCTACTTGATTATTTACTGCATGAGAACAGTGCTTCGTGAATGTCTGGCCCTTGGCTGAACTGAATTTTCTAGTTATTAATGCAACAGGTGCTGCAAAATGAGGTCTGTGAACTGAAGGCCAATTTTAGTGCAGAGGATAAAATATGAAGCAATAGATAGCTCAGGAGAGGACATGGTATATGGGGATACAGTGTCCCTGTAAGCGACAGACGTATATTGCTGAGGAAGGGCTTCTCCATAGTGCCCTGGCCGTTAATCCAATCAGAACCCTGAGCCCTAAATTAAAGCAGGAAAAGAATAGCAGAAAGACAGAGCACCCGTAACCTAGAGCAGAGACATCCTCGGAGAGAACACTGCAGGAGCAAAAAGCTTCTTTTTCTGTATTTCTCCTTGTTTCCATTTTGTTACAAAGATTTGGAATCCTGGGTGGAAAGATTTGGGTTAAAAATGCACATGTGTGAGTGGGGATTGTATTTTGGGAGGGCAGCTGACTGGAGAGCAGCAGTGATGCTAGGATATTCCTGTGAACATAAAAGTGGTACCTCCCGCCCCAGTGCATGAGAGTGTGTGTGTGCGTGTGTGTATGTGTATTGAGGGAGGGGTATTAGGAAAGGGGATGTTTCTTTCAAACAGTCCTGGCCAACAGTGTTTTTCTCCCAGCTGGGGGGATTTTTGGTAGGAATAAGCAAGGGATGTCAGAACCACGTCTCAACAGCAGAGTGGTGCTGCAGGCTTCACACTGGAACTTGTCCACTCTTTTGCCCAGTTCCTACTGTGGCCACCTATCGACATGTATTCTTTGTTGCCTGAGTATGACATGAACCTTCATAGTTCAGTCTCAGACAACATACCTGAGAGTGACTTATGTGGAGTTTCACAAAGTGGGTCCTCTACAAATGTTTTTTTGTCCATCTATCTATTCATTCATTCACAAACATTTACTGATTTTCTACTGTGTGTCCATAGCAGTTGTGGGCACTGGGGAGGGATATCGAGTTAAAACCCTGCTCTCAAGACCTCACAATGTTGTGGAGGAGTCAGGCATATAAAAAAGTGATTAATAACTAGAAGTTCATACCGTAACACAGCTGCATAAAGATCCAGAGTTGGCATAACAAAAGACGTGGTCAAGTCTGCTTGCGTGAGCCTGGGAACCCTGCAGAAAAGCTTCGTGGTTAAGATGCTAGGTTAAGTCTTAAGAATCAGACTTACTGAGTTCAAATCCACAAAGTTGTGCCACTTTGGAACTGAATAAACTTGGACAAATGACTTAACTAAGCTTAAGTGACCTCTGGAAAATGCAGGACTAGTATTTATTTCATTGGGTTCTTGTGATAATTTACTTAAGTGAGATGATGTAGATAGAGTGGCTGGCACAATGCATGGCATGTAGAAATGACTCAGTAAATATTTGGTGTTGTTATTATTTTGCTGTCATTATTTTTGAAAAGAATCAGACTTCCCAGAGGACATATTTCAGCTGAGACTGGAAGGGTAAGTTGTGG
The DNA here is from genome assembly GCF_037043125.1 of Eumetopias jubatus. Taxonomy (NCBI): domain Eukaryota; kingdom Metazoa; phylum Chordata; class Mammalia; order Carnivora; family Otariidae; genus Eumetopias; species Eumetopias jubatus. Next base: position 51,344,199 of record NW_028274821.1, on the reverse strand, counting down.
TCCTGAGGCTGGTACATGGAGAGTGGTGGTTGGGATGAGGGTTGGGGTTTGAGAGGACTTTTCAGAAGGGGAAAAGAGGGGCACCTAGGCTTCTGGCTCAGGTCATGATCCCAGGGTCTTGGGATCGAGCCCTGTGCTGGCTCCCTGCTCAGTGGGGAGACTGTTTCTTCCTCTGCCCCCAACTCGTGCTCTATCTTAAATAAATAAATATATAAATAAATAAATAAATAAATAAATAAATAAAATCTTTAAAAAAAGAAAAAGAAGAGGAAAAGAATTTGCAGTGGCCTGGGGGCCCCACAGAGCATGCTGTATTTCTAAGGAATCTGCCTTCCCTGACGTGTCAGGCAGAATGAGTTGAGCTCCTTGCACTTTATTTGGTTTTCTGTTCTGTTACTTCCCACATTGCCTTGTAGCTGCTTGCTTTCCTTGTTTCCTCGCCTAGTGAGCCACTCTTTCTTCTGATTCATCCATTCTGATTCAAGCCAGCTGTCCTGTAATGTCTTTGGTTTCCTGCGGCTGATATACTTGTCTCTCCCATCTGCCCCTGCACTCATCAAGCTGCATTACCATCACTTGGTGAACATGCTTTTCTTCCCCCCCCCGGATTCCAGAATGTCTTGTTCAGCTTTGTCTTCGCAACCCCTAACCTAATGCAGGCACCTAAGACTGTAGACCTGGGAAAATTGCTTTTGTTCATTTAAAAAAGGCATAATGAGAAATCACCCATAAGAATGGAACATTTCACTCTTGCCTGAAGATCTGAGGCACTGAAACAGAGAAGCAGTCTGATTTTCCAGCCCAGGCTCAGAACTTTAAGTAGGGTTTTCAGATGCAACTCTTTGCATTTATATGAACTTGTCATATCCAAGGAAATAGAAACCCAAGTCCGTTATTGAACCCAGGCCTCATGTTAACCATTTATACATAGTCCTCCTTGGCTCTGAACCTATCAAAAACTTATGGGGTGGGGCGCCTGGGTGGCTCAGTTGGTTAAACATCTGCCTTTGGCTCAGGTCATGACCTCAGAGTCCTGGGATCGAGCCCTGAGTTGGGCTCAGCAGGGAGTCTGTTTCTCCCTCTGCCCCTACCCCTGCTCATGCTCTCTCTCTCTCTCTCTCTCTCTCTCTCAAATAAATAAATAAATAAATCTTAAAAAAAAAAAAAAGCCTATTGGTTGTTTCCTTTTTACCTGCCTCCGTCCTTTCCCCAAATCCGATAATAGCCCTATCTTTTCCTGTGACTGGTGAGATGCCCCATGGTCCCTCTTCGTGTATGGTCTCCTTGCTGCAGCACGTTAATAAGTAGTGTCCTTGGTGGTCTTTATATGATGAAGTTTGAAGTATAGTTCTGTGGACACAGGAATCAGAAAACAAGGATTCTGGGCCCACCTCTATGCTGAGAGACCTCAAGCAGTAGAGCAGATGGTTAAAAATGTGGGCTCTGTCCTGCATGGATGCTTCTGAATGGTGTAACTTTAGACAAGTCCCCTGAAATCTTTTTTTTTTTTTGAAGATTTTATTTATTTATTTGACAGAGGGAGACACAGCAAGAGAGGGAACACAAGCAGGGGGAGTGGGAGAGGGAGAAGCAGGCTTCCCGCGGAGCATGGAGCCCGATGCGGGGCTCGATCCCAGAACCCTGGGATCATGACCTGAGCCGAAGGCAGACACTTAACACCCAGGTGCCCCAAGTCCCCTGAAATCTTAAGCCCTTAGTTTTCTCCTTTGTAAGATGTGGGTAATGATAATGCCAATTTCGTAAGGAAGTTAATAAGACTCAATATGATACAAAGAATACGATGATTAGTTTTATGTATCAATTTGACCAGGCCATGCTGTCCAGTTGTTTGCCCTGTCTAGATGTTGCTGGGAAGGTCTTTTTTTAGATGTGCAGACTTTGTATAAAGCAGATTACTTTCCATAATGTGGGTGAGCTTCATCCAATCAGGGAAGACCTTAAGAGCAAACACCACGATTTCTCAAAGGAAAAGCAATCCTGCCTCAAAACTACAACAGAGAAAACTTGCCTGACTTTTAAGTATGCAGCTTTCAGACTAAGACTTTTAACATCAACTCTTACCTGAATTTCCAGCTTGCCAGCCCGCTTTATAGATTTCAGTCTTGCCAATTCCTTAAAACTTCTCTCTCTCTCTCTCTCTCTCACACACACACACACACATCTTCTTGCAGGAAATAAAGCCTTTGGCCCACTTCCAGGCACACAGGCCTCCATTAACATGAGCAACTATTTTTACTAAACTTTCTGGACCTCAAGTCCTCACTTATACAATGAGGGTATCGAGTCAGTATTGGGGTATTATTCAACTCTACGCTCAAAAAATATAATGTAGAGCCCTGCATGATCAAAGCTATCCTTATGGGGAGGGAGAACAAATTAAAATGCCTAAATCTTTTTCTATTGATTTTTGTGACTTGATGGCAATACTATTTATGCTCTGCTGCTGGTTTTAAGTTTCAAGGTGTGTTTAAAAGTATGTCCAATGTGTTCTTGATAAGTTGAATAGAAGGAATTTTGTAACATCCCCAAAGACTTTCACATTCAAGGAGAGCTGTGCTCTGCCGCTTGTTATATCATAGGCTAGGAATTGTTGGCCCACTGGGAAAATTCAGATAAAGAAGAGGTTGGGAGGGAAGTCTCATTCTCTAGGAACCTCAGTGCTAGCAGATTTCACAGGGGGAAAGTGTAATGGGAGATGGCGATTATGAAAGTAAAGGCAGAGTCTTCTGAGCTTCCTTTTTGTTTTTGAGCTTGTTTTGTTTATCTTGTTGATTTTCTTTAAAGGAAAATAAAGCAGTACTTTTGTTTTTGGAACGAAGGTAAATGTTCTTTTACTCCCTTTCCCCACTGAGGATCTATTCTGTTATATTTCCCCTTTTGTACTTTATTTTTTCTAATAGAATTTACTACCTTCTAATATATAGGTATTTATCATTTTGTTTATTGTTGGTTATTCTTACTAGAATATAAGATCCGTGAGAGTGGATATTTTGTCTGCTACATTTAGTGCTGTATCCTGAATGTCTAGAACTGTATTGAGGATATAGTAGATGTTCAGTAAATATTTTTGAAATGTATAAAAATACCTGGAAACAAATTTCTTATTCTCTGCCACTCTAACAATAATTATTGCCATGCCCTGAGGGTAATCTCCGTGGTTACCTTGCCTTTTCTTTTTCTTTTCTTTACAAGGCAGAGGTCTTTGTGGAGAACATGGCATATCTGGTTTCATCCTCCCTCAGCTGAGACTTTAAAAAAAAACTTCCAAAATGCAGGGGCGCCTGGGTGGCTCAGTCGTTAAGTGTCTGCCTTCTGCTCAGGTCATGATCCCAGGGTCCTGGGATCGAGCCACACGTTGGGCTCCCTGCTCCACAGGAGGCCTGCTTCTCCCTCTCCTACTCCCCCTGCTTGTGTTCCCTCTCTCGCTGTGTCTCTCTCTGTCAAATTAATAAATAAAATCTTAAAAAAAAAAAACTTCTGAAATGCAGATCTCGGGAATGAGAAGCAGCTTTATTTCTAGTTTGATGCTATGATTATAGTAAAGTTGTTCCTGTAGTATCTTCCTGTGGTAAATATAACAATCTTAGTAATCCAGACCTGAAATTAATTGGACAGTCATGAGATTTGTAATTAGGTGACCCAAACTTTGGTCACGTCCTAGGTAAACCCTCAGCATATCTCTCTTTGTCTCCACTTTCCCATATACCCCATGGAGTATTATATGAGACAGATATATAAAAATTCAGCAAAAGGTAAACTCACTCTACAAATGGTCATTACTGTAATACAAAAATACAAAGATTCCCAAAAGAAAGGGAAGTTAAATTTTCTGAACATCTGTTATATACTTATATGTGATTTACCTTAGCCCTCATGTCAATCTTGCATGATTTACCCCCATTTTAAAGATGAGGAACCTAAAGCTCAGAGAGGTACTTAAATTTCTCCAGATCAGACGACTGTAAGTGACGGAGTGGGATTTCACGGAAAGTTCTGACGACTCCCTACCTGGGTGCTCTTTACCAGATCATTACTAACCAATAGGAGGAGAGCCACCCTTGGTTTGAAGCCACATCTGTCTGAATTAGAGATAGGGGCCACCTCTGGGTGGTCACAGTCCTGACAGAGTAAAGCTTGGTCAGCACACAGGGCCTTTTTGGGAAGAAAAAGATGTGCTTCCTCTAGGTGGGGGTGACCATGCACCAGGGTGGAGGTTCGGCACACAGAGCATGAGCAGTTTTCCGCCCGGCGTTCCCCGGCTCCAGAACCCTAAGTGTAGCCCCGAACACAGAAATGATCCCTGTAACGGTTCCAAATAACTCGGCAACAGCTTGCACATTAAAATTAAATGTCATATTCACAAGTACCACTTTGTGGGAAGGGATGATATAGGAGAACCCATCCACCACACTTCACTTCAGAGGAGAGTAGCTGGAATTATTCAGCATCTCTGAAAAGTCCACTACTGCCCTGCTAATCTACATTTCTTTCTATCAAAAATCAAGTTAGTCAATATGTGTGAGTCTGTTTCTGGGCCCTTCTTTTCCATTGATCACTTTGTCTCGGCATGCGTCAATCCCACACTTAATTCTATTGCTTTATGTAAGTTTTGTTATCTGTTAGTTCCTCTTTGGGAGCTGTCTTTGATTTTTCATATGAATTTTAGTATTAACTATTAAGTTCCACCAAAAAAGTGACAATTGATTAGAACTGCTTTGGATTTATGATAAATTCCAGCCAAATTGGCATCTTTTATGGTATTGAGTATTTTAATCAATGAAAATGATATACCTCTCTATTTTAGGTCTTCTTTAATGTCTTTCAATAAAATTTTATAATGTTCTCCAGGAAGATCTTACACATCCTTTGTTAGTTTTTCAAAATTTATTCCAAATATATTTTTATATTATCTAAGTGGAATCTTTTTAAAAGCTACATTTTGAAAATTGTTATAGGTGAAATAAATGCAACTGATTTTTGTACATTGATTCCAAATTTAGCAAATTTGCTATAGTCCTTTATCTTGTCTTTTCAGCATGAAAAATAACAGTTTGTTTCTTTCTTTCCAACTCATGTTTTTATCTGCCATAACACACTATCTAGGGCATTGGGTGCAGTGATGAATAGAAGTGGTCGTAGCAGACAATACTCCTGGTCTTTAAAGCAAAACTTTCAACCTTTTACCATTCAGGATGATGTTTATTATAAGTATTTTGTAGGTAATTTAGTTATGAATGGATGTTGATTTATATCGAGTGCATTTTCTTTATTGAGATAATGATTTATCACCTTTATACTTTTAATGTGGTGAATTACATTAATTTCTTTTCTACTGTTAAAATAACTAACATTTCTGAGATAAACCCCTCTTGGTTAAAATGTATTATCTTATTTATACGCTGATGGATTTGCTTTGTTGATATTTCATTAGGATTTCCTATCTGGGGGCGTGAATGACATTTATTTGTAATTTTATTGTCTTTTATGGTTCTTGTCAGATTTTAGTATCAAATTTGTGTTAGCATCACAAAATGAGTTAGAGTATGTTTGTTCTTTTACCTACTTGAAGTTTTTTTTTTTTTTTTTTTAAATGATTGGAATTCCTTGATTGTTTTTTAGAAACCATGGGCAAATTGTCCGATGCTGGCATTTGCTTTGTGGTAAGGCTTTAAAGTACTGTTTCAATTGCTTTTAATGGCTATAATGTTACTCAGATTTTTCAAATTTCTTGTCAATCAGTTTTGGTATGCTGTATTTTCTCAGGATTTTTCTATCCTATCAAGGTTTTCATATTTATTGGTGTTGAGTTGGTCCTATTGTCCTTTTATTATATTTTTAATCTTTGTAGCATATTTATGTGTTCATGATGTGTTTATTTGATCAGTCTTTCTTTGTTTTCTTGATCAATCGTATCAGAAGTTGGTCCATTGTATTTTTTTTTTCAGTTAACAGCTTTTCAGTTTGTTATGTTCTATTTCGTCGACCCCTGCTGCTATCTTTATGATTTCCTACTTCCTATTTTTTATGCTTTGTTTCTATTTCCCCCCACTAATATCTTAGGTCTGGTGCTTCAGGCATTCATTATTAGGCTCCTTTCTTATCCAGCATAAGTATTTAAATGGTTATCCTTCTTTGCCCCTTTACTGCACCCCACGAGTTTTGAAGCAATATTTTTGTTACCATTCAGTTATGAATGTTATTTTATTTTGGTAAGAAATGCTTCTTTGACCCATGAGTTTTTAAGAAATGTATTTGTTAACCCCAAATCTTTAGATTTTCCTAGTAACATTTTGGTTATTAATTTCTAACCTAAATGGTGACTAAAAAATGATCTATTTGACTTCAACATTTGAAATTTGTTAAAAATTTACTGACCAGGTATGGGGTCATTTTTTGGTAAATTTTCTGTACACACTTGAAAAGAATGCATGTTTTGCTGTTTTTAGGTGCAGTGTTTTATATATGTATATATCCACTGATCAAATATAATTCTATTTTTCAAAACTGCTATAGTGATTCTTGCTTGTTTGACAGAATTACTCAGGTAGCTGTATTAATTAAAATTTGTCACTATGATGCAGGATTGGTGTATTTCTTTTTATAATTCTGTTAACTTTTGTTTAATATACGTTAAGGTGGTTTTTGTTAATATTTAGAAGTTTAGAATTGTTATATCTTCCTGGTCAATTGAAACTTTTATCACTATGTGGCTACTTTTTTTTTTTTTTATCTGTAGCAATACTTTCTGTTAAACGTCTACTTTGTCCAATATTAATATGGATATATCAACTATCTTTTGATTTACTATAATATCCTTTTACTTTCATTCTTTGTGGGACCTATACTTTGGTTAAATGTCTCATCAACAGCATACAGGTGGTTCAAGCAACCTAACAATTTTGCTAACTAAATTTACATTTACATTTATTATAATAACTGATATGTTGGATATTTTTTCTAGCAATTTATTTTGTGACTACCATTTGTCTCACCTTTGTATATATTTCTCCTTTTCCCCTTTCTTGACTTCTTCAGGACTGATTTTTTTTTTCTTCTCATATCTTTTTTTTTTTCCCTCCACACTCTTGGTGTAAAGGTGACCCACTGTATTTCTTTTCATTTAGTTGCTATCTTGTAAATATTACCATGTATACTTCTCAAAGGCTAAAGTAACCTGGTATTTTTACCCTTCTTCAAAATAATGTAACGGCCGTTCCAAATGAAACTCCCATTATCACCTCTTTGTGGCTTATATGCTATTGCCATTATGTATGTTAGTGCCATTTCTTTTTTTCCCTAACTACATAAGACATTATTATTTTTGTTTTATGCAGGCCATGTCTGTTTAGATTGTTGCACATATTTATTTCTGCCTTTGTCCATAATTCCTTCTTGAACCTCAGAGTTTCCATCTGGGATCACTTTACTTCTGCCCAAAGTACTTCTTTTGGAATTTTACTGTTGCCTGGTGTCACCATTGCTATTGGGTTCCATCTTCTTGACCCTTCATTGTAACCTGTTTCTATTTTTTGTGTGATTAAAGGGTAGCTTTATTGTTTTTGGTGTTTTCAAGGTGTGGTTTTAGTGGGGGGAAACAGAAACAAAGCATAAAAAATAGGAAGTCGGTGTGGTTTTCTTCATATCTATTCTGTTTAAGATTTGTTGACCTTCCTGAGCCTGTGGTATGATGACTTCAGCCAACCTTGAAAATTATCAACCATTTTTTTTTTTTTTGAGTCCATTCCCTCTCTTTTCCTCTGGACTTTTAATTAGATAATATATAAAACTGCCTCAATCTATCCTCAATGTTTCTTAACTTATTTTCAAATTTTTCATACCTCTGTCTTTATGTCCAATATTCTGAAAACACTTTTCCTTCTATATTTCAGCTCATTCTATCTTCAGCTGTGTCTAAGTTATCCATTGCTATGTAACCAATTACTCCAAAACTTAGTACTCTTAAGATAACAAACCATTATTTTTCAGTTTCTGAGAGTCAGAAGTCCAGGAGCTGCTTGGGTATGTGGTTTGGTGGCCTCTCATGAGATTGCTTTCAATCTGTAGGCCAGAGATGCAGTAACCTAGGAGTGCTAGAAGATCTGCTTCCAGGTTCACTCATGTGACTGTTGGCAGGAGGCTCATCTTGTGGCAAGCTGGCTTCCACCAGAGTGATGATGATGATATAAAGAGAGAAAGAGAGGGAGAGAGGGAGAGAGAAACCCACAACAGAAGCCACAGTATCTTTTAAAACCTAATCTGAGAAGTACATACCATCTCTTGTGCCATATTCTATTGGTCCCAGAGACCAGCTCTGGTACGTTGTGGGACTGTACCATACAAGGTTGTGAGTATCAGGATGGGGGCTGGTTATTTGGGGCCATTTCAGAGGTTGGCTACATGGTAGTGAAACCTGTCCATTCTTAATGAGAATGATTTTATTTTCCATTTCTGGATATCTGTTTTTTGTTTGTTTTGCAAATATGCCTGCTTCTTCTCTCCGTATGATTTTAATTTCTTTCCTATTTTTAAAATACAACAAATACATTTATTTCATATTTTATGCCTGATAACTCCAGTGTCTGAAAATTTTGCCGACTGACTGAATTTGCTGCTTGTTGTTTCTTCTGGATGTTACTCAAGGTACTTTGATCCCCAATCTGTTTTTTCTTTTAAATGCAACTTTATTTTTCTTAGACTTCATCTATAGAAATTCTTTGAGAACAGATTTGGGGCATAGTCTTTCAAGGAGGAATTGCAGTTGATTCTTTCAGGTGCCAGGGGGTACTTTTAGCCTAGAACAACTTTAAATTCCTGGCGTGCAGTTTTTTATATGACTCAGGTAACATAAATTTAGGCTGCAAAACTTCATGAAGATTAGCTTATGTTTATAAATTTTGAGAGAAAATTTCTCCCTCTCAATCAGGGTCAAATTTGAGGTTAGTAAATAAACCTTGAACTAGGTTTATTTCTAGTTTATCCTTATACTCAGGTTAAATGCATTTGGAATTAACATCATACAGAGGAGTCCTCTATTAGACTGCTCACCTTGGATGGGGCCATGGCCTCCTCTGTCCTCTGTGACCTTCAGTGGCGTGAAAATTGAAGCTCAAGTTCACTCATAGCATATGGGCTCAGTGTTCTATCTCCCTGTCTGGGTTCCTAATTTTGCCAAGTTTTTGGCCTCTGAGCATAACTCAGTAACTCATCAATGCATTTTTAAAAACGTATTCTTAAATGCTTATGTTACCCAGTATTTCTGATTATTTTCAGTTCTAATTATCTCTAATTATTTTCAGTATTTCTAATGACTTTCAACTTGGGTTGGTCAAGAAACCTCTTCTCCCATGCTGCTAGAAATGAGTGTTCTCCTCTTCATAACTTTCCAAGTTCTGTTGGACTTTGTTATGTGTAGCCCAGAATTGGAATATAGTGATTGCCTGATTTTTGACTAATTTTGGAAGATTATGTTGCATAACAATATACGAAGATCTTGTAGCTTCTTGCTTTCTGGTCTTCTCAGTAGATATTCAAAAAGGATGTCCAAATTTTGTGGAATTTAGTAAGATTTCTGCAGCAGAATCTGATGGCCTTGGAGAAAATTAACTTCTTTATTTTAGCAAGTGTATATTCTGAAGGTTTAAAATTTTAGAATAGGCAATTATCTGAATAGGAATCTAAACTATCATTCTTTCCAAACACAGAATAATGGGCTAATGATGACAGAGAACCTTTTAAACCTATGATTTCTCATTTATTCTGGATACCGTACTTTCTCTTTCTTGGTTCCATCTTTCACATTAAATATCCAATTTTAAATTCTGTTGTCTAATTGATTTAATGATTAAGAAAATGTTCCTGATATTCAGCCTAAATTTTTCTTCCTAATTTACTCCCATTACTCCTGGTTAAATCTTGAATAACTAGGATTGATGAGGCACTGAGAACTAATTAATTGATTGCCAAAGCATTGTGGTATTTTCCAACTCCACAGTGAATTTTCTTAGTCTTAGAAACACTTTTAGCAGGAAACTTCATTGTAAGGCCATTTGTTTGTTGTATTTCTGGGTGTTTTTCACAGACAAGTTAAGTTTAATATTTTCCCCAAAGATGTCACATGTAGGCATAAACTAATATAAGGCTAAATTTTTACTTAGACATTTTCACTTGCTTTTCTGTAGTAGAGTTTATCACATTTATAGAAAGGCTTTCAATCCTGAGTGACCCTCAGAGAACTACATTCTGGATGGGACCTTATGGATACCCTCTGAACATGGTATGAGTCTTCCTGAGCGTGCTGCCCACTCCCGGGGCATAGCTTACTCATTTGCTTCTTTCTGTGAACTCTTCACACACTCTGCATTGTAGCACCCGGTGCAGCCCTCTGTATGGTTTTCTTTGCTGACTTTCGTGGCCCCAGTGTGATTAAAGCTCCCTGAATGAGAGTCTTCTGACATTCTCCATTTTCTAAGTACTGTGCTGGAAAATGTAATACTAAGTTTTTAGTTCAGGGCAAAGTGTGCCCTTAGTATTCAGAATGGTGATAGTAACTCACATTCTAAAATCTGGAAAGACTCCTTATGGGCAGTGGGGTTTTACCTGAATCTAGATGGTTGAATAGGAGTTAGGCAAGTGGAGAAGTGAAGACAGGGTTTTTTAAAATTTATTTTTAATTATTATTATTATTTTTAAGTAGGCTGCATGCCCACCGTGGAGCCCAACGCAGGGCTTGAACTCATGATCCTGAGACTGAGATTCAGAGTTGAACACTTAACCAACTGAGCCACCCAGGCACCCCAGAAATGAAGACAGGTTTTTTTGTTTTTTGTTTTTTTTTTTAAAAAGAGGGCACTGACTGTGGAAGTCCACCAAGGCAGGGGCTGTTTGAGAAATTGCTGGTTCTGGAACAAAGGATATGTGAGTGAGGCAGGCAGGGTCAAGGCTCAGAGCACCTTTTGTGCCATAATTAGAACATTGATTTTATCTTGAGTGAGTCGAGGACTCTATAACCAGAGGGGAGCTCCATAAGTACTCGTTGTTGATGATGATAGTTACATTTTATATTCTTGTTTAAAAGAAGTGGTTTGAGTGGAAGAAAAATCACTGGGTCTTTTATTTACCACATGTATTTGTTTTGCAAGTTGCTACAGGATTCCACATCAAAAACATTGTTTTACTCTTCCCCATTCAGGTATTTTTAATGTCCAGTTTATGAGAGAAGCTCTTGTGGGAACGCCAGCCACCCCCCTCCCCCGTTTTCCCCCAGATGAGAATGCAGCATGACTTGGGAAAGATAAAAACCAAACCAAACAGTGTGGAGTTGACGGTTCTGATATGTACAATTCTTAGATACTTAGCTGACTTAGAGGGACTGTTAGGCATTGCTTTTCACATCTGTTTGACAGACAGGTGAGGCATATCGCTTGCTCTAAAGAAGGGGATAGCATAAAAAGGGTAGACCTTAGTTCTGGAATTTAAATGTTATTAGTGGTAGGATGGAAATGGTATATACTTTTTTATTGATTTATCAATATCTTTTTTCATTTTCTTTATTAACCTTTAGAAAACACCTTTCTTTTCTTTTTCTCTTTCAAAATACTGTGTGGTACTGAAGTCTGTCTTTTTAGTAGCCTTCTAGAATTTTAAGCATTCTATCTTCATTCTGATGAGATCTGGGAAATGTTCCCTTGTAAGTGCCTTATCTTGGTACAGTATTGTATTCAAACATGACTGTGGTATTTATAGAATTACCTCAGAGCAGTGCCCAAGGGATTCTTATGGTGTTCGCCTTTCCCCACTAATGAGCACTGTGTGGGAAGTGAGCAGGGTCAAGGTCATTCAGTAATGTTTTGTGTATAGCTCTTGTTGCTCAATGTGGGATTTAGCTTGATACCCTCAGAATTTATTGGTTGGTTGGTAACTACATTAATAAAGGAAAATAATTTTCTCCCCTCTGGGAGCCCTGTTAGAATCACCGTGAGTTCTTTTATGTGCTGTTAATTTAGTTTTGGATTGGAGGGTTCCCTCCAGCTCTTCCTTGACTGCTTACTCAGGTGTGCCGGAGAGGAAAGAAAGAAGGCATCCACGGAGACTGAAGGCTGAAAGTGGAAGATGAGAGGTGGGGGAGGTAGAAGAGAGGAGGGTGGTGGTGGGAGGAAAGGGGGGCAAGTGAAAAATGGGAAGAGGGGGGGAAAAGAGAAGAGGAGAAAAGAGATTCTTTTTTTCATCTTTCCGTATTTCAGTTACTAGACACAGACTCATCGAGCTGTGCCTTGGGAGTGTAGAGGAATAAAGGTTGACTTATCACTAAGCAAGGAAATTCAATCTAACTCATGGCCTCTGAAACCATTTGAGACAGCAGCTGTAAAGAAAAGTCATCGGACAAAAATACATCGGACATGTAGTGGTAACATTCATTTGTATGAAGGTAAAATGTATTCATGATTTATGTCCTTTTTGATTAACACCTTGAGATGTATATGTGTACATGCATAGACAGACATAGTTTATTTACACCTTTGTTTTGGCAGTCCTCTGGCATCTAAACCATCTTTTGAAATACTGCGTAAGGTCAAAGAAACAATTCTAAAGTTGGTAATGATAGAAATTAAAAGTTAAAGAAAATGGAGGAAGGCAGTTCACCACAGGGACACCAAATTTTATTTTAATTTTTCAACCTAAAGTTTAACACAAAAGATAAATCTTTCCCGACAGGATAGGCTAAGGAATATTTCACATCGACTTGCAAGTTATTAGCTGGGTTTTTTGTGTGTGTGTGTGGGGGGGGGACAGATATCACCTCAGTAACTGCTCCAAATGCATTTACTTTATTTTAAAGGTTGTTCTTTCCATTATTAATGCCATCCTGAATCACAGAGCCATTTATGATGAAATGTGCTACTCTAAAACTCCTGTAAATGCATCTGCAATGGTTGCTGATATTTCACTTCATCCTAAAATATACTGTAAATTTTTGGAAGATGTTTTTATCTTACTGTATATTCTCTGCAGACTGTTAGAATCCAATTTATTAACTCTCTGGAAGTTGAAAGCTATGCTTGAATAAAGTAATACCAATATTTGTCAGGATTGGCTCAAATTATGTGTTCTATGAGGTAACAGCAAAATTTCAGATTTTGAATGTTTTATATCAGTAATGATTCTGGTGTGGGTAGTGTGGACAGGTTTTAACGAGCGTCGGAAGGTTTTGGTTGTTTTTTTGTTTGGTTTTGCTTATTAAAGTCAGAAGGTATTTCTCCTATAGTGTTTGCAGTGTCTCCACTAAGACTGGGAAATTTTGCTTAAAGTAAAAAAAAAAAAGGGTTCAATCAACCTCATAAATTTCAAAACCTACCCCATTGTAAAGATATAGGGAGAAGTGGTGTGAGAAACCTCAGCTGAGATCCCAGAGACCTGAGTTTAAGTACCATTTTATTTTTTTTCTCTTCCTGGCTGGACAGCTAAGGCTGGTTAGTTAACCTCTTGGAGACTTAGTTGCCTCAAGTATAAAATAAGGAAGCCGAATATGCTGGTCTTTGCTTCAGGATTTTTAGTGTAGACTAATCATCTTTCTAGAGCAAATGGGGTTCCCCAAGGCTCTCAGAGTAACAGGAGAGTGAACAGATGGTTATATAGTGACACCTGTTTACCTGTGTGATGCCAAGACCACTTGAGCAAAACAAAGAAGTAGAAGGTATTAATCTAGATTGCAGATTTAGATTCTAGGGCCATGAAATGCAAGGCCCAATCTTGGGGCTCTTTCCAAAATCACCTAGATTAGATTTTAATCCGTGTTTCTTACTTTACAGATGAGGCAGCTGAGTCCTCGAAAGAACTGGGGGCTTGGAAGTCTCACATACCAGTCACTGTTGGCAAGACCTGGGGCCTGGACTTCGAATCCCCTTGACAGGATCTTATTTGGCAACCCATCTTCCCTTTTCTGCTCCCTTTCAAAACTTGCTGTCAGGAAAGTACATCATAACCTCATTTTAGGTGCAGATATAAAAGACTGATGAGTCTTCAATTTGTGTGTATGTCTGTGTTTGGGGGGAGCATGATAATGCAGTCTAATTCCTGACAGCAATAAACTGAGAGGGGGCTGGTTTTTGGAGGGCACGTGGGCCTGTTTTCAGCATCTCTCAAATTAGCCCCTCATGCTTTCTTACTTCATCATTATTTCCCCCCCTCCTCTTGCTGTCTAAGTAAAAACAAATTTCTACTCAAGCTTAGTTGAAAGCATCACAGGCTGTGGTCTCCATGTTTTCAGAATAAGAAGACCAATCATTTATTTATTTAACAAGGATTTATTGAAGATCTGTTATCTACAGGTACTGCCTGAGTCCTGAGGTTAACAGCAATGAGCAAGACTGGGTTCCTGACCTGTTAAATTTTCAGTCTAGTGATAGATGTCCTCTTGGTCCCTCTTTTAGTAGAAGAGAAATCAGCTATGAGAGACGTGATCAGGAGTTCCTGGGCGAGTCTTTGTCACCTTGTTTTTCTCATCTGCTCTTTTCAGAGACAGAAGTTGTTTTAGGGGGATATAAAATAAAAGTAATGGCAGAATTCTTTCTCACTGTGCTTTTTTTGATGTGTATTCTAAATATCAAAGATTTTTCTAAAAGAAATGACTTAATGCCTTCTTCCTGATTTTTTGCAGTATATGTTGAACCTAAACTGAAGAGCACAAAAGTGAGCATCTTAGGAATCTCAAGACTCAAAAGGGATATGTAAATATTCCATATGCAAGGGAAAGCACCAAACAGACTGCATCTGGGATATTTTCAAAACCCACAGCCCACAATCTTTGTTACTGCAATATTTTGGTACTGTTGCAAACAATTTCTTCCACCTTGTATAATCATGGCACTTGAATAAATGTTCAACATTAAAACAGTTACTGCTTTTCAGCTCCAGGATGGCTGTGTTTCAGAACTGAGAGAAGAGTGTGCCTCCTGGATGAAAGGTGTAGTATAAATGCAACTTATTACCATTTTAGGCAGAATTCCCAGGCTGGCATTTAGCAATTAAAAAAGCAAAGCTAAACAAGCTCAGGAGATCAACAATTCCTTTTCTTCCAACCCAAGATGCTAGTTATTGTGGACAAAGAAGTAGAAGGCCCCACTGTCCTTTGTTGACTCTCTTTGGAGCTTCTAAAGCAGCACAGGGGGAAGTGAGAGAATTATTTTTTCATTTCCATTAAGCAATGGAGAGTCTAAATGAAGAGGTACAAATGGCTCTTTCAAGAATTTGTCAAAGCAGAATTCACATTAGAAAAGATTTACTGATTTTCTCCTCCCAATTGAATGATCTCTCTTGATATTTCCAGGTCCTTATCTTCTCTTCAGAGTACTCTGACCTGGGCTTAGCTTTGTAAGGTGCATGGTTGAGTGGGAGATTAGCTTCATAAGCAAATGTAGATTTAGAAAAATATACTTCTGGGAGAGCATGGTTTAGTAAAATAGACATTTCCCGAACTCACACAAAAGAGACTCAACATTTTCAAAACATCCTTTACTGGTGATTTCTGAGTGATGGGTGAAAAGTACTTTCCTCAGAGATATACATTCTTTTTTTTTTTTTTTTTAAAGATTTTATTTATTTATTTGAGAGAGAATGAGAGATAGAGAGCAAGAGAGGGAAGAGGGTCAGAGGGAGAAGCAGACTCCCCGCCGAGCAGGGAGCCCAATGTGGGACTCGATCCCAGGACTCCAGGATCATGACCTGAGCCGAAGGCAGTCGCTTAACCAACTGAGCCACCCAGGCGCCCTAGAGATATACATTCTTCTTTGAATTCGGGACTTTGCTATGAGAATAAATTTTTCTCCCAAAAGTTGTTACCTTTAAATATTCAGTATTGATTTCTACCTATTCTCTCTCCCACGTTCAAAGTTATGCACCCTTTGAATAGTTTGTAAGGTATCTGTACTTACAAAGAAATGTGAGGTCTCCTTTCCAGGGACTGCTGTAATCTTCTCTCTAATTCTGTGCATATACTGAATCTAAGAACTCTAACCTTATGGCCAAGTAATTTACCATTAGTGGTCCGTGTTTATTGAAAACACACCCACAGAGAAATGACGATAATTGTTGTCATCAAAACTAGTGCTTTGATTATAAGTGTAAGAACTTAAATTTCTCTCAAACACATTTTAAAACTTTTTATCTATAAAATTTCTCAGCAATGAACAATAACAGAATGGAAATAGAAATATGTATTAAGCCCAAGGAAAAAAAATCTTTCAAATGAAGACCCTGTTGTTATCTTTTTAACATTTTTGTTCTTTCTGTGATTTGCTAGGTACCATAAATGTGAACTTAAAGTTTCAATTCTTCCTCCAGTCTCAAGTCCAGGTGCTTTATTTGATGTTCTTTTTTTTTTTTAAAGATTTTATTTATTTGACAGAGAGACAGCGAGAGAGGGAACACAAGCAGGGGGAAGTGGGAGAGGGAGAAGCAGGCTTCCGGCAGAGCAGAGAGCCCGATGCGAGGCTCAATCCCAGGACCCTGGGATCATGACCCGAGCCGAAGGCAGATGCTTAGTGATTGAGCCACCTGAGCGCCTGGAGGGCAGCAGCAACCCAGCACACCACGTTGGAGAGTTACATACCCGGAGAAAGGCACAGACAAATATTTGGTTACAATTGTTACTTTACAGTCAATACTTGTTATTTGTTTGTTGGTCTAAGGCTTAATGACAATTAGATTGAACAAAGCAGGTACTGGAGGACATTGCACACGCTAAAGCCACTGCATGATTCAAAAACGCAAAATCCTAAGGCTAGTTAGAACCATTCTATATGACACTGTAATGATGAACACATGACACCACATATTTGTCAGAAGCCCACAGAACTTTACTGCACAAAGAATGAGACTTCATGTATGCGAATCTAAACAAATCATTTAGGAAGCCAGAGGATCTCAGGATGGAATGGAGTATGGGACAAAAGAATCTAATACCCTTACATATGTAGGCAACATCACTAGAGTGGTGGTTGGGGGGTGGGGGGTTGGGAGGTTGGGGGTGGGGAAGGTGCTGCCAATACCCAAGTCAAGCATTTCTCCTAAGAGACGACTGTGGGCACCACGGACATACACAGTGTCTTTTGAGCAACACCCGTGTCGAAATCACCTATGTAACTTTTCAGTTCTATTTTGAAATAAGCGTGAAGCTATCTTCGTTTGCAGAGATTCTGAGTCAGTAGGAGTTGTGTGGGTCATTTACTGAAGAGGTCAATGAATGTTAATATAACAAGAACCTAATAATAATCACACAGAAGCTTAATATCCATACAGGGGTGGGATGAATTATGCAGCAAGAGTTTATATCTGTTTCTTCTCCCTTTTCAGCTGGGTTTCAATTGGAAATCTATGAGTTACACATTCCCTAAGGCTGAATTGACTTGTTTATGTAATTGCCCTTTTTCTTCTCCAAGTTAAAATTTTTATGATGGAAAATACCTTTCTCCTTATTCTGTATTTTTCCTTCTATCAAGGCAGATTTCTGCATTAGACTGCAATAGTTGTGGAACAGGAAAAAAATGTATGTTTTCAATTTTTGTTATAAAAGCTATATTAAAAAAGCTTTTTGATATATGGGTGCTGGTCCTTATAAATAATATATGAGAAATTAAAGTATTCAGACACACCGGGAATTTGGAATAGTTAGAAATGTGAAATATGTAGGGCTCCATTAAATGGTTTTACAGTGCTAGGAGGTCATAAAGATGATTAGACCCCTGTCTATGCGAGCTTCACGAACCTCCCCCTCCTGGTTCTGGTGTTAATGATCCTAGTTGTTTGCAGTGGAATTTATATTATTTTAGTGATGAGGTCAAGGGGGAATTGGGAGGTGAAGGTCAAAAATAATGTAACATTGGGCAGTGCCTCTTCTGTAAAATCTTACCAAAATTTTTCCTGCCCTTAGTAGTCTTGAGATGGGGTTTTAATTGGGGCCACAGGTAAGGCATCATGAGATCAATTAAACCTCCAAAACTCTGTGCATCCAATTGGCCTATGATCGTCCCTGTGATCTGTAGTAGCCCCAAGGGGCCAGAGGAGAACAGCTCTGGTATTAGCCTCAAAACCATCTCTGGACTGTCCTAGGAGATACTGAAACAGCAGTTTGAGTCTTATGAGAACTTTTCATTTATTGACACCTTGGTGTATTATGAGAAATTGCATTCATGTGATGGTATCTATCTCCATGAAATTGCTGTAGAGTTGTGTTCTTGGCAATGAACATATTTTTCATAAATACACATACACATGTGCACAGTATAGTACTAAAGAGTCACAAGTGTTTTATACTACATTTTAACTTCTACATATGGGAGTGACTTGAGGAAATCTATTCGGGAAATCTAATTATACAGTGAGGAAATTGGGATTCCAGCTAGCAACGCAATGACAATTCTTCTTCCCATTAGAATATGGGAAGGCAGGGGTTGAACCCTCAGCACAGTGCTCTTTCTGTGATAAAACAGTGTATGTGCAATTACATGGTTATATAGATACAATGATACAGGTATATACCTGTAACACAAACCTGGTTAGAAACATAATATCCAATAAATCTAGTATGAAACAAAACTCACTAATTCTATCTTGAGTCTAAGTTTTTTTTTAATCATTTTTCTGTACTGAACTCATACATCCCATAAATAAAAACACTTTAAAGGCCAGATACTTTTGATTGCTTAGTCATAACCGACAAAGAGGCTTGAACAAATGCCTTCATTTCATACATTTTGTGTAAGAACATTTTGTGACCTTTATCATACCTACCACAGAGCTTTGCCTGTGAATAGTGCTCAGTAAATCTGTGTTTGTTAATTGAAGGGATGAAATGCAGGCATCTCTCAATTTATTGTCAATGAGTGAAAAATTTTTCTCATTTCATCACAGAATTATATGGTGCTGCTATGTGGATGATTGCATCTCCATGTGTTTAAAGGAAAATGTAAAGAAGGTATATCATAATGAATGCCTACTAAGTGCTAGTGACTTTATATCGATTGTCTCATTTAATCCTAAGCACATCCTTGCACCATAAAAATATAATCTCTGCTTACAGGTCAGAAAATTGAGCCTTAGATCACATAACAAGAAGGAGCATGGTCAGGGTTGGAACCAAATTCTGTATGACCACAAAGGCCATCATTTCTCATACTATAGTCAAATCTGATATAGAAAAGAGAATTCATGATATGCATTTCCTAGAGCTATTTTCAAATGTCTAAGTGCCTGGGTGGGACATGAGGAGGAGGGGGGGAAAAAAAAGCAGAGTCAAATTCCCCACAGATCAGTTTTTCATTCCAAATGGTGCATGCTATTCTTTCTTTGCCTGACTTCACAGTGCATCCCGATACTGTGCAACTCTATTCGTCTCAAGACATATGGAAAGAGTTTTATGTTTTAAACAATTAGACTTGACAGCACTATTGTTTCTTTCTTATTTAATATCCTTCAGCCCTGGAGCCCAGCCAGAATCTGTATTCTCTCTCCAAATTTAATTCCCATTCCTCGTACATATCACTTAGTTGTTGGGAGACAGTAACTTAATGACATTTGTTCCTGTGGCTTAAGAACATCTGGGTTATGTCACTTTTTAGCGGACCTGCTTAGCTCAGAGGGAATAAAGTTCTGTGTCTCATGATCTTTCAGGGCCCTTATTATTGTTGATTTTGTTTTCCAGAGCCTCTGTTGTTCTGTAAATGTCACGAGATGACAAGATTTCTAGGTATTAATTTGTTTCTGCTCAGAGAAGGATGGTAGTTATAAATACGGAAGGAACAGGGAACAAGGATATTATAGAGGGGAAACTAGCAAAGTCATAGTTGTCGGTGTGTAACTTGCTGGTTTGGCAAGCTTAAAACTCCAAGGGAAATGAAAACAAGTGTTATGTAGTGGGGGGAAAAAAAAGGCATCTCTACATTCTGTGTGATTTCGGTTCAACTCAATTCAATCAGTTCAGTTCAGTTCATGAAATATCTCTTTGAGCCTTCAATGAAGAGCAGGTACTATCCTAGATGCTGAAACAACTTAGATTTCTTTATGGCTTTGTGTGGCCAAGCGAAATAGAACTAATAATGTGGGTAGCTTTGAGAAAGTCACTTTACCTCCCTGGGTCTCAGTTTCCTCATCTCTTCAATGGTGACCTCTTGCAGTCACTCACATTTGGTGACCTACCTTATGGCACGGCTATGCTATAAGTAAAAGACCACTTGTTTTAAAATTGATGATTTGTGTTTTAGTCCTGGTTCTGCTACTATTTGGTAAGTCACCCAGCTCTTTTTGCATGTTAACTAAGAGGTTAGAGAAACTGATTTCAAAGGTTCTCTTTTTACTGGATAGCCCTGTGAGACTGGACATGACCTCATCTGTCCGTATTAATAGCTAGCATAGAGTAAGCAAACAAATTATGGGGATGATGTTGATGCTGTTGAACCCAATTATTATTCTTTCCTCCAAAGTGGTATACTGGTATGGTCAGTAATCTGTGACCACACAGATAGGCAACCTGTTCCCTGTGGCAGAAAACGTGGCCCTGTGACTGAAAGAAGAATGACTTTTAAAGTCAAAAATTTCAAGAAATGAATATCTCTTTGAGTAGCAGAGAAGGTTCTGGCACGATTTTAATTGGTGTGGGGTTTAGGTTTGTCAACTTGCAGCAAAGAAATATTTCATTGAACTAACCGTTGTTGAGCTCGGTTTGAACATCTATTACCATTCACTGAATATTGCAGGCTCCCTCTTTGTAGTGCCTTTTCCACACAAGGATGCCCCAACCGATTGACATCAATCAATCAAGCTTCGCCATGTGACTTGCCCTGGCCAATAAAATGTAAGGAGGGAATTCGATGTGCCATTGCTGCTTAGGAGTTTTAAGAGAGGCAGTGAACAATCATTGTGTTCCCTTTCTCTCTACCACGAGATCAGCAATGTCCAAAGGCATAGGGCATCCATCAGCTTGGCACTCAGCATGAAAACACTGTGGAGCCATCCCGTGATCATTTTAGTGTGATCAGGACTAATCTTTTGTCATTGTAATCCACTAAGATTTCTTTGTCCATTGCATTATAGTCTAGTCCCTGCTTGCTCGTAGTGCCTGCTACTGAAAAATAAAGTGGGGTGTGAGGCGAATCTAACCTTGGGTCCTTTATGGATATTTCAGTCAGGCAAAATGTTATAGTAATATATGGTGCATATTACTGTAGAGGAAGTGTGCATTGCATACATATATTGGGGTAAGCAAACCTGACCTTGGAGGTCAGGGAAGGCGATCTTGATAATATGCATTTAAGCTGACAGCTTATAAATTAATAGCAATAAAACTGGCTGAAGGCCAGGAGGAGGAAGAAAATCACAGGTCAAGGCATAAATGCAAGAAAGCTCACGGGAGTTGAGGAACTCATTGTTGAGTATGGCCGTCAGACAGGGTGAAGGGGAAACTGAGAAGGAACATGGCTGGTGAGATAACATCAATAATAATAATAATAGTGCGCATTTATTAACTTTGTGCTAAGTGCCTCACATATATTTTCTTCATGATTATTATCACCATTTTATACAAGAGGAAATTGATCCAGAAAGAGGTTTAATAACTTGCCTGTAGCCACAGAGCAGGAATCTGATTTTATGTGAAGGACAATAGGAAATCACTGAATGGTGTTACATAGGGGAGCTTCACGATCAGATTCACATTTTAGAAAGAACGTCCAGCTGCAGTGGGTTCCCAACTCAAAATCCCAGTCTGGTGGGAGGAAGTGTGGACCTCCGTCTCTGCTGTTCTTAACAGTGTGACTCCATTGACTAAGGCAGTCAGGAGGAGAGAAGATGATTGCCAAAGCACTGCAGAAAAGGTTATTTATTTATTTTTATTTATTTATTTATTTATTTATTTATTTATTTATTTATTTAAATGCTTTTTAAAAATATTCAGGCACCTGGGTGGCTCAGTTGGTTAAGTGTCCGACTCTTGATCTTGGCTCAGGTCTTGATCTCACAGTTGTGAGTTCGAGCCTTGCATTAGGCTCCACACTGGGCATGGAGTGTACTTTAAAAAAAAAATTAAAATACTTTTTAAAAAATTTAATACATTTTATTATTTTTTTTAGTTGAAAAAAATGTGGAATGCCTCATGAATTTGCACAGGGGCCACGCTAATCTTCTTTGTATATTATTCCAGTTTTACTATATGTGCTGCTGAAGAGAGCATAGAAAAGGTCATGTTTGGAAGGAGTAAGAATGGTATATGCAAGAAAAAAATATATTGTGGATCTCCAGAGCATTAAGATTTGGGTAATAGTTTTAATAACAGTATAAATACAATAAATTGATGCCCCAATGAGCTCTTGTACCTAATTCAAATAATGGATATGATATCACATCAATATTTTGAGCATTTCAATTTACTTTTGACCATAAGACAGACAATTTAGTGGGTAAATTGAAGACAGGACCAAAAATCTTAAATTTTTATTTATTATTTTTTTACGTAGACTCCATACCCAGTGTGGGGCTTGAACTCATGACCCTGAGATCAAGAGTCCCATGCTCTAGTGACTGAGCCAGCCAGGCACCCCAAAGCCAAAAATCTTTAAAGCAGATTGCATTAGGGGTCCGTGTATTCTTACCTCCTTGTTTACCAATGTTGAATAATAGTGATCACAATTTGTGTTTCTCTTTGTCATAAATAGAGAGACATATAGACCAAGGGGGGAAAGAGTCCTTCCTAAATGACAGTAACAGAGCTCTGACAGTTGTTTTCTCTGAGTTGTGTGGTATCTATCAGAAGCCTCTGGAGATCTAGGCCTGACTGAAGAGGTCCCCAAGTCAAGATGCCAGGGACTGTGATTAATATGAATGCTCTTCAGTGTTTGTAGGATCCCTTCTGTTTCAGCAGAATTCAAAGGAAGAATTGTGGGTCATTTTGACATTTATGGTTTGTGTCCTTTAACTTTCTCTATACACTATCCCCAGAACCCTGACTCGTTCTCTTTTTCCTTTCTTTTCTTTCTTCTTCCCCTTCCCTGCTGACTCCCTTTTTCCTCTTTTAAAACAGACTGCAGAAAATAACATGCTGGAAATTAGCTGACTGCCAATATGCATAAGAAGATTTATTGCAACCAAGAAAGGATGTTACGAAACATCGCATATATTAATCTTTCCATTTTGGTCTATAAAGACCTGAGTTTGGCTACTTTCACTTATATGCTTTTAAGGAGATAAAGCTAGGTCAGAACAGGAGATTTGGGGGGTGATAGGCAGAGATTTACAGCTCAAGTGTCTGGGAATACAGGTTGGCTTTGCGATTGTGGCTTCTCCTTGACAGGCACAGAGGCATTCCAGGCGCTGGCTCCTCAGAGGTTTTTAACACCACTCCTTGCAAACCAACTGCCCGGCCCAGGGAAGTTGTCAGAAAAGATCAGTGCAGGTTTAGGGATGGTTTTTTGAAGTTTTCCTGAAATAACCAATAATGAGTTGCAGGCTTTGATAGCTCTTTTTATAGATCTTGCAGCAGCTGGATCAAAATCTAATGAAGATGTTTGCATCTGACAATGGCAGGCCTGCACATTTCTATCCTATTTCTTGAGTGCGCAAAGGCATTTCATTTGGGAACATGAAAGGCATATTTAGTGACAACTGATGGTTCTTTGTTTTTTAATTCCCAATAATGTCTTCAGTAAGTGCTTTTGTTAACATTTTTGCATTATACAATAGGTGACAGAGGAAGATAATCGGTGTGCTGAAAGCAATTAAAGAGTTTATATCCAACTTGTTCTGCCTATTAAATGGATCCATTTGGCATAGAAGCACATTAGCATCTTCACAGTGGAATGATTGTGGAAATAGGTTATTCAGGGGGCCTGTGCCTCTTCCTCCTGCTGTAATAAGACATATCCTCAAGATTGGAGAAAAGGAATGAGTCATTTTTCTCCCCTTGGAACTGTAAACAGAAGTAAAACTATTAATAGACGCTGTAGCTAATCCTAAGAAGCTGCAACTGAGAGATTAAATAATATCGGGAAGAGAGAAAGACAGAATGAAGGGAGGGGACGAAGGGAAGGGAATGGGGGGGAGGCCAGTTCCCTGATTACCGTGCTGCATTAGACAAGGACAGACTGAAGGACTTCAGCTGATCATACGGTCGACAGTTGGTCTAACAGGGGACTCCTGTTTTCAGCAAAGTAAATATCACTTCACCTATTGCTTGAGAGCTGTACTAATGGGAAGATTTATGTTTTATTTGTCTATTTATTTATTTTATTTTTTAAAATTTTATTATGTTATGTTAATCACCATACATTACATCATTAGTTTTTGATGTAGTGTTCCATGATTCATTGTTTGCATATAACACACAGTGCTCCGTGCAGAACATGCCCTCTTTAGTACCCATCACCAGGCTAACCCCTTCCCCCCACCCCCCTGCCCTCTAGAACCCTCAGTTTATTTCTCAGGGTCCATAGTCTCTCATGGAGAGACTCCCCTTCCAACTTCCCCCCTTTCATTTTACCCTTCCTACTATCTTCTTTTTTTTAACATATAATGTATTATTTGTTTCAGAGGTACAGGTCTGTGATTCAACAGTCTTACATATGTTTTATTTTTTAAGTAGTAGTCAAGATGATTTGAAATGGGGTTTGGATGCCATGGAGATGCAGCTGAGCCTAAAGGGACGAATGGACTTCGTGAGCAAAAATATGTATTTTGTGTTTAAAAAAACCCCAGAGAAGTGGGAGGCCTTTGGGTAAGTTCACCATTTGAGACTGGGACCCCATTTGTATTGCTGCATAGAATGGATTATAACAACAGGGATTGGGATGTAATTAAATACTGTACCTAGCATACTTGAAATGATTAAATGTCTCCAAGTTTTATTCCTACTAATACTCTTGGACTTTTGCTCATCTTCTCTTCAGCATATCCATGCTGACGGAGAAGCATTATGAGTCAGCATCTCTGCTGAAGATCAGCACATCTCTTCCTATTTTCACACAAGCTGTGAGGTTGGCATTACTGATACAATTTAGTACTACTCAAACTGTGGTCTGTGGACATCATCATCATCATCACCATGACTTGGAAACTTATGAGACATGCAAATTCTCTGGCTCTACAGCAGACCTAATATATCAGAATCTCCAAGGGAGGGCCCCTGGAATGTGTTTTAGCAAATAGGGACTGAGTTAATATCTCCTCCAGCTTAACAAGCCCTACAGGTAATTGTTCTGCCCACTCGCATTTGAGAAGCAATGTTTTATTGTTGGGAAATCTGCAGCTCAGAGTGTTTGGGTGTTATGTTAAGGTCACACACCTTCAGAGAGATGGAATTGAATACTGACTTAGGATTCTTATTGTGTCTCAAGCTGGGAGCTTTTATAGAATCATGGAAATACCTGGTCACCCCTCCTGGGGTCAGGAGCATGCTTGGTCTCTGGGGATGGTCATTCATTAGGGATCGTGACTGAGGATGCTTGGCATCTATGACTGATTTGAGCTGTTGTTTCTCTGCTAAAAGATAAATTCTCTTGTCTCTGCCAATGCAATTAGCTTCTGAACCAGGCCTGACTGGCCACCCTTCTGGTGTTTAAAGAGACAAGGGAAGCTCAGACAGTGACTGGAAGGTGGGCCAAAGGACGAGTGTGTGGCATCCATCTATTTCACCTACAGAAACACTAAGGAGAGACCTGAATGTTGATCATCTCTCTACATTTTTATAACTATTAAGCTCTGGGGTGGGGGGGTGGGGAAGAATAGCTTCTGGCATGTTATAGGAATAAATCAAATTTATTTGTGATCGCAGATCACTAAATATCAGCAGCAAATTGATCTAGATCAAGGAATTCACTGGATGCATGAGAATATAGAGCAGCACATGGGGAAGGAGGCTTATTGATGTCTGGCCCGGCTGACTGTCATTCTCCATGCTTGAATAAGCCTTAGCTCAAGCCTTTGATATTCAGGCTGTGTTGTGTCTCAGAAAGAACCGGATACTCATTAGGTTAAGACTGCTTTACTAGCATCATTTTGCTTTCTCTTCACCCATTTTGCCCTCTTTTTTGATAGCATTTGGAAGCCATGACCCAGAACTTGAAATATGTTATTCACTCAATAAAGTCAGGGTTTCAAAACAAAATTAATGCTGTTATTTGGCCGCTGATATCGTGATGCAAGGGTTTCAAGGAGGGAGTCTGTCAAAGGGAAGGAGCTCTAGCATCTTCCAGGCTGAGGTTCCGACCGTGGGTCTGCCATTTGATAATCTGTATGACCTCGGGCCTATTGCTTTTAACCACTCCATATCATAGTTTCCTCCTGTAAAATTGGGAATGTTTTATATGTCACAGAGTGATCACATGGATTAAACATGGGGCAACCATATAATCGGTTTGCCCAGGACCGTCCAGGTTTACACTTGCTGTCTTGATGTAATTATTTACAACATTCCCTTTGACTCTGAAAGTGTCCTGATTCGGATGATAAACTATATAGTTACACTCATTAAATAATATAATGTATGTAATGTGTCATGTCTCATCGGTATTCAGTAAATGAGAGCCATCATTTGAAATACTGCATCTGGAAGCCAATTGAATCTTCTCACTAAACTAGATTTAGTTTTCCTCCCTGGAAAATGAACGATGAGACACTCAGGGCTGTGCCTATCTGTGCTGGGGGGTCTTTGCTTCTCTGTGCCCCTCCTTTGGTCTGTGCCACCTCTTAGGTCAGGAACAGCAAGAGCCTGGGGCAAAACTCACTGGTCACTTCTGCAGAACCAAGTGTTGCTGTCACCTAGGGATCACTGGGTAGGTGTTTTGGAGCTTTTAGAAGAAAACTTATGATACAACAGGCAGTATATCACCTAGGGATCATTGGTAGCATGTTTTGGAGCTTTTAGAAGAAAACTTACGATACAACAGGCAGTATATTACATTTATGAGTATTCTCTAATGCCAGGTGCTCTAAATCTTTTGAACTCAAGGTGGGAGGTATTAGTCCCATCTTACAAATGAGGAGTCCCAGACTCAGAGAAGTTAAGAAATCAGACATTTGGTAAGAGGAGAAGCTGAGTTAAACTTTTTTTTTTTTTTGTCTCCTAAGCTTTTTCCACAATAATGCTCAAATGCCATTAATGAGGAGCAATTCTAACACCACATGAAATGATGAGTAATACCAATCAGTTCAATATCATTCTTGGCTTCCTCTCGTTGGCAGGTGGAATGGAAACACTCTGCCACAAGGAGGGAGGATATTTCTAAAACCAACCTGCCACTTCTTTGATCTTAATGTTTCCCCCCATATGCCCATCATAGATACAGCTTTTCATAGATCATTGAACATCCCAGATATTAATTGCTGCTATCCTGCTGCCTCTGCCAAACATCCCAAAATTAAGATTATTAGAAAGCAGAAGGTCTGATTGGGGCTTGATGTGGGAGACACTAATGGATGAAACAAGAAGAATTGGAGAAAGAGGAAGAAAGGCAGGGATGACTGTCAGATCAGACTCACCTCTATATAAACAGATGGAGACTTTTTGCAGAAACCCATTCCTTCCCACTTCCCTAACCATTTTAGGTTAATTCTGACCTGCTTTAGGTAGATAAAGATAAATGTGAATTTTAAATTATATTTAATCTTCATTAAAGTAATTATCTCTCTTAATGAAGAATTTGCTGGGTTGTGGTTGTGCAATGGAGTATAAAATCCTAAGTGAATAAAATCAATTTCATTTTCAGGCTAGCTTTTCTGTCCATTAATAAACAAGGCACAGAAAATATATTTGCTGAGAATCATGCAGCTGGCTCCTAGCTTACGCACAGCCAATACCACTTAAAAAAGCAAGAAAGTTGGCTCTCCATTTCTCACCCTTCATTATTCAACTGAAAGGAGAGCATCCACCCCAGGATGGGAAAGTTCCATGAGTTTCCATATTGGGGCTGTTTACTGGGTCCAGCAGTGAGACCGCTGCGGGTAATATCTCACACTCAAACGACTGCTCTGATGGAATAGTGTTTGTCTGGTGCAGTGTTTTCCTCTAAGTGCTCTGGTTTATTAATCACATAAGTATGAATTAGACTCTGGCATGCTTATGTTTCCTAATGTATGAAAATTGCTTATTTATTTCCATGCTGTTACAACAGAAAGAAACAGACTGGTTCTAAAGAGCAGTGTACTGTAGTGTGAAGCAATTAAGTGAGTTATGCATGCCCTTCAGGAAGAGGATAATGGGGTCTTGGTGCCGGTTAGGCCTCCCTGCTGCTGGCCCAAGGGAAAAGGACATGCCATTGAGGAACAGAGACTTGTCCGTATTTCAGTGCAAACCAGTGTGAGCTTAGGACTGCTGTTAAATCTTAAGAGTTAGCTCCTGTGCACTTGTCGATCGGCTTAGTTGAAACTTCTGAAAAAAACATACAAAAGAGCTGAAAAGAGCATCACCCATGGGAAGGTAAGAATTAAAGATGTTGATGACACTTTACCTTTATGCCTCTTTCTTTTATGCACCAGGGTCTTCCTAACACTTGTTAACAGATGCAAACCACCCCCAAAACCAGTGTCCACATACTACCACCCCTGCTGGCTGAGGCAGCTAGAGGGCAATGTAAGGAGCAACTCCACACTTCCTTTCATGGAGTATGAATTCCCATATATTGAGTGTGTCACTTGTTACTGATTATTAATGAAATTACCTGGTGCTTCTTATATGTCAGATTGTTCCAAGGACTTAGTTATGTCATCTTCATAACATTCCTATGACATAGTTGCCCTAGCAATTCTCATTTTACATATGGGGAAACTAAGGCACAGAGAAATTAAACAACCTGCCTACAGTTACACAGCTGGTAGGTGGCAGAGCTGGGATTTGAACTGCAGGTAGCCTCGCTCTAAAGTCCATGCTCTTAACTGCCGTTCCTCCTTGATTCTATTATTTTTGTGTGGCCAAGGTCACATCACTGAACCCCTGAGAACTTTGGTCCCTTCGTCTGTAAAATGGGGAGGTAACATTTACTGAGGTCCTACTTAGGTACCATCATGCTAGCTCCTAGATTTGTTTCATTTGACCCTTACTGTTACCTGTGAGGGAGACAAATTCTCTTCGTTTCATATATAAGAAGACTGGCTCGGAGATATTTTGTAGCTCCAAGGTCACAAGGTGTGTAAGGGATGGAGCAAATCTTCTGATTCACCTGTTCTAAAGCTTGCATTTCTTTTATTATGTTATGCTATAGGGGCTCTGAGGAGGTCGTATGAGACAATGGATGTGAAAGGACCTAACACTTGCTGGTGCATTAAACACCCCGTAAAAGTTAGCTCTGCGAGTGCCTGGCAAATTGTCTAGAAATGTTTGTTATTATTGTCAGTACCTTATTTTGATGCTGACAGAGGAAAGTGTTCTTAATGGGAGGATGTGCCCTGTAGGAAGCTGAGCTATTAATAGCCAATAGTGATGTTTACTGCACTTCCTTATGAGACTTTAGTTCAGAAAGTTCGGAAATAGAAAAAACTGATCTAAATTGCTTAATCACAAAATGATAGACCACATTCCTCCTGAATTATCTCCTAAAGACATGACTTCTGTGGCTCTCAAGGAGCTGGATAGGCAAACTGCTTTTTGAAATCCTTGTTTTCAGTTGAGAAAATAAATAGAACTATATAAAGGACACTGCGACAAACATCATGTACTCACTCCCCAAGGTGAGTACATTATAGGTAATATTCATTTCAAATATATTTTTTTAAAAATCAGTAACTACAAATAAGTTCCCCTGTATTCCCCTTATCAGAAAATATTATCTTTCTCTTTTCATCCTTGTTTCCTTCTCTCCAACTGCCATCATAAATTTTGTGAATATCCAGTCCGTATCTCTTACTTTTTAATAAGATGTATGTAACCACAAACAGTGGATGATGTTGTTTTAAGTATTTCCATCAAAAGTAATGTACTTCAACTTGTTATTTTCATAATCAGTCTCATGTTAGTGAGATTTAACAATGTCAGTACACGTGTCTAGTTTATACACTAATTGCTCTGTATTATTTTCTGAATATGCTGAAATTTTTCAGTACCCATGTTTTTGGACATTTGAATTATTTACAATTTTGGTGATACAAAATCGAATGCTAGTTTTTAGCTTACATTATTAGGATTATGTAAATATTGCTTACAGCTGAGCCATTAGGTTCTCATTTCTCTTCCTCTCAGTAATATCATTCCCAGATTTCTTGGCCCCCTTCCTTTAATCTGTACTGGGCCTGCTGTTTTGCTGTCCTCCCAGATTTCTCTTGATGAGAATCTCGGGATCCCCTTCTCTTCTCTCCAGCTGGCCGGTTCTGGGTCCCATGTCTTCCTCTTCCTGTGAAAGATTGTCTGTTGTATGGGAAACATCACTGTCATCCTTTTTAATATTTTCCCCTGCATTGCATGGCAGGAGCTTGAGACTCCATTTTCCAGAATTCTTTTTCTCATAATTTTGGGGTAATGTCTACCAAAGAGAGTATTCGCAGGAACTTTTGAAAGGCAAAATAGAAGACATAATTCTTTGATGGCAGTTACATGCAGACTGTAGGTAGAAGTGGGAAGCTCTTGAGAATCACCCTGGGGGCTGCAAGCAACTGAGATGGAATTCAACACTTTCTCTGAAACCACTTTCCCAGCATTTCCATCAGTTATGCAATTTTCCTTTTTAAAAAGTTGTATTTATTTATTTTAGAGAGAGAGAAACGTGCATGTGAGAGTACAAGCTGGGGAGGGGGGGTGATGGCAAAGGCGAGGGAGAGAGAGAATCTCAAGCAGACTCCCCGCTGAGTGGGGAGCCCCAGCAGGGCTTGATCTCATGACCTGAGCCAAAATCAAAAGTCAGAAGCTTAGCTGACTGAGCCACCTAGGCGCCCCATCGATCGGTTGTGTAATTTTCTAGTTCCTTTTATTAATGCCTTTCTACTTGGAATATCTACACTGATCTTTGATTGATTACCATATTTTTTTGAACGCGTCCTCTA
Source organism: Eumetopias jubatus (assembly GCF_037043125.1). NCBI lineage: Eukaryota > Metazoa > Chordata > Mammalia > Carnivora > Otariidae > Eumetopias > Eumetopias jubatus. Next base: position 51,313,176 of record NW_028274821.1, on the reverse strand, counting down.
GTGGCTAATCTCACAACTGACTAATAGTTTGCCTGAGTATAAGTCAAATCAGAGATATTTTTACCTTGGAATGTGTAAGGTATCCATGTACTGTCTTTAAGATTTCATTTTGTTATTGTTAACAAGCCTGAGCCTGATATTCTGATTCTTGATTCCTTACACGTGAAATTGAGCCTCTGCACTCCCGCTCCCCCAGAAGCTTACAAAGTTTCTCATAATCTCTGATTTCTTTAATACCGAGGTGTTGTGTTTTCATATGAGCCTCTTAAGCATTGCGTGGGACAATCAGTGGTCCTCTTCTGTTTGGAAACTCCCTTCAGTGTTGGGAATTTTTCCATTTTCCTTTTCTTCTTGATAACTTCCTCCCTTCCCTTGTTTTTGCTCTTTCTGTCACCTCTATTAACCAGTTGTTTGTGATCCTGGCTTGATCCTTGTACTTACTCACTTTTCTTCTATTAAAAAAATAATCCCTTTTTCTTTTTGTTTTAATTTTTGACAGTTATATTTGATTTTATCTTAAAACATTTATGCTGATTTAAAAAATTGGTAATTTGGAATATATAACACTTAATATTTTTGTATTGATGATATATTTAGCAATTTTATAGAGCTATTTCTAATAGTTTTCTATGAAGTTTCTTAGATTTTTTATGTGTATAATTTCTTTGCCTGCAAATAATGACACCGTTTTCTCTTTTTCTCCCCTCAATTTTTATCTTTTCTTTCTTTTTTTATTGTTTAGGAACTTTAATTCATGTTGACTACTGGTTAAAAACAAACATCCATGCCTTATCTTACTGTTTGTGGGTAAGTTATATAGTGTCATCATTTAATATGTGGTTACTCTTTGTTCTCTTTGATTGAGACACTTGTAAATTTAAGGACATTTCAAGCCTAACATTATTTATGTCAGCAATTTTTTTTTGCATTTGCTGAAATGACTACTTTTCCTTCTTTGTGCTATAGTTCATGTTGTGATTCTTATTTTTCTATTTTTTTGAATTGATTGTTATGTAATATAGATGACCTATTTCTGAAAAACTATTTTAGGCCTACTGGCTTTTTGTTAAGAGATATTTTTTACTTACACTTTATTCTTTGTGATTTTGAAAATCAGGTTTTAAAATACTTTAATTTATATAATCTATATTTTTATTGAAAATTATCAGGTTTTTAATTTTCTTGATCTAGGTTTTTTTGTAGTAATACTATTACTAAATATCTTTTAAATATAACTTATGGCTCTTTTTTTTTTAAGATTTTTATTTTTAAGTAATATCTACACCCACCGTGGGGCTTGAATTTACAACCTTGAGATTAAGAGTTGCATGCTCTCCTGACTGAGCCAGCCAGACCCCCTAACTTATGGCTCTTTTTAAGCCCCTAGTATATTTTTACCTTTTGCTTTTACCTTTGCTCAACCTTCCCAGAAATTTGCACATTTTATTGGTCTTGATTTAAAAAAATTAAAAAAGAAAGGTTATTTTCTTGAATTTTTGCTTTTATTTTTCTAATTTCTTTTCTTCTAGTTTATTAGATTAGTTCTTAATTTCTTTTCTTGGTAGTTGATTTAAATGTTAAATTGATTTACTGTCACTTTTTTTTTTTAAGGAATACATTTAGAGCTACATACTTTCTCTAAGAATTTCTTTGGCTGCATTGTAGAATTTTGAAGTAGGGGCTTTCTTTTTTTAAACCAATTTCAGAATATTTAAAAATTTTTTCCTTGTAATTTCATCTTCAACTCATGAATTAGACTATGGTTTTTTAAATATCTAAATGTTATTTTATCTTTTCTAAGAGTGTGTTTTTGTTGTTTTTTATCAAGTAGCATTTAAATTAGAAAACATCACTGATGTATTTATTTTGGTTGAGTTTTTCTATATGGGATTTATTGTCTGATCTATTTTTAAAAATGTGTTCTAAATAAAATTTGTTAGATTAATTAATAATTGATATATTAATTTCTGGTATGTATTTTAAATTGTCCCACTATATTTGTGAATTTAATAATTTCTTCTAATAATTCAGTTTATATATTTAGAAATATGTTCTTAGATGCATATCAGTCTATACCTGTATATTTAGTTTGTGACTTTCTGTCTTATTTTTATGTCATATTACTCTCAATCTCTATTAATGCATTTGCATTTGTTTTACCTGACAATAATATTGCACTGCCAGTGTATTATACATCTACCTACCTACCTATTATTCATTCATCAACCGTTTTAATGAGGTAAAATAGACATAAAATGAATTGCATATATGTAAAGTGTACAATTTGACATATGAATAGATCTCTGAAACCATTACCTCGGTCAAAAAAATGAACATATCTATCATTTCCTGGAATTTTCTTGTGCCCCTTTTTAATCCTTCCCTCCTAGACCTCACTGCTTTCTCCCCAGACAACTACTGATCTGCTGTCACCATAGATTAGCTTGTACTTTTTAGACTTTCATATAAATGTTATCATATATAATGTACTCTAGTTTGAATGGCTTCTTCTCTAGAGTATAATTATTTTGAGATTCTTAGTGTTGGCATTTATCTTAGTCTTGCTGTTTTAGGCAATCTGATGCTCTGTGTCTTACTTGGGTTGTTTAGACCATTTACATTTAATGTAAATATTTAAATGGCTGAGTTTAAATCTACCAAACTGCTATTTGTTTTCTCTTTGTCTCACCTATTCTTTGTTTCCCTTTTATTCTCTTTCACTGTTTTATTTTGAATTAATTGAATATTATTTGTCATTTTATTTTATCTTTTTGGCTTATTAGAGTTCTTCATTATTTTAAAAGTTACTTTAGAATTTACAGTATACAGCTTAAACTTCAGAGTCTACCTGGAAGTGATACTATTCTACTTGATGTATAAGAAAAATACCTAGAATTTATTTCCCTTAAGTTTTTAAAATATCCATACTAATAGTGAGTTTCCTAATGGTCTAATATTTATATCTGTCTATTCTTGATTACAATCTCCCTGTTTTCAGTTTATAATTTTTGTAATTTTTAAAAAAAAATTTTATTGTTATGTTAATCACCATACATCATTAGTTTTTGGTGTAGTGTTCCGTGATTCATTGTTTGTGCATAACACCCAGTGCTCCATGCAGAACGTGCCCTCTTTAATACCCATCACCAGGCTAACCCATCCCCCCACCCCCCTCCCCTCTAGAACCCTCAGTTTGTTTTTCAGAGTCCATCGTCTGTCATGGTTCGTCTCCCCCTCCGATTTCCCACCCTTCATTCTTGCGCTCCTGATTTCTTCTTCTTCTTCTTTTTTTTTTCTTAACGTATATTGCATTATTTGTTTCAGAGGTACAGATCTGTGATTCAACAGTCTTGCACAATTCACAGCATTAACCATAGCACATACCCTCCCCAGTGTCTATCACCGAGCCACTGCATCCCTCTCACCCCACCCCACTCCAGCAACCCTCAGTTTGTTTCCTGAGATTAAGAATTCCTCATATCAGTGAGGTTATATGATACATGTTTTTCTCTGATTGACTTATTTCGCTCGGCATAACACCCTCCAGGTCCATCCACATTGTTGCAAATGGCAAGATCTCATTCCTTTTGATGGCTGCATAATATTCCATTGTATATCTATACCACATCTTCTTTATCCATTCCTCTGTTGATGGACATCTTGGCTCTTTCCACAATTTGGCTATTGTGGACATTGCTGCTATAAACATCGGGGTGCACATACCCCTTTGGATCCCTACATTTGTATCTTTGGGGTAAATACCTAGTAGTGCAATTGCTGGATGGTATGGTAGCTCTATTTTCAACTTTTTGAGGAAGCTCCATACTGTTTTCCAGAGTGGTTGCACCAGCTTGCATTCCCACCAACAGTGTAGGAGGGTTCCCCTTTCTCCACATTCCCGCCAACATCTGTCCTTTCCTGACTTGTTAATTTTAGCCATTCTGACTGGTGTGAGGTGGTATCTCATTGAGGTTTTGATTTGGATTTCCCTGATGCTAAGCAATGTTGAGCACTTTTTCATGTGTCTGTTGGCCATTTGGATGTCTTCTTTGGAAAAATGTCTGTTCATGTCTTCTGCCCATTTCTCGATTGGATTATTTGTTCTTTCAGTGTTGAGTTGGATAAGTTCTTTATAGATTTTGGATACTAGCCCTTTATCTGACATGTCATTTGCAAATATTTTCTCCCATCTGTCGGTTGTCTTTTGGTTTTGTGGACTGTTTCTTTTGCTGTGCAAAAGCTTTTTATCTTGATGAAATCCCAATAGTTCATTTTTGCCCCTGCTTCCCTTGCCTCTGGCAGTGTTTCTAGGAAGAAGGTGCTACGGCTGAGATAGAAGGGGTTGCTGCCTGTGTTCTCCTTTAGGATTTTGATGGACTCCTGTCTCACGTTTAGATCTTTCAACCATTTTGAGTCTATTTTTGTGTGTGGTGTAAGGAAATGGTCCAGTTTCATTTTTCTGCATGTGACTGTCCCAATTTTCCCAACAGCATTTGTTGAAGAGACGGTCTTTTTTCCATTGGACATGCTTTTCTGCTTTGTCAAAGATTAGTTGACCATAGAGTTGAGGGTCCATTTCTGGGCTCTCGATTCTGTTCCACTGATCGATGTGTCTGTTTTTGTGCCAGTACCATCCTGTCTTGATGATGACAGCTTTGTAATAGAGCTTGAAGTCCGGAATTGTGATGCCACCAGCTTTGCTTTTCTTTTTCAACATTCCTTTGGCTATTCGGGGTCTTTTCTGGTTCCATACAAATTTTAGGATTACTTCTTACATTTCTGTGAAAAAAGTGGATGGTGTTTTGATGGAGATTGCATTGAATGTATAGATTGCTCTAGGGAGCATTGACATCTTCACAATATTTGTTCTTCCAATCCATGAGCATGGAACATTTTTCCATTTCTTTGTGTCTTCCTCAATTTCTTTCATGAGTGTTTTATAGTTTTCTGAGTACAGATCCTTTGCCTCTTTGGTTAGATTTATTCCTAGGTATCTTATGGTTTTGGGTGCAAATGTAAATGGGATCGACTCCTCTCTCTCTTCTGTCTTGTTGTTGGTGTATAGGAATGCCACTGATTTCTGTGCATTGATTTTATATCCTGCCACTTTAATGAATTCCTGTATGAGTTCTAGCAGTTTTGAGGTGGAGTCTTTTGGGTTTTCCATGCAAAGTATCATATCATCTGCAAAGAGTGAGAGTTTGACTTCTTCTTTGCCAATTTGGATACCTTTTATTTCTTTTTGTTGTCTGATTGCTGTGGCTAGGACTTCTAATACTATGTTGAATAGCCGTGGTGATAGTGGACATCCCTGCCGTGTTCCTGACCTTAGGGGGAAAGCTCTCAGCTTTTCCCCATTGAGAATGATATTTGCTGTAGGTTTTTCATAGATGGCTTTTATGATATTGAGGTATGTACCCTCTATCCCTATACTCTGAAGAGTTTTGACAAGAAAGGATGCTGTACTTTGTCAAATGCTTTTTCTGCATCTATTGAGAGGATCATATGATTCTTCTTTCTTTTGTTAATGTATTGTATCATGTTGATTGATTTGCGGTTGTTGAACCAACCTTGCAGCCCAAGGATAAATTCCACTTGGTTGTGGTGAATAATCCTTTTAACGTACTGTTGGGTCCTATTGGCTAGTATTTTGGTGAGAATTTTTGCATCCATGTTCATCAAGGATATTGGTCTGTAATTCTCCTTTTTGATGGGGTCTTTGATTTGGGGATCAAGGTAATGGTGGCCTCATAAAATGAATTTGGAAGTTTTCCTTCCATTTCTATTTTTTGGAACAGTTTCAGGAGAATAGGTACTAATTCGTTTTGAAATGTTTGGTAGAATTCCCCTGGGAAGCCATCTGGCCCTGGGCTTTTGTTTCTTGGGAGATTTTTGATGACTGTTTCAATTTCCATAGTGGTTAAAAGTCTGTTCAGGTTTTCTATTTCTTCCTGGTTCAGTTTTGACAGTTGATACATCTCTAAGAATGCACCCATTTCTTCCAGGTTATCTAATTTGCTGGCATAGAGTTGCTCATAATATGTTCTTATAATTGTTTGTATTTCTTTGGTGTTGGTTGTGATCGCTCCTCTTTCATTCATGATTTTGTTGATTTGGGTCATTTCTCTTTTCTTTTGGATAACTCTGGCCAGGGGTTTATCAATCTGGTTAATTCTTTCAAAGAACCAGCTCCTAGTTCATTCTACTCTTCTTTTGGTTTCCATTTCATTGATTTCTGCTCTAATCTTTATTATTTCTCTTCTCCTGCTGGGTTTAGGCTTTATTTGCTGTTCTTTCTCCAGCTCCTTTAGATGTAGGGTAGAGCTGGGTATTTGAGACCTTTCTTGTTTCTTGAGAAAGGCTTGTATTGCTATATACTTTCCTCTTAGGACTGCCTTTGCTGCATCCCAAAGATTTTGAACAGTTGTGTTTTCATTTTCATTGGTTTCCATGAATTTTTTTTAATTCTTTAATTTCCTGGTTGACCCATTCATTCTTTAGTAGGATGCTCTTTAGCCTCCATGTATTTGACTTCTTTCCGGCTTTCCTCTTGTGATTGAGTTCTAGTTTCAAAGCACTGTGGTCTGAAAATATGCAGGGAATGATCCCAATCTTTTGGTACTGGTTGAGACCTGATTTGTGACCTAGGATGTGATCTACTCTGGAGAATGTTCCATGGGCACTAGAGAAGAACGTGTATTCCATTGCTTGTGAATGGAATGTTCTGAATATGTCTGTGAAGTCCATTTGGGCCAGTGTGTCATTTAAAGTCTTTATTTCCTTGTTGACCTTTTGCTTAGATGATCTGTCCATTTCAGTCAGGGGGGTGTTAAAGTCCCCCACTATTATTGTATTGTTGTCTATGTGTTTCTTTGCTTTTGTTATTAATTGCCTTATATAATTTGGCTCCTCCCATGTTAGGGGCATAGATATTTACAATTGTTAGATCTTCTTGTTGGATAGACCCTTTAAGTAGGATATAGTGTCCTTCCTTATCTCTTATTACAGTCTTTGGTTTAAAACCTAATTTGTCTGATATAAGGATTGCCACCCCAGCACTCTTTTGGTGTCCATTAGCATGGTAAATCGTTTTCCACCCCCTCACTTTCAATCTGGGGGTGTCTTTGGGTCTAAAATGAGTCTCTCGCAGACAGCATATCGATGGGTCTTGTTTTTTAATCCAAACTGATAGCCTGTGTCTTTTGATTGGGGCATTTAGCCCATTTACATTCAGGGTAACTATTGAAAGATATGAATTTAGTGCCATTGTATTGCCTGTAAGGTGACTGTTACTGTCTCTTGTCTGTGTTCCTTTCTGGTTTATGTTGCTTTTAGGCTCTCCCTTTGCTTAGAGGACCCCTTCCAATATTCTTTTAGGGCTGGTTTTGTGTTTGCAAATTCCTTTAGTTTTTGTTTGTCCTGGATGCTTTTTATCTCTCCTTCTATTTTCAATGACATCCTAGCTGGATATAGTATTCTTGGCTTTACATTTTTCTCATTTAGTGCTCTGAATATATCATGCCAGTCCTTTCTGGCCTGCCAGGTCTCTGTGGATAGGTCTGTTGCCAGTCTAATGTTTCTACCATTGTATGTTACATATCTCTTCTCCCGAGCTGCTTTCAGGATTTTCTCTTTGTCTCTGAGACTCATAAGTTTTACTATTAGATGTCGGGGTGTTGACCTATTTTTATTGATTTTGAGAGGGGTTCTCTGTGCCTCCTGGATTTTGATGCCTGTTTCCTTCCCCACATTAGGGAAGTTCTCTGCTATAATTTGCTCCAATATACCTTCTGCCCTTCTCTGTCTTTCTTCTTCTTCTGGGATCCCAATTATTCTAATGTTGTTTCGTCTTATGGTATTGCTTTCTCTCGAATTCTGCCCTCATGATCCAGTAGTTGCTTATCTCTCTTTTTCTCAGCTTCTTTATTTTCCATAATTTGGTCTTCTATATCGCTGATTCTCTCTTCTGCCTCATTTATCCTAGCAGTTAGTGCCCCCATTTTTGATTGCACCTCATTAACAGCCTTTTTGATTTCGACTTGGTAGATTTTAGTTCTTTTATTTCTCCAGATAGGTTTCTCTAATAACTCTCATGCTTTTTCCAAGCCCAGCTAGTATCTTTAAAATCATGATTCTGAACTCTAGGTCCGACATCGTACTAATGTCCATATTGAGTAGGTCCCTGGCAGTCAGTACTACTTCTTGTTCTTTTTGTTGAGGTGAATTTTTTCTGTCTTGTCATTTTGTCCAGAGGAGAATAGATGAATGAGAGAACAAAATGCTAACAGGGTAACAACATCCCCAGAAAATATACTCAAAAAAATCAGAAAAGGCCTGAAACCGGGGGAAAGGAAAGGGAAAGAAAGAAAAAAGAAAGAGGAAAAAAAGAAGAAAAAGATAAAAAACAAACAAAAACAGAAGAAAACAAAACGAAAAAACAGATTATGATCAAATATGATCAGGCTGGTGCATAGATCAGTGCCACACACTAGATTTTGGGTGTATTTTGTGTGTTAGAAGAAAGTGCCTCCCAAAATTTTAAAGAAAGAAAAACATATATGTACAAAAATAAGGGTTGATAAGATGAAGGGATGGAATATGACTGTAACGATGAAATTATAAAAAAAATTTATAAAAGGAATTAAGAAGTTGTTTGAAAAAAGAAAGAAGAGGATTTAAAAAAAAAAAGAAACGGGAGAGAATGTGATCAGGCAGGAGACTAGAACAAAGCCATACAGTAGAGATTTGGGGTATATTTTGATCTGTTAGAAGAAACTGTATCTCAAAATTTTAAAGAGAGAACAATATATATATATATGCCAAAAATAAGGGTAACTACTATGAAGGGATAGACTATGACTCTAAAAATGAAAAATAAAAATGTTTTTAAAAAAGGGATTGATAAGATGTTGGTTGAAAAGGGAAAAAGAAAAATTCAAAAAAAAATTAACTTTGAAAGACTAAAGAATCATGGTAAAAAAGCCATGGATTCTATGTGCAGTATTCCCCTAGCGCTGGAGTTCTGCCGTTCTCATTGATGGTAATCTTGGTCTTGGCTTGCTGGCTGTTCTTGCTTATCTTCTGGGGGAGGGGCCTGTTGCCGTGGTTCCCAAATGTCTTCACGGGAGGCGGAATTGCCCCGCCCTTGCCTCTCCGGGGTAACTCATCTGCTTGGGTTTGCTCTCGGGAGCTTTTGTTCCCTGCAAGCTTTCTGTACAGCTTTGGAGGACGAGAGTGAAAATGGTGGCCTCCCAATCGCTGCCCCAGAGGAGCCGAGAACTCGGGGTCCCCTCCTCAGTGAGCCTCCAGAGAAAAGCAGTCTGTCACTCCCGTCTCCCTGGTCTCTGGCCGCACTCCATGCTCACCCGGCCTGTGACTGAGCGTTTCTATCTCTGGCACCCGACCCCATGCGGAGTCTCCAAACCCAGCAGATCCCTGCGGTGCGCTCCCGCGCCACTCCTCCCGGGGGAGGAATGGGAGTCTCCCTGGATCTGCCACTTGTTGGGTCCCTGCTGGAGGAGCAGTGGCCCAACTGTGCCTCGGATCACAGTTTATGGCAACCCTGAGCTGAGAGCCCGCGCCTCCGCTCTGTCTCCCCAGCTGGTTTTCCCGCTCCAATACCTGGGAGCTCTGCCGCAGTCAGGCACCCCCGGTCTTTCTGTGACCCTGAGGGTCCTGAGACCACACTGTCCCCTGCTTAGCACTGGAGTGTCATCCCTCAGCAGAGCCAACTTCTAAAAGTTCCGATTTTGTGCTCTGCTGCTCTATCACTTGCCAGAAGCAGCGGACAGAGGCCCCCTCCCCCGCCGTCTATCCTCCCGAATATCGCCTCCGATTCACTTCTCCGCACGTCCTACCTTCCAGAAAGTGGTCACTTTTCTGTCCCGAGAGTTGTTGCTATTCTTTTCTTCGATCTCCTGTTGAGTTCGTGGGTGTTCAGAATGGTTTGACCCCTATCCAGCTGAATTCCTGAGACCAGACGATATCCAGGTCTCCTACTCCTCTGCTATCTTGCTCTGCCCCCCTAATTTTTGTAATTTTTATACATTCTTTCATTTATTTGAAGACCTTAAACATAATTTGTTAATGTTTTTCTGGGATTTCTCTGTTACTTCCATTTTATTGGGGCTGAATTTCTCTTATTGTTAAGTTTGAGACTGTCTTTCTACGTACTTTTTTTTTTTTTCTTTTCTTTTCAAGATTTTTTTCTACTCCAACTACATACCCTTCCCTTATCTAGCAGGTGGGTATTTACATCCACCTAGTTTTCCATTTCCCCACTCTCATATTGATGGTTCAGGTTCCTATTCTGTTTTGATGTTGGTTTAAGGAAGATGCAGCCCCTAGACCTGAAAGCAGTTTGGTTATGTTATTCTTTGTATCAGTTGGTGTATGTGTGTGTGTGTGTTTTAACACAGTCGTTTTCAACTATCTTTAATCCTAGAACCACTGGAAATGTCTGTTAGGCCTTCTTTATAAGGTGAGCCTGCTCTAAGACTCAATGCAATCAGTGATTCTATTTTCCCCTGTTACTTTGAAGTACGAAATGCAGGAATCAAATATGTACTTACTTCTGTCAGCTTACAAACCTGGAGCCCAGCAGGCTCTTGATTTCTGCCCGCTTAGCATTTCTATTCTACTTCTGATGCAATGTACTATATATCTCTCTCTTATTTGAGACACCTCAGTATGTCTTTAATTTTAAGTATTTATTTTTCATTTTTATTTTAGAGCACTACAAGGAACTCAAAACATAAACTCACAGAGTCATATTTATTTGGAGTCTCCTCTCCTTTCCTTTTCCAAGACATTGATGGTAAATGACTTCATTCTTATTACACAGAAAAAGAAATCTAAAAGGAAAAGCCACCAGAAGTGGTGGATCCCTTTTTACTTTGTTTTTAAAGATTCTTTTTTGTTATTGAGATATGCTTCTTCTTTTCCTCAACTCCATAGAAATTTACCTTTTAATATAAGAATTTGAAAAGCAGAAAATCAGTTATAGGCCTGGGATGACCTACATTGTAGGGTATTTAGGGATGATGTGTCTTTTTTTTTAAATAGTAATATTTTAAACTTTAAATCGAACTGAACTGGAAAAACAAGTTACAGAGACATGCCATTCTCTGTGTGAGGTGAACCTTTCAATAAGGTAAGAAACAAATCCAAGTCTTTTTGGGATGTTCTGGTTCTCTTTCAAGAATTAGCATCTTATGATTTTACATTTTATGATTCCCATTGCCTATCTCTGTTTCCCTCTACAAATAAGGGCTCTCATAATTATGTAAAGTTTTCTTTTTAGCTGAGAAGAAACAGTTTATTGTCTACTTCTGTCACCTGTATTACTGTAATGTGGCTCGTTTTTTTCCCCCTTAGATAAACTCAAGTTGGAGGGAAAGAAACACCTCATTTTTGTTATTCTCTTTCTCAGTAAACTCTCACATTCTCATTAAAGCTCCACAAACATGACAACACCTGCACCAGGCCACCTGCTTCTGTTTGTGTGACACAAATAAATTCCTCTCAGAGGTGACATTGGAATTACTCGAAACATCCAAAGTTATGAGGGATTCTTTTTTTTTAAATTTTTTATTGTTATGTTAATCACCATACATTACAGTATGTAATGTAGTGTTCCATGATTCATTGTTTGTGCATAACACCCAGTGCTCCACGCAGAATGTGCCCTCTTTAATACCCATCACCAGGCTAACCCATCCCCCCACCCCCTCCCCTCTAGAACCCTCAGTTTGTTTCTCAGAGTCCATCGTCTCTCATGGTTCATCTCCCCCTATGAGGGATTCTTGATTTGCTTTCTTCTGGAAAGGAGCTTGCTTACTTTGGTAGAATTTAGCTTTTGATACTTGAATTTCTAATGACTTAAGGAAATAAAACACTGAACTATTTAGCAAGGATTAAGATGTGATGTTTAAAGATGATCTGGATATTTAGCTGTTCTCTTTATGGGAGTTTCTATGAGCGTGGATTCTGGAGCCAGACTACCTGAGTTCATGACTCTGACATTCGTCAGCTGTGTGACCTTGAGCAATTTACTTAAACCTTTTATGCCTTGCTTTCTGCATTTGTAAAGTGCGTTTTGAGGTGGTAGCTACTTCATATTGGTGTGGTATGTACTCAGTGGTGCAAATATATATATATATATATATATAGTACAAAACATGTATAACAATGTGTACAGTATAATGAACATTTAATAAATGAAGTGACTTTTTAAATTATCTACAATGTGTTAAACTTTATTCTTGGCACTAGGGATACATTGGTGAGCTTGATAGGAAAGTTCTCTGTTGTCAAAGAGCTTCCATTTTAGTGGGAAAACACAGTAAATAAGTAAACTGGGTACAAACCATCAATCTTGTGCTCATTAATAAGCAATGCTAACAGGCTGGTCAGACTGCCCCCCAAACTTGCTCCAAAACAACATTCTTAAAAACTTCATTTCATGTCTTGACCAAACTCAGTCCAATTCTAGCCCCTGCTAGAAATAACCCTCTTAGCACACCTATTTTAATGATGTGTTAGATCTAATCCCATCAATGTTTCCACAGTTGGCTATTTAGTATAGAAACAATTAATACAGATGTCTGAATAAGAGTATTATAAAGAATATGAATGTAGCTCTGCTCTGAGGAATATGGACAGTACAAGTATGAAGTGGTGGATTTTAACTGACTTTATTAAAATTCCCAGAGTATTAAGAGATTTGGGAAGATTTAAAAAGAAAAAGCACTGACCTCCAGACATCATTGAGGGGTCATTAGAACAAGTTACACCACAAAAATTGATTTCATTTTCTGATGTCTAAATAATAATAAAACAATCTATTTTTAATTTGCAAAAGCATTTGACAAAGAATATTGTGGTCATTTTTTTTGTGGATAAGATGGACCAGTATAGTACAGACAAATGGAACTTATATGTGGTGGGAAGATTGTGCCCAAACTGTTAACGAGTTGGTGCTACCTTGGGGCAGGGAGGTCTCCAGGGTACATCACACAAGCCACAGGAAGACAGAAATATGGAATAGGTGGTTGATGTGCTCTAAAGATGCCAAGATGGTGATAAGTTCTGAAGCTGGGCCAAAATGATTAAAACCATTCCGTGGCATCCGTCTCTCCTTTAACAATAGCTACTATTTATCAAATGCTTACTAGATGTCAGACATTCTGTTGGGCCTTTCCCTGTGTTAACTCACTGTGTCCTTCCAACCTGATGAGGTAGGTATATTGCTGCGTGTGGCATCTAAGTGTGCTCACCAAGGCTCAGGGAGCTTAAATAATTTGTTTAAGCATACACAGCTTGGAAGTGCTGAAGACAGATTTCAAACTCCAGCAATTTGATTTTAAGTCTCGCGGGTCTCAGCTGGATTCAAGGGAAAGATTGGGGAAACCTGATGGATAATCCGAACACTATTTTCAGTGTACATCATGTTCAATGCAAGCTCTATGAAATAGCTTCTACACCAACTGAAAAACAGGCTGCATTAGTTTCCTTTCTCTCTTCTCCATCCATTCGCATTGTTTTCAGAGCAGGTAGTAAATTCTGTTTCTGACTATGCTTTTCCTTTGCTGGAGGACTTTTGCTAGCTCTCCACTGCTTACCTTCTATTATTCAGCTTTTGTTCTAGTCTCATCTCCCACTACCCTTCCCACACCACCCACGAGTCGCTTCAAGCTATTTCTACCTGTGTAACTTTGTCCTGAATGTCCCTGTTCCCTTGCAAATTAAACTATTGAAATTTCGTCCTTCTATAATGTCCCAGGTCAAATGCTCTGTCCTCTAGGGGTAGGTGAGAGGCTGAGAGAACTGTGTAACAAGAGTAGGAATTATTGTCATGATTAGTAGGTATTAATTATTCATATGCCAAAGGAAACCACACACTGGTTTTTTACTTCAGCCACCCACTGAGTCTCAGCCCTGGTTTCTCTTGAGAGAAATTGGACTCACATATGCTGGCCTTTTATATAAAACTGCATAAAGCAGGAGCACAGTCTGTCTGAGGCTGTTTCAAGAAAGCCACCAGGAGTAGCTCTTCGTGCTGTACAAAGCTTCCCTAGAGTGCTATTGCTCTGTGATGAGCCCCTGCTCCTAGTCCTGTGTGATGCCCTCAGGGGTTCAGGTGGCAGATAGATAGAATATCCCAGAAGCCTATCGAACTTTTCAATAACCTGCTTCTGGAGATTCTCCACAAGCATTTCCCCCAAGAAGTTTCTTAATTTTGCCCCTGCTCTCCCATCCCTGTAAATTATTTTTGTCTTCTGTTTCTTAGATGCTTCAAAACGTGTAGTTATCTATAAAGTAACACTTGATACTTTTTTTTAACTTACAAAAAACAGTCAATCTCAATTCAAAAATAGATGTGATTCTTTTTCTTGCTGCAACACCCACCAGGGACTGACTTAGACTGAAGGAGGCACTCAGAGTCAGCAGACCCTCCTAGGCTACCCCTGACATCAGTCTAATCAGAGGGTGTAGGATGAGGCCACAGCCAGAGTCCTTGTAGCAGTCTGCAGAGCAGTCTACACCGCTGCCATGATCCACTCACTTACAAGGCAATGGAATCCACATTGGCTTAAAATCCTCACGCCTGACGGGCACCAGGATCTCTTGTGACATCTTCATATGTTTAGCTTCTGGAGTCCCCACAGGGGACGGACTAGAGTCACCACATTCCGAGAAGCCCAAAGTTTGGCATCACACCAGGGATTTATAGTTCTCCCAGATTAGATTCAGTCTGTCTCAGGGGTTGCTATTTTTCCTAACCACTGTTGTCTAATAACAGGTGACACTCACCATCTTTATTCATTTCCGAGGGAACAACTAGGCAGTGAATCAAAGATCAGACCCTCACACAGGTGGGGAAAGTTTTAATCCTTTGCCCAAATGTACCAACATTGTGAATTTTTATAACTGCTTTATTGGGTTGATTGCTAGGAAATTTGAAGCATTGTGAGTAGAACACATGGTACAGAGTGAGGGATTTACGATCACCCAGCATTAATTTGCTTCTATGATATTTGGATAGTTGTGGTTATCACTTACAATTTTTTGAGGTAGTGTAAAAGTAGTAGTTTTACAATTTTAAGGAAATTTTTGAAAGATAAATACTTGATCTTCTCTAATTAAAACAGATTTGTTGACCAATGACTATGAGCCAAATCACTTTATGTTATCTTAGGGAATCTTCACAGTGATAGGAAGCAACCCCATTTTATTAATGAGACATCAAGACTCCGAAAGATTAAACCATTTGTCTAATTCCTAGGACAAACCCAAAGACCTTATTAATATGATGATTTTGAAGTATTGCCTCTTGAATTTACCAGTCAGTATACAAGGTTTTCAGAAGCTGTACAATTTTGTCATATTTCATTTAATGTTATATCATAAACATTCTCAATAATTTCTCCTACCCTTAATGATCATCATTTACAAATATCTGCATACAGTTCTAACACACTGAAATAAAATAATTTACTTAACCTGTTCTCACACACATATTTTCAATAATTTATTTCCACAGTTAATGTTGCCAGGGCATCTTCTTGCGTGTACCTTTTTTTTTAATTTCCAGGATGAGAGGCTGAGAGAACTGTGTAATCAATGTAATAAGTAATAGAGTAATAGCACATTATAGTATGCTTATTTTACGATAGTTTGATTTTTTTATATTTAAATTTTTACTCCATATGGAGATGATTTTGCTTTTCATAGAAAGATATTGATCCAATTTGTTCATTTTCATATTGCTAACCAATAGTCTCAGTTCCACATTTAAAATAATTATTTTCTATTGTTTTTAAGCTATAGTTGTAATAAAATTCTTATATATGTTTGGGCCAATTTCTGATCTCTCTCCTCTTATCCACTAAATGATATATCTATTTGGGCCGTAGTGACATGGAGTTTTAATTATTATTTCTGTGTAACATGTTCTATTGTCTGCTACAGTATGCCTTTCCTTTCCTTTACACACTGTCAGTGTTATTTTACTGTATTCCTTGGTATTTTCAATTGCTTATCTTTCAAAATAAATTCCAGAATCGTTTGGCTAAGTTTCACAAAGAAAAAAAAAATTCTGATGAGATTTTAATTGGATTTCATTAACTCTATAAATTAGCTAGACTAGACATGTTTACAACATTTAGTCTTCCTTTTCTGGAATACACTTATTGATATGTTTCTCACCGCCCCCTCCCTGCCCCCTCCATCTGTCTAAATCTTTATTTTGCCTTTTTCTTCAATTGGGTTATACATATCTCTTTAATTATTTCTTTTCTTTCTTTTTTTTTTGCTATTCTGAGTGAAACATGTATTTTTTTTCATTTTGTTTGATTTGTGGCTACACCAATGTGCCAAGTATAGTTTTATGGTGTTATCATCTTACATTCATGTCTTATTTGTTTTTTATTATTTCAAAATTTTTAGCGTTTTAAAATAATTTTTAGCTTTATTATAATTATTTATTTATTTTGAGAGAGAGAGAGAGCGCGTGTGCATGTGCCTGCGCTTGTTGAGGGGAGGGGCAGAGGGAGAGCAAAACCAAGCAGACTCCCAGCTAAGTGGGGGAGCCCAACTCAGGGCTCAATCTCAGGCCCCTGAGATCATGGCCTGAGCAGAAACCAAGATTTAGACGCTTAACCAACTGAGCCACTCAGGTGCCTCAGTATAATGATTTTAAAAAATAAGTATCTTTTAACTTTCTAATATTTAACTTGTTAATATTAGTTTTCATCCTTACTGAATTTCCCAGAACCCTCCAAATAGCACTACACAATAATAACATATTTATTTTGTCCTTGGTTAAAAATTATTCACTTTATTATTTATTTATTTATTTATTTTAGAGAGAGAGAGAGAGCCCATGCATGCGCGTGAGCAGGGTGGAGGGGCAGTGGGAGAGAGAGAATCTCAAGCAGTTTCCATGCCTAGGGCAGAGCCTGACTTGGGGTTCCATCTCAAGATCCTGAGATCATGACCTGAGCTAAAATCAAGGGTCAGATGCTTAAACCAACTGAGTAACCTAGGCACCCCTAAAATTATTTACTTTAAAAGTGAATTAGGGGGTATGTATTCTTTGTTCAATAAAAAAATATTTTTTAATAATGTAAATAATATTTTACTATTGAGTTGGTTTTACTTTAGAAAAAGATGTTCTTCAACAGATAAGATGAATTATTTTTTTCTATTTCTTCTGTATTTATCAAAGGAGAAAATTATCAGATATATTTTTATATCTATTGAAAAATAATGTGATTTATTTAGCCTTTTATATTGTATATTACAGTTATAGATTTCCTAATGTTGAGCTACTCTGCTTCATACTCTGAATTAATATTCCTGATATAATATTACTTGGTCAAGGTGTAAGAACCATATTTTAAGAGGCTTTTAACAACTGGGGATAAGTTTACAGGTGGGTGACCAGGATGGTAAAAGATGTGGAAATGACACTATATGAGAACTAGAATATTTAACCCTGGAGAAGAGAATACTTAAATTATCCCTCTTAAGAGGAAGAATGGTGGTTGATTTTTAACTTCAAAGGACTTTTGTCTGAAAGGATTATTTTTAATTCAAAATTTTTCTAGGGGGAAAACTAAATAAGGAGTTATAGAAATAATAGATTTAAGAGAATTTTCTATATTAATTACAGAGCTTTAAAATTTAAATGTCCTGGTTCATTAACAAGGGAGTGTTGTCATTAATATAAATGTTGAAGAAGACACTGGATGACCTTTAAGCTATAGAAAAGCTCCTGCATTGGTTGGGGGTTGTTTTGGTGGACCTTTAAGGTACTTAACAATTTAAAACTATAAGTCTGTGATTCTGTGGTTAAAGAATACCTTACACTGCACTATCCTTATTCTGTAAATGATCTTTTTAACTGATGTGGTAGGCAGAATTCCAATATGACTCCCCAGATTCCTTGCTCTTGGTATATTTAGGTAGGAGGGTAGACCTCTCACTAGTAGGGTAGTTTAAAGCCCATCAGAAGATCAGAAGGAGAGAAAGATCTCAGAAACTTAGGTATCTGGACAGAGCAAATAATTTTAAAATATTAGGAAAAAAATCAGGACTAAAGTAGTCTTAAAGAGATGACTAGAATTGGGGAAAGATAATTTTCAGAAGGGTATATATAATAACCATTTTGTAACTAGAAGTGAAAGTCTGAATAGAAGGGGATAGAAGTTAGGTTCAACTCAGAGTGTGGGACCAGAAACTGTAGAATAGTGTGGGGTAGCCACTCAGTGGAGAAAAAGGAATGGCAGATGGGTAAACAAAGAATTCAGACTGCTCAATTCATAAAGAAGACCTTAATTGTATTTTAGGAAGTATTATTTTGTCTGCTCTAACAGGATTGTTATGACTTACGATTAGCAGCTGGAGCAAAATAATATATGTCTTGTTTTCATAAATATGTATTTATGTCCATTTTATTATAGGTACAATATAAAAATAAAATAGGTATACATTTTATTTTTTTAAGGTACTTGTGAAAGTATTGAGTGTTTTAACACTGCTTCCTTTAGTTACTCATGCCTGTTGAATGAATAACCACAGTAACTTAAAATAAGTCATTCAGGTCATCTAATAAAAGCTTCTTAGCAGGAGGCTTAATCTCTTGGAGGTAATTGGAAAAAATATTTCTATAATTTGCTATGAGATCTTATTGGTTCATACCCTTAGGAATTTCCTGGGTGAAATCTAAAACTGGCATGCATTTTTTGGAGGACTGGGAAAAACCAAAGAAAGGGGTGGGCCACTCCAGATTGGTAGGTGGCAAGTTTTAAGGAGCAAGGAAACTTACTGACAAGGCTCGTCTTGGGTGGCTGCAAGACGAACAGATCTCTGAACCTGCCTACCAGAGTCTTAGAAGTTTATATAGAGGCCTTAACTGGGTTCAGCCACATCTACCATTGTCTACCATTCATGTGATCTCTACAACACATTGCTCTC
Source organism: Eumetopias jubatus (assembly GCF_037043125.1). Lineage (NCBI taxonomy): Eukaryota > Metazoa > Chordata > Mammalia > Carnivora > Otariidae > Eumetopias > Eumetopias jubatus. The sequence continues at coordinate 51,294,195 of NW_028274821.1, read as the reverse complement.
TCAAGGTTGCCTCGTTGGAAATGGATTTGGCTATGGGAAAGGAGTAACGGAATGTACATTCCAAGGACAGGGAGGGAGTGAGGAACCTCAGATTGCCTGGGCCCAAGTCGCAGGTCAGCCTGCTGTCATATCCTCTCAGTTATCTCCTCCAACAGATCTCAGGATGTTTTTAGAGATAGAAGCATCCAAACGGCATACAAGAGCTAATTACAATTACTGCTGCTAATTGAATTGTGTGGTAGTGAGTATTCATTCATAGGTTTCTTTCTTTCCTGTCCTGGGCAGAGATTCTCTTGTGAGTCTAATGCACTTCCTACCACACTGACTTTGGGGTTGCCCAAGTGGCTTGTGATCACAATGGAAGGAGGCGAGAAGCCTCGGTATATGAGGTCCAAGTAAATTTCCTCCAGCCATCTTGCACTTCTGCTCTCCACGATGAGAAGAGCATGCCTGAGGTAGGCATTGTTCTTTCATCCTGAATTCCGGCTACAGAGACTCAACGGAGCAGATCTGAAACCCAAACTGCATACTGGAGCCGCGAGGACCTTAACTGGCCAGGTGAGCTTAACCCATTCAGCAGAGCCACAGACAACATGAAGATTCCCGAATGAGAATCAGATGTTTGCTGTTGTAAACCATTGAGATTTTGAGAGAGTTGTAGCTTCCTTACTTAAGGAAATCTGACTAATACAAAGGTATTATGCTAGGGGCTTTATTTTTGTTATTTCAGTCTTACAGAAATATTATAAGAAGCTGTTCTAACAATATTATAATTATTAAAACAAAATATATAATTGTTAGATTAAAATATAATTGTTATAATATTAATATCTCAATGTTCTAAATGAAGAGACAGGGCTCCACAAGATTTAAAAATTTGACCTCTCTCATGCAGGTAGCCAGTGGTTTAACTGAATTTGGAGTCCAAATTATGTCTGAATCTAACAGTAGTTGGTGTTCTTTCCACTTCTTCCAATATATTAAGGAAGTGTATGTGTGGGGTTTTTATTACTTTTTCTTGTGCCCATTAAAAAGCCGTGATCAGATATGTCTCATGTCGTGAGGACCAGAAGTTTTTCTAAATTTGGAAAAAGAGATTTTTGCTTTTTGAATCAAACAGCACTTTCTGAGTATGGCTATACATATGAAGGTGTGTGCAAATGCATAAATTTTGACTCCTGATGAATCATAAAATAAAAATGTACATTCAAGTTACTTTAAAAATGCAATCCATGTTAGAGAATAATATGTGGTAACCATATGCAGTTAAGTAGAGATGAGATGAGAACATCATTCTGTTACACTTACATTAACTCTAATCACACTTGGTAGTTGATGCTCTTATGAGGGCTGCCAACTAACATTTTAGGTAAATGAATAGCGAGGATATATAGCCTTCAGAAAGCGGGCACCTCTCCTGTCAAATAGGTAATTACAGAGGCTATGACTCCATTAGGAAAATGGTGGCCAATCAATGTAAACCCTAAGAGCTCAGATCTTCTGTAATTGATTGAGAGATTCAGTGACTTCAGTGCAATTGAGTTTCAAATGTAAGAAGCCAGTATTTGGCCAGATGGTTGCCATGAATTCCAGAGGGAATTTATGAATTTTAATGAGAACAGTGGCTACACAATTTCAGTCACATGTGTTAATACTGAATGAAATATGCAGATCAGTATTAAAACTCCACCATGGGGTATCCACGCTTTCATTTGTTATATCCTAATATTCATATTTGTTTCTGCAGGTATGCAATTGCTTATCATACCAAGGTTTGGAGAAACTTGTTAATGCAAATCACAATTGATATTTGGAATTATAGTTTACTTCTTACTTCTTCTGAGATGACCATTACATAGTTCAGGGCAATTTAGAGGTTCTATTTCAGAGGTGTTCAGTTTGTGCAAATGAGAGACGTTTAAGTTTATTCATCCACTCAACAGTTTCTGTAAGGTTAATGTGAATAAGATGCAGGAGTTGGGGATAATTCTTAGGTTATGGATTGTGTCCTCGAAGAGCTTAAAAATCTAATAAAGGCAGAGAGAAATATATATTTTTTAATGATTACAAGCCTAGGATGGAAGTGATAAGTATCCTAGGAGAGGCACAGATAAAGCAGTAGTTCTCCTTGGTAAGTAGGTTAACTCACTGTGGGTAAATACATACATACTAATAAGGGCAGAGACTTTCACTTCTGGTGATGTCACTCTAGGTAATTCTAACCAACATTCTGAACAAAAATAACAAGAACAGTTAGACACTATTTTTTTTTAAGATTCATTTATTGATTTGAGAGAGAGAGAAAGAGAGAGCATGGGGGGAGGGGAGGGAGAGGGAGAGAGGGAATCCCAAGAAGACTGAGCGCAGAGCCCAACGTGGAGCTTGGTCTCACGATCCTGAGATCATGACCTGAGCCAAAATCAAGAGTGGGATGCTTAACCAACTGAGCCACCCAGGTGCCCCCTCAGTTGGACACTATTAAAGAAACATGTCTGTGAAGGTATAGAAGAGCCAGAAATATATTGAAGGGTTGTGGGGCCAAGAGTTAGGTGAGGGCTGATATCCAGAGAAATAAGCACAGCATTCAGGTTGTTTGCAAACATTTGCAGGTTATTGAAGATGAGCAACATGCTAAGTATTTTTGACAGCCTTGTGGGGCTAAGGGGACAATAGTGGGGGTCCAGGGTCTGTCAAAAGTAGAGGCTGTGGTAAAAACCTCCCACTTTGTGCTTTAGGTTTGGACCCTGATGAGCACCACATTCCAGGAGTAAGGATGACTGGGAAACCCGTCAGTCCAGCCTTGAGTCTAGTGGGAGGCCCAGAAAAAACTCAATTCCTAGAAGTAGAGGAAGGCTATTTCTGGTGCTTCAAGGTATGTGGTACAAGCAACAAAAAATCCTTTCTGAAGGAACATAGTATCACTGGAGGCTTAAAATGATTTCTAAAAAAACCAATGTGTATCACATGGTAACACTTGACCTGGAACACTGAGTGACAGACTGATATGAATGAAACAATGCAGAATTAGCAAATATTTAACAATATCTAGGCTTAGTGTATTCAAAATATAAAAGGCAAGCTTGAAAATTTTCAGAGTTGGAAATGATAGAAAGAAATGGAGAAATTTTAAAAAGAAAAGTTCTTTTTAAAAAATTTTTTTAAAAGATTTTTTTTTTTTTTACTTATTTGTGAGAGAGAAAGAGAGAGCACATGAGCAAGGAGGAGGGGTAGAGGGAGAGGGAGAAGCAGGCTCCCCACTGTGCAAGGAGCCTGATGTGGGACTCGATCCCAGGACCCTGGGATCATGACCTGAGAGGAAGGCAACTGCTTAACCAACCAAGCCACCCAGGCACCCAAGAAAAGAAAAGTTCTACAATTAAGGGTTAAAATCTGAGTGCTTGTATTTGCTTTAAAATAATTTATTTAAAAAATAATTTAATTAGCCATGCATTTATATTTGACATACTCCTCTCTGTATGTACTATATTTCACAACAAAAAGTATAAAAGATATAGAAGAGCTAACAGCATATGTTTTTGTCAGATTCCAAAGAATATGTTAAATCTATGAACCTATTTTATTCAAACTTTTGTGGCAATCTTAAAAGATAGATGATATTATTTCACCACCCAGATGGGAAAACAAGACAGCTAAAAGAGTTTTAGGTCACACAGCTGGGAAATAGCAGAGCCAGGTTGAAAACCTAGATTTGCCTGACTTCACCCTGAGCTCCTAACTCTATGCTAGTAAAGGCTTTAGAAGTCCCTTTGAGGATGCCTGGGTGGCTCAGTCGGTTAAGTGTCTGCTTTTGGTTCAGGTCAAGATCCTGGGGTCCTGGGATTGAGTCCCCCATCAGGCTCCTTGCTTGTCAGGGAGCCTGCTTCTCCCTCTGCCTGCCGCTCCCCCTGCTTGGGCTCTCTCACTTTCTGACAAATAAATAAATAAAATCTAAAAAAAAAGAAGTCCCTTTGATGGGGAATTGTTTCTGATGGTTATGCTCAAAACGATGTTGCTATGGCTAAATCTTCTGCTCCGGTTACTGATAGAGTAATTCTTGAAGAGATGATAATCCTACTCTGTTGGTATTATTCTCAGCCAGGAGATTTCCATAACAAATTGATTGGGGCCTCTAAACAGTTTCTCAGGTTTATCCACAGAGCCCCTTTTTAGAGCCTAAGCATGTCCCTGGGGGTGGGGAGGTGGGGGGGCAGTAGGTCCCAACTAATGAAAAGTTCCATTTCTCTTTTCCTCCTTTGATTGCAAGGAAGAACTAACCCTCTTGCCATATTGCTCTGTAGCTCCATGGTTACTATTATTTTTTTTTTCAGGTGCCTGGTTGCTTTTTTTCCACCATTAGGTACTTTCTCTCCCAGAAGGCATTCCCCCCACCCCCACCTCTTTATTCAAAGTGCTCCTCCCCGCCCCCCATCACAGCTTGGAACTCCAGAGGATGTTGGGAGAAACAGACTTTGCCAAGCTATAGAAAAAAAAAAGTTCGTTTTATAGTTTTCTCCAGGGTGATGGGCACCTTATAATTTTGTAACTAATGCCACCCACATGATTGTTCTAGAAAATAAAGATGTATTCAGAAATCATTTGCTGCTTCTATTTCTAGATATAGAAGTGGCTGGTATTTTTAGTTCTCACCTCTCTGGTTTAAAAAAAAGTTTTCCTTGCTAGGCACTCTGCCACACATCATGAACAATGAGGCTCTGCTCTAACCCAAATAAGTTCCATCGACAGCTGTTTGTGTCTTTCAATGACTAGTATTCAGTAAAACAAAATAAAACCACACTGTCCAGGCCATGGTAATCAGTGCCCTACTGTGCTAGCCACACGCATCTGATTCTCTCCAGCTGTGCACATCACATTACACAATGACATTAACAATGAAATGGGGGCATATTCAGGGGCATGGGGGCTGGAATGTACATTAGGAGAATTGATTCAAGGAACTGGTACAGTGGAGAAGTGAGAACAAAAGGAGCAGAATGGCCCCCTGGGCCATGATAGGGGGATCTGCCAGGTGGTAAGTGGAGGCAGATTGAAGCTGAATCTGAGTAGATTGTAGCAAATGTGCAGAGGGAGATGTCCAACAAAGGGAATGGGCTGCCTACGGAGCCTCAGAGCCGTGGGCTCTGTCAGTAAAGGTGTTTAAACACTGGGTGGTTAAGGAGATTAGACACAAAGTTCTTGCAATATGGATATAATCATTTGTGGACTCATTCCAGAAGTCAACAGCTACTGTTTCCAAAGGAAATATCCTCTGAATTTTAATTAGTTAATAGACAACTTTTTAGACCATGGCCAACCAGTAAGTGGCAGTTGCTCATATAAACTTATGTGTTTCCTGTGGTTAGGAAATAATGGGAAGAATTTTTTTTCGGCTAACCATATATAATTCTACATCACTGACATAGCAAAGAAACCTAAGGCTGAACTGGTGTTCGAAGTTTCCAAGCATCACAAAACTTAAGGCTTGGGGAAGAGCTTGGAGTTTTAATTTGTTTATTTCCTTGTCCTTGTTAGACAAGTGTCTTTATTTTTTGTTATTTCTCTTGCTAAGCTATGTAATTGTCATGATATGCCATGTGGGGTGTGTAAGAAGTCACTTTGCAATCGAGTCAATGAAATGGTGTGGCACAGACCACTTTAACCCAGAATTTGATCAAGAATTTGTGCTTTGAGGGGGCGCCTGGGTGGCTCAGATGGTTAAGCATCTGCCTTAGGCTCAGGTCATGATCCCAGGGTCTTGGGATCGAGCCCCATATCGGGCTCCTGGCTCAGCGGGGAGTCTGCTTCTCCCTCTGCCTCTCCCCCTGCTCATGCTCCCTCTCTCTCTCTGTGTCTCAAATGAATAAATAAAATCTTTAAAAAAAAAAAAAGAATTTGTGCTTTGAGTGTTGTGTGGGGAAAGAAAAGACAAGATGCTTTGAGGAATTGTTTTCTGAAAACTGGTATTGAGTAAAGAAGCTTTCACTTGCCGGAGTAAGTCTTTTAATAATGTAAAAGTGGGAAGAGCTCCAAGCTCTCTGATTTCTGCCTTTCTGATATCTTTGGGGTTGGAAGTTAGAGAGGCTTGGTTTTCCCAATCAGTTTTGTCTCAATAATCTCTGACTTCAGAGACAGCAGTAACAGAACTAACTGGGCAGAAATAAGTTCCCTTGAGGCCATTTCAACTTGTAAACCTTTGGTAAGCAGTTTAGCACTTGGATCTTCAACCCTGGAGGAATCATATCAGGGTTTAATAAACCTAAGCCACAAAAAAGAGTCTTAGATCTGCAAGGTTTTATTTGAAGGCAAAAGTGAAGATGGTGGGAAAGAGTAGACCTCTGATTTCTACTGTAGAAGAAAAGGTATTGAAGGTTTTATTTTTAAACTTAATCACACCGTAAAAGAGAGATAATTCATCTTAAGTTTTAGGATTTTATTTTATTATTTATTTTATTTTATTTATTTTTACATTTTATTTATTATACATTCACCTGAAGACTTTGAGCTCCTTGCCATCTTAACCATATGCCTCTGAGTAGGTAGATTTGCACAATGGAAGAGTAATTCTTTTTCCAGGACTGAAAAAAAGAGTTAGCTATGGAAATGTGAATTCCTTTGACTATATTAGCCAATTCCTGTACCTCTCCTGATCAAAAGATCCACATTTTACATTTGTAATGTGCAAAACACAAAGGTTTCAGGTCAGTTTCTGGTAGTTGAAAATATTTCTTATATCTGATCTAGGCTTTTTTTTCCCTTTGAAATTTCCACCATTTAGCTGCAGTAGCTGCAGCTATTACAAGCTCTGGAATGACTGCTTTTGTACTCAGATTTTGGATATATCCTTTTCTACTTGTATATGCATTAAGCAATACAAGCAATTCAGAATCTTGGTAAAGGTTCCTCCTTAAAATTATTCCCCAGAAGTATAAATGAGAGAAGAGAGGCGGATGGGAGAGAGCGGGAACAGGATGACGGATAAATCCAAGGGAAAAGATTGAGGTTTTCAAAAAGAAATTGCAATAAACTGCAAATTTGGGGGCTTAGTTTAGTATTCTTAAACTTCTTGTTGACCACAGCCTTTTTACCCAGGCCTACAGCCATATCATAGTCTTCGTTTTCAGCAAGTCTGTCAGCTGGGATCCTCCATTTAATAAACAATGTAGAGTGGTAACCATTTCCTTTAAGATGGTTTTGTAGACTCCAGGCGTGATTAGATGCAGGGGTATTTTTTTAAGGCTCATTTATATAGATGAGGCTAGTCAAAGCGACAGGGATATATGAAGAGCAATATGAAAAATGATCCTCTCTTTATAAAAGAAGTTTCCAATGGTGAATTTATAGCTGGCCTACTCAGCCCTATCTAATCACTTTAATGCTTTAAAAAATGTCTCCTTCTTTCTATATTTTGGAATAATTTCTGGCATAAGTTTAATAGTTCGAAGACTGCAACTGAGTTCTTATGATACACCAGCCAGTATGCTAAGCACTTTTACATGAATTACATCATTTAATCCTCATAAGAGGATCACCATTAATCACATGTCATAGGTTCTATTATTTTGATTTTATAGATGAAGTCACCAAGAGTTGGAGGGGTGAAGTTGCTTACAAGCCCAGGGCTGTGCTCCCATAGCTGGCTCATTCAGGAGCAAGGATTGGAGGCCAGGCAGAGTGACTGCGTGCGCTTAATCGCTCTGCTGTGCCGCCTCATGGCCCCCCGTTTCATTGCCCCCTTCATGGATACGGGGAAGGTTATGGCATATTATCTATACCTTTATATATGTATGCAGTAAATGCACATGCATAAATAACATGTTTTTTTCCCCCATGATATTTCCTGTCAAAGCTTGTGAATTCTTCTTTTGGAGAATGGTTTTCTTCTTTAGTTATAGGCTATGTGCACATTTTAATGAAACTAGACAAATAAATGTTGTCTAGATTTCCCTTCTGGCAAGGGGACTTTATAAACTTAGTTCAGTGCCAAAAAGAAGAGTTGTTTTATCTTCCCTTTATGCCCTTCATATTTCCCCAGGAGTTACCTGGGCTTGCTCATATCGCTGGCAGAGATGAGCAGGAAGACTTCACTAAAGACAAACAAAAACAACATTTAATTTTGAAATCACTTATGACTATGAACTGGGATTAGATTGTGCTCTGGCACATGATTTTGTGCTAGCGTATGCATGCCTGTGTGTGTATGTGCATATCTATTTTTCACAGAGCAAACATTTTGCGTATTTTCTTGGTTCCGGACAGATGCAAGTTTGTGTACACATTCAAGCATGCCTTATTCCTTTCTTCAAGAAGCTCATCGATTATAAGCAATCTCTTCATTATCTGAATTCTGTTGAACAATACAAACTCAAAAAAAAATGATCATTTTACTTTCCAGTCTTATATCTAAATCCTTTCTAGAGGATTTTTGTTTGTCTCCCTAATATGACCCCAGGTTTGCACCTTCCATCTCCTAAAATTTTTATTGTTTTCTGCTTTAATTTCCTAGTGTTTGTTCCTTTTTATTTAATGTTTACTCTCTCCCTCTCCCCATGCTTTTTCATAGCTCATTGAGTCTTTTCTTCCTCTCTCCTCCCCCTTGGCAACTCCTATTTATTCTTTAAGACTCAGCTCAGGCAATCTCTCTTCTAGAGAGCCTCCTACCATCTTGCTCCTACCAGCTTTGCCCAGACTAGACTGGGTCGCTCGCCCTCTCTGTGCCCCACGGTATCCCGGACATAGAATAGCTACCTCTGTCATAGTTATTCTAATGCCATTTGATTTCCTCTCCAGACTCTTCTTGGCTTCTTGAGTGCACCACTCTGTTCTTCTAATGTCCACAGTCCCAGTGTGGAGCAAAGTGAGACACGGTAGGTGTTGGTGAATGTTTGTTGCATGAACTAAATGTTTAAAGACACAGTCCTCGTGCCCCCTAAAGCCTCTTCTCTTTCAGAAGTCCTTCCTTTTCTGACCTCCTGTGGCAGGTACAAATGGTATCATTTACTTGGGAATTAATCAGATGTTGCTCTGGAAATCTCCCTACTATTACTGCTATTTAAAGCCTACAGTGTTACTTAATGTTTTCTCTGTGTTCTCAACTAGCTTTTGAGCTCCTTGGATGTAAAGGGAAGATTTTATAATTCTGGGTGTCCTCATACCCTGCAGTACTCCTTTATATATATTATATTCTTTTTAAAAAAGATTTATTTATTTATTTATTTTTGAGAGAGGGAGAGAGTGAGCATGAGCGTCGCAGGGGGAGGGGCAGAGGGAGAGGGAAAGGCAGAGAATCTCAAGCAGGTTCTGGGCTGAGCTCAGAGCCTGACGTGGGGCTCGATCTCACGACCCTGAGGTCATAAGCTGAGCCTAAATCAAGAGACGCTCAACAAACTGAGCCACCCAGGCGCCCCTGTATATATTATCTTTTTGATAATACTGGCTCATGAATTATTAAGCGCTTCAGAAAGCAGTGAACAAGAGCTCCCTCCAAGACCCAGATGTCATGGCCATTGCCTTTCCACCCTCAATTTCCTCAAGCATTGGGTACCTTGGGTCATAAGAGGGACTTCAGAGAAGCCCTTTTATTTCTCAAAGGAGTCAGGGAATTCACAGTGAGAGATTTTTGTTGCTTTCTTATAGAAAGATAAAATACAGTGACTGTGTAAATCTCCATTTTTAAGCCTCAGTTTCTTTCACAGTAAAGCTGGTGTAATAGATGATATATTTCCCTGATAGAGTTGTGGTGAAGGGCTGGGAGATAATGTGTGCAAAGGAGTAACAGTGCCTCGAACATGGAGATTCATCAGTAAAGGTTGGCCGTTATTTTTTTTTTAATATTTTATTTATTTATTTGACAGAGAGAAACACAGTGAGAGAGGGAACACAAGCAGGGGGAGTGGGAGAGGGAGTAGCAGGCTTCCCATGGAGCAGGGAGCCCGATGTGGGGCTCGATCCCAGGACCCTGGGATCATGACCTGAGCCAAAGGCAGACGCCTAACGACTGACCCATCCAGGCGCCCCCAGGTTGGCCATTATTATTGTGAGCATTCACTGTGTGTGCGATCATTTGGAGTTCCATATAAAAGAGCCAAATAGAGCTTATTCAGTGGGTTCATCTGTTGTTATTGTTGTTATTATTATTACAAATAACAAGAAACACACACAGTACTTTGTATGTCCCGGCATTGTTCTAAGTGCTTTACATATATTGACTCCTTTAAACCTTTAAACGGCCCTATTAATTACATTTCACTATCTCCATTTCAGATAGGAAGCCATTAAAGCACCAGAAATCGTCCAGTCACACAGCTAATAAGTAGCAGAGCTGGAATTTGAACCCACACTCTCCTTGTTTTTGGAGACTCTCTCTACTTAGACAGCCGCTTATAGAAACATCTATTCAACGTCTCATCTGTGCAGGGTAGAGAGATGACTCAGCACACTCCTGCCTTGATGGCTTTCACACTTAGGATGGGAGACAGACAAGCAAGGATGCCGTTACTGATTAATATACTAGGGGCTCTAATTAGGGCACTTTGATGTTCCAGTTTGCCTGGGAGAATCCTGGCTGACACCTGTCACCCAGCATAACTATAAATAGTGTTTTCTTTTACATTCAACAGTGTGTTTGTTGAGGTGGTACGTTATATGGTCTCTGTCAGCTCTATTAAGGGGATGCATGAGGTGTTCTGGGATTTCAAAATGGGAAGACCTGACTGGGGCAGGGCTTCATCTAACTGACTCTTACAGGATGAGAAGAACTTTGCTGGGTAGGAGAGGGACTTTGGAAACAAAAAGAAAGGGCCTAGGAGTGTGAGAATGCTGGTAGTGTTCAGCAAAGAGCAAGTAGATGGAGGCTGTTGTGGGGTATGGGGAAGGGCTCTGTGTGTGGGTGCTGATTCTCAAACCTGGCTGCATATGAGAGTCCTCTGGGGAACTCTTAAAACCCTGCATGCCCAAGCTGCACCAATTACACCAGAATCTCTGGAGTTGATGTTTAAAGCTATCCAGGTGATTGCAATGTGGCTTGAGAACGTTGGAGGTGGAACGACCTTTGGGGGTAGGAGGGAGGTGATGGGTGGGTGGGAGAGGACTAACTCGTGGAAGGATTTGGTCATAACCCAACGTGCTGCTACTTGTCCTTGAATGTCCCTGAATGCCGAGTCCTTCTGCAGAGCCTCAGTCTGGTTGGGGCAGGTATGTGAGGCTTTTTCACTACTGTCTCTGTTCTGTTAGGGCAGCAATGTGAGTCGATAACAAGCTGTGGGTAGTAGCTTGTACCCTCTATTTACAACCCTCTAAAAGCGAGCATTATGGCCTTAGGACAATTTGCAAAAATTCTCTTTGTGGCCCAGAAAACCTTTCCGTGGTGCTAAGGGTGACAAGGACTATTAGACAGGTGAGGCAGACCTTACTTTTATATAATATGGATGGGTGTCGAAACACCTTAGAACAATTCCTTCTGTGGAAAAAGAAAAAAGAAATCCCTAAAGTACATTATAGATATAAAAAAACCCCACAGTTTTCTGTGAAGGAAATCAAAGGTTAAGTAGCTTTTCCTGTCTCTTGATTATTTACCAGTCTAACTAATTGTTTAGAAGGTGGAACCTGCTAATTATCAAGACTTATTTAATGCATAAAGTGAAATTAGAAGGGTTAATAATAATGTCCACACTTCCCATTGCAGAAGGACCGCCTACTCTGGAGCCGCTTTATGAATAGTATCCAGCTCCTCTGCTGTGAGTATGTTAACACTCTGCCCTTCGTGATAGCAACTGGGACGATGAGGAGATAAATTAACTCGACTGAACAAGCAGGTTTTACAGAGCTGGGTAAAAGGGACCCCTGTGCTGGGCTCCGTGAATTACATGGCTCTTCTCTGGCTCGGCAGTCTGCAGATCCATGTGGACGCTGCAGATCTACCTGGCGTTCTTCATGGCTACCTGGAGCCTGTCTCCCTCACTTCTCGATAATTCTGAGTATTCGGGACTCTGGAATTTCCAGACTAATTTCCTGAGCCTGCTTCCAGAGCCTGCACAGGCCTCTTGCTTTGGATTTTCCTCTTGAGGGGTGACCAGCCATGCCCTTGGTGGGCATACCAGTGAGCTTGATAGGTAGTCTTGGGGTGGCTGTGTGTGAGGGTGGGGGGTGGATGTGAGAATTGGAGTGTCCACAGGCTTACATATGCAAGTGCCATCACAGAGTAGGACAGAGCCTGGTGGGAAGGGAAGGAAGGAGAGCTGCCTGCCATGTTCTAGCATAGAACTCCAAGGGAGCTCAGGATTATAAATTTGAATCTAGCCTTCCAGGTTATTATTAAGGTACTTTTGTCTAAGTAAGGGGATAGAAACTATTGTATTTAAATTTTGTTAACTGTTTTATAAGTTTTTTTCTTGCATGTTTGAATTTACTTTTATTTATTATTTATTATTTATTATTATGTTATGTTAATCACCATTCATTACATCATTAGTTTTTGGTGTAGTGTTCCATGGTTCATTGTTTGTGCATAACACCCAGTGCTCCATGCAGAACGTGCCCTCTTTAATACCCATCACCAGGCTAACCCATCCCCCCACCCTCCTCCCCTCTAGAACCCTCAGTTTGTTTTTCAGAGTCCATCGTCTCTCATGGTTCATCTCCCCCTCCAATTTACCTGTTTTATAAGTTTTAAATATTGAACTATATGGATTTACGTTTGGTCTCTTGTCCTGGGTCCTTAAAAGGTTAGGGTTAAGCCTTGAGCAGGTCCCATAAATGGTACATAGAGAAACTTGGGTCACCTAAGACATGAATGACAGGATACAGACTTGCTTGTTTCTAATGAGTTGAACCTCATTTGCCCAATATTCTATATAACACCAAATTAAACAACTCATCCAACTATTGAACCAGCACTGGATGTAGGTGAAAAAAGTGCCATGTCAAAATTTGTGACTAGATCAGACCCTGGCATCTCAGCATTAGGAAAAGGGGACCATGTGTGCATGTAAGCACTTTCTGGGGAATCCACTGAAGGGTAGAATCCATAGAAATTGAGTAATTCCTAAGTGTTAAGAACTGTATTAACCACTTTGCTTTTGCTGTCTTTTTATTCCTTGCAAAGCCGGTATTATCATTTCCATTTTAAAGATGTAGAAACTTGTGTTTGGAAGGTTAAACAACTCACGTAGCATTCTGTAACAAATAATAGTATTGATTTGTTTGGTTCCACTAAGACTCAGCTTCTGGGAGTCATGCTTTTTTCTAACCCCGGTTTCCTGCCATCAGAGTGGGAGCTGTCTTTTAAGGCAAAATTATACTAAGACTTAGAGTTTGGCTTTTTCAAAAATGACTTTTATTTTCTTTCTCCTGGTTCAACTTCCACCCAGCTGTCTCCCTTCCTCCTTTCCCCTCCCCTGCCTGTTGAGTAAATCACCCTAATTATTAACTTTGTAAATGAAGCTCTAAATAAGCTATTTAAGTTTATTCCTATTAGATGGGACAACAGATTAGAAATCCAGTGCCACCTGGGGTGGGAACGTGTTAGATTTCCATACTAATGCCTCATGCATGTTTTATGCCTTAGATTAGCAGCTAATGTGGTCATTGATCATCTTGTGTCATATGAGCTACAAACCTGCTGCTTTGAGCTCATTCTTTTAAAAACTTAGTTCCAAATCAGTATTCAAAATCCAGACCAAGGTTTCTGGTTTGGAAACGAGGTCATATTTGCTTTTGGTAGGGGTCAAAAACATTTTTCTAACTATTTGTGCTGTTTGTAGATAATAAACAGGGTGTAATCTATCATTGGAGGAAGTTAGGTTTGAGAAATTGCCAAAGGAAAAATGTTTCCTAAAATATAGGCTGGAAATCCTTTTTGTATCCCATATAGTTTCTCTCTGTGCTATTTATAAGTCAAACATATGTTAAAAGTTATCATTTGAAAGCCTATTCAATTTGTGTTTGAATTACCTAAGCATTTATTTCATTAAGTAGGAAATTGAGGGCATTTTTCCTTCAAGTTATATAGCTCTGCCATTAGTGAGGTCTAGTTCAAATTCTGGTCTGTTCACTTGGTAACTGTGTGACCTTAAACAAAATCCTTATCATCCCTGAGTTTCAGTTTTGCTATTGGAAACACGGGGCTCCTGTTAGTACTTACCTCATAAGGTGGTTATGAGGTTTGGCCAAAGCAATGACTGGATAGTAATATGTCTGGCACTTAGTAAACACTCATGCAGACATTTGTGATTATTTAATTCCTCTTTCATATAGAAAGTCATCTTGGCTAAAATATGATGAATGGAAATTTCACTGATAAGGTGGTAGCTCACCTCTTCGTATTTCTGAACAGGCATAGAAATGGGCCACCACTCAGCCCTCTGTGTTGGAAAAACTGGTGATGTGTTGACAAAGAAGTACGTTTACACTTCAAGAAGGACCCTTTCAGTTTCTTCAGAATCAGAACTGGACCCCAAGCTCAGTCAGGGCTAGAGGAAGTATTAGAGAATATCAAACAAACCCAAGCTCTGGTGGAACCATCTCAACACTGAGCAGGGGCACTGCCCCTTCAGCCTAGAAAGAGGGCAAGTTCAAATTGTGATTTACGCAGTTGGTCATGGAGAACGATGGCCTACCACTCTGCTACCACCGGAGTGATATCTGATGCTGACTCCCTTCCTTACCTTTTGATCTACTCTTCTCTCTATGCATATATCTTTGCAAACCTTGAAATTAATGCATTCCTAAGGAAAATGGATGGGGATAGGAATTGTTGTGTATTTCTGGGCAATTTGTCCAGGAGCACACATAGGGAGCCAGGGCTGCTCTGGTGCTGGCAGAGTATAGACAAGGTATGCTAGGCTCTGGCATGCTGGGCTCTAGGTTTGGCTTGCAGCTTTTCTCTTGCAGCTGCATCAGAAGAGCCTAGGGAACGTTAGGCAGACATGTGAAGCTCTGGATGGTTCTCTGGCTGCCAATAATCCCACACGTTTGAGGCTGAAGAACAGAAGTTTTGGTGATTAGGGAATATTTGATTCGACAGCAAAGTCCCTGAAGTGTCGTGGAAGTAGTCATGAGTAGTGACAGGGGTGGGTGGTCTGGGCGAGATAATTCTTTCTGAAAGTGTTTGCTGGGCAAGGTTTCCTGTATAACCTGTATTTGTTTGTTTTGTTTTGTATATTATTTTGATGATTGAGGGGATTTGGATGAAGTGCCACCAAATCTGGAAACTTACTGGAGAATTCACTTAATTAGATTTGCTCCTTCCCTTTGTGAACCTTTGTAGTGCACTTTTAATTATAGTAGAATGTTTCAAAGACAATTACAGGATAGTTCCTCACAAGAAATGTAAGGTTTTCCTATCCACCTTATTTCTGTATGCAACAAGAGTGACTTTAAACATACAAATATGTATATGTTTGTGAGGAAGGCTCTTCTCTTTTAAGTAGAGGCCAGGCATACAATTTCATAATTCATTGAGAACAATTTTGTTTAGATATCTTGTCCTCCCTGTTGGATGTATAATTAAGATCTTTGTTAATAAATCAAACACCT
This sequence comes from Eumetopias jubatus, assembly GCF_037043125.1. Taxonomy (NCBI): domain Eukaryota; kingdom Metazoa; phylum Chordata; class Mammalia; order Carnivora; family Otariidae; genus Eumetopias; species Eumetopias jubatus. The sequence goes on along the minus strand of NW_028274821.1, from coordinate 51,278,667 downwards.
TTCCCATTTAGAAATGCCGCCCAAGCTCTTAACCATAATTCTGAGAACATGGTACATGCTTAGCACATTGACAAATGAATAAAGTTGGAGTTCACTGAAGAAAAATGAAAGGTGTTCAACTTGAGAAATAAGAAATATTCAGAGACTGAAGATAATAATGGACGTACTAGGTCATAAAGTTGAAGAAAATGCTCTAGAAATGTTAAACTGCAAACATAGATCAGAATAAAACTATGGTTGCAGTCGTTAATGGGAAAAAATATGGAGGCTAGAAATCGCCTCCTGTGCTTAAAGATAGAGTAAGAGTCTATGGAACGTCGTAGAGTACAGGCTCTGGTGACAGACTGCTCTTTCAGTCTGTGGGATCAAATAGCTTAGTTCCCTCTTCTGTAAAGTAGCCATAATAATAATATCTGTCTCAGAGGGTTGTTGGGAGGATTGAAAGAAGTAGCTCACATGAAGCTGCCTGGACCACAGTAGACATTTAATACCTGGGGCCATTCTTACTATTTAAGCTCATAATGAACCATTCACTAGGGACACCTTGATGAGACTCGTTATGTTCTTTTTGGGTTACTGATTTCTGAAATCGGGTTTTTTACAGATGCCTAAGACAGAGAATATTTAGGCCGGGGTGATAGACTCTAGTAGCCCACTGGAGTGTTGGATCGCCTCTCGATCTCTCAATCCTCGGCTAGGTGCTCCTTCTCATTTCCCTAACTGTGCTGTTCCTAGCTCAAGTGACTTCTCCGGACCCAGCTGCTGCATTAGTGGCATAGCCAGGACTGTGAGACCCAGCTGGACCTAGTTTCCCTCTTTTTTATCAAGACTTGAAAATGATAAAGGTCGCATACTTACGAAATCCAAGGATAACACTGTTCTGAGGGGGAGAGCTAATGTCCTGGAGAACCAGGCCAGGATTCATAGTTCACAACTCAGCTGAAAGAGAAACTCTGCTAAAGGTAAGTACATAGTCTCCTGTGTAGATTGAAATTAAAATAAAACCTATTCAGTGATGCGCTTTAGAAGAGTGACTCGATAATCTACAGAATTGTCTTCATTTCAAGATCAGAATGAGACAGCAATATGACTTGGTGCCTGCTTGCTATACTCCATACAGTTGACTATTGCCATTGCATGGAGTTGGCCTGAACTTCTTTGATCCCTAGATCTAAGATGACATTTAGCAGCAGAGGAAGACTAAGCAGCTAGTTAGGTTCACTGATTAGGGAATTAGCTGACTGCTAAGCACTGGTCTTGAAGTGTATGAGCTGTAATTTGAGCCAAACATTTTATCTTCATTATCAAAGCAGCTAGGAAAATACGTAACCATATCCTTATTCTGGTATATGTGTCCTGGACCTGCTGGTTTGCTTTTAAAAAGTCAGAAGAAGTAACATTCAATCAAAATGCTCAGGTTCTCTGGTCTACCATTCCGGATAAAGGAGGGTGGAGTCCCTAATGGTCAGCACATATCTGAAATATTGTTCTTCAGTTTTGATGCTACAACCTAAAATGGTTGTTGACACACAGTTGTAGTCGGGGGAGAGCAATCAGAATGTGGCAAGGCTAGGGAATCATAAGGAAAGAGGTTGAAGGAACTGAAAAGAAATACGTATTTTTAAAAAAAGAGGTTTGGAGGAAATGTAATTGCCTTTTTCATTACTTGAATGTGTGTCATGAATAGAGGCATTTGACTTATTCTCTGCTACTCAAAGGGAGCGAGCCAGGACAAAGAGGTCTAAGTATCATTTATACAGATTTGATATAAGGAAGGACTTCTTGAGCTGGAGATGTCCAAAATACTGTGGGTGGGCTAGAGAGAAAATGAGCGTTCTTTCTTCAGAATTGCTTAAGTAGAGACCGCGTAACAACAGATGCTGAAAGACTATCAAATGTAATAGATAAGCACAGCAAATCTGCCACTGGAAAGTCTGGATGCTATTCCTGGCTCTGTCTGTCACTTACTAGCTCAGAGATCATGGAGAAGTTCCTTTAGAACTCTGTCTCAGCACCTCCCTCATACATCCTTATGGATGTTCATGGATGTAAAGTAAGGCATAATAACAGCTCAGAATGTTAGCATTTCTTATGATTATTATCTAGGAATGCTATAGAGAGATTTCTGTAAAGTGTAAAAAGGTTTGCTAGAGTTCTTTACCAATAAGACTATTACTACAATTACTTGCAATAATACAATCAAACTCTGTTAATTTTATGGATGGACCGTGGAGCCTATAAAATACCATAAATCCTTAAATAGGGTCAATATGACACAATTCAGTTCAACACTGTAAACACATCCCAAGTACAAAGGGAGACATACAGATAAAAGACATGGGCATCCATTTTATATAGGGCTGATACATTGATAGCTGTTCTGAAGAGACTGGCTGAAATGTTAATTTTGGCACTTTCTAAGCCCCATTCCATCTATGAGTTACAGCGTCTGTAAACAACATAAGGTGTTTTATGTTAATTCTTGAGAGTGGTTTTGTAAATTTCATGTGAGTAAACCAGGCATATTGTTAACAATATAATTGGGGCTAAATTAAGCTCCTAGTAAATTGTGAATGGTTTATTATTATTCACTGGAATGCATTTACCCTGCTAATGTAGTACTGCTGCTTTATTATATGTTAATAGTTTAACAGTCAAAGTTAAATGCTATTAATAAAATAGTATAACTAAAAGATCTCATTTGTAGTATTCTACGGTTTTCTTCAACATTTTATTAGTAAAGTTGAAAAATGAGATGTGACAAAAAGAATGCAAAACAAAAGCAATTATTGGACTCAATATAAATGATGGAAAACTTAGGTTGTGTGCTCTCAGCTAAAGCAAAGCAAGATGTAACACAGTGCCTGGTCCTGTCCATTGCTCAACAGCTGAATGAGTACTGGTTGATCAAGAAACAGTTCTATTGACAGCTTCATTCCCTTAAATTAGAATTCTTGTTCAAGCTATGTCTATACAGGTAAAACATATTGATATTTGTTTGGTAAATTAAGCCAAAAGAAAAAGAGTATGAATAACACATTCCCTCTCTCCAATTTCTCCTGTAGTGGAAGATTTGTCTCCAATAGTTACATGATTTCTACTATTCTTAAATTTCATTTTATCTATGAAGAAGGAGATGATGTGATCACTGTATATAAGAGAGTAAGAATACAGGAATTTACAAATTTTTCCTCTCACGAGTTGGGCGATCTTGAATAATGAGTACATCCCTATTAAAAAATAGTTGGGATAAATCTAGAATCCTGTACTTACGTCTAAGTACAGAGGGGAGCTACGACTTCATGAGAGTAAATAAAACATGTGAGGGGATTTCCTCAACTCCGTTCAACATCACTCAATTATGTGATTACACCTCCAGGAACATGAACATTCTCCTACTGCTCTAGTACCCAGAGGAAAGGTCATGAATCCTGCTTTACTCAGTACCAGTCAGAGAACAGCTGGGAGGATTGGGTCATATTGTGGAAAATGCACTGTATGAAAGATGTAGACCAATGACCAGAATGGAGAGGAAACTCAAACTATGTCACATGAGTAACAATGGGAAACACCTGACAATGGGGAGACAACCAGGGGACAATGATAGCTATGTTCAAACATTTTAAGAGCTATAATTAAGAAGATGGAATGAATTCGATTTCTATAACTTCTCCAAGGATAACCAGTAAGAAAGGCATACGTGTGAAAACCATTAAAAAGGTTATAATAAGGAAAACATGTTGATAATACAATATGATGTGCTCTCTTTCTCGTGACAAGTTTCACTGTTTAGGGTTCTTTTTTAAAGACCTGGTCAACAACTGAAAAGCATTCTATGGAAGGTTTTAAAGCCCAAATTGAGTAGTTCAACAAGTTTGTCTTGTGATTCTATGAGTCTACAAGTTAAACTACCAAATTTTCTGTTAACATGACATAATCTCAGAGAACTAAGGAACTGTTGATAATAGTTGTTGTTAAAGTTTGAATTTCTTAAGTGAAAAATTCTATAAATATAGAAAATATCATTTTCATAAGGAGTTTGAGAAAAAGATAAACAGAGCCATAACTAGCATAGTAACTTTCCCTATTTTCAACATGGTGAACTATAAAAATAATGAGCTATTTTTAAGAATATGTTTTCACTATATTATGTGAAGATAATATTATAAGAATAGAAATACCTTTACTAACTAAAATTCTACGGTGCTGTTTTCAGCTTCTTCATACCACACATTCCTCAGACGGTTACTTTATTATTAAAACAAACAGCATCTAAAATAATGAACTTTGTGGTCATAAAAGTCAATACTGATTTGTGTAATTTTGGGGCATAAAAGGGGGGTAGTAGAGTCTCATGGAACTCATTCAAAATTTTTCATAAAAACACACAATTATATACATATAGAAAATAATGTGAATGTCATCACTGGATACCAACTATAAAATATCAACCAGATACCAGAAGGTGGTATGAATTTCTACCAAATAAACCAGCAATATACCTTAATGTTGTGCTTGTGGTTGTTACTATGTTTTCTCTGGGATTGCTTTCCTTCATGCATCTGTGCTTATATAAAATGGGTGTTAGCCCACTGAGTGCATTTTATTATCATATAAGCCCTGTATGTTAAATATTTTCTCATTGAGAATTTGACCCAGATTCTCTTCCTGTCACCTGAGAGATTAAATATTCACTTAAAATCATTGTACTAAACAGAAAGCTTTCAACCTTCCTTGGCTACTTGCTGGAGTTTTTCTGGCCTATGCTGTGTGGGCTTGGATTTGTTTCTTTGCTATCATGATCTATCAGAGAGTTTGCATATCTAATTGGAAGTGTCGATTAAAAAAATGAAAACAGCCTTAACTGTGGACAAGTCCAAGGCAAATGTAGGTTTTAAGAATTTTCTAATGTGGGGTATATGTAGCTAAGACCTCAGGAAGTGACTGTCTAGTCTATGGTAATACGGCAATTAAAACCATAAAAATCATGAGGTTCCTAAGTTAACTTTTTTTTTTAAAGGTTTTATTTATTTATTTGAGAGAGTGTGCAAGCAGGGGTGAGGGAAGGGGCAGAGGTAGAGGAGGAAGCAGACTCCCCGCTGAGCAGGGAGCCCAATGTGGGGCTCGATCCAGGGACTCTGGGATCATGACCTGAGCCAAAGGCAGCTGCTTAACCGACTGAGCCACCCAGGCGCCCCAGTTACATTTTCTTTTTTCTTTTGTTATTAAAGATTTTAATTTATTTATTTGACAGAGAGACAGCGAGAAAGGGAACACAAGCAGGGGGAGTGGGAGAGGGAGAAGCAGGCTTTCCGCTGAGCAGGGAGTCAGATGAGATGCGGGGCTCCATCCCAGAACCCTGGGATCATGACCTGAGCTGAAGGCAGACGCTTAACGACTGAGCCACTCAGGCACCCCCCACTTACATTTTCAATTAACCTTTCGGTTCATTCTTCTTGTCTTCTGTTTCTCTTAATATGTTATTAAACATCCCTTGAATTCTTAATTTCAGGTACTATATTTTTCAGTTCTAGAATGTCCATTTGAGTATTTAAAAAAATTAATTCTCTTCTGAAATTCTTTATCTTTTCATTTATTCTGCTCATCTTTTTAGTTATTTCTTGAACAAATTAATCATAACTATTTTAAAGGTCTTTTCTGTTAACCTCTTTATCAGGATTATCTGTTGGTCAGCTTCTGCTGTTTTGTTCTGTTTTATTTTGTTTTCTCTTTGTTATTGGTCGTATGGCCCTCTTTCTCCATATGCCCAACAATTTTTGTTCATTATAAAATGTGTAGAGGCTCCAGATGATACTATTTCCCATCAGAGATGATTTGTTTTTTTTTCTTTTGCTAGGCAGGGAAGAAGGAAGGGAGGCGCTCATCACTTTAATCTAATCAGGTGCTGAACTGTACTGGAACTGGGTTGCAGTTTTGCTAAGACTCACTCTACCTGTTATAACTAAATTGTAGGGTCATATTGCCAATTAAAAACTGGACAGGTTTTTGTCTTCTCTGCACCAGCTACAACAGAAATTTCTGTTCTGCTTTTCAGCTTAGTTCTTTAAGTCTCAAGTCATGTGTGGTTTCATGATTTGACACATGTCTTTAGGGGGAAACTGGAAGTGTGTTTGAGGCACCTGAAGTCTCTTATTTTGCCACTCTAAACCTATTCAACCACCAAATCTTTACTGGTTTCTTTGTGCCTCTGCAGTGGCTCTTGACCAGGGCAAAATCTGGATTTCTACCCCATGACCAGAACTGGCAAATGCTCCAAGGAAAAAGGCAACTTCAGATCTTCAGCTCACCTCTGAAGGTTTAACTCCTTAGAGTTTACCTCTTTGATCTTAGAAATTTTGACTTTAGAAATTTTATTTTTCCTATGTGTTGTTTTCACATTTTGTGGTTTAATACCACAATTCTTATACTTTACCTGGCTTTTCTAGTTGTCCTCATTGGAGCATTTGCCTATGGCAGATTACTTTATCATACATAAAAGCAGAAATTTGTATTCCTATTCCAAAGTAACAATATAGGTACCTATTTCCCCCTCTGCACCAAATATGCAAGATAATAAAATCAAGCCCAGCATTTTATTTATATCAGGCTGAACCTCAGCAGACTTATAATCTTGGCCGTGCTACTTTTAATATTACTCTTTTCACCTTTTTCATTTTATACTTCTTTTCTGGCTACCCCATAAAATTCTGAATCCGGAACTCTAAAGTCTTTTTCCCCCCCAGAGATTCCCATTGTTTGTCTTTATTAGTGTACTAGGCTTCTTCTGCCTTGACTCCCTTCCTATCAAAACCTGCTGGAATTATGTTTATTCTTTCAGGATGCTCCCTGGGGGATTGGCTAATTACTTGGAGGAATTAATTACAACCAAAGAGTTGGTGACTTATAACCTGCTGTATCAAAATGACATTTCTATTTTAATGGGATTTACCCTTAGCAAAATGTGCATAACGTGGGGCTCTGTCACATTAGAGTAGGAGCAATGGGTGAGATGTGTGGGAGAGTATTCTTCCAATCACTCATATAACATAAACATTGGAAAGTTTGCATTCTTTTATTCATCGATCGTTTTATTCAGTCCACCAACATTTATCAAGCCTTGAGCATTTACAAGTCATTTTGAAAGCCACTACAGGAAGTGTGATCCTTTCCTGAGTAAGACAGAGCCCTTCTCTTAAGAATATTACAGTGTAGTAAAAGAGATAAAACAAATACACACCTAATAATAGTTCCAGGCATAATGGGCTAAGGACCACAGAAGAAGAAAGAAAATGAAGTAGTGTGGGCATAAACAGAGAAGAATCTTGTGTCAGTCTGACATATTAGATATTCCTTCATTTTTAAGGCAGCTTTTCCATTGAGTTTTGAAAGATGGGTGGGATTTCTAATGCAGATGTATATGAAGGTGTGGAAGGGCATTTCAGATGGAGAGAAGAACATAATGAACAAATGTAGGGAATGGGAGAAACAGGAAGAACTTCTGTTACAGGATATTGCTTGCTTTAAGGAGAGAGGGGAGATCAGTGACCTTCCAGTGGCTTCTCCTGGAGCATTGAGGACTGAATCCTTGGTTATCTGTAGCACTTAGCTTAACCTGGACTGCTGTTGAATATCAGTAGGCACTGTGGTATGAACTGAGGATGCATTAGTACTTGACATTTGGAGCCCACTGTGTAGCGATGTTTTATTAAAGTGCTTTATTTTATTTACCACAAAGTAAAGAGAGAAAAGCACTAACAGAAGTGTGAACCAAGTGCTATTCTACCATGCCCATGGAGTTTTCTTCCTATTTCCAGACCATAGAAGTCATCATAAAAAATTTTCAGCATTATACAAGGATTTATAGCATGTCTCCCAGCCAAAATTAATAATTTACACGGAGATGTTCATTTAGTGTATCTCAACTTTTATTGATTTGTCCATTATTTATTTACTCCTTTTCCCTCTTTCTACCCCTCCCCTCCTTTCTTCCCACCTTCTTTTCTCTCCTTCCACTGATATTTACTAAATGAGCCTATGTGTCAAATACTACAATGGAGGCTGAGGATTCCGTCATATATAAGAGACAGTCCCTGGTTTCTGATAACTTCAGCCTAAACAAAGCTGATCAGTGCCTTAAACTCAAGAGCGCAGCAAATACATAGGGATCACAGCATGCATTCTTCTCAAGCAAGTGATGCTTGCTTCCAGGGCCCACGTAGCATCTACATTATTTCTCTGAATGTGGACCCCCTGAGAGGGCTTCCCAATATATCTATTACATCCTTTTTCTGCCTTGAGATTGGCCTCACCCTGTATCTGTCAACAACAAGGAGAATATTTAAAAGCAGAATCCTCAGTCCTCTTATCTGGACTGCAAGGCTTATTCCAAAGTGCAGCCACGTGATATTCCCTCTAGTTTGAAATGCTTCTTCTTGTGTCTATTTACAACCCAGGCACAATTAAAAGCCGGGCTTCTTGACTGAAGCTTTATTTGTAATAGCCCAAACTGGAAACAACCCAAAGATCCATCACATGTGAATAGAAACGTGAATTATGGTATATTCATGCAATGGGGTACCACTCAGCGATAAAAAGAATGGTATATACATATAACAGTGTGGATGAATCTTAAAATAATTATGCCGAGTGAAAGAAGCCACATAAATAAGAATATATATTCTATGATTTCATTTATATAAAACTCTAGAAAATGCAGATTTACCTGTATAACAGAGAACAGACCATGGTTGCCCAGGGAGAGGGGGCTAGTGGGGAGGGTCAAGAGGGAAGGATTGCAAAAGAAAACTTCTCAGGGTGATGGATGTGTTCACTATCTTAAGTGTGATGATATTTTCATTAGTATATATTTATGCCAAAACTTATCAAATTGTATACTATAAATATGGGCAGTTTATTGAATGTCAGTTAGCTCTCAGTAAAGCTACTATTGTGTTAAAACACAACTTCCTATTTGTAATTGTTTGTTTAATCTCTGATTCCTCTAATAGACTAAGTGACGTGATGAGAGTAAGGGAACTTTCTCATTCAGTGATCTCTCCCCCAGTGGCTGGTCCAAGGTGGGCTTTCAGTAAACACATGGCAGATGAAAAAGTAAGTGGTTAAGATATACTGTCATTGAACTATGTTATATTTTGGCTTTGCTTTGATTGACATATTAAATAGCTGATCACTTTATAGTGTCAGTCATTGACTATTTCCCCTGTGGTAAAGCCAACTATATATAAATGTTCTTGAAGTATGTTTTTATTTTTAAAGGCAACTCCATTCCCAACTTGAAATAAGCCCAAACTCAACTACCAATTTAAATGGGAATTTATGTTACAAATGAAAGCCATGAAAGGTTAGTAAACATCAAGAGACAGCTAAACATCTTGCATGTAATATTCAGAGATAAGTTAGCTTCTAAAGGAATCCCACAGCGTGTAATCCCATCTGGATAGGTGAATTAACGTCATAATGAAATGAGTAACTTCTGCTTTGCCAAATGTTTATGACTACAAATGATGTCCATCACAACACTGGGGAGACTTACTGAGCTTTCCTAGGTCTCTGATTATAGTCTCTGAACAGTGATGTAAAGCAAACCTCAGTGAAGAGTCTCTGCACATCTCTTTCAATTGATTCCAGTATCATCATTTTTAAATTCCGATTTTTTTTTTTAAGGCTTAGAGGTTGTTAGTTGTTCACACGTTCCCTTTACAAAAATTTCAAGTCTGAGCCATTTGAAAAATGATGAGGGAGTTAAACCTGGAGTCTGTCTTGGAAACTGGTCTATCAATTTCTTCCCAGTCTGCTCAATGGGGACACCACCGGCATGCATTAAAAGGGTAAAAACACACATTTCTACAATCCCATAAAGAGCCTTCTATAGAGACATAAACACAGACACTGAATTGCCTCAAAAGTCACAGCTCTTACTCTTTATCAGTGTTTTATATTCTCCATACTTATTCATTTCACTGACTCCCTACTGCAGGACTCCCTCTGCCTGCCAGTTTCCCTCACCTTAAAATAGTTGTTCGAGCAGCTGTGGATGATCTGGATGACAATTGCTTTTGTGATTTACTCAAAATCCTGACAATTTTTAGGTCTGAGAGAATAAAAAGCCTAAGATCTCTGGGGATATCACTGTTCAAGATCATATTTAATCTTCCTGTACTATCTTCGCTCAGTACTTTTCTGTTTCAGTACATTGCCACTGGAGTTGTGAAAGACATCCTCTGCTCTTCTCCCCCTTCTGACAGGTATTATCTTGAAGCTCCATTCTTTTATTTCATTTGGAGCCCACTAACGTCTGGAAACTTTCTTTGGCTGCATCCTACTAAGAATAATAGCCTCAGCGAGCAGTGTATAATCTATCCTCTTGCATTCGTGTTCTAAGTGAACATTAACCTAGCTGATGAATATTTGAGGATTTTCAAAAAATAAGGGGTCACTGAATCCTGGCTCATCTTTGGTTGGCCACAAGAAACTGAGAAAATTAAGAAGGAATAGTCGGTGCTGCATCTTGAAAGTCCGCATTCCTTATAAATGTAGAGGGACTCCTAACTCATGGAGTTTGTCAGTATGGTCTTATAACCTCTTGATAAGAAATAATTGCATCGTCTAACTTTAAAAAGTCACCACTTTTCCACAGGCAGATTAGTAAAGATAAAAACTTATTACAATTTGGTAAAAAGTCCACAAGGTACATAGATGTCAGATATTTAACGTTAGCCTAAAGATATAAAAATCTGGATCCAAACTGGTCAAGTGTGTGTGTTTCCTCCTTTGCATGATAACAAACATTCCTTGTATTTTTCATTGTTTGTATAGGTTCCTTTTCCTTATGAGTTATGAGAGTTTTGTAAATCTTTTAGAATGATTCTCAGTTAACTCCTATAAAAACATAATTGACGGTGGGTAGAGTTGCCCTAAAAAAGCTGGAGGAAATAATATCTACAGTTTGTTCTACATGCTTACATATTTCATTGCATTACCAAAAAGAAGCCTATTGAATTTGTACTTTGATGATTCTCATTTTACAAATGAGAAAGTGAGAAAACTGAAGCTTGGAAAGTGTGTAAACGTTTCCCAAGGATGCATGTCCCAGAACTGAAAAACTAGGCTGAACTTGGGTCTGTAAGCACCAAGGCCTGTATCCACGTAACCACTTTGTTATGCTGACTTCCCTTTGGTCACTACAGAAGGAGGAAATGATGGGATCCCTCTCCCTTTTGGATGCTTGCTAGGAAACAAGCCCTGAAATGGTAGAACTGGTTTAATAGGGAGTCTAAGCATGAAATTGGAATGGGAGAAATGTGGGGAATTATCATTGCATTTTCAAGTTTAACCACGAACAAGAGTAACTTGTGCATCTCTGGAAAAATCTTACTCAGCCTCATGTTCAAAGATGATGATTCACTAGGCTGTAAGGCTCAAAGAGTGAGAGGCAGTTTAGAATCTTCCCCAGGTGGTTCTCACACTCCCTGAGATTGGGAGACATCTGGTTTGATGTCTTCCAAAGGGCCATTTAAACTTGTGATTTTATTCATGTGACTCAAAAGATTCTAGGAACTCGTCTCATTTCCCTAATCTGGACCACCATCGTTATTTCCCAACCTCAGAAAAGCATTCCTTTCTTATATGGCCCTTTTTCTTATTGAGATACAGAAATTTGGGGGATGGCCATACTTGGAGCCTAATCACTCATGTTTTAATTGGGAGAGGTAGTGTGGTGTCTGAAAGGTAACATTTTGTTAAAAGTCAAAAGTTTTTCTGTCACCACCACAAATGACCTTATTCATTCTTTTATATCCAGTACTTCTCACACACCTGAAGAAAGTATTCAATATTGTTTTTCTGTGAAACTGGCATATTAAAACCTACTGTTATCAACATTCATTCAACAAACATTTTTGGGGTGGGGGCCGCTATCGCTTACAGACCAGACACTGTGCTAGATACTCAGGATAATTTGGTGAGCAACTAGATTCAGCCCTTTCTCTGACAGCACGTATAACCCAGTGAAGCAAACACACTAATCAAATAATCCAGAAAGGGAGACTTACAAACAGTGAATTTCACTATCAAGTGTTGGGTTTGTGTAAGAGACTGCTAGTTGTCCCCTAATATTTTTCTTATCTTCTACAGTAATAGAATTTGTAGCTGTCCATTTATAATAAATCATAAAAAATATTTTTAGTTTTTAAAAATTCTATTTATTTTGAGAGAGAAAGAGAGAAAGAGAGCACATGTGGTGGGGAGGGGCGGAGGCAGAAGGAGAGACTCTCAAGCAGACTCTGCCAAGCGTGGAGCCCAACACGGCAAGATCATAACCTGTGCCGAGACCAAGAGTTGGGTGCTTAACCAACTGAGCCAACTGTGCCCCACCAACAAATTTTTTTTAAAGTGAAGGTAGCCATGTAACAAAATTCTGATCAATACACTAAATATTACAATATGTGGCTGTTTCAAGCAACCTTCCTTAGGAGCAACTGATGGGTATCCTTTGCCACTTGTGTTTGTCCCTTTCCTCTGTCTGGCTGATTGGTATGTGGATATTGGTCAGAGTTGCATTGGATCATGAGAATTAGAGAGACTCCCTCAGAATAGTAGAATGAAAATCTGGAGGGGGCCTGAGTCCCTAAGAAGTTTGGGAAACAGAGCCACCATACCATCTCTAGATTGCCTTCCTTAGGAGTTTTACAGGGCATTCTAAGAAGAAATGGTGGACATAGGGAGATTTGATCTAGTTTGGGAGTCAAGAAAGGCTTTCCCAGAGGAAGTAATATTTCAGCATATGGTTGGAGGTTAGATGGGTGATGTGTTGAGGATGAGGTGAAGCAGAGGAGATGAAGGGCCAATGGAGGATTTCAACCTAGAGAGACAAGTGTGTGAAAATGATTTGCAAAGTAACATTGCTCTAACCATAAGACATTCATATTACGAAGCCCATGCTTCTCAGCACATGGTTCAAGGCCTGCTGGAATTAATTATCTGCCCATGTCTCACTATTTTCATCTCTCATTACTCCTTGCCATGGATCTCAGACTAGGCTCATCAATTTGTAGTTGCCTTCTTGCATTCTTCTCTGCCAACCCATGCCATTTTCAGAGGACCCTTTAAACTCTGCCTCCTCCACAGGGCATTTTCTGAATAACTCTTGGCTCCACTCTAGAGCTATGATAACTAGGGTTCTTTCACTTATTTCCATTTGTACTAACTCTTAGGCCTCATGACTTTCCCTGTATTTATTCTCTTCTTCTTCACTTACTCCACTTCCCGTCTGGGTTGCCCAAAACCAAGGACTATGTCCTATATTTTCTTTCATATCTGGGAATGCCAGCTCAAAGCTCTCTGCTCCAGTGTATTTTGGGGACTGAATGGCTTGAGTTCAGGTTGAAAGTTCCTTCTAGTTCTATCTTGCCTCTAGACATGGCCTGTTTAATGATGAGATTCTTTGAGGACCAGTCAAATATAATCATTTCTCATTTTGAAAGCTCCAATATTAAGAGTGGCCCTGAAAAATTCATCAGGGGAATAAAGTTTTGCTCATCAGTTCTGCTGCCCTACAGACCTTTGGGTAAATGATGGCGAATGGATTGGAGCTATGATGGCCAAATGCAATATTAAATCTACTCTCTGTCTGTGCTTGGCCTGGTGAAGTTTGATGTATTGAATTTTACTTTTAGGAGCCAATTTCCTTTTGATAAATTCATGCTTCAGGCTATATGGCACTGACTACTGCATTAGGGACATTCTGACAAATGAACAGGTATGTAGGCAGACCGTGTGACCCATGATGTGGGTGGCTTCTCCTGGGGTTCTTGATCCTGGAGAGATTTTGATTCTTCTTACTGCTGGCTGTCAAGACAGATACAGAAAGTTTGCCATCTTTGGGGACTTTCTTCCTCACTACTGAACAATTGCACTTGAGTCCTTCCATAAAATTACAGTGTTAACCCCAAGAAGTGAAATCTCAGTTATGTAGAGCCATAAGGAGAAGGTCCTACCTCAGATTGTTGACCTTCCACATTATCAAGCGTTGAGAAGGCCAATATAATCTTTTTTTATTCAAACATTTTTGAGAAAATTTTTCTAAATTTTTTTGTTTGTCTCTTTGTCTTTTTACCTAGATAATATGCAACATATTTCTCTTTTTAATTCATTTATTCAATAACATTTGCAGAGTATCTATTAAATGCTAAGTACTATGAATAAAAGTATAGAATATAAATTGCCTCTGACCTTACAGTTTAGAAAAATTGGCAACCATTTTCTCTAAAGGGGCAGATAGTAAATATTTTTAGTTTTGCAGGCCATAGGGTCTCTGTCACAACTACTCTGCCATTGTAGTGTAAAAGCAGCTATAAACCTAAATCCAATTTTATCTGTCTGTCAAAACACCTCCTCATCATTAAGGCTCTGTGCAAAGGAAACACTTTATGTGAAACCTTTCCTGACCAAGACAAATGGAAAAGCTTAACTCCCTCCTTTGCATTCTGCCATATTCTGTCTAGCTCTTTCTCAGGGCACCTCTAACAGGTGACTGCACCCATTTCTTTCCTATTTGTGAAAGGCAGTCCAGGCAGAGGGAACAGGGTCAGCAAGGGCATACAGACATGGATTGTCCTGAAATGTTTGCTAAGCTATCTGCCTGGATCAGAAGCTGTGAGGAATGGCGTGAAGGCAGGAGGTGCATGTGCTGTGAATAAAAGTGCCAGGAGGGGATGTGATCATGAGTGCTAGGTGTTGCCCACCATTTGTACTTGATTCTGTGTAGAATAAGGTCTACTCAAGAGCTGTCGAAAGGGAATGCCCAATTGGATTAATGATCAGGAGGATCATTCTAGCAGCCTTGTGAAGTGGGTTAAGGCCGGAGGCAGGGAGACCAGATGGATGGACTCCAGCTTCCCAGGATAATAGTCGAGGAAGCCAAAGCAGTGTTTTTGGTTGCAAAGTCTTGGTTGCCAACTTTTTACAAGCTTAAATCGCACAAGAGAGCCATGACTGCAGTGGGCTCTGAATTAGAAATCAGAAAAAGTCCTTGTAGCTCTAGTCTCAGTTTTCCTAAATGTATAACTCTGGAAAAGCCATTTATTTTTACTCTCACTTGAGTTTATATCCTTAGTAGCAACACGAGGAAGGCAGTTTAAGTGGTTTCTAGACCATTTTCTAGCTCTATATGCCTGGGAATTAATTAAATGATCCCTGGTTATCATTTTCTATAGGAGAATTAGTCACTATGCCCTGCCTCCCTGTTGTTAAATTTGGGCAACCCTAATCTCATCCTACTATTTTTAAAGAGTTTGGGGCTTAATTTTATGAATGCTATGTTGAAGAAATTTTGAAGATACCTTTGAATATATTGTGTTTCTTTTTTTAAAATATTTTATTTATTTATTTGAGAGAGAGAATGAGATAGAGAGAGCATGAGAGGGGGGAGGGTCAGAGGGAGAAGCAGACTCCCTGATCAGCAGGGAGCCCAATGCGGGACTCGATCCCGGGACTCCAGGATCATGACCTGAGCCGAAGGCAGTCGCTTAACCAACTGAGTCACCCAGCCATCCTATATATATATAAACACACATATATTGTGTTTCTTTTCCTCCACCCTTACCCCCCATGGGTTCTCCCTGTGAAATAGTTTATGGAGGTACCCACCTTGCACCACCCACCCCCATTCCACATCCAGACCCTGAGTCATTAGTTTATAACCCTAGCTTTTGTGGCCCTTTACTCTGGCATTAACCTATCTTTTCATGCTTCTTTTCTTTTCTCCCCATGCTCCAGTAGAAAGTGCTCCCTGCCTTGACACTACTACTTTTGGCGTAGATCACATAGCCTTCTAGTAATTAGTGTACTTGTCTGTCTCCTCCCTGAGGCTGTGACTTTGACTGATTTATCTTTTTATCTTCAGAGACTAGCACAGTGCCTGGTACATACAATGAACCCAATTAGTGCATGAACCTAGTGAAGGTTTCAGTTTATATCAGTTCTCCGCTCTTCCTAGAGTGTTTTTCTCCTCTCTCCTCCTCGGCCCACGCCCATGTTACTTTTCTCCTGCCTGCAAAAACAACCCTCTGCTGGCTGCAAATATAACCCTCTCCTGCATGATGCTTTTTCTGATGTCAATTCTCCCTTCTCAGAGTTTCTTGTAGCATAGTTTTTTTTTTTTAACTTCTCCTTTGCTTTTATCTCATTCTTGCTTATATTTTAGTGATTTTTATTATCTGTCATGGTCTCTTCCCTCTGTAAGACAAGATTATCTGTGATACACAAGACCTCTATCTTTCTTTCCTTCTTCTAAAGCATCTTTGGTAATGTTTGTAATTAATAGGTGCTCAAGTAAGATATTCATGGGGTGAATAAGGGATCAAACCCTGCAACAGGGACACTGTAAGCTACAGGCTGTCTGTTTTGTGCCAGACACACATGATTTTTGTAGAAATGAACGGCATCATCTGCCCTCTTCCATTGTGGTCTGGTTCTGATAACCTGGGAACAATTGAAAATAGACTTTCTGAAGAAAAAAAAAGAGAGCCCACAACCTCTGCATTCTAAATGCTAGAAGGGATTTACCTGTGGGGTCTGTAGGCAACAATTTGCATCTTGGTTTATGTGAAGAAGAGAAAGCTCCAGCATCTGAGCGGGGCTGCTGACACAGCGGGGAGGCAAGAAGCAGCAAAGGGAGTGGGAGCAGGGGCTTGGGGCCAGGAGGAAGAAATTAAGAATCCATTTATTATTCAGAACAGTGAATGGCTGTAGGCTATTGGCAAGAGGTTCAGCAATTATCTGATTAACTGCTAATGTTACACCAAGAAACATTTTTTTCTTAAGTGACACAGAATGGCAAGAAGCTGCTATTTTGTGCAAAAAGCCATGAGCGGCAGGTAGGTGGGCCAAACGGAGACCCTGGGGGACCATCACTCTTTCAAAGTTGGAAGCAAATAGCCCTTTTTGCTGCTGTTATAACTCTTCCTGGAAATATCAGCTTCTCTCTAGCACCATAACTCAAATTTAATATGAGAGCTGAAGTTGTTTTCCTTTTCATTTTGAGCTCTTGCTTAGAACAGGAGGGCCAGGTATCTGTCTTTTCAGTGGGAACTTAGAAAACAGCCTTGCACATCTCTTCTGGCGACACCAAAGCCCGGCCAGGTCAGGGTGATCTCCACCCCCTCCCTCACTTTGTAGTGTAGATGCAAAGCTCACCAGCCTCTGCTGTCAGCTCTAGGGACTCAAGAAAATGCCCTCGTTTTAAGGCCAAGTGCCACCACGGTGGCCCGCTTGTCCTTTCTTTGCCCCCCACCGCTGTCTTTCTTTAGGACACTGATCTCTTGAAATAGTCACCAAAAGACTTGGAAAGCTCACTCTGGCTTGAGAGAACTTGATTAAGATTCATCAGGACTAGACTGTGTGGGTTGATACTAAGCCACTTCTCCCAACATTTAAAAATAAACTCGGTTCTCGGTGACATAAAAATAAATGTGAAAGTACTTATTTCTAACTGGCAGTGATAACAAGAATCACAATCACAATTGCCCCCCCCCCTTTTAGTTTGTGTTCCTGATGATTCAGGAATCTGTAGGATGTCTCCGTAATAATGTCGAAAAGCAATTTCCTATTTCTACTGATAATATCCTGAGTTTTCTCAGCGAATCCTGCTCTACCTTTCAATTCCCTGCTGTAAATTCCTCCCACTCTCCCCTAGAACATGCTACTGGGGGGAAATGACTTCTCAAATGCAAGCATTTGATGTAACATTTTAGTGGGATAAAAATTGAAGCCGGTATCAGGCAAAAGTTAACCATGAGAATGTTCACATAAAAATCTTTCACTTTGTCACGCTTCATGAAACAGAGGTGCTTTGAAAGCAAAGGCATTTTTGCAGCTGAAGAAGCCTTTAAGTAAGAAAATAAAATCCTGTATAGAAGTATTACAATAGTGTTATTTCCAAAATTGGTCAATGGGAAGTCTTTTATGTGGATATCAATTACACCATGGCTAAAAAGTCAATTACGTTGTAATTGGAGGATAAAATAATGGATTTACCTTAGGTAAACTCAAAGTCGTGTATGAAATATAGCTCTTCATTGTTGCATCCTTGATGTGTGAAATTAATTTTATCCAAATAATGACATTCATTAAAAGTAAAGGTTTAGTAATAAATGTCTTACACAAATTCAAAAAACCACAATATAAAAAGAAGGGATTGAATTTTTAACTGATTGTACTTTTTTTTCAGTTACTCACCTCACTTGCTAACCTACTCCTCATCAGTTGCCCAAAATGAATATGATGATCAAGTTTTGAATGTCCATTTTCTTAACAAAATGCCTTGAGTAAACAATTGATTCCTTCTTTGTCATTACACAAGTTTCAGTAAGAACAACAACAAAAAGCAAGCTTTAGCTGAGAACTCATATCGTTTTCCATGTATCTGTCTGCAGTCTTGCTCTGACACTCCATTCCCTTCTCTGTGTAAGCACACTGTCTTGGGACAGAGGCAGCAATGATATTGTCAGAAGAACAGCAGGCTCCGTAAAGGCTGTGTCCTGCGGTACTGCAGACTGAAGAGAGTCCCTGCTCCTATCCCAAGCAGCAGATATTTCTAAGAAGTCAGGAAGCGATCTCAAGGACTCTCTCCAGTGTTTTGCACAGATTGGGCTGACTGCCTGACAGCCGAGTGCATCTTCAGAGATCCACTCGATTTGTGTTCCATCCGCATTTCCACCTTTCTGTTAATCCCTGAAATCCAGAACCTAGGACTTATTCAAACTGCCATTGATTATCCTTAAAATTAAAATAAACTTCCAGGTTTGGAGTTATAATTCCAAATGCTGTATCATATTCAGTTATTTATTCCATTAAACAGTTATCCCATGTCTGCCTAATGTATTTCAGACACGTTATTACCTTTGGGAAAATATTGAAATTAACTTCTCTATGTAGAAGATTAAAATGTAAATATTTGAAATAGTCTCTATTGTAGATATCTGATATCATTTACTGACTGATCTTAAAATGAGATAAAAAATAGAAAAGAAAACCACATGAAACATTTTAGATACACTGCATAATCAATTTCTAACGTCTGAGCTGCAGTTTCAATTATAAAAGGTTTTGCAGCCAGTGACATATTAGAACGCTTTTTGTCTGTTTCTCCTTCTAGGTTGTAAGTGCCTTCATTCATGTCCGAGAGATTGTTAACTGTTACCATCATAAGCTCTGCAGTACATAAGGAAGTACTTTACACACTGTAGGAAGAATATCATACTTACTGAACTGAGTGGGAAAGTTTTACAGATGTGCCACTGGGCTTTAGTTCTCTTCAAGATGTCCTTGTGCTAAGCCCTTTCCCAGTGTAACTGGTAAAGAAAAAGAAAGGCAGTAGCAAGTCTCTATGCATGGAGAATGTGAGCTGGGGTCAGGAGGGTAGGACTCGTGGTATGGAACGATTAAACACGTGCGCTGGTCAACTTGTGAATGAAAGGAGAAGACAGAGTGATGCCCCACGGTATCGCCCAACCTTGAAATTTCATGGATCCTAAGAAGTGCTCTTCAATTTGTTCTGATGTTGACTTACTGGACGGGTCATAAAGACAAAACTGGGCACTGAGAATTTGCAATTTGTAAACATGTTAACAAAATAAGACTACTGTTTCTCAGGTCAGAAATTTTCATAATAGAAAAGTTACAGACATGGAGAATACGATTGAGAAATATCGGAATGTAGAAAGCATTTACGGGGCTGTGCTCTAAACCAAATCTGCATTGATTGACTTCCAGATCTATTGGGCAGACCCCTAGCACCTCTGTCGTTTCTCCACCTGTAAAGTGAATGGCCTGTATCTGGGGCTAGTCAGTTTGAAATGGACTGGTTCTTCTCACTTGTGAATATGAATTGAGGATTTATCGAGGCAAGCTCAGGCCAATATGGGAAATCATTTATCTATTCTCCAAAGCACTCCTCCAAATAATCAATAAAGGCTGATATTCCATGCAGGGATAGTGGGGTACTGAATATTTCAGGACCGTCAAATACCAAAAGTGTTTTATATGCCTGTGGTAGTAAGTCAAACCTCTCTTTCCCTCTGCTATCCTGCCAAACAGAATCAATCTAGGTTCGGTGTGTCTCTAAGTATCTTTGTGGTGTGTGTATAAGATTACATATTTAAAGAGGTTTGGGAAACCTTTTAGTGTTGAATGCTAAAGAGCCAAAATGTAGCAAATTGACTATGTGAGGTGCTTCTAGGTGTGTTATATAAACCTGGAAAAATAGTTGCTTTGTAATTATAGAAGCCATATTTGGTACTAAACAGCATATACTTATTTTCCTGGTCAGGAAATCTCTCCAGTTTTTCAAAGTGATAGGCATTTGGCTAAAAAGTTGTAGATAGAAAGTCTGGAGTTTGCTCTTATTAATTTTGTGAGCCAATATTTCAGTAATTGTGGTTCATTATATAATTATTTCATTTAATAAAAATTGGACATATACTTGAAATTTAAATGTCCAATGCAATTTATCTGGAATACTAAGTTAAAGATAAAATACTCAAACTCAGAATAATTACAGTAATAAACATAAAGCACTTGAATGGTAAGAATGCCCAGCTCCTCTAGAAAATACAGTTGCACAGACCTGGTATTTTGATCGGAGACTTAAAGATCTCAAAGTATCTTCAGTAACTTAAAGATCTCAAAGTATCTTCAGTATTCATTCATTCAGCAATAATGCCTCAATTTGTGTCGGGCTCTATTCTAGGTGCTAAAGACAGAGAAATGAAGAAAAAAAACCCCAACTATATATAGAAAACCCAAAGGACTCCACCAAAAAACCTGCTAGAACTGATACACAAATTCAAGTAAGTCGCAGGATACAAAATCAATGGACAGAAATCTGTTGCATTTCTATATACCAATCATGAAGCAGCAGAAAGAGAAATTTAAAAAATGACCCCATTTACAATTGCATCCAAAATAATAAGATACCTAGAAATAAAAATAACCAAAGAGGTGAAGGACCTGGACTCCAAAACTATAAAACACTGATGAAGAAATTGAAGATGACACAAAGAAATGGAAAGATAGTCCATGGAAAAGACATGGATTGGAAGAACAAATATTGTTAAAATGTTTATATTACCCAAAGAAAACTATGTATTGAATACAATATCTGTCAAAATACCAACAGCATTTTTCACATAACTACAACAAAGAATTCTAAAATTTGTACGGAACCACAAAAGACCCCAAATAGCCAAAGCAATCTTGGAAAAGGAAAAAAAAAGCAAAGCTGGAGGCATCACAGTTCTGGACTTCAAGTTATACTACAAAGCTGTAGTAATCAAAACAGTATGGTACTGGCACAGAATAGACAAAGAGATCAATGGAACAGAATAGAAAACGCAGAAATAAACCCACAACTATACAGTCAATTAATATTTGACAAAACAGGAAAGAATATCCAATGGGAAAAGGAGGGTCTCTTCAACAAATGGTGTTGGAAAAACTGGACAGCAACATGCCAAAGAAAGAAACTGCACCTCTTTCTTACACCATACGCAAAAATAAATTCAAAGTGGGTTAAAGACCTAAATGGGAGACCTGAAACCATAAAAATCCTAGAAAAGAACACAGGCAGTAATGTCTCTGACATTGGCTGTAGCAACTCCTTTCTAAATATGTCTCCTGAGACAAGGGAAACAAAAGCAAAAATAAACTATTGGGACTACATCAAAATAAAAAGTGTACAGCAAAGGAAACAATCAACAAAACTAAAATGCAACCTATGGAATGGGAGAAGATATTTGCAAATGACCTATCCAATAAAGGGTTAGTATCCAATATATAAAAAGAACTTATAAAACTTAACAACCCAAACAAATAATCTAATTAAAAATGGGCAGAAGACATGAATAGACGTATCTACAAAGACAACATATAGTTGGCCAAAAGAACATGACAAGATACTCAATTTCATTCATCATTAGGGAAATGCAAATCAAAAGCACAATGAGATATCACCTCACACCTGTCAGAATGGCTAAAATAAAAAACACAAGAAACAGCAGGTGCTGGCAAGGATTTGGAGAAAAAGGAACCCTTGTGCACTGTTGGTGGGAATTCAAACTGGTACAGCCACTGTGGAAAACAGTGTGAAGTTTCCTCAAAAAATTAAACATAGGGGCACCTGGGTAGCTCAGTCAGTTAAATGTCCAACTCTTGATTTCAGCTCAGGTCATGATCTCGGGGTCATGGGACTGACCCCACATCTGGTTCTGTGCTCAGTCTGCATAGGATTTTCTCTCTCTTCCCCCTCTCTAGAATAAATAAATAAATCTTTTTAAAAAGTTAAAAATAAAACTACACTGCGATCCAGCAATTGCTCTACTGGGAGTTAACCCAAGGAATACAAAAACACTAATTCAAAGGGACACATGCCCACCTATGTTTATAGCAGCATTATTTACAATAGCTAAGATATGGAAGCAGCCCAAGTGTCCACTGACTGATGAATGGGTAAAGAAGAAGTGGTATATATATACAATGGGATATTCTTCAGCCATAAAAAAGAATGAAATCTTGCCATTTGCAATGACCTGGATGAAGCTAGAGATATAATGCTAAGCAAAATAAGTCAGTCAGAGAAAGACAAATACCATATGATTTCATTTATATGTGGAATTTAAAAAACAAAAAAAAAACTGAAGGGGAAAAAAGAGAGATGGAGGCAAAACAAGAAATAGACTCTTAATGATAGAGAACAAACTCATAGTTACCAGAGGGGAGGTGGGTGGGGGGATGGGTGAAACAGGTGATGGGGATTAAAGGGGGGCACTTGTGGTGATGAGCACCTGGTGATATATGGAAGTGTTGAATTACTCTACTGTACATCTGAAACTAATATAACACTGTATGTTAACTAACTGGAATTAAAAGGAAAGAAAAAGAAAAAAAATCCTCTTAAGCGAATAAAAAGAATATTCCATAAGTATGATCTACAAGTATAGAATAAGAGCTATTACAATATCTAATAAATTAAATGGATTAATTGGTTAAATAAGAAAAAAAGCATTAAATTCATAGAACACATAGAGGAGAAGGAAAATAAGAAATATAAAAAGAAATATGTAATATACCAAACACTGATAAGTACTGTGGTTAAAAATAAATCAACATAACAAGGGATAGTTACTATATAGAACCACAGGAGAGGTCTCATGATTTTGGTGGCATTGGAGGCATGAAGGATATGAGGGGATGCCATATGCAGATGCCTGGGTGAAGTATTTCAGGCAAAAGAATAGCAAATGCAAAGGCCCTGAGGTAGGGCCATTAGAAAGAACTCGTCTATTTGTGCTTTCTGAATGAAATAGGAAGCAAAGTCATTGGGATGTGGGTGAGATAGGAAGTATTAGAGATTTGAAAAGAGAGGAGAAGATGTGAAGATCTTCTAAGATCTTGGGATAAATAATGGAACATCTGAAAGCATATCCCAACACAGGATTTCTTGCAAATAATTGATTGAGGGAAGGCTCATGGGGGAAACTGGTAAAGAAGTTGGGGAAATAGGACAGATAGGAGAAGACATCCAGTAAGAAGGAGATGTCAGGCAAAGTTGCTACGGACTCTCTCTCAAGGAAACTCAGGACTATAATGTAAGTCTCAGGATTGTCTTGACCCTAGGAAGTGAGCAAGGGCTTTCACACTCTTATATTCCTCAATCATTGGTTAATGATTTTTCCAGAAGCATGTGCATTTCCAGGCTCTGAGCTGCCTACGCCTGCAAGCCAGGTGGCCTGCAATCTAGCTGGAGAGCTGTGCTCCCCTATCACCAAAACAAAAACAAAAACAAAGAAGTCCACCCCCCCCCAAAAAAAAGCTCACAGGGACTGGCTTTTAGAAGCAGAGGTACACTAAAAAGGAGGAGGACTTGCACACAAAATTGTTTGAAAGGATCCACAGGGATCTGAGTGGAGCAACTCTCCCATTCTTCCCTAACTTTCATCCACAGAATCCAATTCATCAGTAAAAACCATCAATTCTAACTCTAAATACATATTCCTTCTCAACTCAGCAGAAAGATGCTCTCAGAGTATAAATCATATTGTGTCATTCCTTGGCTTAGAATGCAATCCAAATTCCTCCTAAAGCTCTTCAGTTCTGCCCTCTTCTCTTCAACCTACATGTCTCACTTCTCCTTTACTTTCTCCAGCAGAGTTTCAGTTCTTTGAGTGTTTAGGTTCTTTCTGCCTCAGGCCTTCCCTGAGAACTCTTCCCATCCCCTCCTGCACAGACACAGCCCACAGCCACCCCCATTCCAGTCATTATGGGAAGGTTTTTATTTGTGAGTGCGTTCGATGTATAAGCCTCCTGAGGACAGTGACTACTGTATCACCAATGCTCGGCACACAATTAACAATAAACAGGGATACATGGGTGGCTCAGTTGGTTGAGCATCCGACTCTTGATTTCGGCTCAGGTCATGGTCTCAGGGTCATGAGATCGAGCCCCTTGTGGGGCTCCCCGCTCAGCGGGGAGTCTGCTTGGGATTCTCTCTGTCCCTCTCCATCTGCTTCTTCCCTCTCCTCTTTCTCTAATAAATAAATAAATCTTCAAAAAAATCCCACAACACTCAATAAATAATTTTTGGACTAGTGAGTTGATGTCTGGGTAGATGGGCTGTTGGCTGTTGTTTTCTTGTCCTTAGCATAGTTAAATAGAAAGATTTACTTCCTGCTAGATATTCCTGATATACATTTCTCTTTTCTCATTTTGGCTGAGCCTGAATTTAAATCCTGATGCCTTCTGGAGGTGCAAAACACTAAACCTACGAGTCACTGTGATCTTTGCATAACTGGCCATGAAGTGAAAAGTCAGTGGGTGTTTGAGGATTTTGATACATTCATTATTGTGTTAAGTACGTAATTATTACTCAGTGGGCAGGGTTGTTACCATAAGCACATCATTTATTTGTTTGCATATGTGCTTTTGAATATTAATAATTTTTATGGTATGCTTATTTGTGGTTGCTATACAAGTGATTTAAGCACTGGGAGTTTGGAAATACAAACCACTACGCTTGTAATCTGAGCTCATAAAGAGATCCTTAGAATTCTTTAGAGATCAAATCATAATTCACTCAAATTCATTTGGATGGATTCTTATACATGATTTCCTAACAATGGAAATAGCCGAAGTGTTTTAAAATATACGTTAAAATAATTAGAATGTTATGTTTATTTAAAAAAATATACTTTTAAGCCTTACATGGAACTTCCAGATCTTACATCTGGTGATGAATGAGTTGTATCTGCTCTCTTACATGAAATATATATTTACCAGCAGCTGAAGTATAGACTGGCCTTAAAGTACAATTTTATTTTAAATATCTAGAGGGAAACATTGATCCCACATTTTTCATTTTATACTCATGAAGCTGATTGATTTCTAAATTACTTTGCTACGGTGATCCAGTTCAGGTTTTAAAATTCCACAAAGACAAGATTTTCAGGTTACGAGGAAATTTTAATGCTCAGTGCCCAAGACATTTTTTATTATTAAGCTAGACACTTGGGGAGACCATCAGCTCTTTTCACTGCCAAAAAACCATTGGTGCATTGCAGCTGCACTCAATCTAACTGTGATCTGACCTCGCCTGAAATTTCAAGAATCCTGGTTTTTGATATGGAAGCAATATGTTTGTTTATGACTCTGAGAGCAAGGCGTAGGCCCAGAGGGCCTGTTCTCTCCTACTGGACTGTTCAAGGCTTTAGCAGCATTAATACCTCCGAGAAGCTGACATCAGAAAAAGAAACACAAATTCCACTGAGCAAGCAGGTTTTTTAAACTTTATTGAGGTGTAATTTACATATCTTAAAATTCATTCATTTTAAGTGACAAATAAATTTACTGAGTTGTGTAACATTTTTATCACTCCTATAAGATCCCTCATGCTCATTTCTAGTTAATCCCCATTCCCACCCCCAGCCCAGGTGACTACTAATATACTTTATATCTCTAAATGTTTGGCTTTTTTGAACATTCATATATCACTGCTTTGTTCCTTTTTATTGTCGAATAGCATTCCATTGTATGGACATTTGGTTATCCATTCACAACTTGATGAACATTTGGGTTGTTTCCAATTTTTGACTATCAAGAATAATTTTGCTGTGAACATTCATGTGCAGCTCTTTGTGCAGACATAATGTCTTCATTTCTCGAGGAGTGGGGTTGCTGGGTCTCAAAACAATTTTATAAATCATTAGACTCCTAGAAATCACTAGACTATCAGGGAGAATGTGAATACCACAGAAAGTATATAAGAGTCTCTCAAAAAAAAAAAAAAGAGAGCTCTTCTCAACTGTAAGTAGAGAGAGAATGCGTTGGGCAAAGTCCTCTGAGAGATGTCTTTGGGAATAGTTTAAAGATTTTAGGTTGATGACAAAATAATCAAAGTAAGAAGAAAGGAAAATACAGAGTGCTGAGCAAACTGCAGGCAGCCTAGTATGGCAGGAAATTCAAGTGGGACTTCTTGGTCTCTTTTGGTTGAGTTCCAAGGCCTGCATCATTGCAGTAGAGGCCAGTCTCCAGCATTCCAAATCAAGTCGCCATGGACCTACAGAGGATGTGCTAAGAAATTATAGAAGCTCTTATGCCAGAAACCAGCTATTGAAGAGTAGGATCTGAAACTTGGAAGAGAAATGAAATAGTTGGATGAGGAAGACTTTTCTCCACTGTAATTATCTTTGAGCTTTCCATTTCTCACATTTGCTCCGTCACAGAGAAAATGGGGGGATGATTTTTTTCAGGTCCAGATCAGTTACAGGTATTTCAAAGAGGCAAACTGTGTTTGCCTTGATGTGTATCTCTTGGGGTTTCAGCTTGAGGAAGTGGAGCAAAAATAAAGGGGGCTATTCTGGTTGTCAACTGGACTTGTGCTGCCTGTGAGTGAATGATATGTGAGATTTCCATGGGCTGCATAGGTGGGTGAGTTCACCAGGGGTTATTTTAAAAAAACGATCCTGCCCAATAGGACTGTCTGGTAGAACAAAGGACTGTGATAGAATGCACTGATGGGATAAAATGCCTGAATCTCAGAGGCTAAGAGTTAGGGTCTTAAGCAAGCAGGAAAAGGGGCATTGCTCATGTCATGGGTTCTCCCCTAAATCCCATAGAGCCTCCTACAACAGAAAGAACTAGTCCTTGTGCCTCCATTACTTTCACAGGCAGCCTGCCCCACATCATCTCAGTGTGAGACTGAGTTGGGTGCTCCTCCATGAACCCCTGTGTAGTTGGCCCAACCCCGGGGTGGGGGTGAGAGGCCATGGCTAGTTAATGGGAGAAGGTAGAGCTAACAGAGAGAATGAAGTTGTCCACATTTCCCTTCCCTTACTATAGGCTTTGGAGCCTGAAGCTCACATGGCCTGAGAAACAAGAGAAGCTTTTGATTGAAGGAAGGGGCTGGATGGAAGTTTTATTATCACTGTGGATGGCACTTTTAATTATTTTAAAATAAAACTGTTGTTGAGATTGAAGGAAACTGGAGGAGTATTTATTATTCACAAATGACTAAGTGAGCTCTGAGACCTGCTTGAGATTTCACACAAGAGTAGAGAAAGCACTGTTGGCAGCGTATTTAATGGCAGAGTGGTGGGAAGGAAGTGTTCTCTGCCGCACCCTCCTCCATCCCTACCACTTCCGGCTCATTCAATATAATGATTTGTGAGGGGATGGGGGATGGATGAAATAGGCAAAGGGGATTAGGTGAACACATGAAGAAGTACAGTCTTACAGTTGTAAAATAAGTAAGACAAAGGGATGGAATGTTGCAACATTGGGAATATAGTCAACAATATTGTTAACAGCTTTGTATGGTGACAGATGGTAACTAGACTTATTGTGGTGACCATTTTGTGATGTAGATAAATATCAAATCACTGTGTTGTACTCCCAAAACTAATACGATATCATATGCCAATTATTCTCTAATTAAAAAATTAATTAAAAATTTAAAAAATCACATTAAACAATATAATGATTCTAGGACTAGTGTAGAATGTTAGTGAGCCAAAAAGATAAATTGGGACCAAACTAGGAAGATATTATAGGCCACTTGGAGGAAGTTACATGGGCAGAGAGCAGATATTTAACAACAGTTATATGTTCAGAAGATCAATTGGGAAGCTGGGTGCAGGGCACTTTGATAAGATAGAGTTCAAAATCCACAAATTTCTGGGGCACCTAGGTGGCTCAGTCATTAAGCGTCTGCCTTCGGCTCAGGTCATGATCCCAGGGTCCTAGGATTGAGCCCCACATCGGGCTCCCTGCTCCTCGGGAAACCTGTTTCTCCCTCTCCCACTCCCCCTGCTTATGTTCCTGCTCTCACTATCTCTCTCTCTCTGTCAAATAAATAAAAATAACTCTTCAAGATCTGCAAATTTCTGAAGATTGTGTACTAGTCAGAAACACATGATGATATTGTGGTGGTGATAAAAAAATGAAGTTGGGTCTCTTTAAAAGAGATATTTATAAGACAACTTTGCCTCGGGGCACTTGGGTGGCTCAGTTGGCTAAGTGTCTGACTCTTGATTTCAGCTCAGGTCTTGATCTCAGGGTTGTGAGTTCAAGACCCATGTTGGGCTCCAGGCTGCGCGTGGAGCCTGCTTTAAAAAAAAAAAAAAAAAAAAAAAAGATGACTTTGTCTTTTAAAGTAAGCAGAAAGTTGCACAACCATTTTTTTTTCCCTTGTTGTATTTAACATCTTAGTTCCCCAGAGAATCTCCTGGCATCTTGAAAGAGTTGATGTTCCATCCTAAGCACCTCAGCACGAGGGACTTCTTAAAATGGGTGTCAAGGAAGAGAGAATTTAGTCCATTTGTTCACTGAGCTCCCACAAGTCTCTGAATAAACTAAGCAGAAAAAACAAAACAAAACAAAACAACAGACCCAAGGAAGGGAGAGAGATTGGTATATTACCTCACTGCCAAAATTTGAAACCAAACAGCGTGTTTCTACACATCTTGACTCCCCCAAAGACCAAGAGGAAATGAAAAAGTTCAGACTGTAAATGTCAGTGAACTGCTAGATTATAGAGTTAGTAGCAAAATATATTTGCAACCCTTAATGCAGTTAAGCAAAGCTTCAGGGAGAAGCTGGAAATTTCTAAGGGAAATTTTGATTTGCAATCAGTATGCTCAGGCTATTATTAGAAGTTAACATAACATGATAAAATAAAATTTAAAAAAAAAGGAAGAAAAATAAGCTTGATGTAGCCGTGGGTGGGGGAGGGATAGCCCAGGTCCCATCTAAACACAGTTATCACTTTCACTTTTTAAGGCCCCCTCGCTACCTATTCCACTTTTTGGGAGGGACATTTGGATACACTGAATGACTAGGCCTATTTGATTTTTATGTCCCTGTCTTCAAGGCTCCCTTAATCTCACAGATCAACAAATCTCAAACGCTGCTTTCTCTCCCTTCAGTTTCTTCATTTGAAAAATTAAGTTCTTGTAGTTTTGACACGAGGCTGTTCATGGTATAGCCACCATTTACTGAGTGCAGGACAAAACTTGACCTATGGTATCCCATAGGGTTCTGGGAGAACCCAGCAGGAGGGTGCTTTACACATGAGGAAACAGCTTCTGAGACTTGCCTTAAAGCACAGAAATTAGACAAACGATGGATTGGGATTAACACCAGGGTTGTCTCACAACAAAGGCGGCTCTGCCTACAACAAGTCAGTGTCAGAAATAAAAACATGAGGACCTCGGGGATGCAGAAGTGATACCCACTGCTGGAGCCAGTCACTGCCACACTAACCTAATACCCAAAGGCTTTTATGTGGCAGAGAATGAACCCTTTTGTTTGGACAAGCGTATCTTATGGGCATTTTCTTGTGGCAGTCACCCGTTTACGTCCTACCTGTAAGTGTTTCCAAGAATCCCTAGTCATATATCAGTTTTCTTCCCTTCTCTTTCTAAAATGCTTTTCTTTGATTCCTAAGGGATTACTTTAGTCTTCCAGGTCCTGAAGTTACTGTGGTGTGGCTTTTACTTTAGAGATATTTAACTTGTGCCTATCGAAGTGGAAGTTCCCCTTTCTGTCCTCATTTACACATTTTTTCTACCTCTTCTACCTCAAGTCCTTTGTTTCTGTTTCTTGCAGTTTTTCTTGATTGCTTCCCATGCTGTACTTGTCAAAGTCCTTTTCTTTGCCCTTCATCTACTTGAATGTCACAAGGTACTCTCTCCTACCTTCATTTTTCCTTCTGAACGTCAGAGAGTCTCCCTTTCTCTGGAGGGAGGAGCTCATTCTATCTCTTTTCGCTACTTTCCCAGCTTCTTTGGCTTTTAGCATCAGTCAAGCCTGGAGTGAAATCATCACCACTAGAATTGAAATCCTATTCACTGTTGGACATGGGATAGGTTACCTGACATCTTTAACCAAAGTTGTCCCATAAATAAGATTATTTTCTTTGTAGTGTTGTTGAGAATAATAAAATGGATAATGTATGTAAAGTTTCTGGTTTATAGCAAATTTCTCTCTTTTGTTCTTTCTTTTTTTTTTTTTACCATTGTTTACACTTTCCCTTTTTGTTAAATTTAAACTTTACTTTGTTAACATACAGTGTGATACTGGTTTCTGGAATAGAATTCAGTGATACATCACCTATATACAACATCCAGTGTTCGTCATAAAAAGTGCCCTCCTTCACCTGGGTGGCTCAGTCAGTTAAGCATCTGCCTTCTGCTCAGGTAGTGATTGCAGGGTCCTGGAATCGAGCCCCATATCATGCTCCCTGCTCAGCGAGGAGTCTACTTCTCCCTCTGCTCATGCTCTCTCTCTGAAAAAAATAAGTAAAATCTTAAAAAAAAGAATAAAAAAATAAAAAGTGCCCTCCTTAATGTCTTTCACCAATCTATCCCATCCCCCCACCCACCTCCCTCTATCAACCGCCACCGACTGTTCTCTATCATTAAGAGTCTCATATGGTTTATTTCCTTCTCTCCCCCCACCCAACTCCATTCCCATATGTTCATCTATTTTCTTTCTTAAATTTCACATATGAGTGGGATCATAAGATATTTGTCTTTCTCTGACTTATTTCACTTAGCATAATACACTCTAGTTCCATCCACATCATTGCAAATGGCAAGATCTCATTCTTTTTGATGGCTGAGTAATATTCCAGTGTGTATATATACTACATCTTCTTTATCCATTCATCAGTTGATGGACATTTGGGCTCTTTCCGTAGTTTGGCTATTGATGATAATGCTATTAACATCGGGGTGCAGGTACCCCTTTGAATCTGTATTTTTGTATCCTTTGGGGTAAATACCCAGTAGTGCAATTGCTGGGTTATAGGGTAGTTCTGTTTTTAACTTTCTGAGGAAACTCCATACTGTTCTCCAGAGTGGCTGCACCAATTTATATTCCCACCAAGAGTGCACAAGGATTCCTTTTTCCCCAAATCCTTGCTAACACCTGTTGTTTCTTGTGTTGTTAATTTTAACCATTCTGACAGGTGTGAGGTGGTATCTTATCGTGGTTTTGATTTGTATTTCCCTGTTGATGAGTGATGTTTAGCATCTTCTCATGTGCCTTTAAGCCATCTGGATGTCTTCTTTGGAAAAGTGTCTGTTCATGTCTTCTGCCCATTTCTTAACTGGCTTTTTGTTTTTGGGTGTTAAAGTTTGATAAGCTCTGTATAGATTTTTGGATACTAAACCTTCATTGGATATGTCACTTGCAAATATCTTCTCCCGTTACGTAGGATGCCTTTTAGTTTTGTTGATTGTTTCCTTCGCTGTGCAGAAGTTTTTATCTTGGTGAAGTCCCAAGAGTTCATTTTTTATTTTGTTTTCCTTGCCTCTGGCAACGTGTCTAGTAAGAAGTCTTTTGTGGCTGAGGTCAAGGAGGTTTCTGCCTGTATAGTCTCCTCTAGGATTTTGATGGTTTCTTGTCTCACATTTAGGTCTTTCATCCATTTTGAATTTATTTTTGTGTATGGTATAAGAAAGTGGCCCAGTTTCATTCTTCTGCATGTTGCTGTCCAGTTTTCCCAACACCATTTGTTGAAGAGACCATCTTTTTTCCATTGGATAATCCTTCCTGCTTTGTTGAAGATTAGTTGACCATATGATTGTGGGTCCAATTCTGGGTTCTTTATTCTGTTCCATTGATCTATGTGTCTATGTTTGTGCCAGTACCATACCATCTTGATGACTATAGCTTTGTAATTTAACTTGAAATCTGAATTGTGATGCCTCCAGGTTTATTTTTCTTTTACAGGATTGTGTTGGCTACTTGGAGTGTTTGGTGGTTCCATACAAATTTTAGGATTGTTTGTTCTAGCTCTGTGAAGATGCTGGTGTTATTTTGGTAGGGATTGCATTAAATGTGTAGGTTGCTTTGGGTAGTATAGAAATTTTAACGGTTTGTTCTCCAGCCCCTGAGTGTGGAATGCTTTTCCATTTCTTTGTGTCCTCCTCAATTTCTTTCATAAGTTTTCTACAGTTTTAAGAGTACAGATCTTTTACCTCTTTAGTTAGGTTAATTTCTAGGTATCTTATGGCTTTTGGGGTGATTTCAAATGGGATTGATTACTTTTTCTGTTGTTTCATTATTGGTGTATAGAAATGCAACAGATTTCGGCACATTGATTTTATATCCTGCCACTTTGCTGAATTCATGAATTAGTTCTAGCAATGTTTTTGGTGGAGTCTTTTGGGTTTTCTACATAGAGTATCATGTCATCTGCAAATAGTGAAAGTTTGACTTCTTGCTAATTGGGATGCCTTTTATTTCTTTTTGTTGTCTGATTGATGAGGCTGATTTCCAATACTATGTTAAATAGCAATGGTGAGAGTGGACATCCCTGTCCTGTTCCTGACCAGGGGAAAGGCTCTCAGTTTTTCCCCATTGAGGATGATATTAGCTGTGGGTCTTTCGTATGTGGCCTTTATGATATTGAGGTATTTTCCATCTATCCCAACTTTGTGAGGGTTTTTATCATGAAAGGATGCTGTATTTTGCCAAATGCTTTTTCTGCATCTATTAAGAGGATCATATGGGTCCTATATTTTCTTTTTTTAATGTGGTGTATGATGTTGATTGATTTGTGGATACTGAACCATCCCTGCAGCCCAGGAATAAATCCCACTTGACCGTGATGAATAATCCTTTTAATGTACTGTTGAATCCAATTTGCCAGTATCTTGTTGAGAATTTTTGTATCCATGTTCATTGGGGATATTTGTCTGTAATTCTCCTTTTTAGTGGAGTCTTTGGTTTGGGATCAAGGTATTGTTAGCCTCATAGAATGGGTTTGGATGTTTTCTTTCCATTTCTATTTTTTGGAACAGTTTGAGAAGAATAGGTATTAACTCTTCTTTAAATGGTAGAATTTCCTTGGAAGCCATCCAAACCTGGAGTCTTGTTTGTTGGGAGATTTTTGATTACCGATCAATTTCTTTGCTGGTTATGGGTCTGTTTGGATTTTCTATTTCTTCCTGTTTCACTTTTGGTAGTTTATATGTTTATAGGAATGCATCCATTTCTTTCAGATTGCCTAACTTGTCGGCATATAATTGCTCATAATATTCTCTTATGTTTGTATTTATGTGCTGTTGGTTGTGATTTCTCCCCTTTCATTCTCGATTTTATTTATTTGGGTCCTTCTCTTTCCTTTTTGAGAAACTGGCAAGGGGTTTAGCAGTTTTGTTAATTCTTCAAAGAACCAGTTCCTT
Organism: Eumetopias jubatus; assembly: GCF_037043125.1. NCBI lineage: Eukaryota > Metazoa > Chordata > Mammalia > Carnivora > Otariidae > Eumetopias > Eumetopias jubatus. The sequence goes on along the minus strand of NW_028274821.1, from coordinate 51,244,906 downwards.
GTTTCATTGATCTGTTCTACTGTTGTTGGTTTTTTTAATTTTTATATCACTTATTTCTGCTTTAATCTTTATTATTTCCCTTCTCCTGCTGGATTTAGGCTTTATTTGCTGTTCTTTTCCAGCTCCTTTAGGTGTAAGGTTAGGTTGTGTATTTGAGACTTTTCTTGCTTCTTGAGGTAGGCCTGTGTTGCAGTATACTTCCCTCTTAGGACTGACTTTGCTGCATCCAAAAGATTCTGGACTGTCGTGTTTTCATTTTCTTTTTTTATGTATTTTTTTAAAATTTATTCTTTAATTTTCTGGTTAACCCAGTCATTCTTTAGTAGGATGTTCTTTAACTTCCATGTATTTGAGGTCTTTCCAAATTTTTTCCTGTGGTTGACTTCAAGTTTCATAGTGTTATTGTCTCAAAATATGCATGGTATGATCTCAATCTTTTTGTACCATTTGAGTCCTGATTTGTGACCCAGTATGTGATCTATTCTAGACAATGTTCCATGTACACTCAAAAAGAATGTGTACTCTGCTACTTTAGGATAAAATGTTCTGAATATATCTGTTATATATCCATCTGGTCCAGTGTGTCACTCAATGCCATAGTTTCCTTGTTGATTTTCTGCTGAGATGATCTGTCCATTGCTGTGAGTGGCATGTTGAAGTCCCCTACTATTATTGTATTACTATCAATATGTTTCTTTATGTTTATTATTAACTGAGTAATATATTGGGTGCTCCCAGTTTGGGGCCATAGGTCTTTACAATTGTTAGGTCTTTTGATGGATAGACCCCTTAATTATGATATAATGCCCTTCTTCATCTCTTGTTATACTCCTTGTTTTAAAATCTAGCTTATCTAATATAAGTATGGCACTCTGGCTTTCTTTTGACATCCATTTGCATGATAGTTGGTTCTTCATCCCCTCACTTTCAATCTGTAGGTGCCTTTAGATCTAAAATGATTCTCTTGTAGGCAGCATATAGATGGATCTTGTTTTTTTAATCCATTCTGATACCCAGTGTCTTTTGATTAGAGCATTTTGTCCATTTACAGAGTGATTATTGAAAGTTATGAATTTAGTGTCATTGTATTATCTGTAGAGTGTTTCTGTAGGTGTTTCTGGTGATGTTCTCTGGTCCTTTCTAGTCTTTGTTGCTTTAGGTCTTTTTTTCCCCACTCATAGAGTCCCCCTTAATATTTCCTGCAGGGCTGGTTTAGTGATCATGAACTCCTTTAGTTTTTGTTTGTCTGGGAAACTCTTTATCTTTCCTTTTCTGAATGACAGCCTTACTGGGTAAACAATTCTTGGTTGCATATTTTCCCCATTTGATGTGTTGAATATATCCTGCTACTTTCTTCTATCCTGTCAAGTTTCCATGGATAGATCTGCCCTGAATCTGATGTCTTCCTTGTAGGTAAAGGACTGTTTTTCCCTTGCTGCTTTCAGGATTCTTTCCTTGTCTGTGTATTTTGTGAATTTGACTGTGATATGCATTGGTGATGGTTTTTGTTGAATTTAATGGGAGTTCTCTGTGCTTCTTGGATTTTGATACCTGTATCCTTCCCCAGATTAGGGAAGTTTTCAGTTATAATATGCTTGAATAAACCTTCTGCCTCCTTTTCTCTCTCTTCATCTTACGGGAATCCTATGATACAAATGTTATTCCATTTTAATAAGTCACTGAGTTCCCTAAGTCTACTTTCATGATCCATTATCTTTGTTTCCCTCTTCTTTTCAGCTTTATTATTTTCCATAATTTTTCTTCTATATCACTGATTCATTCCTCTTATTCATTCATTCTCGTTTTTATGGTCTCCATTTGTGTTTGCATCTCGGTTGTAGCATTTTTAATTTCAGCCTGGCTGGATTTTAGTTCTTTTACCTCTGCTGTAAGGGATTCTCTAGTGTCTTCTATGCTTTTTTTCAAGCCCAGCTAGTATCCTTATAATTGTTATTTTATCTCTGGCTGTCATTTCTTCCTGTTCTTTCCTTTGGTCACCCCTCCATCTTCCACAGGTCGTTTTTCTGGTTTATAGATGTTCAGCTTTGTTTTCCAAGACTTCTGATATATTTCATGGGTGTTCAGAATGATTTGATATTTATTTAGCTGTGTTGGAGTGAAGAGGCAGGCTTAGGGTCACCCTACACCTCTGGCATCTTACCTCTCACCACCACCCCCCTTTGTTCTTTCTATGCCTTCTTTTCCTTATCCTTATTTCACAGTCATATGCTAATATTTTACCTTTTTTCTACAGATCTTCATCTCTTTCTTCTCCAGTGGTAGCTGACCCTGACTACCGTCCAAGAAATAGATCTATGTTTTGCATTGTTGCCCTGAACATGACCTGTCTGTTATTGCCTATTGCTGTTTTTATAGCTTTAAAAATTGCACCAGTATTTGATGATTTTTTTAAATATGTAACAGCAGGGATACAGCAGTGAACAAAACAGGCAGCAATCCTTGTCCTCTTGAAGCTTACATTCTATTGGGGTTGAGGGTGGGAAAATGGATAATTTAAAAAGAGTGGAAAAATGTAGACAGGAGCTTTTGGGTTGTTGAATAATTCAAGGTGATGAGAGATGCTGCACCTTGAAGAAGGCATGGAAGCTCCATGCCACATACCATCCCTGTACCTTGCCCTATGCATCTCTTCCCTTTGGCAAAAAAATGAATTTACACACAGAGCTCATACCTTTCACAAAAACTAATTCAAAAAGGATCATAGATCTAAATGTAAAATGCAAAATTATAAGACTTTTAGAAAATAACATTGGATAAAATCTAGATGACTTTGGGTCTGTTGATATCTTTTTAGATAGAACACCAAATGCATGATTCATGAAAGGAATTATAAGTTGGACTTTTTTATAATTAAAAACTTCTGCTCTGTAAAGGACACTCTCAAGAGAAGAGGAGAGAAGACACAGACTGGGAGAAAATATTTGCAAAAGTTATACCTGATAAAGGACTGTTATCTAAAATATACAAAGAACTCCTAAAACTCAACAAGAAAACAAACAACCCGATTCAAAAATGAGCAAAAGATCTGAGCACACTCCTCAACAAAGATATATAGTTGATAAATAAGCATATGAAAAGCTGCTCAACGTCATACACCTCAGGGAACTGCAAATTTAAACAACAATGAGATATCACTACATACCTATTAGAATGGCAGAAATCGAAAACACTGACCACACTAAATGCTAGTGAACCTGTGGAGCAACAAGAACTCTCATTCATTGCTGATGGGAAAGCCAAATGGAACAACCACTTTGGAAGACAGTTTGGCAGTTTCTTACAGATCTAAACACATTCTTACCATATGATTCAACAGTCACTATCCTTGGTATTTTGTTAAATGAGTTGAAAATGTGTGTCCACACAAAAACCTGCACATAGTTGTTTATAGCAACTTAATCATAATTGCCAAAACTTAGAATTAACCAAGATGTCCTTCAGTGGAAAACTGAACTGGATAAATAAACTGTGCTACATCAATTTAATGGAATATTATTCAGTGCTAAAAAGAAAGAAGCTATCAAGTTACAAAGATATATGGAGGAAACTTAAATGCTTGTGGCTTAGTGAAGGAAGCCAATATGAAAAGGCAACATATTATTTAATCCCAACTGTAAGACCTTCTTGAAAAGGTGAAACTATGGAGACAATCTTTTTACTGTCAGTGCTTGTCAGAGGTTATAGGAGGTGAGAGATAAATAGTCTGAGATAGAGGATTTTTAGAACAGTGAAACTATTGTATTGTATGATACAATAATGGTAGATACATGTTGTTATGCATTTGTCCAAATGTACAGAAGGTACAATATGAAGAAACTCTAATGTAAACTATGGACTGTGGGTGATAATAATATGTCAATGTAGGTTCATCAGCTGTAACAAATGTACCACTCTGGTATGGGATGTTCATATTGGGGGAGGCTGTTCATCTCAGAGAGACAGGTGTTATTAGGTACCTCTCAGTTCTTTCCACTCAATTTTGCTGTGAACCTAAAACTCCTCTGACATATAGTCTGTTTAAAAAATACAGAATGCAGGGGCGCCTGGGTGGCTCAGTAGTTAAGCGTCTGCCTTCAGCTCAGGTCATGATCCCAGGGTCCTGGGATCGAGCCCCACATCAGGTTCCCTGCTCAGCGGGAAGCCTGCTTCTCCCTCTCCCACTCCTCCTGCTTGTGTTGCCTCTCTCGCTGTCTTGCTCGGTCAAATAAATAAATAAAATCTTTAAAAAAAATACGGAATGCATATTTTCTGCATGTCTTCTGACTATATTCTAATCTCACCTATTTTTTGACTTGTTGGCATGAGTGACTATGGAGTGTCCATACCCTACCATTTTTGTTGCCAATAACAGCAGTGGCCAAATGTTTTCCTTCTTGGCAATAATTATTCTCTCAACTTAGTCAGTGAGTGATTTTGTAAGATGTACTTAGGTTTCATAATAACTCAACAAGGCAGGTAGAGCATCTGATCTTTTCTCTGATAAAAAGAAACTGGTTTGCAAGAAGTTAAGTGACTTGTAGGTCACAGAGACTGTTGGAGGCAGAGTCAAATTAGATCGCTGATCCTCTTATTCCAGTGTTGGCCTCTTTCTCTAAGATTATACAGTAAGAAAACTTATAGTAAATTAATCTATTTCCTACATTCCCACAGCATTTGGTGTAATTTATAAAGTGCTTTTATTGTACACCAAAGAGTTGGAATGTTTAACAACTACATTCAGAAGAACTGGATGATAGTAGTACCTGAGCGTATTAGGATCCATGTGAGTTTTATGCAAGAGATGAGTCTTCTTAGGTCTAATCTGATATTCATGTTGCACTTTTTTTGAAAAGTTAACATTTCCTTCTCTTGAAGGACAACAGGAATTCTCAGAGTACTGAAAACAGAGGAAGCACAGCAGGGATATGTAAGTAGAGATGGGACATTCCCATACATCCGTCCATAATAACACAATTTAAAGACTAAAGTTTGAGCAATTGCTGACAAGGGAAGAGTATTTGACGCAACCAAGAAATGAAAAAATATTAGGAAGTGATGCCCAACTCTTAAGAAAATGGCCAACAGAATATCAATTGGATCAAACTGGAAACAATTCTCTTAGCAATACCAGCTAAGGGTTTTCACCATTTTTTCCCCCAATGGGGCAGAATTGATACTTGAAGCAGAACATCCAGTTTTCCTTAATAATAGGATATTAGTTAGGCACAGTCACCTGATTAAAGATGGTATTTCCCAGCCTCCTTGGAAGTTTTATGTGACCATGTGACTAAAGTCTAGCCAGTGGAAGGCAAGGGCGCACCTGGGTGGCTCAGTCAGTTGAGTGTCTGACTCTTGGTTTCAGCTCAGGTCATGATCTCAGGGTTGTGAGATTGAGCCCCACATGGGGCTCCCCACTCAGCAGAGAGTCTGCTTGATATTCTCTCCCTCTCCCTCTGCCCCTTCCTCCCACCCCTGCTTTCTCTCTCTTTCTCTCTCTAAAATAATGAGTAAATAAATCTTAAAAAAAATAAAGTCTGGCCAGTGGGTTGTTATTGGAAGTATGTGCAGGTTTCCTGTTGGGTCTGAAAAGGAAGGGGCTTGACTTCACTTCCCAGGCTAGAATGAAAAGGTGATAATGGGAGCTGGAGTAGCCATGTTGGACCTCAAGGTGAAGCCAGGTGTTAAGGATGGCAGAGCAATAAGATAGAAGTCCACCCACCTGTCTTTTATATGAGGGAGAAATAAACTTCTGTCTTCTTTAAGCCAGTATCATTTTTGGGCTATTATATCAACTGAAGCAGTTCCTAACTAAAATAGAAGTTAATGTAAAAACTATATTGTATTAATTGTAATTTGTTACATATTACTTTTCTAAAACTGACAATGGTAACCATGCATATTGTTCTCTATCCAGAGTATTATGTCATTCATTCTCTTTCTTTTTGTTGTTTTTATAATGTGAGAGTAATAGGACCTTCTATGTATTGTTATAGATCATTATTTAGATTGAGTGGACCTCCAAATGAGAAAGAGAGTGAAAGCAAGCATGCTCAAATGGTAATAGTAGTAAAAATCTGGTGCCTCGGGTGAACACATCAGATTCCAGTGCTCCGTATAGTATGGGGTGTTCCCAGGCCTGTTTTATTTAAGTGATCATTTTCAGGAATTTCCTCATTTAATTAAATCCTTGCTGTGTTATGCACATAGTTTAAATTTTAATGACATTTCTTAGATTTTATTTCCTTATATTTAAAATAAGGATAATACTGTTCAAAGTTCCCTCAAGCTCTGCTTGGTCCATATTGGGTTCTCCAGTAATGTTAGTGTCTTGTCATGAGCATACAAATATTCAGCACCCAATAGTAATACAAAAAAAAAAAAAAATTACAGAGGGGTAGCAACATTTTTTTTTTTCCCATTAGAGTCAGTTTATAGAAAAAGAATGCCAGGGAGAAGAGAAATGCTGGTTGCCAGGGCACAAATGCAATAGCATTTACACTTTGGTGGTAGAACCTTGAGCCAGGTATCCTTATCACAATAGGTTTTAATTTAGACTGCCAGTTCCATGAAAGGGAAGTAGGCACATTGTGGAAAAACTTTCCCATTTAACCTGCATCTATTTTGGATGTGTTAGAGCTGAAAGGACTAAGTATTTAAGCTGAGAATCTATTGATTTAAGCAGTACCATTCTCATATGTTCTTTTTCTTCCTACTGCTTTCTCATTATTCTTGCCTTTTTATTTGTTCTTCAGACCTCTGTTACTTAATGAGCTCACATCTTCATTGAATTCTCCACCAGGATGCTTATTTCCTGATCCAGGAAAGTTCATTAACATGTACAAATAATAGAGGCTCGAGGTAGAAATGTCCATAGCAATGGATTGGCTCCTTGTCATGTTTCACAGTCTTTTCTGTCCCTCACCTTTGTACTTCTTTTTGTCTTTAGGGAATGTTTGAGAAGTAGTCTGGGAAGTAAAAAAGGAAGAAAGAGCTAGAAGTTATTGTGTAAAGGTATAGGGTCCATCTGAATTTAAGAATGTAATTAAAGTTGCAACTTGAAAATCTTGATATATCTAACATTTTTAAAAGTATGTTTCCCACATTTTGAGATTTCATGTATTAGCAAAATTTTAAAAAATTTGAGGACTGGCACATAGTCATCAACCTTTTTTTTCTTTCCCCGAATGACTACAAGAACTGTAATCAGAGTGTACAATAAAACTTTCTCATCTGGAGGCATAGAAATTTCAGATTAGTTATAACAGAGAGGAGAGAATAGTAGGGTATTACCAACCCAAACTAATATACTAACCAAAAAAGTGAGAGAAAGATATAATCATAACATAATAAAGGACAGTCTTTTGAGTTGAGCAAATTTATCTCTATGAAAATCTCCAGATATGGGTCTTATTTATTTATTTAAAAATTTTAGCTGGAGGTTGATGAAACATCCCCATTAACCTATAACCAGATTATGGACAAACATCATGGATTGCAGGTGTAAACCACTCCAATTGAGACTCATTTGAGCCCGCTTTTCTTATTAGACATTTTTGCCCAATTACCCAGATTTGCATTCTTTCTGAGGCCCCACTCTTCTTCTTGGCCTGATCTTCAACTGGTGGCACATTTTGCCTTCTTACTTTCCAGGCTCCTTCTCTGTCCTTGAGATGCTAATAACGATGTGGAGTACCATCATGCTGTAGTTCAAGTGATCCATCAATTTAACCTTGCATCTCCCAAGAATATTTCCTGAGATACAGCCCCACTGAGCAAGGGTTTAAAGTCAGTTTTTACAAATCACTGTGATCGGTTACTTGCTAACGTAGGGGAAACTTGACAGCTGGGACAGAATGCTTCTGTGGGTAAAATGCAGTGGGGGAAGTGGCTGAAGCCATGCTTTTAAATGGAATCAATGTTGGTCAGCTGCTTCACCATCTTGTACCAACATTACACTGGTAGCTAGAACTCAGGTAGTTTATGATAAATACCTCTCCCAGGACCCCTCTCCTCCTGCAAATATTTTAAAGTAATATAAGAGCAGTAATCCCAAGGAACATTATTACTCAATAATAGAAATGTCATTTTGAAATTCTTTTTATATTTATCCCAGATAGTTAGCTGAAATTCCTTGTTGGAGAGCTACAACAAACAAAATTTAAGAAAATATTTGTTGTGATTTTGTTGCTAAAGAAATTAACATAACAAATGTGTAACTGTAATGTGATATTTATGCATTTTATTTACAATGCATCTTTAAAAAAAAAAAAAACCAGCAAGTGGCATTGCACTATACTTTCTTTTCTTGCTGTTCTTTTTTTGATATTAATCATTTAAATACTGTAAAAGCAGAATATTAGGGGCTTTGCTACTTTCCATTATAAGAATTATAATAATTAAAACAGAAAAAACAATTGTGATTATGGCAGACAAACACATCAAGACAAATCTCAGGATGAATTCCAGAAACATCAGGGAACACTTATATTGTTGCACTTGGAAACTTTATTCAGAGGAAAATTAATTCAGAAATTAGCTCTCCTTCAATCTTCCCTTAAAAGCAAAAACAGTAGTAAAAATGATGGCTTGGGCAATCCCAGACAAAATTTCCTTCTTGTGCCCAACTTAGAAATTTCTCATAGCCTTGCTTGCTGTTTTGCATCTAATAGCCAGGAAGTAGTTAACTATGTTGATTTCAAAGAGAATACTTCAAACATTATTCTCTCCTAACTATGGGGTTATAAAATTGAAGTAGCAATAACAACAAAGGTATTATTTAAACAGGAGGAGATACAATTTAAAAGATTTTATATTAATTTAGTTAATATTTATTGAGCGACTCACATGCTATTTTCATGGTTAATGGAGAGATGGATACATCTAATATATTACCACTCCCCTCATGAGCATGGACTGTTTTAGAGTTAATGATATTTTGCTTTATTATTCAATTGACACATATTTATTGAATATAGTACCCACATTCTTCTCGATTTTATAGAAGTGGCTCAGCTTGGGTCACTTGAAAGCACAGCTTGAAACAAAGACTTAGGCAGTTAGGTTATTTGGGGATTGATCTTATAGGTCAAGAGTGGCTGGAGTAGGGAGAAGGAAACAGTATTAGGAAGCTTACTGCTCTAGGCAGTCACTAAGGTATCCAATACAAGGGATATGGAGGAAGGAGATGTGGCATTTATAATGAAGTACTGAAGACATAAAATTACTACTCTAAAATTACAGTGAAGGACGTGGGCAGCCATATGCCTGTGGAGAAAACTGTTCCATGTATACCAGTGGTTCTCAACTGCGGTTGATTTGCACCACCTACAGGTGATACTTGACAATACCTGGAGACATTTTTGATCAAGATGGTGGGGAGAGGGGGTAGGGGGGGAAGGGAGAGGGATGGGGTGAGAGGGTACACTACTGGCATCTAGTGGGTAGGGGCCAGCGATATTGCTAAACATACTACAATGTTTATAATATATAGATACATCCAGCACAAAATGCCAATTATGTTGGCATTTATTGAGAGACTCCTCTTATGTATGTATGTATGTATGGCAATTATTGAGAGACTCCTCTTAAACACTGAAATGCCCCTGTCACCTGGGAATCTACTTAAAACGTAGACTGTCTTCAGAAGGTCCAGAGTGGAGCCTGATGTTCTGCTTTTTTTAACCAGCTCCTGGGTGATGCTGATGTTGCTGGTCTATGGACCATACTTTGAGTAACAGGACTATAGACAGTAGGTATGGTGGGAGATTAGAAAAGTGAGAGATTAATAACAAGTAGAGCAACTTTTCTAAGGGAAAAGTCCTTACACAAGGTGACATTCATGGTGGCTGAGATTTCTTGATGGGTAGTGAGAAAAAAAGTCAAGAGCAACATGGGTGAAGAAGTCAGGGTGACAATTTTTAGCATAAATAAATATGACCTAGGAAGAGAGACTGGAAAGAGATTAGGATTAAAAAAAAAAACCTGGCTGGGAAGGCTTGTTTCATCCTTAATGTTGCTCTGTGGCTGTGCAATCACACATCCTTTTGGGCTTCTGTTTCCTGATCGTAAAAAGACTACTTCACAGTATTGTGTTATATAGGTTCAAGCCAAGTGAAATTACGTAGGTACCTTTTGCACTTTCCGGATGTAATTTCTATGGCCAGCCTGCCTAGGTTTGAATCTTAGCTCTATTTCTTACTCTGTGACCTAGAACAATACTTTTCTGGTTTTTACAATTTTGGTAAACAATTCTACAAGTTTGGTAGAAAATTAGTTTCCTTATGGGATGGTGTTTTAACAAAACTACTGCTCATACAGAGTTAGCATTCATTCATTTCTTACTATGTGTCACTGTTCCAAGTGCTTTACATGTATGACGTTTTAAAGTTTCCCTTCATTACTGGATGCAGGTAATCACTGTGATCCCCATTTTACAGACAAGAAACTAAGGGTATGTAACTTGCCCAAGGGCATACAGGTAGTAAACAGCACAGCTGTGGTTCAAACACAGGCCTTCTGTCGCAGAGTATGTTTTTAGCCACTATATTACTGGTGTTTTCTTAAACATAGGCATTCCATGCCTCCATTTCTAGCTTTTGTTTCCTATAAGAATTTTGCTGTGTCAACTGGCTTACTCAAAAAGCTTTGGTATTTTCATATTTTCAGTTTACTAGAGAGGATTCAGCAAAGGGACTTCTTAACTTGTTGAGTCTTTGAAATTTTTCTGTCAAGGGGGAGGGACATCGCCCTGGACTCTTCTAGACTGATTGCTCTTTACTTGTATTTTTCACAGTCTTAAGAGTCCGTGGAAATTGGAGTAGGTATGTACAACCTCACCTCAATATTTCAGAATGCCTAATGTACACCATATATAGTTACCCCGTAAAATGTAGCCACCTGACTGCACAAATATCAAGGCTGCATGTTTTTGAATAGACTCCCAATATATGTATCCCATACAATTAACATAATAATAATGATAGTAATACTTCTTGAAGAAAGTTTGGGAACCACTGACCTATAATATTGTCCACCCAGTCATGAGTAGGTCAAACCCATTCACATATATGATGTTTCACTCTATGAAAATCTGTACTTTCATTAAACAGAATCTCCAGTTTTCCTGGCCCTTAGGCACCTTTTTGGCTCACCTGAGAAAACCCCCTAAGTTGACAACCTTTTTTAACTCAGGCCATCTCATACTCTGTCACACACTCTGCATGCCACCATCTCTACTTCCCTGGAAATGAGGAGTGCCTGGTTTTCTTGTCAGCGGCAGCGCTTGTGTTTGCGCAGAATGTGACATTGCTGATTTCCCATTTTTGATATTCTCTGAGGGGGGTGTGGGTGGGACAAGAACATATCCATTTTTTCTTTAAATGAACATGTCATAAAATCTGTCGTGACAGATTTTAAACAGGTCCCTGTAACTGGGTGAAATGAAATGACAATAAGGGAAGTCTGGACAGAAACACATCGGCCCCATGAATTTCTTTCCATCAGCTGCCTTTGTCTTTCCCACTGAGTTGAAATGTTTCTCCCACGGAGCCTGTGATGCTTGCCGCACAGAAGGTCTCTGGCACTCCAAAGCAATACCCTCCAACAGCCTCCAGTCCCTAAAGAAGAGGCAATTATAACCCCTCTTTCCTGGGAGGTGTCAGTCATAAAGGCAAAGGAGCCTTTGGAGATGGGTTGGAGGGTGTCAGTCATTCAAAGAATAAACTCTGGCATTGAACAAATGGTGCATTCCTGCATGCAGAGCCAGCAGGCAGCTCCTGGCTACAAACTCTTTTGCAGGGATGAAAGTCTTCCTAGTGGAGTTCTAGCAATTATAAATATTTCATGCCTGTGCTCGAATAAAAAGTTGCCATGGGAAGGCTGGCTTGAAGATATATTACTGTATTTCCAAATTAAAGTTTTTCATTAGCTTGTCCTTCTCTGTCCCATTCTCACCCAAGTCAGAAACTCCAACTGCAAGTATTCTTTAGACATTACGGTTCCTATCTTAGGTATCTTCTCTATTGAGATCTGTCAGCTCTGCCTTCTGAGTCCTGCTAACGATATGTCACCCACTAATAGGAGAGGAAGCAGAAACTACTGTATCTTACGAAGTTTTTAGAAGTATTTGTGGAAATCAAGTTGTATTAGTGATCTATTATTGCATAATTATCCCAAAACTAATTGGCTTGAAAAATAGTGAATATTCTCATACTTTCATACTTCGTTTGAAGACTGAAGACTGGAATCAACTGGAGGCTTATTTACTTACCTGTCCCGCAGTTGATGCTGGCATTTGGCCGAGAAGTTGGCTAGGCTGAACATATGGCTTCAGCTTTCTCCCAACAATCCAGGTGGCTGGATTTCAAGGGAAAGTGTCTCAAGAGAGATCCTGATTTTTATAACCTATGGAAGTCATACAGGGTCACTACTGTCACATCCTATTGGTTAATGCAGTTATAAATGTCTGCCCAAGTTCAAGGGAAACTTGACATGAAGATATGTCAATAGCGCATTGTAAGAAGATCCTATGGGAAGACCACACGTTATTGGTGAGCTCTTCTTTACAAAATACAATCTGTTTCTCAAGTGCAGTTGAGAAAAATTTAAACTAACTAGCACTTTGGGAGTATTGTCTATGCTTCCTAGTTGTTTGGCCACATAAATCATAAACTGATGGGAACTTCTCAGTTGTTATAATCTATCATATCTACATAATGATATGTAATATCTCAGTTGCTTTTATACTTAGTATTTGTTTTAAGCATCATTTGAAGTTGATAAGTCAGGAGTATTTACCTCCACATTACGAATAAAGATACTGGAGGCTCAAAGAAATATAAATATCTTAAAATAACCCAGGTATTTAATGGCAGATTTGGGATCAGAACACAGCTTCTCTAATTCCTTGACCATGTGCTTTTCATCAGAATTTATAACATCTACAATTTGTAACAATTTGTACTTAAATTTCAACATATATACTTTAAAATATCATGTGTCTCACATGATCTATATAAGAGACGATTGCCTTTTTGTTTTGTCCTTCAATAAAATTTATACATTTATAATGTCTTGATTACAGGTACGTCTTACTTTTCTTGCTACTTTGAATGGTATTTTAAAATATTGTGGTTTCTGATTGGTTGTTGTTAGTTTATAAAACTCCCAATGTTTTTCTTGTACAGATCTTTTATACAATATTCCTGCTGAGTTTTTCTACCTTCTTCAGTAAGACATTTAGCTTATTGATTTTCATCTTTCCTCTTTTCTTAATGTATGCATTTAATGCCATGTGTTTCCCTTTATTATTGCTTTAGTTACATCCCACAAGTCAGATATTTAGTGATTTTACTCAGTTCTGTATATTATAGTTTCCATTATGAACTCTTCCTGAAAACAGTGTATTTTTTTGACAATATATCAACAAGTTTACTCCATAGTGATATAATACAAGTTTTATATGCAACACACTGACTTTGATATTACAGAATTTAACATGTTTTATAACTATCTTGTGGTGTTACTCTTTGCTTATCTGTTCTGTGTTGCACCAACAGACCCCTTTTTTCCCATAGCTTTTTACTATTACTTATACAGTTTCTTTCCCTTAGACAAGGTGAAAGAGCTCAAGTTCACACCCATGAAAAAAATGTTAACCCAAACTTAAGTTTCAGCATATTTTAACATTAGAAATAGGGTCTACGCAACACTACTTTTACCTGAATAGTACTATACAAGGTTACGGTGTTGACCAAAAGAAGACACAGGTTTCTCATTAAACTTTTGTTTTAATGGGTCTCAAAATTCTGTGACAGACTTTTGGCCAAGTTGTTTCCATTAAAAATTACTGATTTGAAAAACTAATAACTTAAAACTGCCACACACACACATACACAAATGGTCCACAAAACATTCTCCTTCCCTTCTGAAGGTTTTACGATGCATTATCATTAACCAGTCTTCTACTATTAAACTTAAATGGTCAATTGACACAAACAGTTCTGAGACCGTTCTTCCACCACTGAATAAGACTGGGGTGGCAGGTAATAGGGATAATATTCATTTAGCCTTCTGAGCTTTCTGGGCAGACTCGGTGACTTTGCCAGCTCCAGCTGCCTTCTTGTCCACTGCTTTGATGACACCCACAGCAGCCATCTGTCTCATGTCCCAAACAGCAAAACGGCCCAGAGGAGGAGAGTCAGAGAAGCTCTCCACACACATAGCCTTGCCAGGAACCATATCAACAATGGCAGCATCACCAGATTTCAAGAACTTGGGACCATCTTCCAGCTTTTTTCCAGAACGACGATCTATCTTCTCCTTCAGCTCAGCAAACTTGCAAGCATTTTGAGCTATGTGACAATCCAGCACAGGAGCATATCCAGCACTGATTTGGCTTGGATGGTTCAGGATAATCGCCTGAGCCGTGAGCCCAGCTGCTTCCATGGGTGGGTCATTTTTGCTGTCACCAGCTACATTGCCACAACGAACATCTTTGACAGATACGTTCTTGACATTGAAGCCCACATTGTCCCCAGGAAGAGCCTCACTCAAAGCTTCATGGTGCATTTGAACAGACTTTACTTCACTTGTAACAATGACTGGAGCAAAGGTGACCACCATCCCAGGTTTAAGAACACCAGTCTCCACTCGGCCCACAGGGACAGTACCAATACCACCAATTTTGTAGACGTCCTGGTGAGGCAGACGCAAGGGCTTGTCAGTTGGACGAGTTGGTGGCAGGATGCAATCCAGAGCTTCAAGCAGTGTGGTTCCACTGGCATTCCCATCTTTACGGGTGACCTTCCATCCCTTGAACCAAGGCATGTCAGCACTTGGCTCCAGCATGTTGTCACCATTCCAACCAGAAATTAGCACAAATGCTACTCTGTCGGGGTTGTAGCCAATTTTCTTAATGTAGGTGCTGACTTCCTTAACGATTTCCTCATATCTCTTCTGGCTGTAGGGTGGCTCAGTGACATCCATCTTGTTAACCCCAACAATTAGTTGTTTTACACCCCGTGTGTAAGCCAGAAGGGCATGATCATGGGTCTGCCCATTCTTGGAGATACCGGCTTCAAATTCACCAACACGAGCAGCAACAATCAGGACAGCACAGTCAGCCTGAGATGTGCCTGTAATCATGTTTTTGATAAAGTCTGTGTCCTGGGGCATCAGTGATGGTCACATAATACTTGCTGGTCTTGAATCTCCACAGGGAGATATCAATGGTGATACCACGTTCACATTCAGCTTTCAGTTTATCCAAGACACAGGGTTGGGGTGCTGACAGCCCCAACCTTTCACCTTTGAAAATCTAGGTATAATTTTTGACTCCCCAAAAACTTAACTGCTAATAGCCTACTGATGACTGGAAGCCTTACCAATAACATAAATGATGATTAACACATATTTTGTATATGTATTATATACCACATTCTTACAATAAAGTAAGCTAGAGAAAAGAAAGTTTTATTAAGACAATCATAAGGACATAGTACTATACTGTATCTATTAAAAAAATTCCACATATAAGTAGACCCACACAGTGCAAACCTGTGTTGTTCAAGGGTCAATAGTATATTCTTCAGTGTTTTGGGTGTAATATTTTATAAATCTCAATTATGTCTGGTTGGTTGAAAGTATTTAGATATTTTATATTATTTTGATTTTTATCCATTTGTTTTTTAAATTATTGAAAGCAGGATGTTAAAATCTCTAACTATGATTGTGGGTTTCTCTGTATTTTCCTTGAATTCTGTCAGTTTTCCTAGTCTAATTCCCTGTTACCATATTGCTATTGTATAATATAGGCTGCTGGGTGTCTTGCCTCTGAAATGAATTTTATTCCTACTACCACCCCCTTGCTAAACCTACACCACATAATCTGTTTTGTTATGAAATTATTACATGTCAAGGTACCAATTTCTCTATGAGCCCAAGTAGGCTAAGTATTTTTACACTCCAAAAATTGCAGTGATTTAAGGTTTATTTTATGCTCCTGTCACAGTCCAATGTGTGTTGCCATAGAAAGGGTTCTTGTCCACCCAGTCGTTCAGGAGATTGGCTTTTTCTTTGAGTATCTTCTCACTTCTTCATTACTTCAGGGTCACCAGTGGATTTCTTGAATCTGGTTAACAAAAGAGAGAAAAGAATGAGTAGTATTGCGGACAAGTGTTTTGGGGTGTGGGCCTTGAAAAGGTGTATTTCCCTTTACCTGTATTCCATTGGAACTCAGTTACCCAGCCATTCTAATTGAAGGAAAAAGCTGAGGAATGTGGACTGGTTGTGTGACCAGGAAGAGAAGGAAATGCATTTTGGTGCTATGTAGCATTACCTCTACCACATACTCCAGTTCCACCAAGATCCGCTCCATAGAGTGTTTAAGTTACACAATACAACATTTTGTTTCATTCTAAGTACTGAAACAAAAGTAAAGTTTAGTATAGTGGGTTGCATAATATATTGAATTTCTGCTCACATAAAATACCATGTCTTCTGTTACCTTGGTTGAGAATGATTATTCTCATCTTTGTCATTTTATGGTTTTGGCTTTGAAAATTGGTTAAAATATTTACTATGGTCCTTCAAACAGTAAAGAAGCTGTGGATTCATTTTTTTCTTTCCCTGTAGGTGGTGAACTCCTTGAGGTAACAGAATTATGTGTTATTAATCTTTGTATCCCCAAATGTGCCTAGCGCAGGGTTTCACCTTTGGTTCATAGGCAAGAACACATGTCTGTTGAGCTGAATTGAGAGAAAATGATAACTCAAGGAGCTATCAAGAAATTTGCAGACTTTCCATTTTTATCATTTAATCTCCTTATTTTATTGTTCTAGAAACTGAGGATCAGAGAAATTATATGCCATAACCATGCTTATGTAGCTAGTGAAATATCTAAACCAGAACTAAAACCCAGTTGTTCTGATTGGTAGTTGGAATTGTTTTTTACCTAACGAATTTGACCATGATTGTTGCTTCTCAGTTGAGGTATAACAATAAAAATTACATGTTTAAAAATTAAAACTTTTGTTGAAAACACCTCTGTTAAAAAAAACTGTTATAGCATTTTCATAATAACATTTATTAATGTCACTTGTATGCCCCCAAAGTATGTTTGTGTATAGCTTTTTGAAGATTATTTTCATTTTGGCACACTGGCAGATAGGAAAAATATGTGCCAAAAAAGGGCAGCATGATATTATCTTGGAAACAAAGAAGCATAAATTATGTGCATCAGGCATAAACTGAAGCTTAATTATTACACTTGAGAAAAAACATATTACATGAATTATTAAAATAATTTCCTTATCTGGTTATCAGAGTTAGAACTGAATCTCATGTTTTTTTTTTTCTTCAAGACAATATGTAATGGACAGAAATTACTGAAATAAGTTAGCCATTTCACTTTCACTTAATGTGGTGGTTAATTTTAACTTGACTGGGCCACAAGGTGCCCAGACATTTGATCAAATATTTTTCTGAGTATGTCTGTGAAGGTGTTTCCAGATGAGATTAAAATTTGAATAAGTGGACTGAGTAAAGCAGATTGCTCATCCTAATGTGGATGGTCCCCATCCAGTCAGTTGAAAGCCTGGATAGAACAAAAAGGCTGACCCTCCCTTGAGTAGTAGGGAATTCCTCCTGCTTGACTATTTTCAGGCTGGGACATAATTTTTTTTCCTGTTTTTGGACTTAAAACACTGGCTCTTCCTGGATCTTAAGCCTACTGGCCTCTGGACCAGATCTACACCATGTTCTCAGGCCTCTGGACTTGGACAGGACTATACCAGCAGCTCTTCTGGGTCTCCACCTTGCCAAATGCATATCTTGGGACTTGTTAGCCTCTATAATCAGATGGGCCAATCCTATCTGTCTATCTATCTATCTATCTATCTATCTATCTGTCATCTATCTTTCTCAGGGTTTCAGGGTTTTCCAGAGAAAGAACCAATTGGACGTGTGTGTGTGTGTGTGTGTGTGTGTGTGTGTGTGTGTATGTGTATCAATTATAATTAATAATTATAGCTGTGA
The DNA here is from genome assembly GCF_037043125.1 of Eumetopias jubatus. Classification (NCBI taxonomy): domain Eukaryota; kingdom Metazoa; phylum Chordata; class Mammalia; order Carnivora; family Otariidae; genus Eumetopias; species Eumetopias jubatus. Next base: position 51,226,873 of record NW_028274821.1, on the reverse strand, counting down.
ACACTTTGTTTACCCATCAAGCAGTGACAAGAGGGGCAACAAATCTAGGTTTGCTCAGATAACAAAGGGTTAATTGAACCTTTTTAGATAAATACATATGGAGAAATTATGATTGGGGTGCTTCCAAAAATAGCAGTGCTCATGTTTAGAATTCTAAATAAAAATATAATTACTAAGTAATTCCTCTTGATTAGCACCTCTGTTCTCATGATGAGCTAGGATTCTGTGATAATGTTAGAAGAATGATACTTAGTCAAAAGTTCAAGTGATATGCCACAAGTATAAGCAGTACAATCCGGATCTCTTCAATTAATATGTCTAACAGCAGGTGGGAGGTTATTTTTCTCCTCAGAAATAGAATAAAGGCTTTCCTGATTATAAAACTGATTGTTTTCTTAACAGCATATCCAAAACAAAAACCTTACACTGATGGCCCTAATGTCTAGTGTTTTATTCTTCCATATATCATGTTGAGAAAGTTACTGATAAATAACCCCTTTCCAATAAGAAAACTCGATTGTCTTGTGTTTTATAGCAAGGAGTTATCTCAGTTACTCATGAGCAACAAATATTCTCAGTCCATTAAGAGAAAATCACCATGTTCAAGCCATGTTGTTGAGTTTGCATGTGTGTTTTTCCCAACTCCAAGTGACTGTGACTTGGATTAACACTGACATTAGCATTTTAGCATAGATAGACCTAAGCATAATGGAGAATCTATTGATTAGCCCGAGGGTATGACTGAAATTTTTTTTAAAGGCTCGGTCAGCCCTAGCTTTATTGTGTCCTGTTATGGACAGAATGAAGAGACTCAGCATGCTATTTCGAAGGTCGAGGCTTATCTGATTTCAGTACATCTTTACCTCTGACAATTAATGGCAACTTAATAGAAGAGAGCTTTTCCTTTTCTTTTGTTTTTTCTTTTCTTTTCTTTTTCTTCCCTTGCCTTGCCTTCCCCTGCCTACCCCGGATTTCCCTGGCCCTCCCCTCCCCCTCCCCTCCCCTCTCCCTCCCCTCCCCTCTCTCCCTCCCCTCCCCTTCCTCCCTCCTCCTCCCCTCCCTCCCCTCCCCTCCTTTCCCCTCCCTTCCCCTCCCCTCCCCTCCCTTCCCTCCTCCCTTCCCTTCCCCTCCCCTCCCCTTTGAAAGATGAAATGTAACAGGTGAGATTTGCTGTTTTGAAGCTCTTTGCTTGTGTGCGTGCTCAAGCCTATACAGAAGCTTCTGAAGGCGAAGAGCTAATGTCTTACTGCCTTGAAGAATCAGTGAACAGAGTCTGAGGCTAGAAAAATAGCCTTAAAGTTAGGGAGAAATCCTGGAAGGAAGAGATACAAAGTGACTTAGGCCCTAAAACTGCATGAAAATCCACCAAAATACTTAGTGCTAATCTGGCTAAATTGTCTGGCATTCTTGGGGAAAAATCTGTGGGGCCCAACAAAACAACAACAAATGACAGACAAACAAATGAAAAAACACAGCCTCTGGAAGTTGAAAGAAGTATGCAGAAATCTCAGATTATGGTCTCCCCCAGTGGACAGAATTTGGAGTTGGAATCTAGGCAAGTTACCTGGTTCTAGAAGAAAAAATTATCACTCATCACAGTAACATTGCAATATCTAGTTTCTACAACTTATTATCCATAATATATGGTATATGAAGAAAATAAATGTGACCTATACTCAAGAAAAAGCAGGTAGTATAAATTGATCTTTCAATAACCTGGATGATACGATTAGCAGAAAAGGACTTTAAAGCAGCCAGTATAAATATTTTTAAGGACATAAAGGAAGACATATGTGTAATGAATAAAATGATGCAGAATCTCAGCAAAGGAATAAAAACTAAATAAAAAGGATATCCTAGAGCTTAAATATACAACTGCTATATATAATAACTACATTTTGAAGATAACAAAGAAAAAGAGTACCTATATTTGAAGATGGATTCGTAGAAATTATCAATGTGAATAGAAAAAGGATTGAGATAAAAGGAATAGAGCCTTAGAGATATGTAATCAATACTAAGTGGTCTGACATATGGGAAACTGGAGTTCCAGAAGGAGAGGAGAAAGATAATAGGATTAAAAAATAGGATATAAGTCCTACATTGTAGGGCCTGAGTCTATCTTGTTCTCAGTTGTACCCCTGGTACCCAGGATACTATAAGTATGGTGCAAGTACATATTTAATCATTATTAACACTTTCATGAGTACATATTTAGCTACAGGGACTGAGCAAATACATTGTCTAAGTACTTGCTTTATAAAATCATGGTGAATAATTAGGTGAATATATATGTAGGGATCCTGGGGTGGTGGGTGGGGTCCTGTAATGTCTGACTCTTCAGAATATAAAAGTGGAAATATTGGGTGCTGTGGAGAATTCTTTTGGTTAATTTCATGATTCTAAATCATTGACTTCTCTGTTTTTATTTGATTTTCCAGTGATCAGCTTTATTTTTTCTCTCATGTTCTATTTCTGAGGCCTACGCTGCATGCCAAAATAGAAGCGTACCATTAATTATTGAGTAGCCTTAGCAATCTGGTCACTAGAGTGACATTCAAATTGCACCAAGTTGACATGCTTGACACTTGGGTCAAGGACTTACAAAACAAAATGAGGTTAAATATGGAGCAGGGACACTGTGTAAGAACAGAGATGATAGGAAAAGGAACCAAATATGATGACTCACTGTCTTCACAGTACAGACCTGGGGTCCTTACTTAGATAAATTTCAGGAGTTATTGTTTAAGCTCTGGATATTTCAAGGTGCATGTATGTGAGCCCTGGAAAGATATAATGAATCTTAGAGGCTTGTTTCTCCTAACTCTGGGCAAAACTAAAACTGAGGGTAATGATAGACCATATAAATATATGGTCTTTTTAATGGTGCTCAGATGAATATAGGATAAGTGAAAGTGTTGGAGGGAAGGCACACATTTGCAGGAAAGAAGAGGAATAATAATTTTGTGAAGGGAAGTGCTTTTGTTTTTGTTTTTGATGAGTTCATACATTTGTGGGGCAGTTCTTTTCAGATCCACTCTAATGAAAAATTAAAATAAACTCCAATATTTTGTGATGCATTTTGTGTGCAGGAAAGAAAGTGAGGGAAAGAAAAATTTCACCATGGTAGAGGGAAAATAATACTTAAAGTCACGTGACCTAGGTACATACCTGTCTTTCCCCTAATCAAAAACTTTGAGTAAGACTTTGGGTAATCATATCCTTTCTTTAAACTTACATTCCTCATGTATAACATAAGAGTCTCTTTAGTTTCTCTTTCAGTTTTGTGAAAGAGGCAAAAGAAAAACATATTACAAGTGTCGGCAGTTATTTTCCGTAGAGAGAACCATGTAATTACCTCAAGGACTACTTCTGCTCTATGTGCCCACCAATACCACTATTATATATTTAAGCAAAAACATACATGGCTAAGGCATAGACTTCTTTGGGTAATCCTGTAATTATCTGGTAAACTGAAAATTTGAGGAAGAAGTAAAAGTATTTTTAATAATAGGTAGCCTAAGGAACTTGAGGAGATACTGGGGAATTTCTTTTCCCTTTCACTCTACTGCTGTGTTGTTTCTTTAAAGGCATGAATCCTTATTTATTCATTCTACAAATATTTATTGATCACCTACTACATACTAGGTACTGTTTTAAGAGGTGTAAATAGAACAGAAATCCTTGCCCACATGACACTTGTAATTTGAGACATTCCCTTTTGTGACCAGTCCCTGTGTAAGTTACTAGTTGATCCTCACTGTTTTTAAAGGAGAATAAATTCCAGTATTAAAACAAATGGGAGGAAATGTTCAGTATTGAATAAAGAAACATTCTGCCTGGGAAATAAAATGGCAGCAGACAAATGTGCCTGCAAGGAACCGGAGAGGACAGAATTCTACAAGTCCTGCATCACATTTTGTCCCTGCAGGTGGAAAGAGCCAACACATTCAAAGCCAGATCCATCCAAAGTCACCCATTTTTATATAAAGCCATCTAGCCCAGACACAACCATCATATGTTACAATTTTCCCTGCCAAAAAACTAATTGGCTCAGGCTGACTTTGAATTCATCCCAGATTTATACAAAACTTGCTGCAAGGTTTGTCTACCTCAAGAAAACTTTTGATAAACCCAGTTCCAGGTTTCAGATTTTTACAAAAACCTGAAACCAAGCAAGATTTTCTTGGTTTCCTCTTTGGTGCAGAGGTACTGCAAACTCTAATTATGAGGCCTCAAGGGAACACAAGGAAAGACAGACACAAAAGGAAATATTTCTGAGACAGGTAATTAAGGAGAAAAAAACACATCAGGAAAACAAGTAGGAATGAGTAGCTTGGATGAAATTGTAAAATTATTAATAATATATTTATTTTTAAAAATGTTTATATGGTTTAATTCCATTTAACAGGTCTGCATTTCTGGAGGCATTTTATTGTTAAAAGTTAGGAATTTTCAGAATGAAGGCCAAACCTATACAGAGGATGATCCATAAATAGAAAATACAGATCAAAGCACTCTCTCTTCCACCCTCAACCCTGTAACGTTTCATATTTCCCCCTTTTCACTGACATTCAAAGATGAGTTAGCATAAAATGGAAAAATATTTCATTTGGAAATGGTGTTTGAGTCATATATAGAGCATACCACACAGTTGAGGTTTAAATGATCAAATTACTTTGCCTTTGGGTGGCTTAATCAACAAAATCAGTCCTGATATTTGATTTCAGGTTTTTTATTCAAAATGTGCTAAGTAATCAGATCGTGTTGTTAAATTTTCCCTCATCCATTCTTAGTCTTAGGTCAAGGTACATCAAGAGAATTGACTCTGATGGCTTTTGTTCTTGACTTGGACTTTATAAGATTTTTTAAATTTGAGGGCAATTGAACTGTTTTTATTTTTAAGTCAGGGAAGCCTATTTCCTGTAAGTGTTGTTTTGATACTGAAGATCCTTTCTATTGAAATGTAAACATCTGTGAATATGTTATTTCATTAATGAAGTAGATCTGCCCTACCCTAGGAGGTATATAAACTCAAGGATTTATTCACTTAACACAATATGAGAACAGTGCTAGAACATAAAGCCAGACGACAGATTATGTTGAACATATACATGGTTTAAACAAAATTTAAAGAGGGTAAGAATGGGTAGTATAACTGAGGATGGTTGAAGTTTAGCTGGGTGGTTAAGGATACATAGGGCTTGGAAGGGAGTGATTAAGATGCTAAGTCAAGAAAATGGTAGGATTAAAAGAAAGAATTAAGGAGGAAGACAAATTGATAAGAATGTATTTACTGAAGTTATTTTCTCTTGCTTAGGATGTGTCTGAATTGTCCAATAGACTACATTTGATACATTTGGTAAGATAGGGGGATTCATTGTTGGTTTGACAGCAAAGCGTGAAAAATTAGTAGTCACTTTGTCTTTGTTTTGTGGTTTGTTTTTTTTGGGGGGGGGTTTATTATTATGTTCAATTAGCCAACATATAGTACATCATTTGTTTTTGATGTAGTGTTCAGTGATTCATTAGTTGTGTATAACACCCAGTGCTAGTCACATCACATGCCCTCCTTAATGCCCATCCCCTGGTTACCCCATCCCCCCACCCCCCTCCCTTCTGCAACCCTCTGTTTGTTTCCCCGGAGTCCAGAGTCTCTCATGGTTTGTTTTGCTTATCTTTTAAAAAATCACGTGTGATTTTGGGGCACCCGGATGGCTCAGTCAGTTGAGCGTCTGACTCTTGGTTTTGGCTGGGGTCATGATCTCAAGGTCGTTAGATCGAGCCTCGCATGGGGCTCTGGGCTCAGCATAGAGTCTGCTTGAGATTCTTTCCCCCACCCGGCACTCTCTCTGTCTCAAATAAATAAATAAATCTTAAAAAAAATAAAAATTACATGTGATTTTTGATGATAAATACCAATGAGAGACAGATGGAGTCAGAAGAGAAATGTAACAGGCAGTAAAGAGCACTGTCCACATTTAAAGTGCTTCTAGTAAGTAATGGCTGTGTGGCCATAGACGATTCATTTTATCCTTCATATGAAAGCATGGACATAATAGTGGCACAAACCTCATAGGATTTTTTCAGAGGAATTAAGTTGTTAATAGATGTACAATCCTACATTGTGTTTATAGAATCTACCTATATCTTAGTTATTGTAATTAAATCCTTATCCTGAATCAAATAACTTGGTTTTAGTTGTTACAGCTATCTGCCCTTGAGCAAGTCACTTAACCTCTTGATCTCTCTTCTCTCAACAGTAAAATAAGGATGGTAGTAGTAGTACCTACTGCAGGGAGGCTCAAAGAATTAATGTATGTGGCAGCACATTGTAAATGACAAAGCACTCTCCCAATATGTATTTTCCACTGCTATTGGCTTATTGACCTTGGCATCTATAACTTCCTCTTGGGCAGTGGGAAAGAGGAAGGTAAATGGATTAAATAAGGATAAGACAACAAAAAGTTATATATACATATATTTTATAAAGTAATATTATTTAGCTACGAGAAAGAAGGATATCCTGCCATTTGCAACACCATGGATGAAACTTGAGGGCATTATGTTAAGTGAAACAAGCCAGACCAAGAAGACGAATACTCTGCATGGCATCATAGAAATAGTGCAGAAGAGTTGGAAAAGTGGTTGCCAGGGGGTGGGGGAAATAGGGTGAGGTTGGTAAAAGGATACAAACTTTCAGTTATAAAATGAATAAGGTCTGAGGATCTTATGTATAACATGGTGACTATAGTTGATAACACCTTACTATATAATTGAAATTTGCTAAAAGAATAGAATTGAAATATTCTCGTATATATACATGTATATCATACATGTTCTTGTATATATATATATATATATACATATATATGTATATGTGGTAACGGATGTGTTAACTAGACGGGAGGATGGGAGGAATCCTTTGACAGTGTATACAAATCTCAAATCATCACGGAGTACACATCAAATGTTTTACCATTTTATATGTCAACTATACCTCAATAAACCTGAAAAATAAATTATTAAGGATAAATGCCACAAGAACAAATCTTGAAACATACCAAAGTTTATTACAGCTGAGATAAAATTATAATGTAGTGATACAAAAGTAATGAGCCAATACCAATATTATCAATTTACAGATGTATCTCTCCCATTTGATCATAAAATTATTGAGAACACAGACTGTTTTTTCCTCAATTTTGTTTCCTAAAGTTCAATCCAAGCCCTGGCATATAATAAAGATTCTATAGTATTGAATGGCTAAAATATAAACCATGAAGTAATGAAGATAATTTATATTTGCAGTACATAATAGTAGATGTTATGGCAGTCTGACTAAATAATCTTATTTTCTTTCCTTTTTTAATGAAAATCATAAAATAATCAATTTTATAGATTAGTTTCTAAGGAACCTCTCACAGACTACTTTTAAGAAAGAAGTGCACTCATTCTTAGGCAGCAAAGGATAGTGTTCTCTGTGTTGTTGTTTTTTTTTTTCCTTTTCCCGCCTTTTTGCATACTGCCTAGTCTTAGGTGATAGATCCTGATCTGCAAAGTTGGGCCTCAGCTCATATTTTTTGTCAGAATATTCATAATTTTTATTACATAGTTAATCCTTTTTTCCTGCAGAAAATATGGAGACCCATATATAATAAAAATAAGTCAGCACTGTTTATTTTAAGTAATTCTCTACTCTTCCATTTCTACTTTAAAAAATTTTAAGTCTTTTTTATCACACTAAGGACATTAATATTTTAAAAGAAGCACAAACTTTCCATCAAAGGGACAAATCTGAATTCTTTACTAGATTTTTTTTTTTTTTGCTTATAAATAACTCTCTGTCCTCTTGAATAATGGAATTATTTGATGCACCCTCACCTCAAATCTTGTTTGAAGGTGAGCCTCACTTGTTTACTCTAGTCATTGCTGCAAATAGCTACTTCTAGCATTATTACTGCAGTTGTATTGTTTTTACTTGGCTTTCATTTTCCATGTATAATAACGATAATATAAAATGTTCACATCATGTTTACTGTGTATCTGCCACAAGTTTTGATCACTTACATTTACTCATTTACACTTCATAAGAAGCTCATCTTAAAGATACTCTTAACATCCTCATTTTTAGCTAAGGTAACTAGTCACAGGGAGGATAATAATTCGCCCAAGATCACATAGTAAGTGGTGGAGCTTAGATCAAGACCCACGTAGTCTTCCTCTAGAATCTGTGCTTTTTCTCATTATGGGAATCTGAAGTTTGAAAATCCCAAATTAAGACATGAATCAGCATGTATTAATTTACTCATAGGTACAGTAGGGAAGCATATTTGCATTCAGGACCCTCCCCCCAAATTAGGAATACAGGGTCACGGTGACTAGGCCATATCACCTTCCTCAAAACCAAGTCTTAATTCCAAGGTCTGCCATGGTATAGCTTTCCTAGTTCAGCAGACAGAAGTGATAAAGGATGGATGAAGAGAGTCATTGCTTGGATTTAGCAAAAATTACTTCAATTTTTTTTATCATATCAGGTATCTAGTGATTTTGAAAAGTAGAGTGTTTATTTCAAATAAAAGTGATTTTAAGAGATTTTAAAAAGACAGTCAAGAGCACAGATACTGTTACTATATAAAAATGATGCATTTTAGATCTGAGGTACTCTCAGTTGGGGACTAAATAATTCAAAGGACTTCCTTTTTTAGTGTTTAATATATGTTTCTGCCAATTCACTAAGCAGAGATAAGCAATTCTTTTATTTGCATGTGATTATTTGGGGTTGAAATTTCAGCTAAAATTGAGGCATTCAAATTTGGCTCATCCACGATGACACCCTGAAGTCAGGTTTTTGTTATCAAAATGCTTGCAGGAAAGCCTCAGGGTTGGAAAAGAATGTCTAATATTTCTATTTTATATTGTCTAGTATTTTTTCTCTGTTTTTTTTCCTTTTGCCTACAAATAACTTTCTGTCTTCAGTATAATTAATGAAAAATATCGAGTGATAATCTTCTTCAGACTGGGGATTGAATAATAATAGCATAGAAGGAGAGTAGGTTCAACTTAAGTTGGATATAAAACAAAGCCCATTTAAAGTAAAACTTGTTCTCTAAACTAAATTGGCTTTGTAAGGGGTAGTGGTTTGTTCTCTCTCTTCATGCATGTACAAGCTTGGAGTTATGAGAAGGATGTAAAAAGTTTCCAAGTTTTGCCCCTTTCTACAATGCTATGTTCTCTCTTCTTTGCTGGTTCATTTTTACTTGTCCTTTAAATTTTTGCTTCAAGTTATCATCCCTGGGAAGACTTTCTTGATTCTGTTTTGTCACTTTTCCCCAAGCTTCCAAAACACCCTGATAGCTCTATCATTGTATTTATCCCATTGACTTGGAATCATCCGCTTACCCATATACTCTCATACACTTGAACGTTACGTCTTCAAGGATGAAGGTTAAGTCTTATTTATCTTTGTAGCTCAATGTTTAGTGCGACATGGACATTCTATAAATGTTGACATAAATTTAAAAGCTACATTGGTACTGTTAGTCATGCAGCAGTGGTCAAAATCAAGTTATACTTCTTTTTAGACTTTATTTTCTTCAACAAATTGTTTATTACTTATCAGACTTTTTAGAGCATGATGGGACTTGTTTAGCCTGGTTCCCTGGTGTGAAATTCAGAGCTTGTGCAATTTAAGCATATCTTTGCAAATATAAGCTTATTTGCATAAGTTTAGGTAACAAATGACAATTGGCCTTGGATGATAAAAATGAAAAACTCAATTCATCCATTTCTTTTCATATAGGCATTAAGTAAAAATTCTAAAAAATTGAAATGTATACATGCATGGTAAGGCTTATATTATATGGGCATATATGTATAATGTATGTAAATAAGTATTTATAAAATACATACACAATTTTGATATAGTGGGGTAAGGAAGTTATTAATTTGGCAAATATAATGTGATATGCCCATTTTTTTTCTTTCTAATGCATAGGATTTGCATTCAAACAGACATGGACTTGAATTCTGAGTCTATAAGTCATGAGCTATGTGACTTTAGACAAGTTATTTAAACTGTCTCATCTTCAATAGTCCTCATGTGGCACCAATAATACAAAATCTTACAATCTTACAAAATCTTGATTAGGATTCTGATTAGGATCAAATGAGATATTATACTTAAAGTGTTTACCATAATTTCTGCCATCTAGTAGGTGGTCAATAAATGATAGTCTTGTTTTGTGGATATTGTCCTAGCATAAAAACAAGGGATTTCAATAATTTTTATTTTCTTCCTTGACTTTAGTTTCCTCATCTGTCCACTGGTAATTCCACTCTTTACCTCATTGGCAGTTATGGAGTTCAAATGGGATAATGTCTCTGAAGGTACTTTCTAAAATGAACAGTGTTAGACAAAATAAGCTAACAGCTAAAGCTATTTTGTTTTTATTTTAAAGAGTGGAATCCTGGCATGATACAAAATAAAATGTTACTGAACTGCAGTTCTATATATGTTACAGAACAACCCCTCTCAATTTCCTGCTTGACTTCTTTTTCATTTTCTACTATCTGGTCACCAAGACTCCTTTGGTTTCCTTCACTTCTCACTGTGTGGGAGACCTAATCAGTACGGAAGCAGTCTCCATCAATTAATTGGAGGAAGCAATTGCCTATTTTTCTGATTGTGTGCAAAACCCTAGGCTCTGTTTTATCAGTTTAAACAGGTTTGCTACATGAGCGCATCCTCAAAAATGCCAATAAGTGCTTTGAGCTTAAAAAAAATATTAGGTCTAAGTGAAGTTTTATTTATTCCCATTAAACATTCTTTCCAAGTCTGCCTGTGTCCCTTTTTGTCATATTTCTAATGTTTCAGTCAAACTTGGTTTGACCCTTGAAACCTTTCTCAGTTTCATTCTTCTTTCCAGTATTGGTATTTATGTAGTCACACTAAGCCTGAACATTTTAGCTTGACAAAATTCTGCCCTGAAAAACTACAGCCCTACTTATTTTCGAGAACTATTTCTTTTTCTTGGAATTTAATAGCACAATTTAGCGTCCTTTAAAGGTTTGTTGAAAACATCGTATAGCAAAAAGCCAATAGACGTTATATTTGTATTGTTTCTGAGCAAGAAAATTCTCAGAAACTTGAAAATAGCTGTAAAATTATTGTTAGTAATGCCCCTCCAGAAGACTCAAGATACCATAACAGTTTTTATTTTTCAGTTTTCAAATGCCTCCCTTTTCTATATATTTCCACGTGGGATATAAAATCAACAAGATCTTGACTTTACTTCCTTGACTATTATTGCATACTCCTCCTTGGAATTGCCAGGCTGTGCCCTTATGCCCTTACTGTCAATAGATCATCATTGGTCAAAATTTTACACCTTTCCAAGGTACTAAGTCCAAAGTGGACCACGGAGATGACTAAGTGTGAATTCCAAGCAGTTTAGCAAAAAATTCACGGAAGACCTCTTACTCTTGGAGAGGCCATGGTTAAAAGCATGAACTTTCTTGTTAGATTAAAAATCAGTTCAAAATCTAGTATTAGGTTTTAAAAGCTGGATGACCTTTTGCAAATTATTTTACTTCTCTGAGTTTCAGTTTTACTTTCTGTAACACAAGAACGGTAGTGCCCATTTTATGAGGTAAAGTTGAAATTAAGTAAGACAATGTAGCAGTATTATAATTACTGTGATTATTATTTGCCATTAAAACAAAAACAGAGCCAGAACACAGTGGAGAAGTGATATTCCCCTATGTTCTTGAGTAGTTCCAACATACAGCATTTTCCATATGGCATTTGAATCAAGGAGGCTCTTAACTTTAAGTAACAGGCATCTCAACTGTTCTGGCTTATGTAAACAGGGGTTTACTTGATTATTTATCTTCACAAAACAGTGCAGAGGTAGACAATCATTGTTCTGGGTTTAGAAACTTTATGATATCAGAATTAATATCTCTGAAAAATCTCTTGTACTTTACCTCATGGTTGCAAGAATGTTGCTATAACCCCAGCACTCACATAGATGCAAAAATTCTTAACCAGAATATTACCAAGATGAATCAAATACTGTATAATAAGGATAAAACATCATGACTAAGTGATTTTTTTTCCAGCAAGGTTTTCATATGATGTACATGTACAATGATAACCAATGTAAGCAACCATATTAAAAATGTTTTTGAAAACATTAAAAAATCTGTAGGATCATCTTAAGAGATGTTGGAGAAGCCTTCGATGAAATTAAATATCCAGCAAACTGGGAAATAAAAGGGAACTTCCTCAATCAAATAAATGACATCTATGAAAACCTACAGCTGACATTATACTTAATAATCAAACACTGAATGCTTTTCCCCTAACATTGTGAATAAGGCAAGGATGTTCATTCTTACAATTCCTGATAAACATTGTAATGGGTGTCCTAGCTCATGCAGTGATGGAAAAAAAGACATAAAAGACATATAGATAGGAAAGGAAGAAATAAACTGTCACTCTTTACAGATTATATACAGATTATATAATTCTTTATGTAGAAAGTCCTAAGAAATCAACCAAAAAGCTGCTAGAATAAGTGAATTTACAGAGATCACAGGATACAAAACCGTACAAAAAATCAGTTGGATCTCTGTGTACTAATAATGAACAATTGGAAAAACAACACCATTTCTGATATAATCATAACAAAATACTTAGAGACAAATTTAACAAAATATGTATTTATGCAAGAAAAATGAAAATTTGAAAAATATATCCACACAAAGCTATCATATTCCTAATAGTCCCAAACTAGAAACAATCCAAATGTTCACCGACAGATGAATAGGTAAACAAATTATGACATATCCAAACAATGTAATGTTATCTAGCAAGAAAAAACAATGGACTACTGAGACACTCAGCAACATGAATAAATCTCACATTTTGCCAAATAAAAGAAGTCATACACAGCAAAACGCATGCTGTACTGATGGATCCTTATTGACAGGGAGTAGATCAGCCATTGTTTGGGATGAGGCATCTGGAGAGTGTGGACTGTCAAGTGGTACAAGAAAACTTATGGGGATGATAGAAATGTTCTATATTTTGATTATGGTTATATCTGTCAAAATGCATGGAAAACTTCACATAATATGGGTACATTTTTTCTGTGTGTAGATTATACCTTGAAAAGATTGATTTATAAAAAAAGGAACGTTAACCTTTCAAATAACAATTATTCATGGAAAATATTCTAGGTAGAAAGGGCGGGGTGGTGATGCATCATTGACTAGAAATGACACAACTGTCCTCAGAAGGTAGGGAGTTAACATTGGTGCCTACATGGTAATCAGAACCTGTTGAGTCCCTTCAGGGAAGAAAACACTGAGCAGCAAAATTCTCAAGTGAATGAAAATATGTCCAATTTACAATCAAATAAGAATGCTGTGGGCATAAAGCCAAAGAATATTCTTAGATTAGACTTTGTTTAGCACTCTAAATTTAATCAGCTAGAATTCTTTAAGTACATTTCTATTCAACATTTTCAAGTGAAGTATTTACTTTTTATTTGGGAAACTACACTTTCTCTGAAAGACAGAAGAAGGTCCATTTTTCTTTGTAATAAAGAATGGGGTGGTTTATTACAGCTTTAGTATATAATGAACACAAACTGCAAACATCTGCCCGCCCCTACACACACACACACACACACACACACACACACACACACACACACACACACACACACACACACACACACCTGGGGGCAAATTTGAGTCAAGGCTGGTGAAAAGCTAGAGGATATAAGTTGAGCTGTACTTGTGGAAGTGATATTGCTAACTTCCACCTTGTGAATAGAGATACGTGTAAATCAAATCAGCAGAAGAAAGAGCTTTATGATATGTGATATAACATTAAAATTGTTGATTGTGAACCAATAAATATGTTGTGGGAAGTTTCCCAATAGTACATTACTCTACAATACATCTTCGATTTTAATAATCCTGGATGGTTCTTTTATTATTTTTTCTAATTTCCAAAGCCAAATCTTCCTTCCAAATAAATGGAATGTATATTTAAAAAACATAAGCTTCCCCACTTAACTATCTCAACACTCATTCTATTGTGTGGATTGGTTCATAAATTATCCAGACAATGAAAATTCTTTTCACTGTAGCATTTGACATAACAATTAAAGCAGAATATTGAACTAGTTTTAACAAATTTGGGGAAGCAATTTATTTTCTTTATCAGGAGATGTTGTTCCCTTTAGGGAATTGGAAATTATATCCAAGATACTAATTTCCTCATAAAGAGATTTGGAAGGATTATTTTTCCCAGAGAGACATTATTCCAATTAATTCATCCAAAGAGGGAGATTTCTCAAGTTGAGCCAAACTCAAAGCACCGGAGTATGATGTCATGAATTTTAAAAAGGAAAACACTCTGCCAGATACTTGAAGTTGCAGTGCACATACTCAGTGATTCACAATTAGGCTGATTGACTACATGACTTGTCGAATAGTCTTTCTGCTAGGTAAACATCTCTCAACACGGAAAGCTTGCTGTTTTCCCTTTCTCAAAAATCTGTCTGGGGCAACATTTAATACAATTCTTATTCTTTAGAACATCCAGTCACTTCAGAAATCCTCCTAAATATTCTTTGCCTCGGAAAGAGTTCTGAGAAATGAAAGACATTTGAAAAGGCAAAATGAAAGCTAGATAATGCAGAAAAACTTACTTGCTTTCTATGCTTATAAACACTTGCACTAATCTGACATTTGGTTGTGCAGTTTCCAGTAATTCAGCCAGACTGATTATTGTTCTAGGTTTGTTTCTTCAGTGTAGGAGCCTCTGTATGGACAACCAGGAAGCTCTACACCATCATATCACTGGCTGAAGTGAAGCAAGAACCTATGCATCTAAATGAGAAGGATAGAAATCATTTAAAAAAAATGAGGGCAAAGGTATTTCCACTTGATCTGTTGCGTATTTCCCCACTTTATTTTCCAGACAGACGCTGAAATATGAAGCTCTCTGGCTCAAAATTTGGCACCTGGGGACACTAAATGATATTGTACCTAGGGGAAAAAACCTACCATACAACTCAAGTAATATTAAAAGGGAAGAAGAAAAATAATTTATTTCTAAAACAAGAATGAACAGTGTAAATAAGGAGTTTATGAGATATGTTTTCAAGAGTCTTTTTTTGTGTGTCACAAGACAAAAGCATAATCCATGTTTGTTCATGAATACTCAGAAATGTAAGATTTCCTGCACTAGAATGTATGGAAGGGAGAAATACATATTGTTGCTGGTTCTCAAAACATATTTCATGGAAAAAAAATGTAAAGTGACCAACTAACAGTGTCCAGCCTGAAGGGAGGTTTATATGGCCGTATAGCCTGCCTAAATATTGTTATGCTTATAGATGGTGTGTATGACTTGTTTTGCAGTTGCCAGTTAAGAAACACTCAGGGTGACAGAAGGCATCTCTTCAGTGATCTATTTGAACTTTAAGATAATGCACTGAATTTTAAAGAAATTGTAAGAGAGAAGGGAACTGCTATTAAGAACTGAATGGGTGCAATTCTCGGTCTGGGTATATTGCATAGTTTATTTAGCAGGCTTTTTAGACAATGTATGGATATTAATGAGACTTGCATTTAGGGTTTAAAAAGTGATCCACACTCTTTCATGAGGACAAGTTATAACTGGAAGAAGTCATTATTGAACCAACTGCATGTTTTAAAAAGCAATTTCATGTAAATATGTGATAATTACACATGGAGAGGTTTAGTTTGGAGAACAAGTATAAGGCTACCATCCTAATAACAACATTACAAGTTTTGCAATTATTTAGACCTTTAGGTCATCAATGTAATGGACAAATGGTAGCCCAGATGCTAAGAACACTGAAAGAATTCTAAGAATTTATCAACCAGAACTAAATGCATGAGTATACAGTTGAATGAGTGAAATGATTAACCAATACCTCCCTGGTTTTCTCTATCTGGATAGTACAGAGAGTTATTTAATAGTGTTAAACAGAGAATATCTTTGGCTGAAATGATTTCCACAAAGGTTAGGAAGGGGAACTTTTTATGTCAGATTTAACAACAACAAAAAAAGACCTCTCCCAACAAGAGCCAGAGTGGTATAAAACATCTCCATTAAGAGTGAAATACTTCAGGGCGCCTGGGTGGCTCAGATGGTTAAGCATCTGCCTTCGGCTCAGGTCATGATCCCAGGGTCCTGGGATCGAGTCCCGCATCGGGCCTCCTGCTCCTTGGGAGCCTGCTTCTCTCTCTCCCCCTCCCTCTGTCTCTCATGAATAAATAAAGAAAATCTTAAAAAAAAAAAAAAAAAAAAAGAGTGAAATACTTCATAGAACATTCAAACAGGAAAAGAATGGAAAATTACGGAAATATACAGAGAGAGAGATACCTTGGGCAAGAGAGTCTGGAATTTTACAAAGTTTATTGGAAGCATAGGGGACTTCCTAAATTATTTATAATTAAGAATAGACTTCAGTTACAAAAAGTGTTTATATATACAATGGAATATTACGCAGCCATAAAAAAACCCAAACTCTTGCCATTTGCAACAACGTGGATGGAACTGGAGAGTGTTATGCTGAGCGAAATAAGTCAATCAGAGAAAGACATGTATCATAGGACCTCACTGATATGAGGAATTCTTAATCTCAGGAAACAAACTGAGGGTTGCTGGAGTGGTGGGGGGTGGGAGGGATGGGGTGGCTGGGTGATAGACACTGGGGAGGGTGTGTGCTATGGTGAGCACTGTGAATTGTGTAAGACTGACGAATCACGTATCTGTACTTCTGAAACAATACATTATATGTTAAAAAAAAAAGTAGGAATGGAAAAATGAAGGGGGGGATTGGCAGGGGAGACAAACCATGAGAGACTATGGACTCTGAGAAACAAACTGAGGGTTCTAGAGGGGAGGCGGGTGGGGGGGATGGGTTAGCCTGGTGATGGGTATTAAAGAGGGCACGTTCTGCATGGAGCACTGGGTGTTATATGCAAACAATATGCAAACAATGAATCATGGAACACTACATCAAAAACTAATGATGTAATGTATGGTGATTAACATAACATAATAAAATAAAATAAAAAAAGAAAGTGCTATGGAGGATTTGCTTCTTTATATTTGAATGTGAATTAATTTCATATGGGGAGAATGAAAATTGTCTCAGTATTAATGGACTTTACAGAAGAAATTATGCATGTTCATACACACACAGAGACAATATTAGACAGCTTTGTTGTGGTCACATATAAACTCTAAGTTTCAGTAGCTTCAAATAGTATTTACTTTTTGTTGGCAAGTGTGCAAATTGGCTGCAACTCTATTGGGTCATGATCATCTCTATTCTATATGTCCTCCAGTTCTTGAACCCAGCATGACAGAGTAGTTTCTATCTGGACTATATTGTTCTCATAGCCTAGGGCAGAAATGCAAGAAACAAAAACAAAAAATTAAAATAAAATATTAAAGAATGCAAGCTCGTTCAAAGCTTCTGTTTGAATATGGCATATATCATGTCTGCCCATTTTCCACCCCAAAGAAAGTTGCATGGCTAGTCCTGAAAATGAAGTAGGGAAATATCCTCTACCTGCTTTGAAGCATAGCAACTCACATGGTAAAGAACATGGATCTTTCTTTCCTTCTTCCTTTCCATTCCTTTCCTTTCCTTTTCCTTTTCCTTTCCTCTCCTCTCCTCTCCTCTCCTCCCCTCCACTCCCTCCCCTTCCCTTTTCTTTTCACAGAGGATTAAGGAAAGAGTTGGAGAATTTTAAAAATCTACCACAGATAACATATCCTGATTATATGTTAACTCTCTAGTAAAGTACATACTTCTCATTACAACTGTAGTTTTAGTTATTCAAAATAATTGATTTGTTTTTCTTATAATTCTCCAATCAAAGAACTTGTCAGATTTTTAGCTATCTGCACTAGGACTTTGTTGAATATAATAAATTGTCATCCTCAGACTAGGTAGATGGAACCCCTTTGAGAAGATTGCTTTAAGAAATTCTATAAATTCTATAACAAACTGCACACAGAGAGTTTTTAAAGAGGGAATTAAAACTGTGTTTAATAAACTATAATACCAAGTTGAAATTTCAGAATACTGCTCAAAATTTGTTTTCATACAAACAATAGCATACTGTTATAGAATTCATCGATCTCAATTCTAGACATTTTACACAAATGCCTTACCATAGGCCTGATTTTATTTTATTAACTTTCACTAACCTTTTAAACTTAGAGAATAAGCAGGACGTGAGAGCCCAAACTGGAAAATTTGGATGTCAAAAACATTATTAAGGTAACAGACATATGCTGATAAGGCAAAACTAAAACAAAAACAAATAATAAAACACAAATTCATTTTTTTTTTTTACCTCATTGTTGAAACTCCCACACACCAACTTCAAGGGCAAAGCTCTCTCAGAGTTTCTATATTGAGAAAGACAATTTTATTTCTATGAAGTTTCTATTTTCCCCGGTCAGGGATAGGCCCTTTGGTGGCAATATTGGTCCTTTCATGACTTGTGAGCATGCATCTCCTTTGTACTGTCTGGCTTCTCCTGACACTTCGAGAGCAATGTGGTGTTGGGGGCACAGTCATGGAGCCAACTAGGAAGCAGGGGGAAGGAGGAGAGGAAGCAGGCAGAGAAGTTAACAGCTTTGTAGAGAGTCGACTTGATATGTGAAATACACTGGGACTTCCGATAGAGACCATAAAATGCTGAGATTCACAAATTATATATTGACTGTAAAGTGTGAAGATAAATATAGAATATTTGCCTAATAAGCTGTTTTGATGTCTTCCATCTGGTTGCATTTGGAAAATATTACATCAAAAATATACTTAAGAATGTAAACCAATCAAAGCAAAGGCATATGAGGTGACTTTTTATTCCCCCCCTGCAGATCTGGGTTTTCATCTGGTATCTTTTCCCTTCAAGCCTGAATAAATTCTTTTATCACTTTTTGTACTACAGGCCCGCTAGAGATGTATTATCTCAGTTTTTGTCTCTCTGAGAAAAAAAATTATTTTGCCTTCACTTTGAAAGATCATTTTTGCCAGGGTGGAATTATATGTAGTCAATTTTTTTTTCCTTTCTGCTCTTTAAAATTACTTCATTGTCTTTTGGCTTCAATTGCTTTTAATGAGAAGTCAGCCATAATTCTTATTTTTGCCACTCTGTACATTGTATGTCTCTTACCACTCTAGCTTTAGAGAGTTTTCCTCTTTGATTTTCAGCATTTTGATAAGAAGTAGGCTACCTGTGATTTTATTTTTAGCCCTGTTTAATCTTGAGGTTCATGGCATTTTTGGTCTGTGGCTTTATCTATTCATTTATTTCTTGACAATTTTGGGAAATTCCCAGCCATTATCTCTTCACATATTTCTTTGCTTTCTTCTCTTTCTCTTCTTCTTTCAGTTAGACCGTGAGATACTTCTCTTCCTGCTCTCAGGCATGGTGTTTTTGGCCTCAGTTTTCCTCCTTGAAAATTAGGTTGAATTAGATGATTGTTTTCAACATTCTTGACTCTTAGCACACTATGATTTAAACTCAAATTTTAATCCAGGTGTTTTGTGTGGGGACACAGCGGGTGC
This sequence comes from Eumetopias jubatus, assembly GCF_037043125.1. Lineage (NCBI taxonomy): Eukaryota > Metazoa > Chordata > Mammalia > Carnivora > Otariidae > Eumetopias > Eumetopias jubatus. Next base: position 51,207,224 of record NW_028274821.1, on the reverse strand, counting down.
AGGTCTGTCTGACTAGCTCCTTCCCTGAAAGGGTGAGTATAAGTTTCTCCTGGTTGCTAATCAAATGTTGGAAAATAGAGGGGACAGACTTAAGTATAAACTACTTACTTTGTCACTTACTTTTTGAATGCAAATTGTAGGTAAAATTAGTTAGCTAAGGAAATGGGGAAGTGAAGAAAAATTTAAGGCATAGCATAAGATTGGCAAGCCTACTCATGGATACTCTGTGAAATGGATAATTGACCCTTAGACTTTGCAAAGTAGCTTATAAATAGACAGCTGTCTGCATTCCAAAGAGTGGAGAAAGAAAATTATACATGAGCTTTCTAAACTTCCATTGCTTAACGTACAGTGAGGATATATAGACAAAACAGCTGAATGGATTAGTTACGTGTCCCAAATAGAGTAAAAATCATGGAAAGAACCTAAATAACTATATTTGTTTTTGCTTTCATCTACTCCTTGATGAATGAACTGCTAGGCTCAGTCAGATCTCTACAGTTGCTGCTAGTTTTTGTGGTAAGCCTCTAAGATGGCCCTGGTGGTCTACCCCCTGGCATTTACAGCCTTATATAATCTCTCTTGAGTGACGACTGGACTCAGTAACTTGCTTTAACAGTAGAAGGCAGCCAAAGTGATGATATATAATTTCTGATGTTGATTACAAAACGATCGTGGTTTTCTCTTGGCTAGTCTTTCTTGCTTTCTCTTGGATACCTCACTCTGGGAGAATCCAGTTGCCATGCACTAACGTAGCCCTGTAAGGAGGCCCATATGAATAAACATGGAAACAAGTCTTCTGAGGCCTGTGAATAGTCACACAAATGAGCATTGAAGTGGATTTTCTGCCAGCTTCCTTATGAGTGAGCGTGGAAGCAGATCCTGCCCTAGTTGAGCCTTGAGATTGCCCCAGCCAACACCTCCGTTGCATCCTCCATGAGTGTCCCTGAGCCAGAATTATATAGCCAGGCCCAGCACCAGATTCTTGACCCCTAGAATGTGTGAGATAATAAATGTTTGTTGTTTCCAGATGCGAACTTTGAGAATAATTTTTAATGTGGCAGTAGATAGGACAGTTTTTAATAATGATGATTCTTTGTATTATTTGTCTTTTTATAGTTAACACATGTCTGACATCAAGTGATTTGCATAGTAGCTCTATGTTATTGTCACACTTTACAGTAAAAGAATTGAAATTTGGAATCTTGTTCAAGGTTTCAAAGGTAGAATAAGTTGGATCAACATGTGACTTTATACCTTCTGACTCTAAATGTAATGCTTTTGCAACTATGACCCTGTTCTTCACTTTTCTCTTCATTGAATACTGACAAAAAAGGGACAGCAATGAATCTAAGTAATTACTTTGCTGAATATATTAGTAGGTTGTGATTTTCTATCCTCAGCATCCAGTGGTTATTATAAGATCTAATAGTGGCACCTATATAATACTAACCAGTTAGTGTGTGTGTGTGTGTGTGTATATATATATATAATATATAATAAATATGTATGTATTATAATATATATAGTATTCTTGGTTAAGAGTTGGTTGAGCGACTGCCTTCGGCTCAGGTCATGATCCTGGAGTCCCAGGATCGAGTCCCGCATCGGGCTCCCTGCTCAGCGGGGAGTCTGTCTCGTGCTTTCTATCTCTCGTTCTCTCTCTCTCTCAAATAAATAAATAAAATCTTTAAAAAAAAAAAAGAGGTTATGTCATATATGATAGTGAAATCTAGAGTTGAATCCCGAAATTCCTTGGGAAATATGCACGCCCCTTGATTTTGTTAAATTAGCTCTTTCCTCTCTATTTCAACAAGTTATGTGGCCCCATTTTAAAGGACTGCAGTTTGCCTTATCAGTATTAAAATAGCTGTCTGCCTGAAGGTGATATTTTGTACTGTCTCTGTGGGTTCCTCTGGCCATTGACTTCCATCGTAATGTCCCCAGTGCTTTTCACCTCTTCATTCTAATTGCTATACTTTTGGATGCTGGCCTTGATTGGGATAGGCAGTTGAAATGGCATGTACCAGGTGACTGACACAGCCTGTATAAATACCTATTCTCCTAAGCCCACACCATGTCACAGGCTGTCAGAGCTAGTCTACTGCCAGAGCCTTTTCAAAATCATAATTAAAGCGTGATGCCCATAGTCAATTATAAGTTCATAAATTGGGCTCTATGAAAAAAAAATCTATTCTCAATACTCTACATATGAGTTGAACACTCTTTCCCTCTCCCTCTGTTTTTGAAGGGGGTTGGTATTTAAGTCCATGGTTTCTGGATAAAATTGTTATTTGAATTCATCATATTTGAGTAGCTATAAAGCCTGCTGGAGTGTCAAGTGTTCTGCTCTGTCCCCAGTAAAGAGTGTGGATGGATGGACAGCTGTTTTATATAAAGAGGAGGAGGCTTATACAGCTTATATGCGTTTTACTTGGTAAGGAGGCTGAACAGGAATCAGGTGTGGCAGATAAATTTGCGAACTATTCTGAAATTCTCAGGATGTATCATGATTATTGGATCCCAAGAAGTCAGTAGTGAAAGGGAAGGGCATATTTCTAAATGCAAAGTCATCATATACACGTTAAATTGATTGCAAGATGGCTTAATTTTAAGGATTTCTAATTAAAGAGAGATTTCTAGAAAGTCTTGTGGTTGGATTTTTATTTTCCTCATCCCTGTTATTTCTCACACTGTTTCTTCCTTTATTCTGTGACCTAGTATTAATTAACTTGAGTCTCAGTTTCCTTATTTGTAACATTGGTAACCTCGGTACTCCAAGAATGTGAAAACTAAAAGAGTTATATAAGTAATACACTTGCTGCTGAACTCCAGAAAGGGCTCAGTAAGAGTTACTACTGATCACTTTTTAAGAACACTAATCCTATCTCAGAACTTCTATTCTAGCTACTTACCTTGACTTACACATATATCAAAAACTGTAGTAGAATTCAACGGGTTATGGAAAAATTTAAATTAAAAACAGAACTGCCATATGATCCATATATCTAATATTCTAGGTATTTATCCAAAAAAATTGAAATCAAGATTTAGAAGAGGTATTAGTACTACCATGTTCATTGCAGCATTATTCAGAATAGCCAAGACATGGAAACAACCAAAATATCCATCAACAGTGAATGGATGAAGGAAATGCAGTGTATACATACAATGGAATATTATTTAGTCTTAAAAAAAAAAAAGGGAAATCCTGCCATATGTAAAAACATGGATGATCCTGGAGGGCATGATGCTAAGTAATATAGGCTAGTCACAGAAGGACAAATATTGCATGATTCCACTTATGTGAGGCACTTAAAATAGTCAGACTCATAGAAACAGAGTAGGAAAGCATTTGCCAGGGGAAGGAAGAAATGGATGATTGCCGTTCAACAGGTATAAAGTTTCAGTTTTGCAAGAATAAATTCTAGAGATGTGCTGTACAACCTTGTGCCTATAGTAACAATACTGTGCACTTAAAAACTTGTTAGAAGAGTACATATAAAGTAACTAAACAATAAAATAACTTATAGCAATATAGTAATTATCTTAATATTACCCCCAAAATTGAACTTCCCAATATCCCCAAAATATAGGATTATCCTAAAAAACATGATGTATTTTCAAAATCTAGGAATAACCCCTGAAGGGAAATTTTAGAGTTAAAAGAGTTTTGAGTAGAAGTGCCTGGTAGTTTGGTGAAATTTTTTATTCACCTCCATATCTGAAATCAGACTTATAATAAATATATATATATTTATATTATCATAAATTATAAATTATATTATAATAAATGTTTTTTTTCAGTAAATGCCTTTTAGATTGGTTATAACAGTGGAATGTCTTTCTAGGGTGGGTTGATTTATGCAGTTAACGTTTATGAAATACTCAACTGAGCACCCACTTTAGATAAATGCTGAGGATTTTTAGAAAAGGTGCCTTTTACTGTACACTGACTATATGCCCCAAATGTTACCCATTATTAAATACTCACAAAATCCTGCAAGATAGATGTTACTATCACCATTTAACAGATGAGAAAACAGAAGAAGAGGGAGTTGTAGCAACTTGTCTAAGGTCACATATCTGGCAAGCCAAATAAGTAGAATTTCAAGGTGGCTGAGTTTTTCTTCAAAATGCACACACTTCCTCCTATATTTTGCTGTCCTCCCAGAGCTCGTTTCCCTGTAACTGAAAGGCTTTCTGTCTTTGGTAGGGTAGGGTTTCTGAGCCTGAGGCAAGGATTTGGGTACACATGATTTATGGAAGGAGCTCTTCAAGGAAAAGAGCATAAGAGGAGGAAGGAGCAAGGGAGGGAGCTAAGCAGTTATGCCCTCCAAGCTGGAGTTTGGAGCTCAAGAGCGGGACTAGCACCGCAGCACTGGTAGCACCTTGAACTCACCCTTAAGGGTACTCCCTGTATCACTTAGTCACAAGGGGAGGGAGGTGGGAAAGATAAACCATTTCCGCTTTCTGGAGACTGAGGTTTAATGGGATGCAGAACTTTCAGTGCTGAGCCTGGGACTGTCTCAGACAAACCAGGATAGTTATTCCTGTATGTGGTGGCCCAGTTAAAGCCAAGACAAATCCTGCAGGGAGGGGGAAAGCTGCGAGCTGATAGTGGCCAACACTCAACAGCCTGTGGAAGATGAATTTGCGACCTGGTAAAGGGGATCTGGTTTTTGCACCACCAACAACCATGGAGTTGCCTTCCTTAACTCACGATCGTGGAGAAACCAGTTAGGCAAATAGACAGTAGAAGGCTGTATGATGTGAGCACAGGTATTCTTCCGATTCCACCAATGAGCTTTGGAGAAACTGGACCTTTATGGTGAGAGTATGAGAACTAATCTAGACAGATTTCAGACGGTGAAGCACCCAGCAACTAACAATTTAATTATGGAATGGATTCTGTGGGGCAGACAATTCTTGTTCCTGAACAAAGCCACAGTGCTATGGTACGAAATGGCCATGGGGGTGCTGAAAGCACACTTTCTGCTTCTTTAGCAACTTTCCCATTCATTCTTTCATGATGTCATGCATGGCAAGGAGGATGCTGGGGATGAAGTTAGGAGGAACGTCTCTGGCTAACAGATGTTATGCAAACAAAAACAGTGGTTGGGGCATCTGGGTGGCTCAGTCGGTTAAACGTCTGCCTTCAGCTCAGGTCATGATCTCAGGATCCTGGGATCAAGCCATGTCAGGCTCCCTGCTCGGCGGGGAGCCTGCTTCTCCCTCTCCCTCTGCCCCTCCCCCTGCTCATTCTCTCTCTCTCTCAAATAAATAAATAAAATCTTTCAAAAAATTAGGTTTCTTTTTTGCTGATATGAATCAGCAACACCCCTGTTTGGGATTGTATCTATAAAATAACCCTGCTGGAGAGAGAGAATCTAATGTAGGCTTAGTAGTGATAAGTGTTAATGATGATGATGATCATCATCAACTTGCCCTTATTGGAATGTTTCAGTATAAAATAAGAAGTCCAAAGCAATGTACACTGAAATGATGCAGGTAATGATTTCTAATTGTTTTTGCATTCAGAACAGAAATATTAAGTCTCTGCAAACCATAGTCCAAAAGGTATAAGCTTCAGTTTGAGAAACTAAGTGATTTTTTTTCTTCAAATTTCAAAGAAAATTTTATTTGATTGAAAATTATCCTCTAGACTCCTATTACTGTAGTTACTGAACTGGGTAATAAAAGGCTTAAATTCAGATTAAAATATATGAGTGGGGAAAACAGCAGCATTCAGGCAGGAGGCCGTCAAAGTTCAGCCTCATGTATGTCCTGCCCTATGAGTTTGCTTCCATAGAATCATACTCAGGGCAGAATTTCAGGGTAAGTTCTGCTGCCCATGTCCCGTCCTTCCCAGAGTTCCCTCTTGGAGGCTTGCTGCTCTCAGTTTCTCGAGGGTACATGTGGAGAGATTATTATCTAGTAGACGGAGGGCCCATTGTCACAGGGTCTATAATATTCCTCACATGAGCTACGATCTTGTTTTGAGAGACCTATCTCTTCAAATGTATTCTCCAGGTGTGGAGTAGGGCAAGATGTAACTTCAGTGTCCCTTTGCTGACTCATCTAGGAATCTTTTCTATTTGCAACAGTAGAAACCTGTTAGAAAGAGTATTTCCCAAATTGTGTTCTGTAGGTGACCCACCGCCAAGGTCCTTGGTTGCAATATTTGGGGACCAATATTTGATCCTCCAAAGATATCACAATGCACAGAAGCATATTAAATTCTTTGCCTAATCCTGTGTCATCCTAACGTATTGACAACCAAGTCCTTTTTACCTTGAAACACTCATTCACCCTCGATGGCACACATGCATTCTCTAGAAAAATGTTTTCAGGAATGCCGGGCAACAGCAAAGAGTCTTTGTAAAAAGGACAAATTGTTAGGATCACTTTTTTAATACATTGTGATTTCCCGTATCACCATACTGTCCCCTCTGATCTCCATTGTCCCTCGCCCTTGTATCATCTCTATCCTTCTGAATAAAGAAAATAGTGTGGAAGAATGATGGCCTTTTCCAGAAATACATTGAGATACTGTTTTCAGATACAAATAAGCGGACATCTATTTTCCCTGTATCTGAGACTCTATCTGCTTATCTTCCTTTGCTTTTCACAAGTGTTCATCTTAGGTACCAACAGGGATAGAGGACGAGAAAGAAAAATAATATTTAGCATATTTTCTTTGCTGTGGTACCTAAGCATTTAAACAGTATATATGCATATCTATTTCTTTCTATCTATCTATCTATCTATCTATCTATCTATCTATCTATCTATCTATCTATTAAAAGCCAAACAATCCTAGGAGAGATGAAATAGTATATTTAAACATTTGAACATCAAAATCTATTAAATGAAGGCTGCAATGGAGAAATACCCAAAACATTCAATAAAGCTTTTCAACCTGAATCTAGGGTTACCATGACAACGAAACTCAAAAATCCCTCTTCTTCATATAAAGTTGCTGCAAAAAATGCCCATGGTAGAAGCAGCATGGAGTCCTCAAATTTATAACTACTGAACAGAGGTACAAAGAATCTCTAAAACATTTGATAAAGCTTCAGGGTGAACATTTTAATGTCCTCCTTTAAAAAAATAATAAAAAGACCAAGCTATTTCCACACTACTTCCTTTTTCTTTCATCTAAACCATTTTGAGGATTTCATGCTATTTCAGAAACATTCTCTAGGAAAGAAAACAGTTTTGATGATAGTGGCCTAATGAGGAATATTAATAACATTGATCTTAAAATAGGTTTGGGGAACACCAAGTGTGGCAGGGAAGGGGTTGGTGCTGACTCACCACTGCCCGTATGACCTCAGACTCCCACCTGTTCTTGGGGAGGCCTTGAAATCTGCAAGGACATTCTCTTCTAGAGCAAACAGAAGCAAAACACTTGATTATCTTCTTTTCAGCTCTCAACCAGTTTCTTAGAAGGACAATATGTATGTGAATACATAGGTATATTGGTGTATTTTCATCTCACGCACGTATCTACATGTATGTATAAATTATATACGTGTGTGTGTTGTTTGTAAATATATTCTATTCTACAGGCCGACACAAAGGAATGATTTCACATAGGAATGGTGGGCTTATTGGTACTTAAAATTTCCTCCCGGTGACATAGGGTAATGGATTTGCCAATATCTAATAAAACATAGTTTACCCTATCTTTTCCATCTACATGGAAAAAGGTAAAATTTAAAAAGAAAACTTTTCATCATGATGTTCTCACGAGGAGAGCCTCAGAGGCAGGTAACTGGCATCTAAATGGTCTGAATCACATATATTCAGGAGGAATGTGTCAGATCTTGGGTATCATTCCTCACTTTCTGGCAGTATATGACTAGTTTGACAAGGTGTTTTTTAAGTTCACTTATAGTGCTGCTGGATTGATTTCATTTGTATTTTAGATTTTGTTTGTATGTCACTTATGCTTTCTCCAGGCCAAGCCTGTTTTGCAGTGACTTCATCAAATTGAAGGACATGCTGCTTTATTTCAGCCTTTTTTTATTATTATGTTATGTTAATCACCATACATTACATCATTCGTTTTTGATGTAGTGTTCCATGATTCATTGTTTGTGCATAACACCCAGTGCTCCACGCAGAATGTGCCCTCTTTAATACCCATCACCAGGCTAACCCATCCCCCCACCCCCTCCCCTCTAGAACGCTCAGTTTGTTTCTCAGAGTCCATAGTCGCTCCTGGTTCATCCCCCCCTCCGATATCCCCCCCTTCATTCTTCCCCTCCTGCTATCTTTTTTTTTTTTAACATAGAATGTATTATTTGTTTCAGAGGTACAGATCTGTGATTCAACAGTCTTACACAATTCACAGCACTCACTATAGCACATACCCTTCCCAATGTTATCACCCAGCCACCCCATCCCTCCCACCAGCCCACCACTCCAGCAACCCTCAGTTTGTTTCCTGAGATTAAGAATTCCTCGTATCAGTGAGGTCATATGATACATGTCTTTCTCTGATTGACTTATTTCGCTCAGCATAACACCCTCCAGTTCCATCCACGTCATTGCAAATGGCAAGATTTCATTCCATTTGATGGCTGCATAATATTCCATTTTATGTATATACCACCTCTTTTTATCCATTCATCTGTCGATGGACATCTTGGCTCTTTCCACGGTTTGGCTATTGTGGACATTGCTGCTATAAATATCGGAGTGCACATACCCCTTCGGATCCCTACATTTGTATCTTTGGGGTAAATACCCAGTAGTGCAATTGCTGGATCGTATGGTAGCTCTATTTTCAACTGTTTGAGGAACCTCCATACTGTTTTCCAGAGTGGCTGCACCAGCTTGCATTCCCACCAACAGTGTAGGAGGGTTCCCCTTTCTCCGCATCCCCGCCAACATCTGTCGTTCCCTGACTTGTTAATTTTAGCCATTCTGACGGGTGTGAGGTGGCATCTCATTGAGGTTTTGATTTGGATTTCCCTGATGCCCAGTGATGTTGAGCACTTTTTCATGTGTCTGTTGGCCGTTTGGATGTCTTCTTTGGAAAAATGTCTGTTTATGTCTTCTGCCCATTTCTTGATTGGATCATTTGTTCTTTGGGTGTTGAGTTTGATAAGTTCTTTATAGATTTTGGATACTAGCCCTTTATCTGATATGTCATTTGCAAATATCTTCTCCCATTCTGTCAGTTGTCTTTTGGTTTTGTGGACTGTTTCTTTTGCTGTGCAAAAGCTTTTTATCTTGATGAGGTCCCAATAGTTCATTTTTGCCCTTGCTTCCCTTGCCTTTGGCGATGTTTCTAGGAAGAATTTGCTGTGGCTGAGGTCGAAGAGGTTGCTGCCTGTGTTCTCCTTTAGGATTTTGATGGACTCCTGTCTCACATTTAGGTCTTTCCTCTGTTTTGAGTCTATTTTTGTGTGTGGTGTAAGGAAATGGTCCAGTTTCATTCTTCTGCATGTGGCTGTCCAATTTCCCAACACCATTTGTTGAAGAGACTTTTTGCCACTGGACATTCTTTCCTGCTTTGTCGAAGATGAGTTGACCATAGAGTTGAGGGTCCATTTCTGGGCTCTCAATTCTGTTCCATTGATCTATATGTCTGTTTTTGTGCCAGTACCATACTGTCTTGATGATGACAGCTTTGTAATAGAGCTTGAAGTCTGGAATTGTGATGCCACTTTGCTTTTCTTTTTAAACATTCCTCTGGCTATTCGGGGTCTTTTCTGATTCCATACAAATTTTAGGATTATTTGTTCCATTTCTTTGAAAAAAGTTGATGGTATTTCAGCCTGTTTTTATTTGGAGTGGGAGAAAAAATCCTAGAGTCTCTTCTTAGAGTTGATATCAAACTGCATGCATGTAGTGGCAAGCAAAGATACTTTCCTCCAAGTAGATTGATCTGCAAGGTAGGTCAGGCAGAGTTTTCTAAAAACATACATGTAAAGCTCCTTATTATCCTTTAGGCAATGTGGGTTTTGGACTGAAGTGTCCATTTCTTTCCCACAGCATGCATGCTAATTACTCCCCACTGCACTGTTCTAATTTTGTTTACGTGAATGCTCCATGTACTAGTATTCAAAGTGTGAACTAGATCACCACCATCATCATCACTTGGGAATATGTCAGAAATATAAATTTTCAGGCCCTACACCGGACCCATAGTGCCAGACATGCAGGGGATGGGGCTCAGAATCTGTTTCGGTAAGCCCTACGGATCGTCTTTACATACAATGAATTTGAGAACCGCTGCTTTCGAGGAGAGAATTTGAGAGGATGACAGGGTTGATGTTGCAGACAGAGACAGGGGGGATTAGGAAGAAGGGGAGGAGGAAAGGGAAAGAAATTTAGAACTTGAGAATTGAGAATTGAAAAGGAATAGGGACTCTTTGATGCTGTCCCTTCATTTCCTATGAAAGCCACCAAGGAGTTCAGTGGCTTCCCCAAGGTCAGAAGCACAGCAAGAAAAAGAAATAATATTTTCTGATGAGTAAAAGTTGAATATCAAGCAAGAAACACAGAACGAACTTTTCATATTTGTGATGTGTAATATGTCTTTGACAATGTGGCTCTTTCACAGGTAGTGTGCGTTCAGCTCCCAGGGAACACTCTGTTGACTCACGGAGATGCTACCCCAGAGAATCCATTTTGGAGCTGCAGCTATGAATGATGATGTTGCTTTTCTATTTCTGGAGAGCTCAAAAGTCATCACTTGTGAGAACATCTTAAGGTCCACACTACAAAAGCTAATGTCCTCCCATCACAGAGAACGTAAAAATTATGTAAGAACCACCTGCAGTACAAATGCAGTATGTAATAAAATAGGATCAGACTTTTTAGAATACAAACTTTTATAGTAGGGGTTCTCAAATTTGGATGCAAGTTAGGATCACCTGAGAAGTTTTACAGATCCTGACACCCAGACCAATTAAATTAGAACCTCTGACTGTGGAACTCATGTGTTTTTTAAAACTCCCCAAATGATTTTAAGGTGCAGCTACATTGGAGAGCTATAGGTCTGTGGCCTTGACCCTATAGCGTGGTCCTTGGATTGGCAACATTAGCATCACCTGGCAGTTTTTTAGAAATGGAAAATCTGTTTCTACCCTGACTAGAAAATCAGATTCTGCATTTTAACAAGATCACAAGCTGATTTATATGCACAGTAAACTTTGAGGACCAGCTTTCCTATTTAAAATGTAAAAGAAATAATTCTCTGCAGATACAGATAATTTTTTAATATACTGAAAATAAAAGCGGGAGATCAAAATTATCCAGAATCTCACAATTGTTATTTTCTGCATATCTTTATAAATACACTATTATACATGCGCTTTGTATTTTATGTACATTATTCAGGTCATACTTTTTATACAGTTTCATGCCCTTTTAGTTATTTATTTTAGTTGTTGCATCACAGAACATGATTTTGTGAGAAGTTTTTCATGATGGATTAAAAAAATCTTGGTAGAAAGTCCTACAATGTGTTTCTTACTCATATGTAATAAAACTCAACCAGAATTTGAAATTTATTTTTAATACTCCATTTGAAAAGTCACCAATATTGAAATATATTTGAAAAAATCCCACCAATGTCTGATCCTAGTGGGACATACTGCTAGTCTAAACCTCTTGCTTAGGAGAACAAAAATACAGTAAGGACAAGTCTTTTAGGATCAACCTAAGACAAAGTAACCTCAACCTACAAATAACAGTCATGGAGAAATAATTTCCATTTGTTATGTTCTGTTATTCCCAGATGTCTTCATGTTTCCAAAAATTCTTTTTTTTTTAAAGATTTTATTTATTTATTTGACAGAGAGAGACACAGCCAGAGAGGGAACACAAGCAGGGGGAGTGGGAGAGGGAGAAGCAGGCTTCCCGCCGAGCAGGGAGCCCGATGCGGGGCTCGATCCCAGGACCCTGGGATCATGACCTGAGCCGAAGGCAGATGCTTAATGACTGAGCCACCCAGGTGCCCCATGTTTCCAAAAATTCTTAAATGCATGCATTAAAAATGTTCTAAAAATCACTGTTACACTTCTGGAATGAAGGTGAAAGGGGTTAATATGGAGCAGTTGTGGTAAAAAGAGAGTTTTATAAAATCAGGCTTTCTATTTTTATGGGCTGTTGAATTTTATGGGCCTGTAATAGGCATCTGAGGAATTATGAAATGAAAGAAAATTGTTTGAATAACACTTTAGACTGGCTGTCACTGCTTCTTTGTGCTGAGGAGAATGTGGACTCAGGACAGTGTGGGATAGTGACTTGATCAGCAGATAAAGGGCCAGAGGATCACAGGAGTTGGGGAAAGACGGTCCAGGTTGTTGCCTGTTGTTGTGGAGTAATTTTAAGTGTTCTCTTTCACCCTTAAAAATGTGCTGATTTGGGGGAACCTGGGTGGCTCAATTCAGTTAAGCACCTGCCTTTGGCTCAGGTCGTGATCCCGGAGTCCCGGGATCTAGCCCCGCATCGGGCTTCCTGCTCAGCCGGGAGCCGGCTTCTCCCTCCACCCACCCCTCCCCTCGTGATTTCTCTCTCCCTCTCAGATAAAATCGTTTTAAAAATGTGCTGATTTGGAAATAAATTATTTGGTTCTACACACAACACACCAAAACCCAACTCTATCATTTTATAGAGGAGGGAATCTGAAGGGGTCCTCTGTATTAGCCCTTGCTCAAAAAAACAAAAAAACAACAAAAAATCCCACAAACAAGCCACGGCAACAACAAACGAAACTTTTAATGGCTCTTTATTGTCTTGTGATCAAGCTCAAGGGTTTGGAGAGGAACACAGAGCCCTGGGTGACCTGAGCCCTGTTTACTTCTCCATCTTCCCCGACTTTCTCTCTCACTTTTGCTTCTTTCACCCCTCATTCTTACTTTATGTCATATATTTACATATATAAATGGAGGTAGTTACTAGTGCTGTTTTCCACGTATTTCCAGCTATTCTGCTTCTAAGGGACTTGACAAGATTGGACCTACAAGTGTCCAGGCGATGCATTTATCACACTGAAGAGCAAGGGGTGTGTGTGTGCGTGTGTGTGCGTGCGTGCGTGTGTGTGTGGTGGGGGGAGGATTTCTTTTTGAACCAGGTGTCAAAACCTCAAAATAATTTTATCTCGAAGGTCATGTATTTCTACATCCCGTATTTTCTCTGGGTTTATCTTTCCTTATTCTCATTTTTCTTTTAATTCCACTTGTTTGTTCACTTTTCACTCTTTAAACTTTTCCTAAATCTTTTTGAAGGTGAGGCATACACGGATGTATGAATGCCAAGCACGGTGCTGAGCACTGATCCAAGAATTCACAGGACAGGGACCATGCTTGAGAAACATCGTGGGTAGGAGGGAGAGTCCCAGCACTAAACCCGCAGTTTCCCCCCATTGTAGTAAGTACTTCTTTCTCTCACTTCTCTAATTTTCATGAGACTGGATTTTCTCCAAACAGATGCTATCCTTTCTCTTCTCCTTTACTCACTCTGCCTGTGGAGAGATGGCATCACTTTTAAGATTGGTAAATTTGGGGAAGAAAAAATAGGTTATGCTTGCAGGCGGGGGAAGCCAGCACTACCATACCGAGATGGAGAAAGCTCTCTAATTCAGGGATTCAGTCGTAGGAAAACTGTGAGGCACTCGTGCTAAGCTACATTTTCCAACTTGGCCTTTATCAATAATAAAAGTCAGCCATTTGGATCCCCTTTTGTCTTTTCTTAGTTTGTTCAGAACCCGAGCAAGGAAGAGGTGGGCTCTTTACTGGGGACCTCTTGGAGACTCCAGCATTTGGTGCACTGGCTGGAACAGTGAGAACTGAAAATAAAAGACTTGAAATTAGGGGAGCAAAATATATTCTAGAAAGGCTTTTGGTGAAGGAAACCACTGTGACCTTGACAGTTTGCAGAGGTTTCTATTAGGCCGGGGGGAGTTTTAGCGTTGTGCTGCTTGCTTTTAACTGCCGTGGCCTGGGCAAGAGGTTTTAAAGTAGTCACATGATCTTCTGACCTTGGTGATTGACCTTAAGTGAGCAGCTTTCGCAGAACGACTTGGCTGTGGTCAAGGTGTGTCGGGGACCCACATGAGTGTTGTGTGAATGGACTGAACGCAGGCCGGACAGGGCCTGGCTGGGGGACAGAGAGTCGTAGAGGTCTTAGGCAATAGGCACAGCGGAGGCAAGGATCCAATCAAGGTGTGCATCCTGATCTCCACGTTCAGGCAAACAAGCAGTGGCATGTGGGCCTCGGGGCTTCGAATCGTGAGGCTTTCAGGGTGGAGCTACAGCTGGGGCTGAGGCAAAAATACAGGGAAAGGGCGCCTTCCAGAGCGCTTTCAGCTGTGGGTGAACAGAACAGGATTTGCAGCTCTGAAGCTGGCTTCTGCAGGGCTTTGAGGCATAAATCGTAAGTGGAAGGACTGGGGAGTCAGGGCCTTCACGGGCCAAGTTCCATCTTGTATTCAGGGCCAAAGATACACACGGAAGGACCACACTTAAATTTCCCTGGTTTCACGTGCACAAGGGGCACCTCCTCTGTGGGATCTCAAGGCGGCTCTGGATTGGTTAATTATTTAGAACAAGAGGAATCTTTCTCAGGTGGTCTGTTCCTGAGGTAAAGAAAGCCAGGGTGGAAACAGACCCTGAAAATGCTTTCTCACGTGGGAGCGTGCGTGCTGTGTCACTGGAGAGAGCCCACATTCAGTTTGGCAGTATGGACGATAGAGTTTGAGAGGTTTTCGTGAACTCCAGGGGAAGGAAGAATAAGGCAAGACCTGGTGAGTAAGACTGCTACAACAGCAGATTTCTAAGTTTCACTAAAGTTTCTCCTAGAGGTGATACAATGCATGGATGGGCCCCCTCCTCCCCCCAGTAAGTTAAATAGAACAGTGCCAAAAATCAATCTCTAAAAGATTTCTGGAGTTAAGGTCGCTGACTTAGAATCCTGAAAAACTGGCATTGACTGTCCCCACGTGAGGCCAAAGTCAAGCTTTCCTCTGTCTATATCCTCTTTGCCTCAGATAGCACTGAGTTTCTGCTGTGGTTTTTGTTCATGGCACTGAGTTCTGGGAACATCATTTTGAAATTGGTCAAATTGTTCATAAGCTGTATTATCAGATTTTATATGTATTTATGAAAATAGATTCAAAATTCTAGTTAACTAAGACTTTCGAGTGGATTTATTTTGTTTAGAATTACTAAAGAGTACTCGGGCTACAAATGCATCACATTGTTGAAGGCTGTTGTCTAATTTGGAAGTCTGGCTTGTTCTTCCTGGAGTCAAAGCAACTGAACCAACTAAGAAGACAGCCACATTACCATTACATATACAGTATAATAAAAACCATGCTGTGAGTTTATTTTAAAATTGAGTGTATGACTGCAGTCAGATTGCTCAGTAAGGATTTTAACATAGCTGAAAATCCATTCTCTAGAGAGATTCTTTTATATTTCCCTTGAACATTTTATGCCCACTTCTTTGAGGATCTGAATAATATCTGCGTGCATTCTATTTCATTTTATCTTTGTTTACGGAATGCCTTCACTCTTTAATCCAAACCTTTTTTTTTAAGATTTTATTTATTTGAGAGAGAGAATGAGATAGAGAGCACATGAGAGGGGGAGTGTCAGAGGGAGAAGCAGACTCCCTGCTGAGCAGGGAGCCCGATGTGGGACTCGATCCCGGGACTCCAGGATCATGACCTGAGCTGAAGGCAGTTGCTTAACCACCTGAGCCACCCAGGCACCCCTCTCTTTAATCTAAACCTTAAGATTGTCCCTTTACGACTTGGTTAAATGCTTCTCCGTTTGTTTCTTTGTATTTGAAAAACGTGTTTCCCCTTGCTCCTTGAAGGCTAGGGTTGGGACTGAATCTCTGCGTCGATTTAGGGTGGTTTCAACGTGCTATTAGGAATTAAATGCGTACTATCATTTTGAAATTGTCCTAGTGAAGGCACTAGAATGGCAGCACTCGATGACGTTATGGCAGATAGAAGCCTTCCAGTTCCTTGCTTTTACACTTTAATCAGGGGCATTTTAGTCCTTAAAAGCCAACAGCTGAGCAGAGTATTTTCGGTGACTTTGCAAGCAGAAAGTGACCCTTTTCAGTCCCAGAAGAAGTGGAGTCAGGGAGCAGCCTCAGCTACTTTTGGCAATTACCGGAAGGGTTAAAACTACAGACAAAACCGGTTTCAGGGACAGACTTTTTGTTGTCACAAAATGTGCTGCTTTTGTTTCCTTGAAAAATCTCCTCCCACAAGGGTTGTATTTGGGAGAGACTTTGTAGCATTAGACTTGGAGCTGGGCTCTTGTTGTTCACTTCTTTTCTTTTGTTCTGACCAGGAGGGATCGGCCTCTGGAAGTTCTAGACAGGAAACTTACCATTTTCTATCAATTTTACTTAATAAAGTGCCGCTTAAGTCAATCCTTAGGCCGGTCTGGTCAGCAGAGTGCAAGTTTTGCACTTTTCCAACAGAGGGCAGTGTGGCTTTGCTGAACAGCACGAACTCTGGCTGAGTCCCAAGGTTCGGAAAACTGTCCTCTGCAAAGAGCAGAAAGGACACTAGGAAACAATTTCTTTCTTTCAATTCTACGTCGGTAGCTTTGACTACAGATGCCTTTTTTTTTTTTTTGGTGAAAATTATTAAAAAAAAATCTTTTTCCTTTCACGTGTCTCTGACACCCATGGAAGAAATGGAGAAAATAAAGGCAGAATGCATAGAGAGCTTAGGCATTCTGAGCAAGGCAAGTTATACAGATTTGCCCATTGCTGTACCAGCCCCTCTTGATCCTTCTGTGTACACTTTCAGCCTCGGGATAAGGAAAGAGTCCATGGTTGGACGGGCTCTATCTATGCTGGGATTCCATTTGTATATTTTTTTGAGCACTTTGGGTTATTTCCTTGACAGAAAAGCAGCTTTGTGTAAATTATATAAAATTTGGTGTTGGTAGGTTTACATGTAAGTCGCTTAAAAGATGCTCAGCTTGTCCACCTAAGATGAGGTCTAAGACTACCTTCTTGGCCAGGAATCCTCATGAAATGCTAGTTGGTTGATGTAACAAATAGATATTGACTATTTATTTTGGAATTACAAACTGTATATAATTGCATTTAATTTTTACAACATCTTCAAGAGTTGGACATGATGAATATTTTATAGGGGGAAGAAATAGGTCAAGCAACCTCCTTAAATCACCCACCCAGCAAGTGGCAGAGCTAGGAATTGAAGTCAGGGCTCTCTGATATGAAAGGCTTGGCTTTCTTCCAAATCTCCAAGTTTCTCAAGTTATTGACCCTCCGCTAAGAGACTGGCTCTGAAAATTCTGGAATATTCAGGCTATTGCAAGTTGGAATCCTAGAAAACCTTGACTCCACATATTGAGAGCATAGACATACATATGTTGGGTGGGCAGTGACTCTCAACTATTTTTGTTTGGTTTTTCCTTAGAAAATGTGCTTTTTCATGACTTCTTTTTGACTGTGCCTGGATGAAAAGTCCTTATAGGCAAAGGTTTTAACATAGGAGATTGAGGCTCAGCAAATGGACATAGAGGTCCCCTGCTCATCTAGTTTGTGGTGTGATTTGAACCCACCTATGTCTGGCTGAAATCTGAAGCTTTCCTATCATTTAAAGTTCCTATATAGATAGAGAAATATTAGAGGAAGCATACTAGAGAAAGAGGAAGAGATTTCCTGAAGGACTGCTTCTAAGGGAATATTATCTAGGTCACCTGGAGAAAAGAGTCAGCCAAAGAGGAGGCCAGTAGTAGAACCATTGAAAATTCTCGAGAAGGAAAGCAAGTGAGCAAGTGAGACACAGATCTGGGTGGGGGGACTCAAGCTTCAGAAGAAAACTGATATGATCTCAGATGTCCTCATCAGATCCCAGACCATCAGCCAGAATGGTGTAGATTGCATTAGCCATTCCATTAGTTGAATTTCTTTCCCCTAAATAGGACAGCCTGCCTTTTGAAGAGTGTTCCTATTGTCTCTGAGAGTCTCTTGTCTTTTCCTTTCCATTTTTTTTTTTCCCTGTAATGAGTGAACACAGAGGTCCAGGCAGTCAGAGGTGGAAGCCAAACAGAAGTGTTTTCAAAAAGCATCTGAAATAAACACTGAAGTACTGTATCTCATAACCCTACACAAAACTGACAGTAGCCAGCTGTTGTCTGAGCTAAACACCATCCTAAAGAGCCAAGAGGCACAAGGCGAAAAGGAAGAAAGTGAAAATAACTCCTCTCCTACTGAACCATAGATGACAGATCAGCCAAAAAGGACCCTGGAGGGAGCGAAAGTCAATGAGGTGGAAGTCCTTGCAAATGACCCCTGCTTGCTCCCCTTTGCCACTCCAGAAATCATCCACCCAAATGGCCTTTTATTGGTGCAGCATCCGAATGCAGCTTTTCCCATCATAATTCTATGTACTTATTCAGAATCTTGCAATAATTATATCTTCTATCACCAAATTTCTCAAGGTTTTGGGCTTTTTCTTATGGCTTTTCTCTTACCCTATTTTCTGTATTTCCATATCTCCACTGCTTTCACTCCCCCAAAATATGGAAAGCAAGCAAAACTTAAGACCTCTTCTTATCCTCACCCTAATGTAGTCTATGGTCAGAAAAAATTTCCTGGGCACTCAGAGGCCTTCTAAGCTAACCTCATGAGCTCCTCTTTTCAAAAAAAAAAATAGAAATTTACTATTATTTAAAATATGAATCCTGGTTGGTTATTGAGGGGGAACTCTAAAACTTTTATTTGGCCCAAGGTTAAGAAAAGCTAAGTTCCAGGTTCTTTTTGATCTTAGTGGTACTAAGAGTAGAGATTTGTCCTAGGTAGCCATTTTATTTAGCAAAACACCATAAAGTTTATTTTGGGGTGGGGGGGTATATGTAAATGTACATCTAGGAGCTAATGTGAGAAAAGGTTTGAATGCTAAGTTGTCATAGGTGATAAAGTCACATCATTTTGAATCATTCCTGTGAAGAGGAGACCGAGGTTTATTAGTCCTTGAAATGTGGGAAAGAGATGGTAAGTCTTCAGAGAATGGGTCTACAGCATGGTAAGAGACGGGGTTAGTAAAATGTATGACTCTGAAGCCATAATCCTGTGGTGACTCTAGCCAAAGAACATTCAGGCCACGTGATCTAACGTTGACCTTCCAGTAGGTTGCCATTCTGTGCTCTAGTACAGTCACCCTATGAAGTCTAACCCTTCAGTGCAAGTTCACTAGGTGCCAGATGATGTAGTAGTGGTAATGCTTTGGGTGAAGATGAGCGACGGTAGCCAAGTATATGTATCGGTGGTTCAGAAAGAGGACAACATACACAAGAAGAGGGACAATGGGAAAATACCGAGAAATTGGTGAATATACAAATTCATGAAGAGAAGAGATGAGAACAATGAGCCCCACCCACACCTCAAGTTCACAGATGCTCCAAGAGAATGTAGACCATACCACAGTATGTGGAATAGAGGAATCAATTCATTTCATTTCCTTCACTAAGATGGAGAGGACCATTGAGGACTGTGGTTATCTAAATTATATTTGTTTACCCTATTATGTTGAACTCAATTGAGTTTTGTATGATTTTTTTTTTTGACATGAAGTGGTTGATGAGATCTGTGTATATTTGCTCTGCTAAATGCTGATCTAAACTAAGTTGGGGCTTCAACTTAGGTGATTTTTAGTTTGATTATCAATTTCCAGGCCGACATTTAGCCCTTGCTTTGCATTTTTACTGAGAAATGTTGAATAGGTTTGGTTAAGGATATACACTTAAATTTTTACTTTTACATACTTTCTGAATAAAACAGATACAGTTGTGTATATCTAGCCTGATATTGAAGACTTTTAAACTTCTCTCCTTGTCCTCTCATCCATTTCTTTTCTAGCATGTGGATGCTCCCCATAATACCAGGTGCATATTAAAATTCCTAAGAGTTTTTTTTAACAAAAAATTTATTCACGTGAAGCAGTATCCAGTCTAACAGATAGAAAGGCGCTCTGAGGAGCCCTACAAAGTGAAAGACTTACAGGCAGAAGGGAGTATAAACAAGGAAGTTACACTAGGCAGACAGTGGGTTGGTTATTGCCCGGTTACTTTCCTCCAGGGGTTGGCAGGGGTCTATCAGGAAGATGACCTAATTTGTGCTGATCAGGCCATTCCTGACTGACTGGTTTAGAATTCCATTTCTGGGAGAGGTGAAACTGTAAGTCTTGGTTTGGTAATGTGGGGCTTAGCACCAGCATTTGGAGCCTGTTGTTTTTGTTTGTTTGTTTTTCAATACAGCGATGTATCCTTTGCTCTTGCTATGAAAAACAGTGCTCAATGCTGATTAGTGTAAAAACAAGCGATACAAGAAAGTAAACTGTTTTGTTGGGCTCCACAGGTCCTGCCATTATGCTCTAAAAAGCATTTTTTAAAAAAACAGCCATTTTATGTGCTATCTTGTTTATTTTGGGGGTCCAAACTCTTCTCTTCATATCCTGACACCGTTATGAGCCCTGGTTCCTTTGCTTTCCCAGTTAGGAGTCTGAAATCAGTTGACACCAGTCCTAGGATCGTTTCTATCTGAACATGTTCCACAAATCTGTTAGTTTTGTTTATTTTGCACTGAAATACTTACTTGGTCCAATCTTACCTAATCTTTTTTTAAATTTTATTTATTTATTTGATATACACAGTGAGAGAGGGAGTAGCAGGGAGCCCGATGCGGGGCTCAATCCCAGGACCCTGGGATCATGACCTGAGCCGAAGGTAGACGCTTAATGACTGAGCCACCCAGGTGCCCCTTACCCAATCTTTCTTTAGGGTTTCTGATTTGGGTTTGATTTTCCTGGTATTTCCTTTGTGCCATTTGTCTGACTCTAGCTTTAAACCGTTCTGTTCTCCAGCTTCACTTTGAATTGACAGGGCATTCAGACTGTGGTGACTGCTTACCCCTGCTTGGTAGAGCCATCTGGGGATCCTATCCCTGGCACGTCCACTTGAACCATTTCAATATTTTCTTCCATGCCTTCTTTCTTTGGGGGGGACCTGCCAGCATGATGATGACTCTTTGGTTGGAGAGGTTGATCTCATTTCCTGCACATCATTCTCACTGGTGCGTCACTCCGCTGTGGCTGTGGGCACTCTGCACATCTGGCGCTTGGCTGTGTTGTTACTGGGCAGTTCTCACTCCTGCACCTGCCACTGGTCTCTTGTTCAGGCCATCCAGGTCAACTGCTGGCAGTGACCTCCCATTTCCCTGTGGCAGAGTTGCGTAGAAGGGTCAAGTTTGGCTCTCTGTTCTCTCCCTGCAGTGGATTTGGGTCACTGTTCTTCCAGAGCAAGCAGGAAGCAGAATCCCCTTAAATTAAATTGCTTATATTACTGGCTTGAGTGACTATACTTCAGGTTGGATAGTGCTGGGTTGGGGTCATGTATTAGAAGCAGGAGTGAATGAAGCAGATTCAAAGATGAATCCTTTTAATGCTCTACTCCACAGGGCTAGCTTGACTAATAGGTAGAAGAGGCTTTCCAGAGCCTCAATGGGTAGAAATCTTCTACTTGCTCTGTAGTTAGGCTAATCACATGTTCTGGTGTGCCCAGGCTTTAATCTGTTGTCTTGGCATTTTGGCCATTTAGAACAGATTTTCTACTTTTAAATAAACTATTACCATTAATATCTACATTAAAATAAGCCATGGTACAACCCCAAATTCCTAGATACATGAAGAACCAGGAAAATGTGATGATACTAAAAGAGATCAGTTACAGACCAGCAACCCTTTCCAGAGGAGACAGGCCATTTATGGCCATCACATGAAATTCAAATTTAGGTGTCCGAGAAGGTTTCTACAGATTTATTTTTTTTAATTGGAGTGAGATATGCTTATATTTAGAAAGATAAGTACTCCTGAAGGCATTAGGAAACCCAGCACCTCCCTGACATACCAGTCCTACCCTTGAGCCCTTTCACCAAGAGACCATCTATTTCTTCTTTTAGACATTTTTTGTTACTTAGAAATTTTGTCTGATATTTACCTTTTATTTTTCTGTATCAATACTTTGTTTCTTAAATTTTGAAATGTAGGCATTATCCTGAGCTGAGCCATTTTATGTCAACTATTGTAAAACATAGATAATAATTAATAGTTATTGTAAAATAGAGTTAATTATCACTAAATGTAGGATGAATGAATAAGTAAATAAATTTAATTCCCTGCCAACTTCAAAATGCTATTATTAGGCAAAGAGGTGAGATAGGAAAAATAATTATCAGCCATCATTATATTTGTAGAGTTGAATTTCTTGCTAGGAGGCAAAACTTACAAATTTCTCTCACAGAACCAGGTTTTCACTCCAGTTGCTTGATATTACAATTAACTAAGGCAACCACAGTCTGATTATTACATGTTTTTATCAGGTCAGCTTCTTGATAATAGGAATTATCAATGGATCTGGATTTTAACTTCAGGGGGCTTTGAGGACTTAATGGCTTTTAATCCCTCTCTCTTCCATCAGAAATCACTTTAGCTTATTGTTGGCTTATATAGTATAGAATTCTGAGCCCAGGAACTAGATTCAAGTCTCAGTTCTTTTCATTGACTCAGTAATTTTCAACAAAATAATTGCAATAAATCGTATTTTTTTCTAATGGATGAAACAATACAAGGCTATCATAAAGATTAGATGGGAAAGCACAACTGAATTAAAATGTGATAAACCAGTTTTTTTTTTTACCAGTTTTGATTGATGTATCACACACACACACACAAATAAATACATGTAATAGGAATTGCAAGTATGGCAATAAGAGATCTTGTTTTCTTCTTTAAACCACAATTTTTAAATGTGAAATTTCTCATTTTGGGGTTCCAATTGTGATTAAGGCCTGGAAGATTTCCCTTTGAAGGAATGCCTGTTTCTAGAGGGTACTGTGACAGGAGACTATACTTTGATATAATTCTTACATATATCGGCAGAACTGTCATTACAGAAATATTCATAGGTGGCCTGGTAAGCACCTAGTAAGTAAACAGCTCCTAGAAGTAGGTTGAGCATATAGAAGGGGCAGAGTTGTTGATGTTTAATATTTCTGAATGAAAATAGTGAATTCCATCCATCTGTAATCCACATTCACCGGTAACACTTTAGGGCAGGATTTAGCTAAGCAGATTAGTAATGAAGTTGAATGTGAAAATAGGAGCCTATAACCCTATTGTTGAGGGAATTTGTTTTTAAAGCGATTTGGTAATCCTCTGGTCAGACTGATGCAAAAGTGTGTTCTTATAAAAAGAAAATGCAATTTTCTCTTTATTCCTTAAATTATAAGAGTAGTATATTAATACATTAATGAAACAAAATACTCAAATAATGTAAGAGCATATAGAATGAAATGTAGGCTGTAGACTGAATATTTGCATCTCTCCAAAATTCATACATTGAAATATAACCCCTAATGTAATAGTATTTAGTGATGGAGCTCTTGGGAGGTGGACTGGGTCATGAGGGTGGAGCCCCCATGAGTGGGATTAGTGATCCCTGTTCTTTTCTGCCATGTAAGGTTGGAGAGAGCCAGGAGGTGGGCCCTCCCCAGAGGCTGGATCTGCCAGCACCTTGATCTTGGAATTCCCAACCTCCAGACTGTGAGAAATAAGTTGTTCATAAGCGACTCAGCCTGTGGTGTTTCGTTGTATCAGCCTAAAAGGATTAAGACAATGTCGACATCCTCTTGCTAGCCTCCTCTATTGATTCCTTTCCCCAGAGGTAACCACTGTTCATATTTTTAGTATTCCAAACCCTTTTCTATGAATTTATGTAAACATCTATGTCCTATCCTTTGTAAACATTGGCACTTCCAAGTAAAAGAAGGCTGCCCTAAGCTTTCTTCTTTTTTAAGAAGTAACTCAGGTTGTCAAGGCGAAGCATCCTTCAATTTAAATCGCTGTTTTACTACTTACTATCTGACCTTTAGCGTATTTCTTAAATTTTCTAATCTCACAATTTACTCACTTGTGAAACC
This sequence comes from Eumetopias jubatus, assembly GCF_037043125.1. NCBI lineage: Eukaryota > Metazoa > Chordata > Mammalia > Carnivora > Otariidae > Eumetopias > Eumetopias jubatus. The sequence goes on along the minus strand of NW_028274821.1, from coordinate 51,183,224 downwards.
AAAGTAAAAACACTGTGTAAAGTTGTAAAGAGTAAATTGGGGGGCGGAGGGGGTATTTGCAGGTTACTGAAAAGAATAAATATATCCTCTAAGGACTAGAATAATGGCAGGAACAGTGTATTAGTTCCCATCTCTTCTTCTTTGCTCTCATCAGCTTTCTTTTTTTTCCACTGCCAATTACAATTACATTAATAATGTATTGCTGTCTCCTTGAGGAAGATGTTGGATCTGTAGTATTAGAGATTATCAGGGCAGAATGGAAGGGAGAGTTTTAGTTTTTTAAGTCCTAAAAAACGAATTGGACAGATGGAAATAGTGGATCATCTAGTCCAATACTCGTCCCCCTGTCCCTCTACCCCTCCCTTTTTACGGAAGAGTCATTTAAATGAGATATAACTGGAGCTGCCGGCCGAGCGTGGGGGCTGTGGACAAAGTAGAGTCTCATTGCTCAGCCTCCATTTTGTTTTCTGAAGAATCTGAGGTGTCTCCCCCAAATCCTGTATGAATCTGAATCATGACCCATCTCATCCAAACCCTCTCATTTGTCAGAGGAGGAACACGTATTACATTATTCATTTCAAAGTCAGATGGTCATCAGAATTTAGGGCGTTCAGCCGATTGGAAATTGCCACATTTGACCTTTAACTGGAATATACCACACCTTGAAAAATGGACCAGTAATTGCTGGATCTGCAGGTGTTCATGGTCTCTGGGACTGCAGTCCAAATTCCAGGACTCAGAGTAGCCAGTGACCTCTCTAGTGGTTTCTCAAAGACACCTCAATTTTATTCTGACATTTAATCTGCCACGGAAGCCATTTATTGCTTCATCTTCTTGAGTAACGTGGACACTGTCACTTAATTAACTCACCATTTGACTGCATGTTTAAAACTGTCAGGTGGGAAGTAAGTTTAGTGCTGTCTTATGATTAATAAAATGCTAAAGTCTCATTTTGTGAGAGCCATGTAGCTGGCACATGAACAAAATCTCCCAGGTTTGTTGTTTGGCTTCAAATTTTATGGACTGGCAGGGGAAAAGAGCTCTATTCATTTGTTTTTATATATTTATTTTTAAAAACAAGTCAGTGTGTTGAGTGAGTGGTTAAACTTAGAGAAGTATGTCATATCTTAAATGGATTATTGTGTCCTTTCATAGGTATGCTTTGTTGAATAGAAATGTTTCAGGGTTCTAAAATTGATAATTGCATATTCATTGAGTGATTATTCATGCTAGGTACAGGCCTAGGCTCATTTACATATGCTGTTCCAACAAAACTTCACAATAATCTGAGAAATACGCATTGTTTTCTCATATTACAGATGAGACAAAGCTCTGAGATGGGTTGTTTGCACACTATCATGCACCTTAATACTGGCAGAGATGGGATTGAAATACAGAGGTTTTATGTCTAAATTCAGTACTTCTCTTTATTCCAGTAGGGGAATTGCTATAAGACCAGTGAAATTGTTATGCTTTGTAGCAAATATGGTTGTAGACCTTGGTCATTGTTTATTTTTTCTCCTGCTTCATGCCTCCCTCTCATAAAGAGATTTGTGTCGGTTAACCCCAAGACCACTTCCCTGCTCATTGATTTGCTAAAAGGACTCACAGGACCCAACATACATTTGCATACATGTTTAAGATTTATTGCAGTGAAAGGATGCAAAGCAAGATCATCAAGCTAAGTAAAGGATCATGGCACATGACCAAGTCTGGAGGAAGCCCAGTACAAGCTTCCAAGGGTCCTCTCCCAGTGGAGTCACAATAGATGGACTGAATTTTTCCAGCAATGAGTTGGGATGGTGTGTCAGGGTTATCTCCTGGGGAAGCTCATTAAGGACTCAGCACCCAATATGTTTTGGAAGCTAGTCACAAATGCACTCTGACTAGCGTGTACCAAAATTCCAGACTCCCAGAAAGGCAGTATGAACCACATTGTTGACACGAACAATTTAGGCACAGTGAGCTCTTGTTATTTAAAAGAGATTTTTTTTTTTTAAGATTTTATTTATTTGACAGTGAGACACAGCGAGAAAGGGAGCACAAGCAGGGGGAGTGGGAGAGGGAGAAGCAGGCCTCCCGTGGAGCAGGGAGCCCAATGCGGGGCTTGATCCCAGGACCCTGGGACCATGACCCGAGCCGAAGGCAGACGCTCAACAACTGAGCCACCCATGCGCCCTAAAAGAGATTTTATATCTGAGTAGGGAACTACACACCAGTCAAGTTCTCAGATGCCAGCCAAGGGTCAAGGTTAGTAGCAGGCCTTTCTGAGGATAGCAGTCTCAGGGCTAATATGCTAATCCCCCCTCCAACCCCAACCGGATTCAAATGATCTCATTGAATGGCCCTAAGTTAAAATATTTTGTCATTTGCAATTCTTGAAATTAAGTCAGAAAAGGAGTAAGACTCATGCCTTGGAGTGCTGAAAGGGACGTGACGCATGTCAGAAATACATCAAAACATCATTTACTTAGATATTTCTCTCTTCCGTCCTTCATTTATTTACTGTCAGTGTTCACTGACCACCTATTATGTTAGGAAACCACAGAGCATAGTAATTAAGATCACGGGCCATGAATCCGAATGCCTAGGTTTAAATACTCATTCTGCCATTCGTGACTTATAGGATTCTTAACATTGCTGTGGTCAGGTATCCGTGTTTGTAAAATGGGGATTATAATAGTCCCTGCCTTATAGGATTAGGAAAGATACAGTGAGTTACTAGGCTGTTTGCTACATGGTATGTGCATAATAAAGGTGAGCTCCTACTATTATATTCCATGATTGTGCTGGCTCTGGGTATAGAATGATGAATAAGACAGATATTGTTCCTGCTATAATAGAACTGTTAGCCTCGTGGATAATTTCATATTTGTTTGCCTCTATTATCTTAGAGACTGATAACTTCTTCAGTGGGTAAAATTTTGGGTACTAGGAGAGCACCTCGAAGAAACAGAATCCAACTTGGAGGAAGGTAAGTGGACGTCGGAGAAGGGAGAGGTTGGAAGTGGAGGGAGATTATACCAGGCCAAAGGACATCTTAGACAAAAGGCATTCAGGAGAAGTTGCAGGAGGAGAGAGAGAATTGTGTATTTGAATAAATAAAATAATACATGGTATGGCTGGGGGAGAGATGAACTTGTAGAGTGAAGCAGGGACCATATAATGAAGGGCCTTGTAGGTCCTCTTTGTGAGTTTTTACTTGGCCTGAGGATAATGAGGAGTCCTGCAGGGACTGAACTTAAGGACAGAACCCTTTGGAAACACAAGTTGGATGCAACTTTCTTCCATATGTGTGGCTCCCTTTCTGAAGATTGCATTGTCAGCTTCTCTTAGCAAAGGATAGCAGTGACTCTTCTCCCTTTGCACTTCCTCCTCGGGTGGAGATCTGGGAACGTTCTGGGCCAGGGCTGAGGCAATTTTAGGGGCTGCCAACAATAGATCAGACCTGCTTCAGTTTGTCTTGCACTATGAGAATTCTAGACATGAGCATAATAAAAGGACAGAATGGGGACACTTGGTTATTTTCATGTCTAGTAAAACTGGTGAAAGAAATCACCTATCTACAACACAGGCTGGCCCCCTAGACTGGAGCCTGGTGGATGGCTTCTAGGCTTTAGGAGGCTATGCGATTCTGTGGTTTCTTGACCTCTTGAATTTTTGATTGATAGTTTATTCCATTTTCTTCCCATATGCTTGTCTTTGTAATGGCTTGCCTTTATACTTTGTTATTTGCTTTTAAAATCATGCTCACACACGTAAGGAAATTATTTTGAGAGCATCAGCCGTAATAATCGTTATGTCATTATTTGTAGGGTAAAGGGAAGTGAAAATTAGTATTTACTTGCTGTTTTTGCTGCTTTTCACTTTGGTTATATTGCCACTTGTCTATAAGATACATTTTTCCATTTGGTTCTAAGTAAAAATGTCATCTTAGGCTAATTTTATACAATGTATAACCATTAAACTAAAATTTCTAACTGCCTTTTACATGAGGCCACTGCAGTATTTTTTAGGTGAAACAGTCCCCACCCAAGTCACCACATTTTAGAAAGGCCTTTTGTGGCTGTCTTTGTCTGTCTGTCTCTCTCTCTCTCTCTCTCACACACACACACACACACACACACACACACACACGCACACGCACAGATAGACACACACCCATATTCACACAAATACACTTACTGAGGGATTCACAGGCAACTCTGTCACTTTGGATCCAGCCCTCAGTTGGCATAGAGAAGCCTATAGTCTCAAGCATTCAATCTCATATTTAGCACAGGCAAAACGGGGTAGAGCTTCTCCCCATCTTTGCCCCCTATGTCTTTGAAATCATAGGTGACTGAGTATAAACATAGGGGATGTTTGTGGACTGGACTGCTGCTGATGGTGCAGATGGGCGCTGCTTCACAGAGTGAGGGGGATTTGAGCAATGGAGGCACTTTTATAGATAAAAGACAAATCAATTTAAGTGTCACATCTTCTGTGAGCATGAACGTGAAGGATCTTACATAATGAAGTAATTTTATTCTCAGAAATATAAATGTCCATTTTCTTATCTTATTCTAATGCATGTTTCCAGAGGTTCTCATGAATTGGCACAATATTGGCAACCATTGCATATGACAGCTGAGGAACCTTATCCTAGGTTTAGATCTCGCTGTCTGCTATGATAGCCAATAGCCACAGGGGGCTATTAAAATTAATTAAGATTAAATAGGGTTAAACTTTTGTTCCTCAGTTGCACTAGCCACATTTCAAGTGCTCAGTCACTCCATGTGGCTAGTGTACCAGATGACCTAGATAGGGAATATTTTCATCAATGCAGTAAGTTCTGTTGGACCACACCTGTATAGAGGTAACATGCGATCTTTTACTTCTTTATCAGGGCTGTATGCTGGCAACTATATGGACATTGAATACTAGAATTATGAATAGTTATAATTAAATATTTAATTTGTAAGTTTTAAATATTTAGTTATTCTGTTGGCCTCCGTTTGTACTTTTTCCCTGCATCCTGCAAATGGCAGCTGAGATGTTTTTAAGGCTCTTCTCCTTTCTTAAGGTGACTTGTGTGTTAGGAATACTGGTTTTTGTGGGCCTTGTCTTATTTGCACTCTTCTGAAATCCTTGGCTGTGTGTGAACCAGATTCATGATAATGATGGATAGGAGGATTTGATAACCACTTGAAACTGTAATATATTTTCTTGCACAGTTCACATCATACATACTTTTAATGATCTGGATAAACTTTTGTGAAATATTTCTTAGTAATCAGCATGCTAAGACATCATGGCTGGCTTAAGAAGGCAGACATTATGGCAGTTCCTTATGGGCCTCCAAATCTGATTCCATACTGTGGCCATTAGAGATAGCAAAATCGCTTTCTGCTCAACTTTGATTGTAGGGGCCATTGATGTTCCATAAAATTTAGAAGTGAACAAAAGGATATTTTATTTCATGATTTGATTCTCTTTCTCTCCAGCACTATGCTGGATACAAGCACATGTGCATATGGGCACACACATGTGGACACACACACACTGGATTATGTCTTTTTCTATAATGGAAGGAAATATCCATGGCTTTAGGAATGGCTGACTGATAATGTGGTCACTTCTAGGTTTCTGTCACACGGTCTTTTGCTTGCTTTAAATGATGCTATATGGTTTTTGCCCTAATTGAATTAATATGTGAACTTCATAGAGGTCTTTGTGTAGGGGAAATATTAATACCAGCAAGTCTGAGATCTTTACATCATTAATGAAACTTTTTACTTCCACTGAGACCTTGAGGACTTATAGGAAAACCTTGTTTGTTGTTACTGTTAGTCCTAACACCCTCCATGTGTTCAAGGAAATAGGTAGACTGTGATCCTCTTAAACATTTTTAAAAATCTTCTCCTACAAGTCTACTTTTAAGCTGGATTTTTCAAAGTAAAAGAGAATAAATAAAACTCTTGTGTTTTGGCAAAAAGTTGTCCAGCTCTTTGAAGAGAATCATGGAAAGACGAAGCTGGCAAAGGTGGTCAGTATCTTTGGAAAATTGCATTATATTGTTTACATTTATAACTCAGACTTTTGGTCTTGTTTATGGAACATTTCCGCACAAGGCTCATTGATTCTCAGATTGCTGAATCACAAAGCAGCTGCTCCTATTAGAAGCACAGTTACTTAACTTACTACTGATTACCTCATAAGCACATAATTTCTCAGTCATGGTCTCTGATAGATTGTTCTTGATCTTGAGGTCATTTTTAACAGGGCAGAAAAGCTGTTCCCATAACCTGCCCATCCATGTGGCAATATTTGGATGTCACTTGTTCCTGCTTATCATCTCTATTAGAACAGCTTTTTAAAGAGGAAAACAGGTATTTGGTATATCTGTTCAAATCACCACTGGACCAGCATTCTTTTAATATTTAGGATGGGGATAAACCAACTCAGAACTGCCATAGAATTTGTTTTGGTGGTGGAGTGGGGGTGGGATAGGAAACTACAAACAAAGTGCTTCTTAAGTCCTTAATGATAACTGTAATAAAAATTATAACAATATCGCAGACACTCATTAGCTAGACAGGGCAACACTTTTGTAAATCTATGATTCATCTCCTTGTTCTGAAGTGGTTACACAATGACAGTGATTTTGAGTTAATTGTCCACTGTGATAAGAATTTGGGGTCTGTGGCTTCATTAATTATAAGCTTCTGTCTATGTCAGATGGTCTCATGTTATACTTATTTGTATGAACTGAGGAGCACCTACAAAAGGTTTGCTCGTGTTTTCTCGAATGTGGCCTGTAGGTCATTCAATATTCCTATGGAAAGGATGAGTCCAGATGGCCCTGTGCTGGCAGACAACCTGGGAGTGTCTGAAGCCCTTTGGAGGGAACATTGGGAGATCTCTGGATACGAAGGATGGGCCCTGAAGGGTAAGAGACTCAACATGTTCAAACTCCTCTACTTTGGAGGAAATGAAGTGTTCAAGAAAATGTCAGCTTGGAAATCCAGAGTAATCTAGGTTCAGTCTCTGCTCTGCCACGCAAGAGCCTGTGGATTTGTAGAGTACATAGCCTATATAAAGACATCAGTCGATGGTGGTAGATGGTTTTATTGTTAATGATCGTGTTAGCATTTGACATCTTCTTCTCTTCAATAATATGCTGGGTCACCTTGTGACTTGATCTGAAACTTCTTGCTTCCTTACGGGAGGATAATATCCCCCATCTAATAGGGTCAAGTTAATGAGAATTGAAATATGGAGCTAGTAGATGACATTCAGTCATTGGATGACACTAGATTCAGCTGTGCAGTTGCTCATTATCAATTCTTGACTCTAGCCTCTCCATACTAGCCTTTTATCCCCTAAACTCCTTGATGTGCATACGTAAATAACACGTTGTTCAGCCACAACCTGGGGAACATTGGGGAAAGGACAGTCTTGATGCAGTAAGAATCCAAAGAATCCATTGAATGATGCTGGAAAAGTCTTACTGTGCTTTAGAATTCCTTTGGGGTTTGGCAAATATAACCTAGAATGAGAAACAGAAGAGAGAAGAGCTAAAAACCTTAACCCTTCAAAATCCAAAGTTGGCAAATATTACACAAAGGCAAAGGGTTTCATTGTTATCAATTATTCAACAATTCTTTAAAGTAATAATAATAAACATCCTTGAGGCTGCTGAGCAATATGAGCTCAGAGCTAGGGCAATGGCAAAATAAAGATGTAATAAATATAATTGATATTCACTGATTCTGTGTTGCTAACAAAACAACCTATATAACTGAGCAGAAAAATGTCTTGTAAAAGGGACTGAAATTATCTCTTTGGGTTTGAAAAAGTGTATTTCTCCCCATGGAAATTTGCTGTGAACCAAAATAGCACTTACTAATAGTTATCATTTACGGAGGGCCCACTATGTAATGATGCTTTTTATTTCTAATCCCTATGGCAAACTTGCAAGGCAGTTTTCATTATCCCTATGTTCCTGATGAGGAAATTGAGCTTGGGAAGGGTCATATAATTGTCCAAGGAAAATTTTACAAAGCTACTAGGAATAAAAGTTGTGTTTGGAATGCCTTAGATGTCACTCTTACTAGGTCCCTTGTCATTCTGCCAGTAATGACACATTAATATCTCCTCTCATTAACCAACTTAGAGACATTTGATTCAAGTACTGTGCATTTGCCTTTAAAGGACCAGAAAAGAATGAGTACAGATTCCTGTGTGTGGAGTTATAGATTAGGATGGGTGGTTCTTGATGTTTGTGTTTTCAATAAACTTTTGTGTCAGGCACTATGCCAGGCATTTGGAATGAATAAATAAATCACATTTCATTACTTTTCAGGACTCACAGGCTAGGGCAAGGATGACAAATAGCCAGTCCAAATACCATTCTTCTCTCTCTTGCTTCCAATAGTAGAGGTAGCTTGGGTTGGATGCAGGTCAGGTACGCTTCTCAACAATTCTTTCACGAAAGTGATTCCAAACAATCTCTAACCATTGATTAAAATTAGCACACAACAGAAATAAAACTCATTTGCCACTCCTGTTTTAGAGAACACATGTAATCAGTCATTTGCAATACAGTGTGACAGGCTTGATAAGAGCTGTGAGTAGCTGTGTCCGTAGTACTATGGATTACTATGGATTCTTAAAGTTTAGAGGGGATGATTGCTTCTAATTCTGGAGAGTGAAAAAGAGCAGGCAGATTCACACAGATTCTTTTTTTTTTTTTTCCCCACTTACTTGATTCTGATTTTTTTTTTTATTATGTTGGTCACCATACATTACATCATTAGTTTTTGACGTAGTGTTCCATGATTCATTATTTGCATATAACATCCAGTGCTCCATGCAGAATGTGCCCTCTTTAATACCCATCACCAGGCTAACCCATCCCCCCGCCCCCCTCCCCTCTAGAACCCTCAGTTTGTTTCTCAGAGTCCATAGTCTCTCCTGGTTCGTCTCCCCCTCCGATTCCCCCCCCGTCATTCTTCCCTTCCTGCTATCTTCTTCTTCTTCTTTTTTTTTTTTAACGTATGATGTATTATTTGTTTCAGAAGTACAGATCTGTGATTCATCAGTCTTGCACACTTTACAGCACGGCACATACCCTCCCCAATGTCTATCACCCAGCCACCCCATCCCACCCACCCCCCACCACTCCAGCAACCCTCAGTTTGTTTCCTGAGATTAAGAATTCCTCATATCAGTGAGATCATATGATACATATCTTTCTCTGATTGACTTATTTCGCTCAGCATAATACCGTCCAGTTCCAGCCACATCGTTGCAAATGGCAAGATTTCATTCCTTTTGATGGCTGCATAATATCTCATTGTGTGTGTGTGTATATATATATACACACCACATCTTTATCCATTCATCTGTCAATTCACACAGATTCTTAATCTTAAAGGATGGGTGGGAGTATGATCAGGGATGAGACTAGTGATTTAGGCAGTAGCCAAAGAATGGAGGAATTTGTAGGTCATTCTAAAGAGTTTAACATTTACCCTAGGTAGAAGGGTTTTAAGGTTCTGGAAGATTTTACAAAAGGAGTAAATAAATCAGAAAAGCATTTTAGGAAAGGGGAAGGGTTCATGGGATTATGGCTGAGAAGAAGACACTTGAAATACTGCAATCCATGTTGGACAGAGGCATTGAGAACCTGGATTAGACCAGTAACGGCAGTAATAAGAGACCACAGGTCTGCTTGGAAAGCCGTTGGTAGAGTTGAGACAGAACTGGTAAACATAAGTGATTGGATATAGTAGAGAATGGTGTGAATGAAAAAGTACTATCTAGGATGACTTTCCAATTTCAGGCTTGGATTAATATTTGATGATAGGAAGTAGAGTGAGTTGTAGGAGTGAGAGTTAATGATTTCAATGAGAACAAACGACAAAGGCACTGATGTATGTTGTTATACAGGAATATTTGGAAAACATTTCATTTTTGCGGCCAAGTAGAACTTTAGAATATTCTCATGAGGTATGATTACTATCAAAATTAATTCCTTAATACATAAGTTTTGCATACCACTCATCTTTACTTCTTACATGTTTTCTCTTTTGGGAAAAGTTAGAATAAGTAGGGGCTTGAAATTTATTAATCAAATCCCGAGTATGGAGTCCCATTAGAGGCAATGATTATTGAAGACTCCATTGTGTTCTTCCACATAGATATCAGTGATGATTTTTTTCATTTCTACTCTCAGTTATATCTGGCTTTAACATTCTGGGATGACCATTATATCAACTGGTCAACTCCAATAAACTTTTCTTCCTGGAGCATTAATCCATGCTGAACCCACTAGGTACTGTCTGTAGAAATCTTTTTGTTTTTGAGTTTTTATTTAAATCCCAGTTAACATACAGTATAATACTAGTTTTAGATGTACCATATAGTGATTCAGCACGTCCATACAACACCTGGTGCTCATCACAAGAACACGCCTTAATTCCCATTAACCATTTAACCCTATCCCTCCACCTACCTCCCCTCTGGTAATCATCAGTTCTCTTTGGTTAAGAGTCTGTTTCGTGGTTTGCCCCCCTCTCCCTTCCTTTTTAAAAAATTCCACATATGAGTGAAATCATAGGGTATTTGTCTTTCTCTGACTTATTTCACTTAGCATAATACTCTAGCTCCATCCATGCCTTTGCAAATGGCAAGATTTCATTCTTTTTTATGGTTTAGTGATAATCCATTGTATACATACCACATTTTCTTTATCCATTCATCAGTTGATGGATGCTTGGGCTCAGAAATCTTATATTCTTTGCTTTTAGTTGAAAAACAGTGAATACCCAACCACAAATCAACAGACTCTAGTCAAAAGTGAAAATACTATGTAATTGATGATTCCTGATTTATCATGCTGTGATCACAAATGGATATTCCAGGTACCTCCTAGAAAGCTCCATTATATGGAATACCCTGTGTGTAGAGGGAGCCATTGACTAGAAGGTAGTCTTTGTTTGAGTTCTGTGGTAGTAATACTAGGTAATTTTCTTTATAGTTAAGAACTACTTGATTTTCTCAAACTGTATCTGAATGTTTTTACCTTTTACAATGGTAAAACTGTGTGTGTGTGTGTGTGTGTTCGAATTTTGTTTTTTTGGAGAACTGCTTCTATGTATTAAGAGAAAGGGCCACCAAAAATTGCTCATGTGTAGAGAACATTTCCTCTACTATCATACTGAATTGAAGACAAAAATGACATTGGATAGTTTTAGAGATCCTTTTCTTCTGTGCAACCTTGTGTTAAAATTTAGGATTGCTTCCTTTATTTGTATTCTATTCTATTCCACTCTATTCTAGAATGTACTATATAATACAAAGATAAGGCATTATTTAACTATCAGAGAAAGGCATTAGTTCTTTTATTCATCCTTTGCTAGAATTTTTTATTGAATATCTGCTTTTTGAGTGATAGTCTCCTACTTTCCAGGGTGGTCAGAATAGTTTTTTTTTATAGCCTAACCTCAAAGAACTTTGGATCCAACTGTTGAGACCGGAGACATAGTGTTAAATGTTAAAACAATAAAGGAAATCTTATATTTGGTTCTCCTTCCACTTGCTGACTCTGTAGATGGAGTCAGGTTTTGTTTTGTTTTGTTTTAATTCTCTTATCAACTTTAAAATGGGGGAGCTGGGCTAAGTAATTATAGACTAAGTGATCTAGAAGATTTCTTCAGTTTTAATAACTGCAGTTCTTTGGCCTTATTTTCAAGTGAGTAAAAGAGACCAGTGTGATTTTTTTTTTTTTTTTCATAGAAACAGCAAGCATCTCTGTGGTTAGACCTGCCAAACCATTGATCAGACCTCGTTGTTGTCACTAAAAGAAAATGATAGGAGTTGATAGAATTATGTAGCAGAGAATGTCTTCTGAGTTCAGGGCTTTGATTTTCCTTCCTACTCTATTCTTGGGCAGAACTCATAAGCATATTTGGTATATGTTCTTTTAGACTGAGTACGCTGCAGGGCAACCTCAGCTGGAAAGAGTGATGCGGCCATCTCCCAACTTACCTTGTCATGGGAAGGGGAAGTATCTGGGCCATACATCACGAAACTGTAAAAAGTTCTGGAAGAGATAAAGGGGTAGAATTTTTGCTTTTTGTTTAGAGTACAGTCCTAGAATTTCATGCAAATTCTGTCCTATCAATTACCAACACACATAGTGAACAGAGATTAAATAGATGGTAGGTATGACAATAAGAATGAAGGATATGAATTTATCAGTGTTTTTTTGTGGCATGTTGACATTTATTAGCTGAGTATGTTGTTTTTTTATTATTTTCTAAGTACTTAAGTTGTTTCCTTAGAATGATTGTATGATAAATGATAAATAGCAGACTCATGGTCTAACATTTGGAGCTATTATAAAAACATCTCCCAAATTAGTTATTTCCATACCTTATCTATGACCCATTTCTCTGGAGGATGCTTTCAGCTATTGTTTTCTTCTTTGCCTTATTATGACAGTGGGTGAGAGTGAATTTAGACTCTTAATGTGGGGCTGTTTATGGCAGAAGATTATATGGACCTATTCTGACTAAAACGTGCTTTGTTTCCATTAAGTGCATATTCTCTTTGTAGAGTTCTATATTTATGTTTAAACTGCCCTTAAAAATCTAGTGTGCATTTTTCCATGGGTAAAAAATAAGCTGTTGAATACATAGTAAGTCTGGCTAAGATTTTGGGATGAGTTATTTTATACCATTGTTCTCTGTCTCAGAAATAACAAAAGCATATTGCTTTCTTCTATCAAATTCTATCATGTTGTTGTATTCAGTAGACAAGACAGTGTTCCTCTGTCTTAAATAGAATTGAAATGACATGGTTATGTAATTTTACAGAGCCAATCCATTTTATGGCATCAAAACACTTTTATTTCTGGATGGGAGGTTTTCTACCTTGGTCTTATTAATATTGTACCTATTTTGTTAACTGGAGAATCACTGATAAGGTGACAAATATAAATCAGATTCTTCATAAATAAAATTAATTTGTGTTGAACTAATTGAGAAACTATGAATTATTTTAAAGAGTTGACCTGGACTTAAGGTAACTTTTGCATACTAAAACCCTCTATGAAACAATTAAAAAAGATCAGAAAATTGTGGAGAACCAAATATATATATATTTTTGGTTACCTTTACTTATAACTTTTCCTGATTATAAAAGTAAATTACATTACTTCTAAAATTTTTAACTATGGAGAAAGCAAGAATAAACAATCATGTATAATTTTACCAAGGAGAAAAGGCCACTCCTAAATATTTAAAGTCAAACTGTTTTATTTTAATGCAAGGATGATCATGTACTTTATATTATTTGGAAATGCTATATTGTTTCATTAAATTTTTTTTCAACATTCAAAAAGGCTAGGTCATTATATTTATTGAATTTATTGAATCAGTTCTTTTGTTGTAAGATATTTAAATTAGTTTCTAATTATTCATGATCATGAATAATATTGAAATAGTTATATTTAATAAAAACAATACTCATTGAGCAGTTATTAAAGTCTATACCCTATTGTTTATTCTAATAATTTTGTCCTCCCAATAGTCCCATGAAGTATGTAATATAATTGTCTCCATTTTAAAAAGGGAGACATAGAGATTTTCTATAACTTGACCATGGCAACACAGCTAGTAAGTGTGGATTTAACCCTTGGCTGTCGGACTCCAGAGTCCAGATCTCAAATTACTAAACTCTATAGACTATAATGCAGGAAGGATTTTTCCTGAGGATAAAGATCTATAAATGCAAATGATGGTACAAAAACGCACAAAGAGTTTTATACATTTTGACAAACTACCTTGCAGAAGGACATAGTCCCAACAAGAAGTCTTAAGCAAAAAACATTCTTAATGTAGGTTTTTTTTTTCTTTTCCTACAAAATATTTTCCTTATTGAAGTAGGCATAAAAATAGTTGGATGGTCTTGGTAACCTGGATAGTGTTGCTAACGATGATGATGATGTCATTATAATATGCAGCAGCTATAGTTAATATATTGCCTTTTATGTACAGGTGTTCTGTAATGACCTTTACCTGGGTTAGCTTAATTAATCCCTTGTAACAATTCTGGAAGGCAGGAATTGGTATCTTTGTTTCATAGCTAAAATTTATGGAAGTTATGTGACTGTTTAGGTCATATAGTTAGAAGGCAAAGGAGTAGACATCGGAATGTCTGTGAACTCCAGATCTATTAAAAAAAGACACTTCTGAACTCAAGGGGATTTGGCTTATTGCTGTATTATTGTTGACTATAGCAGTCATCACAGTACCATGTATAATAGTTACACACCCACAGGGAACAGATGTTTTTATCAGCTGTCTTTTCCTTATGGTGTCCCTGATGAGGACCCTATTCACTCCTCCTCTGTAGATATAGCCATACTTCTACCCCAAGTCTCAAAATGTATTTGTTGAAAGGGAGGATTAAATATCTTTAATTCAACCACAGCACTTACGAAAGGGAAAAGGGGCTACTGTGAATATTATGCTTTGTTGACAGGCATAACCTGGGTTGTCCTGAGCAAATTTGAACATATGTTCACCTGTCTCAAAGTTGCCCTGTCCAGAGCTCCCCTGTGTCCCCAAAAACCTGTCTGTCCACAGCTTTTACTGTGTTCTCAGACCTCTCCAAATTCTGCAACCCACAGACAAAATGTTCCCTGTCCATAAGAACAAATGACTGCAGAAAAATCAAAAGCTGTTCTTGGGAAACTTAAACAAGGTAGCTCTTGGATAAAGAGAACTTTACCTCAAAAAGAGAGAGTTCTAGTAAAGGTTCCCCTGAATTACTTACCTCACTGAGCCAGTTTTGCAAAGGATAAACAAAAAGACATTTATGACTTGAGGTTACAGTTGTGGCACCATCCTGAAGCTGGAGGGGCCTTCCTCCCCATTCTAAAATGTAGTTCTAACATCAAAACGGCTGACGCTGCACATACAACAAAGTATTAAGAAGTTTATTATATAATGAGGCTTTCTGAGGAGGGCAGGACAGGTTTCCCAAATAGGGAAGAGAGTAAGGAATGGAGACTGGCCTGGGGGTTTTATGGTAGTTAGGCAGTGGGGATGAAGTGAGTGTTTGAACTTCCTGATAGTGCTAAGGGGAAAAAGGAAGGAGTGGGGTTTGAAACTTGTCAATAGTCAAACATGGAAAATGGAGTCAGACTCATGATTGCAGTTACCAAAACCCCTGGGAGTGAGTTACTCTTCTGTGCTCTTGGAGATGTTTGGTATGGCCTCGCTGGCAGCCAGTTGCTTGTCTTTTTAGGGCCCCTTTCCCACAGATGAGAGTGGTAGTGGAGCTCTTAGAGCTGCAGCGTAGAAGCCCAGTGACTTCCCCCATTTCTTCTTCTACCTTTTATGAAAGAATGCTCCTTATCCTCAATCTACACTAGTAGTGTTCTATTATAATTGCATCCTATTTTCCAGATCACTAACATTTATCAGACATTTACTTGCAAAATAGCTTTTAGTTCAAAATATGAAAACAGGATACCTGTATAACAATAATATTTGGCATTTATCAAATGTGTCTGGTATGCCAGGCACGGTTTGGGGCACTCCACGAGTATTCTCACATTTCATCTTCACAGCATCTCTGTGAAGTTTATACTGTAAGCAGTCCCATTTTACAGATGAGGCAAGTGAAATACTTAGAGGTTATGTAGATTCTTTAAGGTTACCAGATAGTAGTGGGATTTGAACATTGGCCATCTGACTTGAGATTCTGTACTCTTAACCAGTGGGGAAGATGAGGATGGAAGTTGTTCCTTTATATTTCAGTGCAACATACTATTTGGATAAGCATTATGCAAAGGAAAGAATCCTCAGTTTAGAAATGGATTAACATAACATAATAAAAAAAAAGAAATGGAGCTTTGTTTTTTTCACTTACCATGTGTTTTTGGACATTTTGTAATCATTCTGAAGTTTAGTGTCTTCACTTATCAAGATAGACTCATAATGCTTCTTGGTGATTTTGTAAGAATCTTTATCATATTCTCTACTTCAGCCTTCAGGAGCTGGGAACAGAGCTAGGTGCTCATTAATGGAATCATGAATGAGGAGGTACTTGGTGCCCAGATCTACATGTGCTAATTATTTCCTATCCATCCCTTTTCAAATTTATCTTTTAAGGTTCAGAAATCTCGATATATCATCTTTTCCTCCTAAACTATTTCAAGAAGATCTTTTGATTGCTTTGGTATCAAAATCTGGCAATCTTTCCTATAGAGAAAATAGTCTTGATTGCCCAGGGTCTGGTTCTTTGTCAATGTTAGTCAATGACTTCTTTTGAATTATTTTCTCTCTGTAGTAACTCAATAAACTCACTGGACTCAATCTGTTTTCTGCTTTAAAAGATTTGAAAAGGTCTATCATTGAACCAGTATGATCTTGCTTAATCTTCTCATTTCTAAGATAGAAAAGTTGAATCAAGACTAATCTTCATAATTCATACTCTTAAAACTCTTAAAACTTGCAATCCTTTGGGGGTATCTGTTCATCTTCTGCAGCTTTAGCGATATCCCTGCAATTTGTATGCTCAGGCTTAGCATGAAGTGATTGGGGTCTTAGGAGTATTAGGAAGGGGGTGTGAGCTATAGGTGTGCTTTTTTGAACATTTATCTTGAGTGTGAAATCTAAAAAAAAAATGGAATTTGAACAGTAAAGATTCACAGAGCTTTTTAAAAGACACATTTAGTCTTGATAAGAGCACATCAAGCAAACAAGAGAAAGATGAATTTGCTTTAAGAGAAAAAGCTTTATTATTAAGCAAGTTGTCAGCTTTTATGTGTCTTTAATCCCAGGAAATAATGACTATGAGACTTGATCTCCCTAGCAACTTTGTGAAGTGAACTCTGTTGAAGGTTATGGACTTAAAGGGATGATAGATCCAGAAAAAAACATAGGATTTAAGTTGTATGATGTACTTTTACAGCTATCTTCCACTGTGATAACATTATCTAAAAGTTTGTATCAAGTTGTTCTAGATGTTGTAAAAGGCAAATTTCCAGATCCAATGTCTACTCTTGGATACTTCCCAGTCTAAGAGAAGTAATGCTGATGCAGAATGAGGAAAAGGCAGACCGGTAGTGAGACAGAAAGATGGCTGTTGGGTGGATTATAGATTCCAAGAGGTGGGAAGTTCTGTGTGTGTGTGTAATGGAATTAACAATGAACACTATAGGACAGTCATTATGCTAAACATGTCACTTTATTTTTCATAATCTAGGAATTAGTTCCAATTATCCCCATTTTATGAATAAATATGTTTAGAGGGCTTAAATACCTGGCCTAAATACATGCAGACATTTTTGCTAGAGCATAGATTTAAATGTTTATCTGACTCCAGAAACGATGCTCTTAGCCACTCTTCTTAATTTCTCTTTAAAGGAAAGTGTTTATCAGAGTAGGATCCATGGTTCTCTGGAGGGAGAGGAGGCAGTAGGGGGCCTCCGGGATTCTCTAATAGTTTAGAATAGGATTCTACAAATCAATTCTTCACTTTGACTTCTTGTAGCCTCAAAATAGTGATATTTCATAGGCATGACTTTTGTGTACTACTAAGGATCATAATCTACAAAGTTTTATAATTTGGTATTTATAAAATAAGCATGTTTCTATAGATTTCTGGAGATTTCTGTAAGAAGAAGGGCTTCTCAGATGCACACTTTTGGTAGGATTAAAATCTGAACCAAGGTGCTTGGCTTCTGAGCTTCTCCTGTTAATCACCTTGCTGCACATCTTGAGTACACACTATTATTCCACAGCACCCTTTCCCTGTACCCTTGCTTGACTTCGTTAGGTGAGTCTTTGTTCCTTGGAACCAAGGCATTCTTGTTTAGAATGGACATGCTGCCTTAAGGGGTATGATTGAGGATTTCCTAAACCAGATTCCAGGAGGAGAGGCAGAGAAAGGTTTTGAATAAATAACTTCATCTTGTTAGAATTCTCAAATTTCTAAAAGCAAATTAAAAAATATAATTTGCCGCCTTGACAATTGTATCATTCAGAAAATAGGGAAAACAAGATTAGGAATGGGAAAGAAAAGGAAAAAAAAAAAGATTAGGAATGGAGAGTCTGTAATGAATTCTGACCATGAGAGGACTAGTAAGGCAAAAGTGAGGAGAATCTTTGGACCAAATGACCAAGTCATCTTAATCAGCTTCATGATAAGGAAAAATAAATACCAAGCATATAGTTCCAGCATTTATTCTTAATATTAGCAAATGAGATTGCAAAATCACAATCAAAACAAATCAAAACAACAGTAGAGAAAAAGTGGCTATGTGTGTGTACGCATTCACAGTAATTTCATAAATTGATTTTATTCAAGAGAACTGTAGCTATTTAAAAAAAAAAGATTTTGATGGTACTCACGAATAAGCCCACAGGGGAGTGAAAGAGTTGATCATTTAAAAGACTCAGTATCATATATTTATAAAACAATGCTGAGATCAGAGTTGTTACGAATGTTACAGGGTTCCTTTATAGTTCAGAAGCTGGTAGGCTAAATAGATTCTTACCAGTTAACTTGGGAATCTAACTTCTCTTTTATAAAGTTAAACTCAGGATGCATCTCCTTTTAACCAAAAAAAAAAAAAAGACAAATTGAAAAAATAAACTTCAGTTGTAAAACAGTCTTAAATTGGAGTTTGCATTTGGGTAAGTATAAACCTATAACTTCTGAGCACATATAAGAATACATGATTACATGTATTCAATATATAAGAAATTCCATAAATATTGAGCATACCTTATGTGTCTGACAAATGCTAGACTGAGTTGATATAAAGATAATTAAACCATGATTCCCGTAGATGTTCCTTTGGGCTTGCCCTTATTATATGAAAATAGAGATATTTCTAAGTAAAGTTGTAAAATATATTAAAAAAAGTACTTGGCTGGAGTGTGCAGGCAAAAACCAGCTTAATTAATTTATTCATTCCATAATTGTGTATTGAATGCCCACTAAATGCCAGGCACTGTTTCAGGCACTAGGGTTGTTGTGGGAAATGATAGGATGAGGTCCTTAATCTTATGGGATTTACAAAGTTTGAGAAAACAGAAAATAAATCCATAAATGCAAATGTATCAGAAAATTGTAAGAGCTGTAAAATAATATGAACTGTAAAAAAATAAAGCTGTAAAATAATATGTAAAATAATATGAACTGCTGAGAGCCTGTCTTGGGCAGCTACTGTGGATCTCATGCTAATAGAAGACGTTTAGAGGAAGTACTGGTAGAGCTAAGTGAGCCAAGTGAAGATTTGGAAGCAGAGTTTCAGACCAAGAGGATGGTCAGTTAAGTGGCCTAATTTGAAAATGAGTTGCATGTCTCAGGACTGCTGAGGCTGAGGTAGAGTGAGCAAAAGGGAAGGAGGGAGTCAGTGAGGTTGGAGACATGTGCAGAAACATTCTTCTTAATAGAAATTATATCTCCAAGGCCAGGAAAGGGAATTTGAATTTAATTCTAAGTGCTTGTGCAAAACCACTGGAGTAATTGAATCCGGGAAAGGCCATGTTCTAATTTATGCTCTGAGAAGATCTGTCTGGCTGCTAAATGGAGAATGGATCAGGGGGGCGGGTGGTGCAGAGTGGAAGCAATTATTATAGGCATTCAGTCAGAGAGCAGTAAAAAGAAATCCGTGTTCTAAACAAGATAGATATGGGTTTCACTCTCTTTATTCTAAGTAACCAGGGAGGGCTCTGTCTAGGAGATAGAAATTCAGATCTTTGTTTGTTAATAAAGTTTTATGTGCCACTGGTATATTGACAGTACTGGGCAACACATTGTAGAAACACAAGGGAAAAAAGTGACATGTGTTTGCCCTCAAGGAATGTACAGGACAGTAGGAGACAAATATTGTTTGACAAGTCATTCTATTACAGAGAAATGTGAAGTAGAAGAGAATTTCCCTTCAGATGGACAACCAAGGGAATAGCTTTGCTGTGGCTTACGTGATAGACAAAAGGGAGTTTGTGGGCAAGACCATACCTGCCTCAGAGTGGAGCATAGGTCCTTAGAGAGCTTGGATGACAAGATCCCGTGGCTGGAGGAAATGGGGGAGGGAGTCAGGAGGCACAGCCTCTTGCTGCAGGATTTTCTCACGGAGTTGAGATCCGACATAGATTAATACATGAACAGCATGATCAGGCATTGCCATTTTAGAAAGTACATTTTGCACCAAGGGCTGAATAGAGAAGTGATTATCTGTAGTGAGGGTTTGTCAAGGGGAAGTTTACCAAATTGGTCAGTCCACTCAGCAGCCATAGCTGATTGTTTATTGGCTAATGTCGCATGTTTTCACATTCTTGAAAATAGCTTACTAAAATGTATTAAAATGTATTTGGCAGCTTTAGCATCTGTAATATGTACTTGTTAGGGGAAGAAAACATGGATGAATTGTTAGAAACAGTCACAACTTTTAGGTATTGGAAGGTGACTGTTCGGGGTGGCATAGAAATGTATCCTCCTTTTATACATTTTCACAGCACTCACAGGTAACTAATCTTCAGAATGACCCATGAGGAAGGTAGGAAATCACCCTCATTCTAGAGCTGAGAATGAGCTCCAGAAAGTGCTTCTTCCAACAAATTAGTGGTTGTCAGAATAGATTTTAGACTCTTGCTCTGATTCCACGATATATTACAGTTGCTTATAAAAGCTATTACAAGTTATGGGCAATATATCACATGGATCCCTGAAATGTGGTAGATTACGTTTATACTTTTCACTATTACAGGACATTTGGGCAATCCACGAAACTTTTAAGGGTATTTGATAAGTATTTGTCTCTGCTGTTTTCTACTAGACTATCATTTATAAATTTTTGCAGTTGTCAGTAATCTTTGTTCTGTAGTTCAAATCTGTTCCTTTCTTTCCTTCTACCTCTTTTTATAAAAGACAGGATTGAATTAAGCCCTAGGAAGAGTGCTCACATAAGATTGTATTTAATGTGTTAAAGCCTCTATAGTAGCATTATCAGCACTGTTCTCCCTAAGAAAATAGAAAGCATCTAGGATCTAAACCTTTATATACTTTTTAAGGCAGAAACTGTTGTCTGATATTCTACACTTCAGAAATGACAAATTGCTTTCAGTTAAGTCTACCAGGTAAGAGAAATTTCTAACCATTTTTAACCCTTGACCCCCCAATGTCTTCTAATTTCTAAGCCTAGTAATCTAAACTTGATTTTGCCTGATACCTTTAAGGCTTCCTGTGTTTGTGTTTGCATCAGAACTTCAAAGACCCATACTATTTCAGAAAAGTTTTATTGTCAATATCTTCAGTTTGTTTTTTCTTATAACAGACCATGGTTCTCGATGACAGTTGTAAAAACCTTTGCTCTTTCCTGTGGGTGTGTATTTGGAATGTAGCATGTATCATCACCACTGCAGTATGTCATGGAAGGAGGTACCTGATAGAGCTACCATGGCATTCCAGAAGGTAGAATGAGCAGGACAGGGGCACAGGAGGAATAAAACGGCCGGGAGTGTTCTGTGAAATTCCCTGTGACAACCAGAATGTTCTTGACTCTGGGCTCTTCTACACAGGTTCCGTGACCTACTCATCTTTGGTGCTCCAAAGTCTTAAACAACAATTGGTAAATTGTAGGTATTTTGTAATTAGTTCAATTTATTAAAAAAAAAAGAATGAATGGGTCTCCCATATTAAAAGATAATAAAAATGCAAATGTTACCTGATCCTGTTGTTGAAGCTCAGAGTTACTACCCCCAGAAATATGACCTATGTAGTGGAGGCATATAATATATTTTCTTAACTAAAATTATTTTAAATCATTCAACAAATATGAATGTAGCCCAAACCAGATGCTCTAAATCAGTGGCCTTAACATTTGAGTCCTAATAGATGATAAGGAGCAAATTAAATGAAGATACAGAAGGAGAGCATTCCAGGCTGGGAATGTGTTGTTTTGGTTAGATTTCGTAGTTAACAAGAAATATAAAAGAGCTTATTGATATTTTGCCTTCTCCTTCCTTATCTGATTTGTAATTTCTAATATTTTAAAAATCAAAATGCAGAACTAAACTCACTAAATCCCTTTTAAAATGTTCTTTAAGAACAAATAAATAATGCACAGATACTCTCTAGGATTAGAGAGAACTGTGAATGAAAGATTATACTTCCAAGTACAAGTCAAATACCTACCTGGGGAACAGGTAGGCTTCGGAGTAAGCTGGATTTGGTCTAACTTGGAAGATTGCATTTGCTTCTGGGTTATTGATGATACAGAGCTGAAATCTGTGTTTATTTGATTGTATAATAGATTGGCAATGAGGCACAGTTCTGCCTCCTAAACAGTAGTGTGAAAGGCTTGCCCCAAACTGATTTCCCATATGATCAGATTCAGTTTATATTTCCCAATACGCTCCTTACTGAAGTTTTTCTCCTCTCTTTACAGTGTGGCTCCTCCTGAGACATTAAAATTCCCTCCTTCCTTCCTTTCTGGCCCTATTGCTAGGCAGCGATCTTCCCCGGCTTCACTCCCTTGGTTTTCACAGCCCTTGTGTCTCCAGAGAGCAGTTCTCCTGTGGGCTTTAACAGCCCAAGATGCTGTTAGGGAAGGAATAGGCTTCCGCATCCCACAGAAACCCAGGGGAACATGTGCTCACCCTAGGCATCTATGTGGGAGGATAGAGCCATGGTGCTGCTCAGTTTTGCTTTCATAATAAAGTGGCTTAAAACAATCACAACCATATAGAACACCAGTCTCAGGAGGCTCAACTTGACTTTATAAATGTGGAAATGCAAAAGTGAAAAAATAAAGTGCTGCTGGGATCTCTTGAAAACCACACAGTCTCAGTGCTGAAATATATAGCAGGGGTAATAGGAACATACTAACATCACTTAACTATTGTCCCCTTACTTATTGCTTTTTTCTTCATAAACTATTTTCTTCTTCTTCTTTTTTTTAACAGTGTAGTTTTAAGAAGACAGTATGTGGGGCAGTATATTTTTTCTGTTATCAACTGGAGCGGGAAAGGAAATTCAGGCCCTAGTACCAGACCAGGAGAAGTCTGCTAGACCCACTGAAGTGTGGACTTCTTGAGTGTGTTGTTCTTGAGGTAACAAGGCTTTTTCCTTCCTGCCCAAATGCACTTCTGTGTCTTTCCCCCTCCTCTTCTCCTCCTGCGTTAAGCACTGGGAAAGGCGAAACTTTAGTGCCAGTTTATAAAGGCATTCCTCCAGAGCCAATTTTTATGCCCATCCTCTGGAGAGGATCACAGCAGGACTTGCAAGTCGTACACACAGCGGCTGGGACAGGGTGCTTGAAATAATAGCCAGCGGGTTCAATCCAGAACAATGGGTGTTTCTGGTATTGAAAGTACTACGGACCAGTGCCCAAATGCTAGGATTAGACTACTTTAAGGTATAGAGCACCCAAGTCACTCTCTGAGACTGACATTTTCTTTGTTCCAGAAATAACGAAGGCTCTGTGGCAGAGGGTTCAATCTTGGATAACTCATGACAGTGCTGTTGCGGGAGTGCCGTTCCTTTGCAATGAGTCCGTTTCTATAGACTGCATTATTTCCTATGTATAGAGGATGCTTTCTTGCTTATTTGCGTGCGTTGTGATTTGTGTTTGAAAAGTGGCTACTTTAGGTGATATATTACCAACTATGGATTTTGATCTCTTCCCAGGGTGGTAGTTGCTGCTGCTGGTTTTTGTTTGTTTGATTATTTATTTAATGAATTGATTGGACAAATTCTGTAGAGGAGGTCTCCTGTGGAGTATACAGCCACTGATGTTTCTATTCTTTATATTCAGGCCTGGCTTCTTGGATATTGCTTCCTCCCTGGGTTATCATAGCTTAAAGGTCAGCCAATGATTGATTAGAGGTTGTGCTTAGACATTTTGAGCCAGTGGGCTTCCAATTGTCGCGCTCAGAGGATCTGTGTTTGCTCTGGGGCATGTATTCAAAGTTCAGGCTGTTTACAGGTCCTCCCCAGCTTTTACTTTCTGCTTGTGTGGGGCCTCAGATTGAGCTAGGGATGAACTAGGGCTCTTTCCGGTCTCTCCTGAACTTATTTGCAACTTTTTCAACCCCCTTCTCCCAAAGTATCTGGGAGCTTATCAAAGTGCATTACGGCTATCTCATTCCCTAGATCTGTTAATTTTTTGGCTGAGTATTAACATTTCGGGCAGTTGATAATATTGGCCTTTCTTTCTTGTTTGTCTTGACTCTGAGATTACTATTATTTTCAGCAAAGCTCCTAGGCATGAGGCTTTTATGTAGAGCTCCAAATCTGATCATCCCAATACATAGCTGGAGAAGAACTTCTGACAGAGTATGGATCCTCTAAAAAGTCTTCTCATTCATAAAATAAGAATACTGACAAAAATTTGTCAATGTCAGCTATTTCAGAACTCTGAAAATTAACGTAAGGCTTAAAGCAGTCTGAGGAACATTTATTCAAGAGAAGTGTTTGGGATGCCAGTTTCCCAGTGATTTTGAAAATATAGGAGATCCTTAGGAAAAAACTAGTTAATTTTGCCATTATATTGTGCATCTCAAATCTAAGCCAAGAACAGAACAAGTTCTAGGACAGTTTATTAATGTTAAAAGTCAATAGAAGTTACATTATTCTCTATTTTAACCAGATTGTTCACTGTAAATCTATGGTATCTAAAATTATTTTGGTCATAGGCAGCTTTGAAAATCAAGAACCATTCCTCTGGAAGATGTAAAATGTACACCATTTTGTATATAATTTCCTGAACTTCATGGAGTTGTAAAGTCTATCAGTGACCCCCCCCCCCCAGGGCTTAAGAAACTGTTTTAGATGGTAAAGTTCATAATGTGTATACTGCTTTCTATCCTCTTAAAGTCCTGGCACGAAGCAGAACAGATGCTTAATAACTATTTATGTACTTAAATATTTTCTTTAATTTTTTTCAATGTAAGCATTTGAATATTTGTAGTTGAATATTTACTCAACTACGTGGGATAAAATGATCTTAATTCTAGTTAATTTTCTGATATTTATTTGTTATGTGACCATGAGAGAATCTCCTAACACTATTTCCTTAGTTGGTCCCCATTTCTGTCTACCTCCCATAGTCATAGATCAGAAGAAATTATTTGAAGGAATTTTGAAAACTATACATTTAGTTTACATTATAATCATTTATTAATTGGATTTCCTATAAACTGTGAAAATGGGTTGAAGACTTTCTTTGCCTTTAACCTGAAATAATCCTACCCTTGGCTACACAAGTTAAGAAAATTTTGGGATTTTTGAGCAGTCTATTTGCCTCTGGATTCTTTCAACCAACTCCTCAATTTTAAGTAGTAAGGTAAGGTGGAAAAGAGTTGGTATAACTAATTTACATGGTTTGGAAAAGTTTCTACAACTAGCTGGCCAGCAAGTATTTGAGTGCCTGTGATAATTTCAAGGAGTTGTTAGAGAAGAGGAATATGTAATGGGGAAAGCTGGACATACTACCAAGAGGAGGAGAAGAAAGAAGATGTGGAAGGAGGTCAGGGATGGATACACGCTTACAGAAAGCGTGAGGAGAGTGACTGCTCACCCAGACGGGAGATCTGGGTGAATTTTGGAGATCCAAAATTCCTTTTGGAGATGTACATTTTACTTTGTCTTTGTGGAAGGACAAATTAGAGTGTTGAGCAAGATGAATACAGTTTTTTGAGCCGGCAGATACTAGTTTGAATATAGGTTCAACAACTCACTAGCTACACGAATTTGGGTAGGGTATTTGACCTCTGTACTGCAATTTCCTCATATATAAAATTCCCATTGTGCCAGATTTCTGTGAGAAAGAATAAAGCACTGGAGTGGCTCTGGACCCACAGTTAGTGTTCCATAAATATAGGCTATTTTGTACTAAAGTTTGGTTAAGGAGGGAATTAGTAGATAAAGAGAAGTTTAATTATGGAAGAAGAGCAAGCAAGGTCTTGGGTGAATATGTGTTGTATATGTAATTGAAAGTGTACTTCTCAATAAGAATAATTTCTGGTAACAGTTGGATATACCAGAAGTTAATATGTTGAACAATCATGAGCATTCTTTTTCCATCCACTTTGAAAGTATGTGTTCATTGCATCACTGGAATGACTTTGAAGCTTGAGAGAAATTTGTGGGTCACTTAGTTCATGGGACTCAGTTAGCCATAGTCAGTTGTCCAAGAATAAATTTAAGCCATGGCATATTACCATCTCTTTGATATCTCAGAGGATTTTAGTGTGGTCTTTAAACAAGAGATGGCACTGGGCTAAAACTGGTATCTTGGTGAAAATTTTCATATGGGGAGAAAGACCTATATTATCGATGAATTGGGTAGTTGTACTTAGGTAATCACATAGTTGCCCTTTAAATATTGCAGAACAGGATTTATTTGGATCACAAAGTCTCCAAGAACAGGGAGAATGTTCAGGAAACTGACTACTGGAGAAGTTAAGGGCATATGTTATAGGGATTGTAAGCTGATTTTTAATTAGATGTTAGAAAAGATGTATATCCTTCTCCCCTAGGCCTTACTCACTTTATGTATGCTCAGAAAAGCAACTTTAAGTCTGACAAGCTCAGGGATATTCCTGCAGCTTTGCTTCTCTGCTGGATGCAGACTAGCCTGGATCCCTGTCAAATCCCTTCTCATTCTCCTGTTGGGTTCTAACATTGATGCTCTTGCCCATGTTGTGGTTTTATGTTCCTTAAATGAGAATCTTCTCGTTTGTCCACTTGTGTGCTCTTTCTGCTTTTTTGGACTTTGAGTGACTTAAGATCCAGCTCTTTATTTTCCTGTTTTGTTTCTTTGGCTTTTGGCACAAATTTCCAGCAAAAAAGAGAACATGTGCAGCACAATGTTATCACCCAAAACAACCCCATCCTCGGATGTGGACTTCTCAGATCAGGCTTGGATTTCTTCTTCCCACTGCTGTTTTGTTCTCTTTTGCAACAACAACAACCCCAAAGAAAGAAAAATCCTTGTTGAAGGTTCTCCAGAAACCCTGGTAGATCTAGACATTTAAATTCTAAGATCATCAAATATTGGGCAATTTCCATTATGTGGCATCTAATGAATTTGTGTTAAAATAGGTCTTTGCCTAATGACACATTCTAACTGTAATTTTACATTAAATAAAGGTTTGATAAAACCCTCTACCAAAAATGAATTATTCTTTGTTTTAACAAGTGTTTTCAACATCGAGATATACCACCCACAACAGCCCAGCTCGAATGTGAAAGTTCAGTGTTTAAAAAACCAACAAGCCCACTGCTTGTTACTGGTTCACAATCAGCTCAATGATTTCTTAGTAAGCTTCGCTTCATTCATCCACCTTCCAAAGGTTGAAGCACCAAACGTAAAAATATACTCAAGAATGATGTGGCATGGTCTGAAACTCGAAAGATGTGTTTTTTCTCTCAGTAAACAGTCTTTTTGTCTGTAACAATGGGAATACAGCAGCATCTCAAACTGATGAATTTGAAGTAAATACAAAAGGCCACTTAGCAGCCATGCATCCACAAGATAAGGAATTAATGATTCTAGGAAAAATGGCATTGTTCCCATTAAAATTTGGAGACGTGTTGTTCATTGCTCTGCGTGCCACAGACGTCTAATGCCTTGCTTTCTCATTGAAAGGAAAATTGAATTGCGTTTATTAATGAAGTGGCTAACAGCAAACCAGAGCTTCCAAAACACCATGCAGAAATTGCTGTTAGAAGGTAAGCAATTTGAAATTCAGGCTCATCTCACAGCTAAACGTTTGCTTTATTACATGTAGAACTTTGTAAACATGCCATTCTTCCACTGGGCTTGTAGTTTGCAGATTTAGTTTATTTTCTGCACCTTCAGAAATATCCTCTTTCCCTTCCACCCAAATTCCATTAGATATTACTTGGGATAGCTTTCTCGATGTTGAAAATACTTCCCTTCTTGTAATCCTGAAGCCCACCACTTGACTCAAATCTCCTTCTTTTGTAGATACTTTGCTTATTTGGAGAGCTTATTTGCATAAGCTCCTTCCATCTCTGACCCTGCCAGCCCTGTGTGTCTTCTGGAGAGTCAACAGAAAAGAACATTTTTAAAAATGAAACATACTGGGGCGCCTGGGTGGCTCAGTTGGTTGGGCGACTGCCTTCGGCTCAGGTCATGATCCTGGAGTCCCGGGATCGAGTCCCACATCGGGCTCCCTGCTCAGCGGGGAGTCTGCTTCTCCCTCTGACCCTCTTCCCTCTCGTGCTCTCTATCTCTCATTCTCTCTCTCTCAAATAAATAAAATCTTTAAAAAAAAAAATGAAACATACTTCAGAGTCCTTGTTCCATCCCCTACTTTACAGACTTAATAAATCATTTGAGCAGCATCTCAAGTGATGCTTTCTTAGTTATTTCGTCATGACATGACATAGCTGTAAGATTTCTTCCCTCCTCAGCCACCTGTAATCTCCTCCTTCAGCACTTGGCAGGAAACAATGGAACAACCTGAAGAAGGGCCACACTTTGGTTTTCTTGCTTTCTAACTAACACAACGTATCCTTTGAAAAAGAGTGGTTTGAAGAATCAGCTGTAAAGTCAAAACCAAACTATTTCTCTAGTAATGGTTTTTATGCCTATGTCACATTTTCATTTTCTCTTATCTTTTTAAGTATTGATTTTTATATTCAATATTCATATTTTTAAGTGAAATAATTTATATTTTAACATAGTTGATATGTAACATTAGTTTCAGGTGAACAACGTAGTGATTTGACAATTACATACCTTATAAAATGCTCATCATAAGTATAAATATTGTTTATATTTTAATTGGAGGGGGGTCAACTCTGCCTCAGGCCATAGTGGTTCTTCATTCCAGGGTATGTTTATTATCCATGAGGCTGAGGCTAAAATTATTAACTTTTTCTAGTTTTCAGACTTGCTAAGTATGCAACTGATACTATGTCAGTAAAATAAGGTAAATAATATTACCTACTTATATGAATGATGTAAAAATAAAGTGAGATGATGCATATAAAATAGTACTGTGTCTGGAACACAGAAAGCCTTCAATGAATATTAATTATACTAATATTGATAATATAATAAGGTCTTTTGCAGTTTGAAGAGGATTGAGGTAGTTAAGTTTGTCACTAAGCAAACCTGGGTGTGACCAGGAAGTAAGAATCAATTTGTAGAGAATATTTTTTTTTTTAAGATTTTATTTATTCATGAGAGACAGAGGAGGAGAGAGAGAGAAGCAGAGAGAGAAGCAGGCTCCCAAGGAGCAGGGAGCCCAATGCGGGACTTGATCCCAGGACCCCGGGATCATGACCTGAGCTGAAGGCAGACGCTTAACCATCTGAGCCACCCAGGCGCCCCTAGAGAATATTTTTAATACTGCTATTTTTTCTTTAAAATTTTAGATGCCATTTCTAATTTATGTGATAAAACCATGACTCTCTTGATGAAGGATTTACAAGGAGGATTGTAATAAAATAAAAATATTTTATATACAATAGGAAATGAAGACCAAGAAACAGAAAAAGGCAATATACCCAGGTTGGGGTACTTTGTTTCTCTGTTGAGTCCAGATTGGTTCAGAACTTGATGCAGCTAAGATGAATGGACCATTTAGTTCAGGTCTCCTATCCATGAAGGGCCCTGAATTGAGGCTTTTAACATTACTAATAGGGTGTTTCTTGGGCTTTACATGTACCTTATGAGGCTAGCCTCTCCATTCTAAAACCTCAGCTCTGTGTCTTTTTGCTAAACCCCACTTTCTTTGATGTTCTAATTTCAGGATTTATAAAAATTATTTTGGGATAGCATAATTAAATTTTATTGTATTTGGGTATGTGTGCCAGAGATAAATCATTAATTTAGAAATGTAAGCATTTAGATATAACACCGTTTTTGTAACTCTGCTTTATATTTTGTCTTTTTTTTTTTTTTTTTTAATATGCATGGTACCTCCAAAAGTGGAAACGGACCAGGCTTCCACTGACCTTTGGGATTGCCTAGTAAGGGCTCCAAGTTATATTGTGCTTAACAAGAGGGGAGAGAGAGAGAAACTAGGGAAAATTGGGGACAGCCATGGAGGCCCGTTAACCATTGCTGCAGAAATTAGGGTGGTTAATTCTACTCTGGATGAAGATGGAGTTACAAAATCTCCTACAGAATGTAGCAGTAAATATTGAATCCCTCACCCAAAATTATTGAAGGCCCTTTCCCTGGAGTTTAGTCATTAAATATTTAACCTTCTGTCTCAGTGTGCCCAGTTGAGATATACTGCTAAGGCACAAATATGTGAGAGAAAAGTGTAAAAATATCAAAGTGATAGATCTGAGGTTGAGATGTATGAATAACTTGAGTTATTTCTATTTGCAACATAGACAAACAGCCCATTACCTGCCTTGAATATGACCAGATAGGATGCATAAATAGCAGCAAAATTTATGTTAATTTTAGAATATGTAAATTCTCTTTATGAATACATTGCACTGAATGTGAAATGTGTGCTCAACCACTGCAGACCTTTAATAAAATAAGAGCAACAGAAAACCCATCTTTTATATGATGGACGTAAAAATACAAATTAAAAATCAAACAGTAGTAGAAAAAGAAAATTGTTAGATGTTGGAAATGAATATATTTATTCAAATATATTTGTCCTTTAGCACTGGCAAATTTTGTATATGCATCAAAGAACAGAAGATATTTTTATTATTTTGCTTTGGGTTAATATAGTCATATGCAGGGCTTGAACAAATAAATTTATTCCTGGAAATTACATTCAAATTTGAATCCAGTTTATTGATATAAAGTTACAAAAAGGATATTACTTAATACTTGGATTTTTTGTATTGCATTGTTGTCCTAAAGTAATGTGAGTTCATTTTTAATAATCCAGAAGAAAAACTCTAAAAAGACTTACTACGGGCTCATTGTAAGCACTTTGCTAGTTTAAAATGGAAACCCATTAAATTATGATTAGGTGGTATATTTTTTATTTAAACAGAGAAGATATAGCCCAGTCAAATGTCTTATAAGATGTGGAGGCAGAAACCAATTTCTTAAAACAAATGCTCAATAAATATTCTTTAAATGCATGCATGAAGGGAAGGGTTAGGAAAAAGAGGAATAGAGCAGTAGTCAGCATATGTATTCGTGAAGAACTTGATATAAAAGTATTATTTGAGTAAGCAAAAAAAAGAAGTGGTTATCCATGTAATAAGGAACCTGTGGATTCTGCTTGACTACCACAAAAATAGCAAAAAGGCAAAACACTGCAGTGATGCTTGATTTCAACTTTCTCAATGATTGCTAGAATTTTATTTTCTTTAAAATCAGTACAGTGGATAAAGTTTTGATTTGTTTCTAGAACAGTTTCGTCCTCCAAAAGTAAAGAAAGCAATGAAATCTTCGAAGGCGCATGGACTGGATTTGAATCCCAACTCCATTGTTTAGAATTGTGGGAATTCTGATTTCAGATCCCTCTCCATCTTTAAAAGGAAAAAAAAAAAAGCACTCTGGATGGATTTTGTGTCAATAAAACAAAACAGTTCTCCTCCACATACCCCCAGCCCCCTAGCACATCTTGACGTGTAATACTAAAATAAATGTCAACCCTTATTCCTCCTAAATCAGAACAAGAAAACCAGCAAGTGATTATGAATCATAGAAAGCTTCAGAGAAAATATCATTTGAGATTCTGTTACGGATGTGTTTACACACGTACAATAGATGTTAGGGGAGTTAATAATATGCAAAAGTCAGCATAGTTTCATGGCAAGTGTCACTACAGTAATTGCTTCCTTTGTTTGTCATCTTTGCTCTCTTTTGCTTTGACAGATGGACCCACTCACTGCACACCTGTTTGCTTAGCTTAGAGAAAATTCTAGCTCTGTGTCTCTGCAGCATTGGATTCCTTGGTGGCATTGCAGTTTTCTACTTCATTCTCTAAGTGGCTATACTTTACTTTTATGAATCCCAATGACTGAGTTTTCCAAAATTTATTTTCAGACTTCGAGTTGCTGAACATCAGTCCACTTGATCTCTACCAGTTTTCAGATGTTGAGACTGTCTTTTCCTCACCCCTTATGTTGGTTTCTGGTGCTGGACCAGGTGACTTGATTCCTTTGTTGCAGATCCACTTTTTTTTTAAAATTTTGTCCCCAGAATAAAGGAGCCTTGAGCCCTCTGCCAAACCTTCTCGGCATGGTTTGGGTTTGCCTGGACTCTGTCTCAGGCTTTGTCATCCAGTGTTAACATTGTTGCCTGAATCCAGTTACTTCAGAAAGCTGGGGCACCTAGGCCCTCAGACTTAGAACCAACAGCCTGAGTAGAAAGGAGCTACTGTATCAGATTTTTAGAAAGAGATCTATAGTGAATTTTAGATTGTGTACATCTTTACTTTCTTCAGCGACTTTGCTGGAGATAAGACCTTTTCTTTGGTGACTTCCCCATATTATAAGGAATGTTTATTTCCTTCTCATTACTTCCAGTGTTTTGTTTCCTATCAGGAAAGTGCTTCCTTCCCACTTTCCTTTCATCCAAGAATTTGAAAATGAAAAACAATTTTTTTGTGTTACTTTGTTCTTTTGAAATCAAATATTTTATTTTAAAATTAAATCCTGACAGGTCATGGATTACAGAAGACATCTGTAATATACACAATGTCATCTGGAATATTATACAAGATATTATCTTGTAACACTTAGGACTCTTTTTAATAGTGAAAGAAAACGTAAGCCTAAAGTCAAAGTAATAAAACCATAAAGAGGTGTTACTGTCTCTTTAGATTGGACACATTGAGGGTTGGATTACATATTTTTTTCTAATGTTGTTTAACCAATTATTCCAAAATTGAACAGATTGAGACCAAAAACATTTATTTTCTCAGTTTCTGTGGGCCAGTGATAAGGGAATGATTTTGTTGGATGGTTCTAGCTCAGACTTTCTCATGAGGATGCAGGCAAGATATTAGCTAGTGCTGCAGTTAAGATGTGCCTGAGTTGGAGAATCTCTTGCCAAGATTGCTCACTCACATTATGGTTGGTAGCAGGCCTCAGTTCCTTCCTTGCTTTTAGCAAGTGGCCCCAGTTCCATGCCATGTGAACCTTTCTATAGGCCAGCTTGAGGGTCTTCACAGCATGGGTGTTCTCCAAGATTATGTAGCGAGAGAAACCTGAGACACTAGGTTCAGTCAAGGGGAGGAGAATTAAGCTCTATTAAGGGAAGATGTATCAAATTTTGTGCATGTATATTAAATCCTCTACAGTTTGTCTTCAGGGTTGCTTTTGATTAAGCATATCAATGATGTTATTTTAGACTATTTCTATCTTTGGGTTCTGGCCTTTTGTAGGATGAGCAACCTCCTAAGGCTAGTTCCTTATGTAGCATTAAAGTTACTACTATATTTATATTCTTAATATCTGCACATTACACTTTCCAAAAGGAATGTACTGGGACTTTTCTTAGTAGAGCAAGGCACCATCTTTTTTTTTTTTTTTTTAAGATTTTATTTATTTGACAGAGACAGCGAGAGAGGGAACACAAGCAGGGGAAGTGGGAGAGAGAGAGAAGCAAGCTTCCTGCTGAGCAGGGAGCCCGATACAGGGCTCGATCCCAGGACCATGGGATCATGACCTGAGTCAAAGGCAGATGCTTAACGACTGAGCCACCCAGGCGCTCCAAGACACCATCTTTTGCAAAGGTTAGTAGCATACCTACTTCATTTCTCATTAGCTTCAATTTGTTTACATGTTTGTTTATTAATTAACTATGGGAATGAGGCATCTTGATCATTGTCTTTGGCTTGGGTTATCTTCAGTTAATATGGCAGAGGAGATGGGATTATCCTGATTGTATTAGAAATTCTGAGGTGGTGGGATACTGGAACTGGAGTGGGGAAGTAGAGTAGGGTAATCCTTGTCTCCCCTTTCCATATTCCCATCCAAACTGCATGGTTGTTCTATGGGGAAAGAATTGAATAGATATTGGTTGGGTAGAAAACTAAAAATCTGCCCCATGCCATAAAAAGACCAGATTCTGGGATGGTAAGGATTTACAGTCCTTTAAAATATATCAGTGTAACTAACAAATAGAAAAGAGATAAAATAGGCAATTTATTAAGGTAACTGTAAGCATAGGCATATAGTAGAGATCTAGCCAATGGCAGTTAGACTATTACCAAGGTCAATTAACAAGACCATCCCCTGTGGAGAGATGGACATAGAGAGCCCTATCCAAAAAATCTTTAATATTCCAATGGGAGTAACAACTTCTGTGAGGGATTAGCCTGAGGCCAATAAAACTCCGTTCATATAACTCTTGTTCTGAGGCCATACTTACCAAGCACATACCAGATGATTATTTGGCTCAGAGAATAGAGGCTAAGATTTACTAGTCTGTGATGCATTTGTATTTTTCATCATATGCTAACAAACTGGAATTCTGGTTTGCATGTCAGGTTTATGAGCTGAATCAGTTAACATGAGTCTGTAGGATTTTACATTCTCTGTGTATTGTCACAATCTGAGTCTAAAAGGCAAACTCTGGCCTGAGATAAATTTGCTATAGAGTATCATGCCCATTGATAATATTTCTGTGATGGTTAAACATGAACCTTTTAAAGAAATCTTAATATCGGTATCTACCATACAACCTCAATTATACTAATAAGGATCCAAACTCTCTAGCTAATATGTATTCCCCAAACACTATACCTAGGACATAGTAAAGAAGAATAAATGAAAGCATTTCCTATGGTTTCAATTTTTAACTATTTACCATTTGTTGAAGGTAATTATCTTTGCTCTATGTCAAGAAATCTTATTTTTTTTCTCTTTTCCAAAGTGACTATCTATGATTTCTCATAACTTGTGGGGATTATACCTTTACTCTTTTCCATTGGTTCCTTGACATTCAATCATGGAAATAAGCAGTTTGACACAGTGGAAAAAATTGTATCATATCATTCCTAGCTGAAATATTAAGTGGTCTTTACTTTCTAATGAAGAATGCAAATTCTCTCATACTCAATAACGTTAGATATAGAATTCTGTCCTTTTCGGATTAGTGATTAATGCAACAGAATAAGATACTATCTTGGTAAAATAAATGAAATCCACTTTTGGTTGTTATGACATATACCGCATGACTTCAGGAGGAGGACTTGGATTACGAATTTTGTTAAATGAATGACTAACTTGTTCTTAATGTGAACTACTCCATATGTTCAGATTTTAAATCTAACAAAATGCTGTTTATGTACTAAGGAAGTAACATTAACTATTATTGCTACATTACTCTTATAAAATTGTAGTATCTAAAGTACTGCCTAAATGAAGTCCAAATGAATTTTAAAAGACTACTCATAACTGTGATTGTTCCGGATATAGCAGATATCAGATTTGTGCATTATGTATGTGTGGATGTATATTTTATTATATCTATTTATGGTTGGCTTTCTTTAGCTAAATACCACTAAATCCTGGCTCTTTCCAACCAATAAACATCTATTTTAAGATTTCTGGATTAACAGAAGTGCTTTAACTTAAAATTTTTCTTTTGATCACTCCATGCTTATGGAGATAACAGAGAGAGTTGCAGATAATTTTTATTGAATGAAGTAAAAATCATTTTTTAGGTAAGAAATCATTGTTTTCAGCTAAATACTCTGCCTAAATTCGCCCTTTATCCTCTTCACCCGTGGTCTATATAGAGAATAAAGGGAATAAAGTCAATGTAAAGATCATGTGTACAAAAATGGATTAATCTTCTCCCTCCCACACAATATGGTTAAGTGGATTAGATGAAACATTAAACTCTGTTCTCAATGATAGAAAGGAAATAACTGGCAAGAATTTGGAAAAGATAAAAATTAAAACATCTAAAATTTTTTTTTAAAAAAGCAAGTATATGAGAATTAAATATAGCTCTACAAATGCATGGGTAACACATAGAGGAAGAATCAAGATTCAAAAACTGCTTGTCTTGTGTTGAACATATGTATCAATTTTCTCTTGTGCCCTGCCTCCCACTACCACACACATAAATAGTATTGGAAAGAAAGAACCAAACCTAAATTGAACCTGCTATTATTTATTGCAACCTACTCTGTGCCACACACTGGATTGTTTCATATGTCTTATAGTATTAAATTTTTATGACCATTCATTTGATCTCCACTTTCCTAAATAGCAAACTCCTGTATAGAGAAGGAAGTGAGTTTATGTAAGATGAAAAAGCTAATAATTATTGGCTCTGAGGTCTGGGCTCAGGATGATGTGGTTTCAGTGCTGGAGCTCTTAACTCTGACCCTATATGCATTACATTTGGTTTGAAATTTTTTTTTAATTTAATTTTTTACGACAATATTTTTAGAGCAGTTTTAGATATACAGCAAAATTGAGAAGGTACGGAGACTTCCCATATACCGCCTTCCCCAACTCATGCGTAGCCTTCTCCATTATCAACCTTCCCCACAAGAGTGGTACATTGGCTACAATTGATGAACCTACAATGACACATCATAATAATCAAAGTCCACAGTTTCCATTACGGTTCACTCTTGGTGTTGTGTATCCTGTGAGTTTGGATAAATGTATAAGGACATGTATCCATCATTATCGGATACAGAGTATTTCTATTGCCCTAAAAATCCTCTGTGCTCTGCCTAGTCATCCCTCTCCCCACCGTCAAATCTGGTGACCACTGATCTTTTTGTTGTCTTCATAGTTTCCCCTTTTCCACAATGTCATGTAGTTGGAATCCTGTAGTATATAGCCTTTTCAGATAGACTTTTTATATTTTTTAAAAAGTATTAAATTTTTAAAACATTTTTGAATATATTTTTAGAACAATTAAACTTGATTCTAAAGTTCAAAGGCCATAAAAAACCTGTTACAGGTGGTTAGCTGCATTTGGCAGACCCATTGAGTACAAGCTGTAGGGACCACAGCTGCTGGACAATAACAAGATAATTCTGCTTCTGCTCTCATTTCTATTACAACAAAAAATTTTCTTTAACCAATGCAATGAAGTTTTGTATTAGAAATGCCTTTGAACTTGTATGTTTGGCTGCAAAAGAGAAGAAACACTTGCTTGGGTCTTACTGTTGTCACTGAATTGGAATACAGGTGTCTTTGTTTTTATTTTTTCAAACACTAAGATTTTTAGGGGTTGGGCTCTGTCTCCCAGCATAACTCCAGTCATCCAGAGGGATGAAGCTGCCATAGAGCTGGAGCAAGGTCTGGTTCAGGGCAGGCTCCAGAGTCTTCTGCAGTCTCTCACACTTGATGGTGGTCAGTGGTGCCCAGTCTCCCATTTCTTGAGCAGGGCACAGGCATCCAGGCGGTGAGTAGGCTATACCAGTCTCCCAGCGCTGCCGCCTTTTCCCCACCCGCTCCCCCTACTTGCTTCAGCTGCTGGGTAAACACTTTCTACACCCACGGGACCTTGCCTTTGGTAGCTCCCACCTTGAAGATGAGGAGTGAGCAGAAAGGGTTTGGGGAACGGTGGAGCATTCCCCAGGCGTGACTTCGTAAATGGCCCTGGTTGAGTCTCTGCAGGGTCCCATGTCAAGAGACCAGGTAGGCAGCCAACTCCGTAATGTCCTTCACTCCGCAAAGAAGCCATTGATGACCCACGTGTTGGTGATGGACTGCAGCAGCGTGCTCTTGGGAAGGCTGAGGTTGTGTGCTTTGCCCCACCCCCGGGTCCACTCGGTGCCCCAGGCTGGGAGCTTCAGCTGGAACTTCTGCTCTTGGAAGTGCCCCTGGATGGGGCTGTAGCACAGGTCATGGGCCACTTGCGCTCCGCAAAGTGGTCCAAGACATAACTTGCCAGCTCTTGGTGCTGGGTTTCTGGCCTGCGTCTCCAGCGCCGTCCCCGCTGAGTCCCTGTGTGCAGCCGCTGTAGTGGGGGGAGCCATTCACACGTGATTGTTCCTTGTGCTCTTCTCCAGGCTCCAACTTCAGCTGGTGAGCTTTTTATACTAAATACAGATGGCTTTGGTTTTGCTTTATCCTAGTTATATCACATAGATACGAATTAACTTCTTTGAAAGGTTTTTCACAAGTGAGGGCTTTTTTTTTTTTTTTTTTTTAAATAAAGGGTCATACATTCTGACCAAAATACCAACTAAAAGAGCATATTGTTTAAGGGTCATTGTCATTGGTTTTGTAATCCCTTCTGTAGAATAACGGCAAAGAACCTAGGAATTAATTAGTATTTCTCCCCAGAGCATATGATTGCTGCTCCCAGTAAACAGTGAGGTAAACTCTTGATTTTCTTTCTAGATAACATTAAGTAGAAGATGTGTTTTTTTTCTCCCTCAAGCATGACTTTTATTTAAAGTTTTTATCAGTTTTAGACTCTAACAAATACTGAATACATCTGATTGTCTACTACATGACTTCTAATTGTTCGCTTAGGATAATCTATATTTTCAGTTCTACTTAGTCTGAATAAATGCTTTTTGTAATGAGTGCTCATGGTCAGAAATGGATTAAATGAGCTCTGGGAAAATTACCTCTAAATCTTTTGGGATTTTTGCATTGTTTAGATGTCACTGATCTATTTTCTTTTTTTTTTTTTTATCCTTAGTCTTAAGTTTTATTTTAAGGGATCATCTTCATTTTCTTTTGTGACCAGCTTAGAAGATAGCCACCCATTTGGTCAGATTTATTTATTCTTCAGCAGTTGAAGCATTTAAGATGACAGTTTTTACTCTAAATCCTTAATGATATTATATATACTGTACCTGGGAATGTTTTGCTTTGTCATGGAGAAAAAAAGCCCAAACATAAACCTTTAGATTATCCATCTACTAGACTGCAGCACAATCTTAATAAGAAAGTTTTACTGATAACTGGAAAATGTATTCGTTATGGCAGGGATATAACAAGAGTGGTTGTAAAGTGGCCAGTCTTGTAAGTCAGGAGCTATGATCCTTGATCCACTGCTCAATCCACTTCAATATCTGATTGATATTATCCTCTAGATCTTCTGGTTTATTGCTGGGCAGTTGATGTACTATTTCTTCCTTGTAGGATGCTAATGCTTCTTCATAAAGAACTTGAAAAATTTCACACTGACTATTGTCTTTTAGTTTCTTTTCATTATAACCCCTTGTTTCAAGTCTTTTGTACAATACACTGTTATCTGCAGCACAAAACTATATGAAACCAGCGTTCAGGAAAAAAATCACAACCATGGTAATCAACAATAACTCCACCTTCTCTCTTCTGTCTATCACTCAGTCACCCCATCCCTCCCACCCCCCCACCACTCCAGTAACCCTCTGTTTGTTTCCTGAGATTGAGAGCTTTCCCCCTAAGGTCAGGAACGCGGCACGGGTGTCCACTATCACCATTGCCATTCAACATAGGTATTAGAAGTCCTAGGCACAGCAATCAGACTACAAAAAGAAATAAAAGGCATCCAAATTGGCAAAGAAGAAGTCAAACTCTCACTCTTTGCAGATGACATGATACTTTATTTGGAAAACCCAAAAGACTCCACCCCAAAACTGCTAGAACTCATACAGGAATTCATTAAAGTGGCAGGATATAAAATCAATGCACAGAAATCGGTGGCATTCCTATACACCAACAAGACAGAAGAGAGAGAAATTAAGGAGTCAATCCCATTTACAATTGCACCCAAAACCATAAGCTACCTAGGAATAAATCTAACCAAAGAGGCAAAGGATCTGTACTCAGAAAACTATAAAATACTCATGAAAGAAATTGAGGAAGACACAAAGAAATGGAAAAATGTTCCATGCTCATGGATTGGAAGAACAAATATTGTGAAGATGTCAATGCTACCTAGAGCAATCTACACATTCAATGGAATCCCCATCAAAATACCATCCACCTTTTTCAAAGAAATGGAACAAATAATCCTAAAATTTGTATGGAACCAGAAAAGACCTCGAATAGCCAGAGGAATGTTGAAAAAGCAAAGCAAAGCTGGTGGCATCAAAATTCCAGACCTCCAGTTCTATTACAAAGCTGTCGTCATCAAGACAGTGTGGTACTGGCACAAAAACAGACACATAGATCAATGGAACAGAATAGAGAGCCCAGAAATGGACCCTCAACTCTATGGTCAACTCATCTTTGACAAAGCAGGAAAGAATGTCCAATGGAAACAAGATAGTCTCTTCAACAAATGGTGTTGGGAAAATTGGACAGCTGCATGCAGAAGAATGAAACTGGACCATTTCCTTACACCACACACAAAAATAGACTCCAAATGGTTGAAAGACCTAAACGTGAGACAGGAGTCCATCAACATCCTAAAGGAGAACACAGGTAGCAACCTCTTCGACCTCAGCTTCAGCAACTTCTTCCTAGAAACATCGCTAAAGGCAAGGGAAGCAAGGGCAAAAATGAACTATTGGGACCTCATCAAGATAAAAAGCTTTTGCACAGCAAAAGAAACAGTCCACAAAACCAAAAGACAACCGACAGAATGGGAGAAGATATTTGCAAATGACATATCAGATAAAGGGCTAGTACCCAAAATCTATAAAGAACTTATCAAACTCAACACCCAAAGAACAAATGATCCAATCAAGAAATGGGCAGAAGACATGAACAGACATTTTTTCCAAAGAAGACATCCAAATGGCCAACAGACACATGAAAAAGTGCTCAACATCGCTCGGCATCAGGGAAATCCAAATCAAAACCTCAATGAGATGCCACCTCACACCCATCAGAATGGCTAAAATTAACAAGTCAGGGAATGACAGATGTTGGGATGTGGAGAAAGGGGAACCCTCCTACACTGTTGGTGGGAATGCAAGCTGGTGCAGCCACTCTGGAGAACACTATGGAGGTTCTTCAAAAAGTTGAAAATAGAGCTACCATACAATCCAGCAATTGCACCACTGGGTATTTACCCCAAAGATACAAATGTAGGGATCCGAAGGGGTATGTGCACCCTGATATTTATAGCAGCAATGTCCACAATAGCCAAACTGTTGAAAGAGCCAAGATGTCCATCGACAGATGAATGGATAAAGAAGAGGTGGTATATATATATATATATATATATATGATGGAATATTATGCGGCCATCAAAAGGAATGAAATCTTGCCATTTACAATGACATGGATGGAACTGGAGGGTATTATGCTGAGCGAAATAACTCAATCAGAGAAAGACATGTGTCATATGACCTCACTGATATGAGGAATTCTTAATCTCAGGGATTTTTTCTGATCAAAGCATTCCTGTTCATTCCAGTAGAATAACAAAGGTGATCTCTTCAGTAGGCAATAGGCGCTTGTGCTCTCAATGATTATTCCCTTACAATAAAACACCTCTAGCACACACAAAGATATTTTCCCTAGCTTTTAGTGGCTTTTTAAAAAATGTAAAACAAAAAAGTAGCTTCAAAGAATAATTTAGATTTTCTCTAGCAGTTTTCTATATTGAGGTACAATCTATATGTCCTTAATTTATACTCCATGCTACAAAAAAGTGCTTTATTTATATATACCTTTCCTTATACTAAGCTAGATTGAAAGAATGGGCAAAACAATAAAAAAGTATAAATCAGCAACAGAAAATCAAGGGTCCTTTGTTCTTTTACATTCAAAATGAAGCAGTTATATAGTTTGATCATAGTATGATTCAGACATTAGGATTTTTGTTTAGTTTTATAGGCTCTGTGGTTATTTTTACTTTTTTGCACATTTCTGTAATTATTCTTAGCAAAATCTGAAGAAATTTGAAGTCAATATGACAGTGGAATTAGCTTTAGAGTTGTATAGATTTAGCTTTAAAGTTTAATTTCAGACTCTACTGCTGGGTAGCTGAGGGTTCTTGGACTACTTAATTTCTCTGAACATCAAATTTTTAGTTGTAAAATAGGTATGTTAAACTTTATCTTATTGAATTGTTGGAGGATCAAATGAAATTATGTAGGTGAACTACTTACCAAAGCACTTAGTAATGTATAAATGTTAGCTGCTCTCCTTGCCTTCCTTTAATTT
Source organism: Eumetopias jubatus (assembly GCF_037043125.1). NCBI lineage: Eukaryota > Metazoa > Chordata > Mammalia > Carnivora > Otariidae > Eumetopias > Eumetopias jubatus. The sequence goes on along the minus strand of NW_028274821.1, from coordinate 51,141,203 downwards.
TATAAAGTCATTATAATCAGTGTGGACAACTTATGGTATTAGCCTATAATGAACCTGTTCATGTAACCCCAAGGGGGGAAATATAAAACACCACAAACCCAATGCATTCTAATATTTATATATCTTAAATGGAAGCATTTTTACACAGATTTTACTCTAACAAGTTATTTGAAGGAATCTTGATACTAGTAATAGCAAATGTGTTTTCTTAAAATGGACTTCCCAGTATATAGGATAAGCACCAGATTTTTGCAAATAATCTTCCAGGCCTCTGCCCGATTATTCCTTGTCATTTTGGAAAATGCTGAAGGGCTACGAATTGTTCATAAATATGTTCAAAGAAAGTGTTCTTTTTTTTTTTTTTTAAAGATTTTATTTATTTGACAGAGAGAGACAGCCAGAGCAGGAACACAAGCAGGGGGAGTGGGAGAGGGAGAAACAGGCTTCCCGCCGAGCAGGGAGCCTGATGTGGGACTCGATCCCAGGACCCTGGGATCATGACCTGAGCTGAAGGCAGACGCTTAACGACTGAGCCACCCAGGCACCCTCAAAGAAAGTGTTCTTTGTTGCTTTCAAACTTCTACACTTTTTTTCTCAGGTATATCTCATAGGCATTTTGTTTCTGTCATTTATTTCAAGTTCTTATGATGTAGTTTCTTTCTGGCAAAAGTCTAGTTTCTATTTTCTTCTTGGTAAGTTTCTGTTTAACTGAAGCTCGTGTTAGCTCATTAGATCTGAACCAGATGATTTTTTATTCTTGCCAATGATCCTTGAAGATATATTTGAAGGTCTTCCCTTATAAGGTAAAATGAACAGTGCTGAACAATGCATGTGCATATCGTGCTGAAATGAGTTGACTCCTGATGAAAATAATAAGGTAAGATGGTAGTTTGTTTCTCTGTATTTGGAAAGATTTTCAGACTTCAAAATGTAACATTTTCCTCAATAATTAGAATTTTAAAAATAGGGAGTCAGCTTAAGCTCAAGGTATGTTTTCTGGACATTTTCCCTCTGAGATAATTTTTCCTGATGTGATAAATGCTTGAATATCTTTGAGACAATACATCTCAATCTCCAGGTTGGTAAGAGTTCTGACATGGTCTTCAAGACATACCAATGTGTGATAAATGCTTTTTAATGAAGATGGCATTTTAAATGTTAGGAGCAAGACACTTTTAGAACTTTATATCCTGTTTCTCTGCCAGTGTTCTTACATGGTACAGGATGAAGAAATTGAAGGTGAGAGAGGAAAATGGGAGTAAAATGGCAACCAGGTCTAGTGAATACTCAAAAGCCTGAAAAAGAGCTGTAACCCTGATATAATTGAACAACATATCTCCAAGGTGAAGGTAGAGTTTAATCTGAATAAACAATCTGAGATATGTACACTATTTTGGTTTGAAAATTCTCTAGGGATTGAGAGACTTGATAGCTCTCACTCATGGACAGAAACAAGAGGACATAACAATATTTAATAAACTAATGGTATATCCTAAATCTTTGTGGATTCAGTGTTATTTCCTATGTCCTAAGAGTGGGAAAGAGATGACTTAGCTTTCTTTGTAAACTTTCATACCCTTCAATTATGAGGCCTCTGGAATTCCTGCATGTCCATACAGCAGCTCTCAAAGGGATCTTTTAGCCTGGAATCCTTCACATTAACAAAGAGAGGGAGCTTGAGTCATATTCTGCATTTGAAGAGTTCTGATGGATACTATACTATTCCTAATGCTGACTTAACTCAGGCTAAAGAAAATGTCAGGTCACTTTCATTTTAGCTAGAAGGATGTCAATTTAATATTGAAGTTAATTACGATGATTAGAGGACCCAATGGTAGAACACTATTAAAGAAGAGATGGACTATCTTGAATGAAATATGAAAATGAATTGATTTTAGTATGTATAATTACTGAATGTTCATTAAGGATGAACTGGACCTGGGCCTGAAAATGGTGGATATAAAAGCATTTTGTGGAATATGATAGGGAATAAGTTGGGCTACTGAGGTACAGAAGATTCTATAGTCATGGAATTTTTGGACGAACTGAAGTATTTCTTGAAAAGTCTTGAGCTTCATAAGAGTGTTGATGCGTTTGTTGATTCAGAAGTTAGACTGAAGAAGAATTTAAAGAAGGGATGGGGTCTGGAAGAAGCTATGAGCAGGTCAAGCATTTGATGGGGAGAGAGTAGTGATAGGGTCTGAGGGCTGCTATGATACACGCTGGAGGAATGAACAGGGTAATACCCATTTGTGGAGAAATTTGAGAAGTACTCCTGTGTCATAACATTACTCAGATTCATTCATACCATATCCTAAAGTGACAAAGCTGTTAGGTGTCTTGGGAGCCTAGGAAGAATTGATTCCAAAAAGACTTGCTGTTGAGAAAAATTCAGTTCCTATAATTACGTCATTGAGAACACAGTTGGCACTAGTTAAAGTCTTGTGTGGAGTCCAGGGGTGTGGAGTCAGGCACCCTGTTGCAAGTAAGGGTCTTGAGTATTTGGGAAACACTAGCCAAGATAGGAAAGTAGAGTGTCCAGATTTTCAGTACACATGATCCCTGTGGGATCTCTAAGAGAATATATGTATTTAGAGTAAATAGCATGTGCCTTATATATAATCGCTAATGGGATGACCATTTTTTACAAATAAGGCTTTAGTAGACAACCTCATTTCTCACAGTTTCTGTCTTTTCTCAAACCCTATACTGTAGCCATATTTAAATACCCAGTCCCTTCAGTTTTTCTTGTTCTCTTACCACACTAGTAATTTAAAGTTGTACATCTTCCAAAAATTCTTGCCCTTTCTTCTTTGCTTTTTAGACCACCAAGAAGACTCCTCTGAGGCAAGCCTTCTTTGAATCATCCTGGCCAGTCCTCTTCTTGATACTCTCTTGGTTCTTTGTGCTTCCACCTATCATAGCATCAGACATATTGTCTTGTTTTAGTAAACAGTCAGTGCTTTCAGATCAGAGGCTGTGTCTTACTCATTCTCTTATTCACATGATCTTGCTTGGTACTGAGTAGATGCACTCAGTAAATACTTGTTGAGTAAAGGAATGAGTAAATGAATGAAAGTAAGCAGACCCAAGCACTTGCTGGCACTATGTGTACTCGTGATAGGATTCTATGGTCTTCTCACCATGAAACTAAAAATTTTGCAAGTAGAATTCTTTTGTGAACTCAGTTGTGCAAGGATACTTACTCTTACTGAGCATGGAAAAATTTTCTCCTGTCTTCCTGTAATTTATATATGTAGAGAACAAGTTATCTGACAGATAAAACAGTGCATCACATTTCCCAAATAGCTCTGTTTGGAGTGCCTTTCTCCTAGTTAGACGAATAAGTCTCTAGGAATCTCTAGAGACTAAAGTGTTAAGAGCATGTTTAGTATCAACACTAATAGTGAATTTGGACACATATTTTCAATGTTCTATAGCCATGTCCATATTAAAGAGTTATATTTTTTAATAAGCTGCCTCAAAATCATTTTAGAAAGAAGTATGTAAATAAATTCAGTACAACTACAACATCAACCTTGTTCTCTAGAGATAGTTTGGGGAACTGTGTTGCAGCCTAACCATCTGAGTAATAAAATTCTGCTTTTGGAGTCTACTGGAAAAAAAAAATCTGATCCCTAAATTACCCATTTCACTGGAGAATATTTACCTTCCAGAGTGAGCCCCAATTGGGTTGGCTTCCCATATCTCAATGCTCTGCTCTTATCTGGTAACTCCTTCCTCCTCTCCTGTCACTCACATGATTATAAGAATAGCAGCTTGGCACCCTCATGTGATCTTGCCCTATGGCTTCAAGTGACTCAAGAGGGGCTAATAGTATGGAATCGAGTCCAAGAGATTTCATTGTCCAAATATATTCTAGTGTGTGGCTGAATTTGGAATGGAGGAGTTGTATGCTGGAGAACTATTGACAGTAGTGATGATCTCTACATAAACTAAGAAATGGAAAAAGCCAGTCTGCCCTGAGGAAGAAGAATGAAACAAATTAACAGAGCAAAGAGGAACAGAGACAGAGGGCTTGCTGGGTTATCTATAGCCCATGAGGAGCTGGTTCATGCTACTCCTGAGAATTTCCCCAGATACCCTGGATTCTTATAATAATGAAATCCCGTTTTGTGAATCACGTTCCAGCTCAAGGACATCTGTGTTGCTTGCAGCCAAAGAATCTAATTCTCAGACCAGCCTTGCGCTACTAGTCACAGAAACATACCTTGTGCTGTCACTGCAGTAGATGTAATCAAGAAGGGTAATACATGTTGAGATCAGAGTGCTGCAGTTGGAGTACTGTGAATCAGGTTCTCTTTTTGTCAAAATTTGCTCTTAGGAAAGAACTAGAAATTCATTCATAGTACACACACATGATTAATAATCTCTCAGAAGCCTGTCTGTCCCTTACCAAGCATTTTCATGTTTAAGGAATTCAAAATCCAATCTAAAGACATGACAATAAAAAGTCAGGAATTCTGAGTTGCTTCATTCCCACCCTACTCACCTTCCTGTCCTTTTTCTTTGAAAGAGTCGGTGGAGAGAAAATGTTGGGCCTCTGAACTCAGGGCACTAATTGGCCTCTCATTTTGCCTGAGGACAATCCCCACCCCCCCAACCTTGGAAATCCTGAGTCCCTAACTGACAAAGCAGTATCAATTCCTGCTTCTCCACATCTGTGGATGGTAACCATGCCGTGTGGCATAGTGAAGAAAGAAACTTGGGGGTCATGCCACTGATCCTTTGTATGACATTCTGCCAGTTGCATTGCTGATTCTCAGTATCCTCAGTACAATGAAAGTAATTTTATCTACACTTTAGGGCTATTGTGATAACAGATTGAGTTGGAAAGACAAGATCACAGATTGGAGTGGAAAGGGAGCTGAGAAGTCTAGCATGTTTCTCTGTTAAGGAATATGAGAATAATGGTGAAAACCTGGTCTAAATGCTGAGTAACTAGTACAGAGTCACTTTCAAGTAACATTTTCCTATTGGTGTACCCGTGGAACAGAAGGTCCCAAAGTTAATACGGCCTGTCTTGCTGGGTTTCTTAAAAATCCTTCAGGCCAGTGCTTGTCCAACTTTTGTCCCAGGACATTTCTGAAGGCAGAGGAGAGAGAAGGCATATTTTAGGAGCCTAGAAGATAAAATGTTCTCAAAACTACTTCTTTGATGTTGTGCTTTGTCTTTTAGAATTATTCAAATTTTACATTTTTGTCCAAAATATAGCCATGTCTAGTTTTAAAATGAAAGAGATGTTTTAAGTGCCTCACTGTTGAATAAAATTGTTGTTCCATTTATTTCTCCAAATTGAAAAATAAAGCATTTGGATGTCTTGTTCTAATATGATGGTTATTTCCACCACTGCCATCCATGTATTCAGAGGAAGACTAGAAAGACTGAGTCTAATAGTAGCTTACCTTAGAGGAGTAACAGCAGTAAAACAACAGTTATACGTAGATTGCAAAATATAAGTACCACATCAACAGCAATGCTAGTGTTATAATCTCCCATCTCTTGAGTCTGGTGCTTTGGAAATATCACTGGACTAAAGCTATTTCCTGGTCCTAATTTATCCATTTATTTTAAGACCTTTAATAGTCATATATATTATGAAAATAGTACAGCAAAAGTTTAAAAGTGGAAACTAAATTATTTTTGAATCCTGGAACGAATAGGTTGAGTGTTGAAAAGAATGGGAATATTGGTCCTTGAACCGAACAGAAAAGGAATAAATTTAACAAACTCAGCAAATTGCAGCAGGTACTGCCACTTAGTTGTTGTGAACTTCTATGCATGGATTCTTCATTATAGAGAGAGCTAATGTAGGTAGCAGAACATTTTTTAAAAGTGCACATCAATCCAAGGGATGAAATGCAGCCATGACATAAGCTTCTAAAGTTCCGGAAACCATAAATTCCCAATGCTATAACTTAATCTTCTGGATATTCTCCAAATAGCAACCCTGAGTTCGCCTGAGTGAAATGCTCTTATTTTCTCCCCACATGCATTTAACTCTTCTTTATTGAATAAAAAAGGGATTTTTAAAAAAAGACTTGGTTTATTGTCTCTAATAAAAGAAATGTAATCTGAATACTCAAGGATATAATCAGATCATAGCATTTCAATTGTATTACTAATACAGCCATAAAATAAGTTGTGCACTAAAAAAAGCTCACCATGCAAGCTCATCTTGTCACTCTGTCCCATCCATCTTTTCTTGCCATTTCCAGTCTGTCAGCATTTTTTTCTCTGCTCTTTGGGTTGCACCTAGTGATTTTTCACACATCCTTCACTGCTGTCTTGTTACCTTCTAGTTTAATATATAGAGATAGGAAGAATCCGTTGTACCCCATTTATGCTGCTTTAGTTTTTGGACTCCCGATCTGTCACCTGACCGCTCTGCCTGCTCCTTTCTAGTCTTGCTCGTTAAATCAGGTGCTAATGCATGAAAGTGGATGTTTCTCATATTGATGTTTCTGAACAATTGGTCTTTAAACTCTTTGAACCTTTCAAGGTGAAGTTCATCCCTGACGATAATCTCAAATAGAAAAATGAAGCAGTAGCAAATGTTTTTTCTTTTAGCCTCTTAAGTTTGAAATCCTAGAAAAGAATTTTCTTACAAAGTTTTTAAAGGAGTCAAGAAATAATTTAATTGGTACTTTTTTTGAGGGGAAGAGGGTGAGTAATCTTTTTTTCTTAGCTGTGGAAGGTTTGTATTTGGAAGAGTTTATTTAAAAAAATCATCTTACATGTTAGATCATTAAAATTTTGACAAATATTAAACCTAACACCCAAGTTTACCACAGCACAAATAATACAGATCTATAGATCTTTGCTCAATAAACATGTAAGCAGTGCTATATAAATTTTATTAAGAGGAAGGTTAGGGGAGAAGGAAAGATGGCGGAGGAGTAGGGAACCCTATTTCAACTGGTCCCCGGAATTGGACTGGATATCTACCAGACCACTCTGAGCACCCACAAAACCAGTCTGAGATGTAAGAAGATCTGGATCTCTACAAACAGGATATCGCAGGCAGTTGGTTTTGAGGTCTGAAGTGGGGAGCCCTGATTCCGCAGGCAGATATTGGAGGATAAACGGCAGCAGGAGGGTGCCTGGCCGTGGGGATCCTACATCGCTGGTGAGTGACAGCCTCATGCACTGGGGACTGGGTACAGACTCGCAGACCAGTAGTGGTGGGGAAAGGACTTTAGGGCAGGCCCTGGGGTGGAAACCTGGAGCTGTGGGGGTCATGCGTGCAAACTGGGAGCGGCTGGTGGTTTTAGAAGCACAAAGGGCAGAGATGTGCCCCGACCTGGAGGCAGGACTGGGAGCACTGTGGAGGGGTGCACAACCCAGGACGCTGCAGTTGATAGCACCACGGACAGAAACGGAGACATTGTGGCCTGGAGAGCTCACTGAAGAACAGTGTCTCTGCTCTGAGGCAGAGGGTGGGAAAGAGTCTCTTCTGCTCTGACTCGCAGAGGAGACACGGAAAGCCACCAGAGAACAAAACCCCAAAAACTGATTCCTGCTGAGCCCATCCCCCGCCACAGGGGCGCAGGGCAACTCTGCCCAAACAGGGTTGCCTGAGTAACAGCATGGCAGGCACCTCCCCCAGAAGGCAGGCTGGGAAAACAAGAGGCCAGCAACCCTAATGTCCCAAGAAAACAAGTGCATCTTGCTTGGGTTCTGGTCAATAATTTGGACTCTATACATTCCCTCAAACACCCATCAACAGAATGACTAGGAGGAGGAACCCCCAAAATAGAAAAGACTCAGAGATTATGACTTACACTGCAGATTTACAAACACATGCCTATATAACCAAGATGTCGGAGATGGAATTCAGGCTAGCAATTGTGAAGACAATGGCTAGAATGGAGAAATCAGTTAATGGCAACATAGAGTCTCTAAGGGCAGAAATGAAAGCTGAATTGGCAGAACTTAAAAATGCTATCAGTGAGATCCAATCCAATCTAGATAATCTAACAGATAGGGTCACCGAGGCAGAAGAATGAATAAGTGACCTGAAAGACAATATAATAGATAAAAAGGGAAAAGAGGAGGCCAGGGAAAAACAACTCAGAATCCATGAAAATAGAATCAGAGAAATAAGTGACACCATGAAGCGTTCCAATGTCAGAATAATTGGAATCCCCGAGGGAGTGGAGAGAGAGAGGACTAGAAGATGTATTTGAGCAAATTGTAGCTGAGAACTTCCCTAATCTGGGGAATGAAACAAACATTCGTGTCCTAGAGGCAGAGAGGACCCTTCCCAAGATCAAGGAAAACAGGCCAACACCCCAGCATGTAATAGTAAAACTTGCAAATCTTAGAACCAAGGAAACCATCTTAAGGGCAGTTAGGGGGAAGAGATTCCTTACGTACAGAGGGAGGAACATCAGAATAACGCCTACCTTTCCACAGAGACCTAAGACCATCTAAGCAGAAAATCAGCAAGGAAACAAGAGCTTTGAATGATACACTGGACCAGATGGACCTCATAGATATTTACAGAACATTCCACCCTAAAACAACAGAATACTCATTCTTCTCGAGCACACAAGGAACTTTCTCCAGAATAGACCACATACTGGGTCACAAATCAGGTCTCAACCAATACCAAAAGACTGAGATTATTCCCTGCATATTCTCAGACCACAATGCTTTAAAACTGGAACTCAATCACAAGAAAAAATTTGGCAGAAATTCAAACACTTGGAAGCTAAAGACCACTCTGCTCAAGAATGTTTGGGTCAACCAGGAAATCAAAGAAGAACTTAAACAATTCATGGAAACCGTTAAGAAGGAAAACACATCGGTCCAAAACCTATGGGATACTGCAAAGGCGGTCCTAAGGGGGAAATACATAGCCATCCAAGCCTCACTCAAAAAAATAGAAAAATCCCAAATTCACCAACTATATACCTTAAAGAACTAGAGAAAAAGCAACAAACGATGCCTACGCCACGCATTAGAAGATAAATAATTAAAATTAGAGCAGAAATCAATGAATTAGAAACCAGAAACACAGTAGATCAACGAAACTAGAAGTTGGTTCTTTGAAAGAATTAATAAGATCGATAAACCACTGGCCAGACTTATCCAAAAGAAAAGAGAAAGGACCCAAATTAATAAAATGATGAATGAAAGGGGAGAGATCACAACTAACACCAAGGAAATAGAAACAATTATTAGAAATTATTATCAACAACTATATGCCAATAAACTGAACGATCTGGATGAAATGGAGGCCTTCCTGGAAACCTATAAGCTGCCAAGACTGAAACAGGAAGAGATTGACAACCTGAATAGGCCAATAACCAGTAACGAGATTGAAGCAGTGATCAAAAACCTCCCAAAAAACAAGAGTCCAGGGCCTGATGGATTCCCTGGGGAATTCTACCAAACATTCAAAGAAGAAGTAATACCTATTCTACTGAAGCTGTTTCAAAAAATAGAAGGAAAATTTCCAAACTCATTCTATGAGGCCAGCATTACCTTAATCCCCAAACCAGGCAAAGACCCCATCAAAAAGGAGAATTTCAGACCGATATCCCTGATGAATATGGATTCCAAAATCCTCAACAAAATGGTAGCTAATAGGATCCAACAATACATTAAAAGGATCATCCACCACGACCAAGTGGGATTTATCCCCGGGATGCAAGGTGGTTCAACATTTGCAAATCAATCAATGTGATAGAACACATGAATAAGAGGAGGGAGAAGAAGCATATGGTCCTCTCAATTGATGCAGAAAAAGCATTTGATAAAATACAACAGCCTTTCCTGATTAAAACTCTTCAGAGTATAGGGATAGAGGGAACATTCCTCAGGTTCATAAATTCCATCTATGGGAAACCCACAGCGAATATCATCTTTAATGGGGAAAAGCTGAGAGCCTTTCCCTTAAGATCAGGAACACGTCAAGGATGCCCACTCTCGCCACTATTGTTCAACATAGTACTAGAAGTCCTAGCAACAGCAATCAGACAAAAAGAAAAGGTATTTAAATTGGCAAAGAAGAAGTCAAACTCTCTTTTCGCAGACGACATGATATTTTATGTGGAAAACCCAAAAGACTCCACCCCCAAATTACTAGAACTCGTACAGCAATTCGGCAGGATACAAAATCAATGCACAGAAATCAGTTGCTTTCTTATACACTAACAACGCAATTGTAGAAAGAGAAATTAGAGAAACGATTCCATTACAATAGCACCCAAAACCATAAGATACCTCGGAATAAACCTAACCAAAGAGGTAAAGGATCTATACTCTAGGAACTATAGAACACTCATGAAAGAAATTGAAGAAGACACAAAAAGATGGAAAAATATTCCATGCTCATAGATTGGAAGAATAAACGTTGTTAAAATGTCTATGCTACCCAGAGCAATCTATACCTTCAATGCCATCCCGATCAAAATTCCAATGACATTTTTCAAAGTGCTGGAACAAACAATCCTAAAATTTGTATGGAATCAGAAAAGACCCTGAATCGCCAAGGAAATGTTGAAAAGAAAAAGCTGGAGGCATCACGTTGCCCGATTTCAAGCTATATTACAAAGCAGTGATCACCAAGACAGCATGGTACTGGCACAAAAACAGACATACAGACCAATGGAACAGAATAGAGAACCCAGATATGGACCCTCAACTCTATGGTCGAATAATCTTTGACAAAGCAGGAAAAAACTTGCAATACAATCTCTTCAATCAATGATGCTGGGAAAATTGGACAGCCACATGCAGAAGAATGAAACTCAACCATTCTCTAACACCATTCACAAAGATAAACTCAAAGTGGATGAAAGACCTCAATGTGAGACAGGAATCCATCAAAATCCTAGAGGAGAATATAGGCAGTAACCTCTTGGACATCGGCCACAGCAACTTCTTTCAAGATACATCTCCAAAAGCTAGGGAAACAAAAGCAAAAATGAACTTTTGGGACTTCATCAAGATATAAAGCTTCTGCACAGCAAAGGAAACAGTCAACAAAACAAAGAGGCAACCCACAGAATGGGAGAAGATATTTGCAAATGACACTACAGATAAAGGGTTGGTATCCGAGATCTATAAAGAACTTCTCAAACTCAACACCCAAAAAACAATCAAGTCAAAAAGTGGGCAGAAGATATGAAAAGACACTTCTCTGAAGAAGACATACAAATGGCTAACAGACACATGAAAAATGTTCATCATCATTAGCCATCAGGGAAATTCAAATCAAAACCACATTGAGATACCACCTTACACCAATGAGAATGGCCAAAATGGACAGGGAAAGAAACAACAAATGTTGGAGAGGTTGTGGAGAAAGGGGAACCCTCTTACACTGTTGGTGGGAATGCAAGTTGGTACAGCCACTTTGGAAAACAGTGTGTAGTTTCCTCAAAAATTTAAAAATAGAGCTACCCTATGACCCAGCAATTGCACTCCTGGGTATTTACCCCAAAGACACAGATGTAGTGAAAAGAAGGGCCCTGTGCACCCCAATGTTCATAGCAGCAATGTCTGCAATAGCCAACTGTGTAAAAAGCCGAGATGCCCTTCAACAGATGAATGGATAAAGATGTGGTCCATATGTACAATGGAATATTACTCAGCCATCAGAAAGGATGAATACCCAACTTTTACATCCACATAGATGGGACTGGAGGAGATGATGCTAAGTGAAATAAGTCAAGCAGAGAAAGTCAATTATCATATGGTTTCACTTATTTGTGGAACATAAGGAATAGCAGGGAGGACATTAGGCGAAGGAAGGAAAAATGAGGGGAGGTATCGGAGGGAGAGATGAACCATGAGAGACTATGGACTCTGAGAAACAAACAGGGTTTTCAAGGGGAGGGGGGAGGGGGATTGGTTAGTCTGGTGATGGGTATTAAGGAGGGCACGTACTGCATGGAGCACTGGGTGTTATTCAAAAACAATGGGTCGTGGATCACCACATCAAAAACTAATGATGTACTGCATGGTGACTAACATAACATAAAAAAAAAAAAAAAAAAAAAGGCCCTCTCTGGAAAGAAAGAGGGACCCAGCTAAACTGAGTCTTCTAACTGCCTTTTCCTAGGCACCAGTTATATGAGTGAAGCCATGTGGACCCTCTAATCCAGCCACTAGGAGAATACCATCGAGTAACTGTGGTCAGTGTCACATGGAGAGGAAGAATTGGCCAGCCAGACTTTTCCTGAATCCCTGATACGCTAAACTGAGATATAAAGAAAATGGTGTTTGTTTTAAGCCAAAAAAAAAAAAAAAAAAAGGTTAGGTTCAAAAGTGGTCATAGCATTCACCAATGGACATTAAATCACTAAGTGAGAAATCTTATTTAATAACCTAATTTATATTATTCAATAAAGAAATCAGGATTTTAGAAAAAATATTTTATTTTTGTACTGATATCTAGAGTGACTTTCTCTTCCGCTTTTTCCTGCCATGTGGGCCCTAGAAGAGAGCCATTTGACAACAGAGTTGAGTTATGGCTCTAGTTGTTTAACCCCTGGTAGCAAATGAGATGCACCCTGGAATTTACTGAATCATCATGAGTATTTTCCCAGCCAGAAAGATTTAGGGCAAATGCCTTTTTCCCTCTATTTTAGTTTAAAAATCACCAATTTACGATAATGTTCCTAATACACTACAGTCTTGAGGTCTTGTTCTTTGAAGCAGTCCCTTTGTAATGTTCTTTCATTCAAAAACTTAGTGTTTCTTTTGGAATTGAGTGCACTCCGCACTAAAAACAACCCCTGTCTGCAAAGGGTTGTGGATGTAACTTTTGTTACCAAAGTATTCAATTCAGTCCAATAAACCTTTGAACACATTTCCCCTCCCCACCTTGGGATAGATTTGTAGTTTGCCTGACTTGAAGGGATCGTTGTTGTTATGGTAAAATTTGGGTAAAGCCACTGCTACCATAGTGAGGAACCCCCCACCCCCCGAGGTATGGCTGTGTAGTTGAAAGACAGATGAGTTTCACATATGCACAGTCCTGCCTTAAATCTCACATGTTAACCCATTTGAGCTAGGAGTTCAACTTGTTCAACTCGTTCAACTATTTGTGAGTAATTACCAGTTTCCAGTTAAAGTGGTGGAAGGTCTGAGATGGCTCCCCAAAATCAGCTTTTCTGGTTTTTCAAAGAGCTTGCACGGATGTTTCTGGTGTTCAAATTGCATGCACATAATAGATGCTTATTTGGAGAGAGAAATGTTAACTATCCCACAGATGCTTACTCTTGTGGATTCCCTGGCCCTTTGGGTTTCCAAGCTCCCCACTCTTGTTCGAGCTCCTCTGGTGAACAGCCATAATCCTCTTTGCTCAGGATTACAAGGACTTTCTGTGATTATATTATTAGGGTGGCTATGTTGTTTATACCAGAGAATCTCTATGAAAGACAGGTGCTTTGAATGTGGGTGCAATTGACTTTGACAAAGCAAGAAAACAAAATCAAAACCAAACAAAACAGTAAGCAAAATGAGATTTCCTAGGTAGGAAGAAAAAAGGATTCTGTCCAATAGTATGGAAAAATCAAAGTGAATAATTATATTGCAGCATGGGTTGAAAAGGTGGACACAGGCATGAAAAGAGAAGAGCTAGAGAGACTATTCCTACTCTGGCCTCTTTATCTGGTGCTTTACTTTGGGCATGGCCTTGATTCAGATGGGTTGGCAAATGAATTGACAGGGAGAGAACCAATAAGAAAATACATTGAACACTACTGAGCTTGATGCTGAATTTTGAAGTCCTTTTTTTTTTTTATGTTACAGAGAGAATAGCCCAGCTGGGAATACATGTTACTTTTAATAATAGCTCCATTTGTCATTTCCTGACTTACTTCTTGTGCTTGTTATATGCAAAGGCTGTACAGGTAACAGGTATTCTTGATTTTAGTGCTATCGATAGTACTCCTTTTAGATAAACTTGAAATACAAATTTTATTTTTTCATATTGAAAAATACATTACCAAATTGTTTCAGATACTTGGTTTCTGAGTGTTGTACATTTTATTCGGGAAAAAATCTTATTACCTGCATACTAATTTGTAAACTTAAATGAGAAGGCTTAATCTCTCTGAAAGACAGAAAATTTCAAACTTTGAAGGGATAATCTGTTTGATATTGAAGTCATTACTGTGTATTAAGTACATCCTGCCTACTTACCTGTCCTGTATAGTAGCTTTAAGTTTTGTTCTGTTCTGTTGGTATTTTAAGAGTTATTTATAGAATACTTAACATGTACCAGGCACTGTATAATTTCTTTATCCAGACTATCTTACATAATGTCCAGAACAATCCTGGACATTATGTGAGTTATATAAGGTATTTTTGCTATTTGACTAGTGATGAAATGAGCACAAAGAGCTTAAATAACATGACCAAATTTACATATTCAATAAATGACGAGCCAAAATTTGAAACTAAGTCTGTCAAACTCTAAAAAAGCTTATACTTCTAACCTCTGTTTTATTGCTCAAATTATCCAGAGTGGAATGCCTAATCTCAGAGCTGTATATTAAGAACAATTTTGAAAAAAAATTTTTTTAAACAATTGCAATAATGGATACCCAGGAGAGACTAGCATCTATTTTAATATCCTGGAATCTATTAGCGGGAATTTTTAATATGGATACACACACAAAACATTCATTCATTCATCTTCCAACAAATTGAGTAGTTACCTGGTAGTCAGTTTTCACTATGCAGTAGCCATTGCACCTATTTTACTAGTTCTCTTTGGTACAGAGGAAACAAATAATACAAATGTAGCACATACTTTAATGAGCAAAGAAGTCTACTTAGTTAAATATGTTTTTACCTTAAGCGTTGATTGATAGTTCCAGAGTTGCTTATAGTAGTTTCACTCTTTGTCCAAAGCACCGATCCCTAACAACCCTATCTTTTTAACAAATCCATCTTCTCTTGGATAGTTTGAGTTAAATTAATGGTTGAATTTTACATGTGCCAGTTTTTATTATTTCACTAAATTGAAGGGTCAATATGGGATAAGTAAATGACTAATTTATTCGAGTAACTCATTAATGAGTTGTTACCAACAGAATAATTTAGATAAAAAGGTTGTACTTGTCTTAAATGTAGATTCACCCCAAGTAACAAACACCACAGAACAAGCAATTAACAGTGGCATGTCTTAAATTTTTGTACTAAGCAGTTGGAAGGCTTGGGAAAGACTTAAATTACTTAGAGATAAAAACAGTATGTTCTCAAATGAAATTTTTTCCAAATTCCTCCTATAAAATCTCAAGGAAGCTTAAATTAGAAGTGTCTGAAATATGAGGTGAATAATAAAATTTTTGAACTAAAAAAATTTAATGCATTTTTTTGAGCACCTACTATACAATGGTGCTTACATTAATCCATTAATATAGCCAACAAAGTTATAAAGACCTTAAAGGTTTACATACATTTTGAGTAAGCAGCAGCGTAAAACTCTTATTTGAGTTCAAATCCTTGGTCATTATTTATATTTTCTGGTCCATTTGTTTTTCAAAAGCACTCAAATAGTCCAGTTAGCTTTTTTTTTCTTTCTTCTTCTTCTTTTTTTGAATGATAGAATAGATAAGATTTAATTAATACTGGCTTTCAGGAAGTGATTATATAAAGAAAGGATTTGGAGGTGGAAAACCAAGAAACACCTTATTGAAATTGCCTTTTTAAAAGACAGTTTAATGGAGTAATTAATTTCATACCTGTCAGCCACAGGGTCCATAACCTAGAATGGTACTGATTCCTATTAAGGAAGGCACACATTTGTGGCATGCATACCGTGACTGGAGGATTTGATTCCTTCAGACAAAAGAGTTTCTGTTAGATTCTCTCAAAATTAACCCTGAGTTCCAAGGCTGTTCTGAACAAAGTGTGTCTGACTTCTTTAATACTGAATAGTTTCCAGTTTGGAAATTGTGACTGAGTGTGACCAAGTCTCCTGGCCAAATTAGTCTAAACTCTGAATGCCCTAATCCTTGAATATTTCTATAGGGATGCCAGGGGAGCAGTCTTGAGGTCAGTGAGCTTACCCAAGATGTCCACAAACCAGAATACAGCATGCCAACACATCTGCTCAGTGTTTGACCTCTAAGTGTGCATGTACCAGTGCAGAGTTGGAATTAAAACGAGAGGCGCAGTCACTCGAAGTATTTTGAGACAAAAAGTACTGGTACATTGGCATTCATCTCAGGTAACAGTTGTTCTCTCAAACAGGTGCTGTTCCAAATCATAGACTTTGGAGAACAGTACACTTTTTGTTTCCTGAGGTATAACTGTTAATCTGATTTTTCTAGACCACAGGTACCTCGGAGGTAAAACTAAGACTTTTTATCATCACCATTGTAGATGAGTAATTGAAATGCATTAGTTGGCTTTTTCATACCGTCATTATAAAGAGTGATTTCCTAATAAGTAAGGCAGTATTCATGTCTTAGTGCTTAATTTTTTGCTTAAACCTGATTCAATTATATTTTCCATAAATTGGGGGTGATAAGTCTTGGGGTTCAATTGCCCACAAACAGTTAGCATCCTGTATATTAGAGGTCATCTGGTTTCCTCACAGATCAGTAATGGTTTTATGCTTTTTCATCTAAATGTCAGAATTTTAGCCGTGGCTAGCAGTTGAAGACTTGTCAACTTTTCTGCACATTTTCAATCCTATAATAGCTCAGCAATTACATAGCACGTAGATTGGTATTTTTCTTTCAGATGGTAGTCTCCTCCAAAGGAATGGTGTCATTTTCAGAAGACTTAAACACAGGAGCTTCAGGATAAGACCTTAAATATACAAATATTTTCTTCATGTGCTTTTGTTTTTCCTCCCTTGAATGGAGAATGGTATAAAGAGAAATGTCAAGACAGGTGATTCAGGAAAAGAGCAAAACCACACACACTAGGAATATTGGTAACATTTCAGTTTTTTTTGTTGTTGTTGTTTTTTTTTAGAGTGAGAACAAGTATGGGAGGGAAGGGCAGAGGGAGAGTGATAGAATCTCAAGCACACTCTCTGCTGAGCGGGGAGACCCATGTGGGGCTCAATCTAACAACCTTGAGATCATGACCTGAGCTGAAATAAAGAGTCAGATGCGTAATCCCCTGAGCCACCCAGGTGCCCCCATTTGAGTTATTTATAAATCAAAATGAGCATTGTAAAAGAGAAAGTTTTTGTTAGTAGCTTGGGAGTACATGAAGAGAGCAAAAGAAAGAACACAGAAATAAGAGAATAGGAGTAAAGATCATCAAGACCATCACGTGTAGCATAAAGAGGGGAGGAAAAAAAAGGAAAATCATGACACTCATGCCTGTTTCTCTAAAATATTTGTTATCTTGGAACCTCTAGAATATGTTAAGTTTTTGATATCAGAAATATTAGAGCTGGAAATGGCTTTAGACCACATTTAGTACAATCACCTTATTTTAGAGAACAGACAGTGAAGAGAGAGGAAAGCAGAAAATGGAGGAAGTGGTAAAAACAAACAAAGCAAAACAAAACAAAACAAGAAACCCAGAAGATTGAGGAAGAAAACAGTCTGATAGGCTTTCTTCCAGTAAGCTTTTCTGGAACTTCTTGCTTTTTAATTCTGAAATTCAGTATATAAAATTAAAAGAGGTGGTAGAGAAAGGAAGTTTATATTCATTTTGTATAATTGTTAATCTGTTTTTTTTTTCCTGCCAGCATATAATATTTTGGCTTCCAGCTGTTTATTATCCAAATCATTTCCTGCACTAGATAAAGCACTACCAGCAGGACTCTGAGATGTGTTATGCTAATGAGGGGGAAAAATCTTGGACAAGTTGCAAAGCATAGATTTTTGAGTGACATGACAAAATAATCAGAATCTAAATGAAAAGAAAACTTGGGTAACAGCCATTATACTTAATATGCCAAAATAAATGATTGACGTTTTAATTAGATGAGAAAATATAATTATATTTTTAACTTTGAAAGGCACTCTTAAAAGAAAGATGGACATTAAATAAAAAAAACTTGCAAGAACACAAAGGAGTACAAAAAATAAAAAGATGCACTCAATTTTCAGTGTTCATGACATGAGTTATTAATTCCATGGATCATGAAGCAAAACTTTTAAAAAAGTTAACTTGCATTTACCCTTTTGACAACAGTTTGCATTATAGTGATTGAATTTTATTAAGAGAATTGTTTGCTAGAGCTATTTGTCTTCGTTTTGGCAGCTCTGGCATAAATATTTAATTTAATTTATGTTCCAAATTAAAAAAGTTTCATAAAAACCAAGCGGCTGAGCTGTACCTGCTCAATATAAAAAAAAATGAGGCTTACGTATTGCTGCACATAATATAAAGTACATCTACTTGAAAAGAGACTTTGTATGACTTGAAGACATTAACCATTTCCAAGGTCTGTGGAGAAAAAGGGCTAGTAAAAAAACAGAGAGAGAGAACAATTTCAGCTACAAGTCATGACTTCTCTGAGCTAATTTTGCTTTAGAAAGTTTTCCTCTCGTGAGATGCTTCTGATTAATATTAAACACAGATGCTATCCTGAAAATAGTTAAGTAGAAAATTTAAGTGCAGGAAAGTAATGATACTTCTTTTTGAAACCATACTTGCTTTCATGTTTAAACTTGACTTTGAATTCGTTACCTGTTGTTTTATTTCTATTTTCCCTTAGTCATGCCACTTATAATTTGGATCCTCAAAATGGGAATATGTAGAAAACACTTATATATTATATTCTTAAGATTTTAGATGAGAGTGCTGTAATTCGATTCTAGAGTATAGATTGTGGTTTCTACTACATGAAGTAGACAGTACAACCATGCAAAAATTTTGTTCTTTGTAGAACATGATAAGGAAGAATGCAGTGAGTTATAGAAATACACAAGGGAGCTGATTGTAAGATAGTGTCATAGTCTTCCTCTCAAGTACTGTATTGTGTATCCCTATATGCCCGCACACTTTGTAAATCATAGAAGGGTTCTGGCAGTTTGTATTTTTCAAAGGGTTCTGGCCACAATAATGTCTCCCATACTCTTGTGCAATGTGATCGTGTTGCTATCCCTCCAAGAGGTGGAGCCTAATTATCCCTCCCTTGAATCTAAGTTGGTCTTTGTGATTCACTTGTCAGGATTAAAATATGGATAAAGAAACATTATGTGACTTCTGGAGCTAGGTGAGGTTTCTCCTTGTCCTTTTGGAATGCTTGCTCTTGGGATACTCTCTATTGGGACACTCTCTCAGACGCCGCTCCCAGGTTATGAAAAGGCCAACCCACCTGCAGAGGCTATGTGTGGGTACTCTGGTCAACCCTCTCAGTTGAATTTGGCCTTTAACTCAACCCAGTCTTTGGACTGGATGTGATAGTGAAAACATTTCCAAGTTAGGGCTTGGCAAACTGTAACCTGTGGACCAAATCTAGCTTGCAGTTTGTTTTTGTGAGACCTAGGAGCTAAAATTAATGTTTACATTTTAAAGGATTATAAGCAGACAAAAAATAGGCAACGGACACTCAATTTGACCCACAAAGTATAAAATATTTATTATCTGGCCTTTCAAAGAAAAAGTTGACTGACCTCTGTTCCAGATGATTCCAGCCCCAAACTTCATGGAGCCAGGAATGTCATCTCTGTTGTGCCCTTGTCCAAATGCCTGTACCACAGCGTATCTGAGAATAATAAAAAAGTGTTGTTTTACTTCAGAAAGTTTGGAGTGATTTGTTAGGCATCAGTTGGTAACCAGAGAAGGAAGGAAGCTGCTTTTTACTAAAAAGTGAAAATCTACATGCTGGTTTCCATAATAACAAATTGTTCTTTATAGATGATGCCCAAGTTACTTGGATAACGTGATCTTGTTATTTTGGGTCTGGTTTATCCTTAAGAAGTTGAACTTGTATTTTTAGAAAATCTGTTCAGCATTAACTGTTAAATGAAAACTAAATTTGTTGTGTCGAGAGTCTTACATATTTATTTTTTATTTTTATTTTTTTTAAAGATTAATGTATTAGTGCACGAGTGAGCACAACTGGAGGGTGGGAAGCAGAGGCAGAGGCAGAGGGAGAGGGAGAAGGAGAACTCCCCACTGAGCTCAGAGTCCTTGAGGCTGGATCCAAGGACCCTGAGATCATGACTTGACCTGAAGTCAGATGCTTAACTGACTGAGCCACCCAGGCATCCTGAGAGTCTTACAAACTAAAAGGTATTGAAGAATCTCTCCTAACAGGTTACTTAATTGCAATAATTGGGAGATACATGATACAGCAAAATCCACCTTGTTGGATATATTATTTGTGATGTTACACAAACCCAGGTATTATCCCTTGGCCATGAGACCATTCTTCTCTGAGTTCACTTCATGTCCGATATTGAACCTTGAGTATATGAGCTTCCCAGTAAGTATTAGCCAAAGCATTAGCATAGACCCTGAAACTTCTTTTCAATAACACATTGGCCTTACCCAGTTCTTTCCTTATGATGGACCTTTGTCAGAGTAATATATTTTAGGCTTCTATAGTTTCATAAGAAAATATCAACTTTATTACCTCATAAATCTAAGGTATGTGGATATTGTTTAACACCTATGGCTGCTCTTGAGGCACTTAACAATAAGTCCTTAACTGACAATCAATTGTCTGTTGATAAAGAGATGGCATTTCAGTCATTTTATTTTTTTTCAGATAAATGTTATACAAACTTACATCTGTATTTATTATTTATATAATATATAACTTTTATCTTACACATAGAATATGCATCTGTTCCTCAAATTTACCTTTTTAGAATATCTTTCAATATCAACACATTTCATTTTTGATAGTTATATAATTTGATGATGTATAATTGTGCCGAAATGTATTTTACTAGCCCTGTATTATTGAAAAATAAGGTAGTTTTCATGAACAATTTTTAAAGTAACCTTGCCAGGCCCTAATTAAATGTTTGATTAAGTGCCAAAGACTTTTGGTCTGGGGTCTGAATGTTCTGTGTATTCATTCATGTGAATTAGACAGCTATGGGAGTCTCCACATGGAATGGGCAAAGTGGACCAAGTTTAAGGTAGTATTTATAACAAGTAAAATACTGAATGGTTTGACTCTTACAGCCAAGGTCATGGAAAGGACCCTCAGGTGGACTGGCAATGTGGTTTGACACTCCCAGTAGCCCAAATATTGCATCTTTTGTTTGACCAGAACTGGACAGCTATTAGGAGAATGTTTTATGCGGGTGTAGACAAGAGCAGCAGGAAGGTCAATTTGTTTCCAGTCATGGTGTGTGAGTCTAGACACATGATTCAGTGTTCTCATACGTGTCCACAGGCTGTGCCAATCTGTTCTGAAACTTTACCCGCTGAGCAGCACATTGAGAAAAGTAAGGATAGTGTAGTGAGTTTTCCATGAGATTTAATATAATTGTTCAAGTCAATTGGTCTGTTTAAGGACTATTCTGTATTTTGGGATTAAGTCTTTTCTAATTTTGGTGGCTAAAATGTCTTTCCTATCATGGATTGATATTGAACAGTAAATTGTAGGTGTTTTTTTTTTCAAGTGTGCTTGTGAAATCTAAATGCTGTGAATCAATGTTGTGATCATCTCATATTCACCCTGTTAGTGAAGAAGGATTCTCTTATCACAGTATGTAATGGCTGAACACATTACATCTGATACCTGACAGGTGACATTGACAGTGGTTCAGTCACACAGCGTGGGAGCGGAGGACATTGCACACCATGCAAAGACATACAGGGGAACCAGAATGGGTTGTTGGAGAATGCTCTTGCAGTATCAGGAGGGAAGGGTGCCCTCTGATTCCTGGAGGGGGGTGTGATTTAATTAAAAAATTCTATGGGTTGGTAGAGAAGTGAAACTCATTAGTTGAGAATCCAGTGGAATGAAGCTGGTCTGGCTGATAGGTTAACTAGCCAGGAGGGAAGCCTTTCCCACTGGATGAAGTCTGGGTGGGTATGTCTGTTGAGAGTAGAGGGACTCACGTTCAGGTCTTTGGGAGCCTGTGAGGTTCAAAGATGTCAAGGCAGCGCTTAAAATTTTAGGTCTTAAAATAAACCACTGACTTTCGTTATGACTCAATCCAATTATGGTGGTGAGAGAATTTGGATTTTTTCACCAGATGTACACATTTTGAGTTGTACTCACTGCCTCAGGCATTGCTTCCAGGGTTTGAGATAGGCGACTTAACAAGAATCAAGTGTTGAGGATCAGAGTATCTCTTCAACAGAAACAGACAACCTGAAGCAGATTAGAGAGAATAGGCTGCTGACTGGTAATGAGCAAAAGGCTAGGACAACATCTCCAAAAGTGTGAACACTTGTGGAGTTAATGACCAAAACTCCATGGAGCTGCAGAAGATGGTTTCTTGCTGCATATGCACAGTAAAAAGACATATCATCCACTGTCATGTCTAGAAGAGGTGAAGGTCAGGAAGAGAAATTGATAAGAACACAGACCCATATGTATGTGCATACATGCACACACATACGCACATACATAATTGATGACAGTAGAAAGAAGGGACAATTTTACATTTGCTGCAGAAATAGACCATAGCGAGTCTCTTGTCTGCGTGCACATTATTGACAAATCTCATTTGAAGAAGAAAGGTCATGGGCTTTAGAGTTAAGAACAGTGACTGAATATCTTTTTAGCTTTCCTTTATGTAAGCTAGTAGCAGTGATCACTATCTACCTCATAGTGTTGTCATAAGGAGTGAATGAAATAGCATATGCAAAGTGCTCTACAAAATTGGTTCACAGTAGGCATTCAATAAAAGGGAGACTTAGACAATGAGACCCATTGGCAAAGTGACATGGATTCTTGGATATTAAAGTTGCAGCCAAATTTTCAGGAACGTTTCTGTTCTAAACGTAGAGGCTACCACTGTAAAGCTTTTGCAAATTACACTAAAAAGAGTTGAATTAATGTCAAGAAGCCAACAAGTATATATGTATATATAAACCTCCTTAGATGCTCATTTCAAAGTGTGAAATGCACACAGGGTAATTCAAAACAAATTTGAGGGTGTTTCAGACCATAAATTCCTCTGCCTAGATCAATGGCTCCACTCCACTGCTGCTCATTTTTAGTTTAAATTGGGTTTTGCTAAAGAGGAATTTTTTAAAAAAATCAACCAACGCATCCTGACTTACTTTGGAATTACTTCACACACATTTTAATAAGAATTAAATTGTCAACAGGCTTTTTGCTATCCCACTCATTTTTTTATAGATACAGGTGGGCAGTGGTTATCTGACTGTCACCAGTGTACTTTGTTGGGATTATACAAAATTTCTGTGAGCCATAGATTTTTTCTAATGTATCCAGAGAGAATTTCACGTTGGAGCTTAAATTTTATCACATAAACTCAAATGACATTATAATCATGTTAATTCCTCAAACTGTATTTCAAATTGTTTTACTGTATGTGTCAAAAAGAGCTGGATGAAAAGAAATGGTGATTTCAATAATAAAAAATATCCTCTGAGAAACAACTGCACATTATCAGTATAAAGTCAGTTACTATCCTAGAAGGTGTTTATTCTGTTACACATGATTGCGAAAGGGTCAAGAATGTAAAGGCTGAAATGTCAAGACTGGACCCATTTGCATCTCCCTGCTGACCAGAGAGGAGGGAGAACCAACCTGGTAAGTGCCAGACACTATATTAAATTGCATTGAGGTTTTTATAGTCATTAACCTATTTCATACCTCAATAATTCTTTAAAGTAGGTATTTATATTAGGGTAGGCTAACTGCCATAAATAATCACAATATATTACTGGTTCAACACAGTAAAATTTTCTCACTCATATCACAGTTCAGTATGGGTGAGTGGGAGTTGGGGAGAGAAGGCCTGAACAAGCAAGTTCTGTTCATTAGAATCGTTTAGAATCTAGGCTTCTTAATTGTATGGTTCCATCATCCTCTGTGCTTGAAGTCATCCACTGGAAGACTGATAAGCAGGTGAAGGAAGCATGAGAAAGAATGAAAGATTACATTGGAGATTTTAAGGAACCAGACTAGCTGATGAATGACTTATTTACCTTCTATCAACATTTCATTGGTAAATTCAGTCATAACCCTAAACTACAAAGGAGGCTGGGGAATGTAGTTAGGCAGTCTTCTTAAGGTAAAAATGTTTCTGGCTTTTGTGAGTAGGTTGCCTTGTTTCTGACATAGTATAATTAATCCAGTTTTATGTATAAGAACACTGAAACTTGCAGAAGGTAAATAATTTAATCAAGTTAACATAGTATATCATAGGACTGGTTTGCTTATCTGGAAAACCAATGTAATCTTATTACATCAGAAATTCTGTTGAGAAAAATTTGAGGAAGGTAGATTTTCAAATGTAGTAACTTTAATAAAATTGTGTCTTGATAGAAACAAACACATCAGAACATTTTAGCTTTTAGTAGAAAATTCTAGACAAATCTAACGTACCACTTGAGTTTAAAGGGTGAAATATGTATGATACATACATGTCTTAAATTATATATATCTTTATCTGGCATTCATTATTTCCCCTAAATCACTGTATGGCTTTTTAGAGACATTATGAATTAGGTTATCAAGGTGTTCAGCCAACTTTCTTACAGTGTTTCCATTTATGTAGCAATTGGATGGATGTATTATCCCCATACTTTCTTTTAATGTCTCATGATAACTCAGGCTAGGTTGTGGTTTTTGCGCTGGCATGAAATTCAGCTATTATAAATCTGAGCTATTCACTCAGTAACCTTAATGTGTAGGCAAAGATGCTGACTGATCGTTTGTGTAATGATCTACTGCATTCATTCTCCACGATCCATTTGCTTCAGTCCTAAAACCAAAAACTTAAAAAAATACAGAAATCATTTGACACTAGTTGGAGAATTTCACCTATGCATTTTTCTGTGACCTAAGATTATATAAAATATGGAATAAGGACATAATAAGTCAGACATCTTAATCTGGAAAACCATTTTTCTTTTTACATCCCAATATGAACAGTATATTCAAACAACTACAGTGTTTCGATCTTTAATTTCTCAGAGTAGAAAATACTGTGCAGTTGGTTTGAGAAGTCCGGAGTTTGGGTTTTGGCTATGTAAGCATTGGCTGTAGATTTTGATTGATTCATTCATGTAGCACACTTCATGCATTAATTCATTTGGCACATGTCCATTGAGTGCCTCTATGTGTCAGACACTGCATACAAAATATTTAAGAATTTAGAAACAAAAGGAAAAAATATTCCATAATAGCAAATGCCTAAGACCTACAAATACATAAAGGATTGGAATAGAGCTACATATAGATGTAGAGACAGATGAATCCCCAAGTACATTGACTAATAGTAGAATGAAGTATATAAATAAAGGCCTAATACAAGACTTAATGTAGTTATCCTTGTCTTTAGAATCTTGTATCTGGATGCAATGTAAGAATTATAGGAGCATCCTAAGCTGTTGTACTCAAAGTAAAGACTTTGAAAGTATATCCTTAAGATAGAAGAGGGGAGGGGGCAGCATGATTAGATCACCTATATCCACCTTTATTATCTTGATGTCTAGATGTATTTGGGCTGTCCAAAGCTGTAGCATAAGAGGGCCTAAAGGGGCATTGAAGGTGTATGGGAATGATACACACCAACTTCTAAAGATTATCTCCTGGTAAATTAGGTTAATTTGAGGGATAATGAATTGGATCTTAACTGTATTTGTAATCCTTTACTTAAAAATGGGTACTTCAATAAAATACAGCACATTTTTATCATCTGTTTAACATCAATGGAGAAGACATATGTGGGGTATTTTTTGGAATTATGTGTATTTGAAATGTTTCATAAAGTAGAAAAAATTTTAGCAAAGATTTATCATAAAATGGACTATATAAAATGTTAATTTTTTTTTTACTATCAGTACTAGATTTCATAATGGGTCAAAAACATGTCTTTACTCTTAGCCAGCCAGAAACTTACTGAAAATGAGGGCACAACTTCAAGTGTGTGCCACATAAACGGTGTATCTGGAAACAACATGAAAGGATAGACGTTTAATGAAGCCTCCTGCTATTAGGTTATTCAAATTTTCAAATATATTTTTGTTAATATATAGTGTTCTCTTCCTTTGTCTTATCCTCTTTCTCCACTTCCCTTTCTTCCTCCAGCTTGTCTTTCTATTCCATTTTCTTTTCTCTCCTCCTTTCTTGCTTGCTTTACCTTTTCTCTCTCTACTTAACTGTTCTTGCCGTCATCATCACTCTCCAAGGTCCTGAAACCTCTGTTGCCCATACTTAATACTGGACTTAAATCTTTACCTAATATTCAATAGTAATTGAAAAATACTAGAGTGTGCTATGAGGGTGGGAGAGGTCAAGATTTACACCGAGAGAGAGAAAAATATGATAGAGTGTGGTCTCTTTTACCCATGAAACATGCAGACACTTTTCCTGCCAGCACATTTCTCTAAAATTCCCAGAGAAACTCTGTTATATCTCTTCCCCCACTCTCAGCCTTTTTAAGAGAATGAAATGGGAGTGGCAAAGAAATGTTACCCAAATAACTTCTCATTTTGGGTGTATTGAATGCTAAGCTCCATCAAAGTCAAGGTGGGAAGAGAGTTTCTTAAAGTCACTGTGTCACAAATGCACTACCACGCACCATGCAAAGATTGGTTTAGTTTTATAATGACTTTGTTTAAGACTGAAAGGTTATGTGCATTGTGACCTTCTAAAGAAACACTGTAAATGCTTTTTAGAATTTTAAATCTCCCCTTTCCCCCCACTTATAATCAAGTTAATGGATTATTCACTTGCTTAATAGCATGTCTTTTGCAATTTTGTCTTTTTCCTCACCTTGGGAAGAAGGGACAGAAAAGAGGTGTGCAGAAAGGAAAGATAAAAGGAAATGTAAGATGACTTTTCCACATAGGAAGCTATTTGATACAGCAAAAGAAGCGTGCTGAATAGAATCAGAGAATTTGGATTCAAATCTCTTTTCCAGCCATATGAGGTTGTACAAGTTGCTTGTTTTTCCTTATCCTAGTTTATTTTATCCTTATAGAGAGTTATTTAATAATCCCCATCTTGTGGGTTGTAGTGAGAATTGAAGAAGGAAACATATAAGGCGCCTACCATAGGTATTTGCTCATTATAGTGGTTAAACTATCTTAGTATTTTTTTCTCCTCCCCCCGCCCCAAAGTTCTCAATTTAGCCCAGGTATTGTTGCCCATAAATCCATATTCTAGAGACACACTTTTGGATTGTGTGTTGAATTGTCCTCAGTGGAAAGTTTTAAAAAAATACTGAGGATTGTTTTGGTGCTTATACATTCATTCAGCCTCTTATTTTAGTAATAAAACAGTAAGAATATTACATGAATTTTTGATTTACAAAGCCCCTAGAAATAAACTATACATCATGTTACATTACAGTTGTAGGAAATATTAGACATCATTCAACCATCTCATTTTGAAATTGAAGAAGTCGAGGCTTAAAACTAAGATATACTTAAGGTAATGCAGCTAGTTGGGGAAGAGTTGGGGTATAAACTCAGTTCTCCTGATTTCAATTGTGCTAGCTCTCTAATATGCCATTCTACCTACTTGAAACAGGGACTTGAGCATTAAATGCTTTTGATGCTTCTCCATGAGGGTATGGATCATTGTTGTATTACCAGTGCCTAATCTGGTAAATGATATGCTATAGACACTCAATCAATTTAGGATAAATGAATAATTTAATGGTATAAAGTTATTCTCTTATATACCTTGACTGAACAGAATATTTCAAGTCCTGTTTACTATGCTAGATAAAATACGGATATAAATTCTAACAGATAATATCTCCAATTCCATCCCCATGGTCAATCTCCTCTCTGGCTCTCATTTATGTAAGTGATCTGAGTTTTCACTTTTTCTTAAGATCAAGATTAATTTGGGGATGCCTGGGTGGCTTGGTTGGTTGAGCGCCCAACTCTTGATTTTGGCTCAGGTTATGATCTCAGGGTTGTGCGATTGAGCCCTGCACTGGGCTCCACACTCAGTACAGAGTCTGCTTGGGATTCTCTCTCTCTCTCTTTCCCTCTCCCTCTGCCCTGTCCTCCACTCATTCGCTTGCTCTCTAATAAATAAAATCTTTAAAAAATCTAGATTAAGTTGGATTAAATAACTTCCATCAGTTCCATTACTTAGACACAAAGCCCTCTTCAATAACTTGGGATACCTTGATCTCTTGTTCTTGTTTCTATTCATGCACACTTTATTCTTCATTCTATCCATCCTGATGGAAAATTCCATGTTTGCCTTGATTGATACATGAAACACAATGTTAAACACACAGACACACAGAGAAACATTTAAAGTAGCCTTGTTTAAGATTTGGAAGGGAAAAAAACAGCCCTATAATGCAAATAACTTTGAAAAATTTGGGCATCATTGTTAAAAGTCTTTTAGTCATTTTATGCCATGGAATTTCACTGGTCCTCCTTAATCTGCTTAGCCACCATCCGTCTTGGTGAGCTTTCCTGTCACTTTTGGCTTTTTAAATTCTCTCTCTACTTTATTTCTAGAGTTAAAATTATAATATTCTTCTTGTCTCATGCAAAGCAGACTTGTCCTTTCAACTGACGTCAACCCCAATGCTGGGGGTACAGAAAGGACTGAGAAGGAGGGTGAGTGTAGATGGTACATCTTATCTTCCATCCCAGGTCTTAGGCTTCTTTTCCCTTCTCATGTCTGTATGGAAAGATGTTCCTGGAGTAACATCTCTGGCCTCTCTGTCATTCCTGTTTATTTCACCTCTTGGGGGAGCAGACACTTAACTGATTGATGTCTGAAAAATTAAACCAAATGAGATTGCCTCAACCTTTTTTTTTCTGTTGCATTTATTAGACATGCCTGCAGAGAGAGACACATATCTAAACATAATTATGAGCATATCAAACATTGCTTAGTATCCTACTTTGTCCTTTAACGTTAAATTGAGGACATTTTAAAAAAGAGTTCTTTTTAACTTTGGGCTTTTTAAAAGCAACAAAGTATGAATTGTGAGGAACCAACGGTATATCAAACATCACCCTACCTGCAGAACCTGATAAAGATGATCTATTAGCTTCTCTATAGGATTTAACATGTTTTATTTCCTATTATATGTAAACTACATTCATACAGAAATTAATATATGCTCATTTCCTTCCTTTGAAAAGGAAATGGGTGTATTTACTATATACCTTTTTCTATTTTTTTGTTTTTCTATTCTTACTCTTATTTTTGCCTTCTTCTAACATGCTGTTTCTGTGAAGTCAGTCAGACAAAGAATGCACAAAGATACACAGGTGTTTGCCCTGGGTTACGGGAAAAGTATCCAGCTTTGAAATGATTAACATACCAAGGCTCTGGATCCAACCAAATAAGAGATAGAGTATCAAATAATCTAGTGTAGCATGACCTAGAGAGGGTATGCCCAAAAGTGCATCTGGGAGCTCAGCAAGGAGTAATCAATAAGAGTGGGAGGCAAGAGTATGTGCAAAGCCAGTACTACATAAGACCAAGGCCAAAGAACCAATTAGATTATAGAGCTGGCCATAGGGGAAGAAAGTGGTGAGCTCAGACTTGATCTAGAGCTGTCCCTTATCCAGGGGAGTCCAGTAGGATGAGTCATAGTCAGAAGTCTCCAGGTGGTAATAATTAAAGATAGCATTAGGGGTATACGTTGTCTGTCAAGTTTGAGATTACTTGCTGGCTAGTGGTGAGGGATATGAGATCAGAGTTTAATTTCTAAGAATTCTGGGTTGGAATGGGCCAGGGAGGTTGTTGGAATTCCTTCTGAGCAGGCTAAGTTCCATTTAACCAGAGCACAAATCAGGAATGGAGGTTGAAGTCAGGTGCCTGCCATGAGCAACTATTCACCGCATGAGATAGGGGCAAGGTCAAGGTCTAATGACCTTGACATACACCTAGAATTCACCCCAGGCACATGACATTCTGTGATCAAAGAAACATTGTTCTTATACTTAGAAATTTTACTTATCTCCAAATCTATTATTTGTATTTGTTTCCTTCTTTACTTTATCCTGGATATTGTGATTACTTTTCTTCTACCTTAAATTTAAAAAATAGAGTTGGGTATGGAGGTGTAAATGAGTACTTTTGGTATGTTAGATGTAAAAAAAATCAAACATACACAAATAACAGTAATCCATCTTCAGAGGAAATCACCCAGGGTCCAAAGAACTGGGTTATATGGAAGTGAAATAGAATCTTGTTTCAATCACATTAGTAGGAAGGGGCCTATCGTAAAACAGTCTTTTGTGTTAATCTTAGCCATAAATGTCATGTTCAAGTCATGTAAATTGGCTGAACACTATTTGAAAAATACATTGGTTTATGTTTTAATATTTGATGCCTGTCAGAATATATATTCATTAATTTTCTTGTATCGTTGAGGAATATGCTATTTGGCCATTACAACCATCCATAGCTCTTTTGGTCATTGCTACTCCTTCCTTTAGGATTTTAGAAACTGGCTCACCGGGCCTCATCAACATTTCTCCTGTCATAAATTTTGAACATTTCAATATCCACAGAGAAGATGCTCACCATAAGCTGTCCTCTGAGCTTTTGGAGCATCTCTTTTCCAATTATTTTCTCTTGTACTTCACCCTAACTACCCACATTGATGGTCATACTAGTCTCTTTTTATTACTAATGACTCCAGCTCTTCCATAATCCAAATTTCAAACACTTGCCAGTCACAACCCCCCATCTTTTCATCTAACTTCTTTTCATGTCCTCCTATAAACAATTCTTCAAATCCACTGCTTCCTTCAAACTTTTGACTGTTTCCATTTTTCACTCTTTGGCCATTCTTTAACCTCACTTCCTTCTTTGCTTGGCATACATTACAAGGTCTATCCTTACAGTCACTTTCTTGCATACATTCCCAATTCCTCTGTCCCTCACTGTCTCCCTCTGTCATCCTCACCTGGTTACATTGAAATTCTAGTCTATTCTTAGCTGTACTGACACAGAAATAAGAATGGAAAAAAAAAATCACACAACCACTTTGTCTTGTCTCACTTTAAATTCATGGCAGATATGCATTGCCCACTTATCCCATTACATCTCCCTAGTTTCATGCTGTCAGGCAAATATTTTGCACCTTCTCCTATGCCTTCAAACCACCAAGATCTCCTTCGCCTTCTTCTTCTTCTTCTTTTTTTTTTTTTGATTGCTTAGTGTTTTACCAAAGAAACAGAAACAAATGTAAGAAAACTTGCACGTTTCTACTACCAATATACCTTTTTTTCTGAGTTGAACCCTGTATTTTGCCTTTCTTGTTAAGATACTATTTTTATTCCTTTTTACGCCTGGTGCCTCTGGTACCCTGGAATTCATTTTCTCTTCTCTGGTTATGATGGCTACCTTCCCTCTCTTTCCCATATTATCAAAGTTTCTCTTTTTCCTGCATCATTTAATAAGCATATGCAATAATACCTTCCATTAAAATATTCTGTTGGCCTCCCTCCCTAGTTTCTTAGCTCTCTCGTTCTCTTGTTTAGCAAAACATTCTCTCTTCACTTTCCATCACTCTTACTACTCCCAGAAACTGATCTTAATAAGGCATCAGTGGCATTATCTGGGCCGCATTTGGTCAAGCCTCAGTCTTCATCTTACTCTTCTTATCACCAGCTGGGCAGAGCTGAAGACTCTTTTCTTGAAACACTTCTTTATTTGACCTCTTGAAACTTCTCTCTCATAGTTCTCCTACTTCACTGCTGGTTCTTTAAAGTTCCTCTATTGATTCCTCTTGATCTTTGGGACTGTTAAGCATGGATGTGTTCCAGGATCCACCTGTTGGCTTCTGTATTCTCACTTTCTAGTTGATCACACCCAACCTCATGACTATACATACTTTACCATTATATCTTCTGACACAATCTTTCTTCTGAATTCTAGACTCATATGTTTGTCAGTTTAGATCCCCACCTGGATTTCTAATGGGCAAACTTAAAATGTCTGGAAATGGACTCTTGATTCACAACCATCTTCTAAAAAAAACCTGTTACTCCCATAATCTATCTATCTCTGCAAGTAACATCTCTAATCTCCCAGTTTCTTAGGACAAAAAAAATTAAGTCATCTTCTCTTTCATGCCCTGTGTCTGATCCTCAACCAAATAACAAATCTTGTTAGCTTTAAAGAAATTTGGAACCTGACTTTTCCATTGCTTTTACTACTATTAACCTGTTATAAGTAAATTATCCAATACATATGTGTGCGTACACACACACACACATAACTATCAAACTCTGATTTACACACAATTTCAGTGGTTTCAAGATATATGACTAATTTTAAGAAATGTAATTTATTGGGATGGTTAGAATCTATACTGGTATAAATTAATAACCACAGATTGGTCTCTTAGTTGTACTTGAGGAATAGGTATGCTTTTTTTCCTTGGGCTGATACATTTCGCTATTAGGTCACAAACAAGAGTTCTGGACTGGGAGTCAGAAGAATTATTTGTAGCAGTGCCATTATCAACAAATTGTGTAATCCAGATATATTTGTTCTGCAACTTTGCCTCTGTTTAGGCCACCAAATAGGGCTTGAACTGTATTCATCTTTCTCCTTTATAAAATTTGGCTCCTTGTAATTACAAGAAAATATTTTGAGAAACTAAAGAAATCAAGATACAGGTTAAAATATTATGCATCCAATGGGAATCTTGGAGGAAAGTAATTCTATTTCCCACCTTTATCCCAGCTCTGCTTCCCTGGATTGCACAATTTAGCACCACAATCTGATGCCCAAGAAGTAAACTTGTACTGTATTTATTTATCTGGCCACTCAAAAGCAAAGTAAAATTCAATCCCACCCAGCGAATGAAATGAAAAGAGAGAGAGTGAGAGAGAAAGACCTGGTTGTGAGAATTGGGGAGGAAGAGAACTGTTTGAACATTATTAATATCAAAGACTTAATTTTGTCATTTTACAGAGTTGAGTTAATGGATTAAACTTGTGGCTGTTTTATGTAGTTTTGTCGGAAAGTGATGTGTCAGAATTTTTACATCTGAGATACTTGCTCTTTTAAGTTGACTGGAAGCATCAATCATAGGTAAAATTTTCCTGCTGATAGTTCTCTTTTCTCTCATTATCAAAAAAGAGGAATTTATATGTGATTTTTCAATGGAAATAGGAGTAGAAGAAAGCCAGTTCATTTCAAAGACACTTTAAAGGTGCCTGAGTTTCTATTTAACTTTGAAAATAAACCTTAACTGATATTCTGAATTCTATTAGCAATCACAACTGCACAAGGCCCCATTATCATTCCTTACACCTTGGCTTAGGTGTTCTCACATGAAACCTTCCAAAGTATGAGGCTGTGTTTATTTTGGGGTTTGATTCTGCAGACTCTGAGAGAGAGGAACTTAACTTTTTTATGGACTTACTAGATTCTCAGCACTATTCTAATTTAGCTCTTTGCATTCAGAGTTAATCTCATATATAATCATCACAGTAATTATTTGAGATAGATGTTACATTTCCCATTTAACAAATGAGGTTATGGAGGCTCAGAGAGATTAAAATGACTTGCCCAAGGTTATTCAGCTAATAAATAGCAGATTCAGGAATCAAGCTCAAATCTTTTTCTTTCAAAGTCTTATCTCTTTGGCATAATCTATTTGTAGTTATGATTCCTTTCTGAAAATTAAGAAGTGAATTTAAGCCCAAATTTAGATCTACATTTGCAGTCATTAATTCTAAATTGAAATATGCAAACATAAAAAAAAGAGTTAGAAAAGAAATCTACCCAAATTAGTGTGATATAATACAAAATGGCTTAAAGTGAGATTCTGAAGACATTCTTTTTGGTCTCAACTGTCTCACTAACCAGCTCTGCGGCCTGGGGCACCACTTGGGACCTTAGATTTCTCATCTGTAAAATGAGGATGTTGAACTCAATGATCTTTACATCCCTTCCAGCATAAAAATATTCTGTGTTTCTGAGTGGGAATTAGTTGAAGAGCATTTTCCTCTTTTCAAAGCCATATTAGTAAAGCACCTGAAGGGAAAAAAAATATCAGGAAGAGGAACAAACCCACACGCTATGCCATGTATTTATGTCCATAATCTCATTAAATTCCCACAACCAGCATATGTCAGGTGTCAACCCCATTTCACTGAAGGGGAAAGACTTAGAAGTAAACAGTTGACCCAAGTGAGCGAGGTTTGGTCCAACATGTTTTCCAACGTTGATGAAGGCCCAAATCCTAGTTCTCAGTTTGGTGAATCAAATTTATTATTTTCAATTTTTTTTTTTTTGCAAAATATGTAACTTCATTAGCTCATTGCAAGGTAATTGGAGGAGAGGAGCTATTGTAGCTTACAACTGAAGCATACATTCTTGTTGAAATTGGTACAGAAGGCTAGGAGAAGAATAAAACCAGACAGACTTTGGAGAGGTTGGGAGCTAGGCCCTGCAAGGTCTGTCCCTACCTATCGGCCATGCTGAGGGTTTTTATCTTTTCCATAAGGAAAATAGGGTATGCATAAGGGTCATATGATCCAGACTGCAATCCAAAAAAAAAAAACAAAAAAACCTAATTTGTACTGCATTAGGAGAATGGATTGTTGCAGAGCCAGAGATGAACTGGTTTTGATGGTATTGCAGTAAACCAGGTAAGAGAGAAAGTGACTTAGGTTACGATGGTAGTTACGGGTGTGGAATGAGATGGAGTGACTTGACAAATGTCTAGGAGATGAAACTGACAACTTGGCTACAGATGGTGAGGCAAGAAAGATGTGAAGAATAACGACTAAGTTTCACATAGAGCTGGACAGTAGTTCTGGAAATAGACCAGGTTGGGGGTTGATAGTAGTGGGAAATGGGTATTGCAGTAAATACATTATAGAGCGTGGTGCTTTGCAGCTGAAATATCTTCTTAAAAAATGCTTTCTGATAGATCCTCTTGTGATTGTCACTAGCTTCCTTAGAAGACAAAATTCTCAAAAGG
Organism: Eumetopias jubatus; assembly: GCF_037043125.1. Lineage (NCBI taxonomy): Eukaryota > Metazoa > Chordata > Mammalia > Carnivora > Otariidae > Eumetopias > Eumetopias jubatus. The sequence goes on along the minus strand of NW_028274821.1, from coordinate 51,106,185 downwards.
AGAATGCGCATAATAAACATAATGATGTATGGTTGAGAGAAAAAGTCTTTTGATAACTTATTATTATTCTCTATTTCAGACTAGCATTTGTACTTTCCTCTTAATAGGCTTGTCACAAAATGTGAAATCCCATTTATTGTGGATAACTACCAGCTGGCGTTTCTGAGGAATGAGAGAAATACAGGTGCCTTTGGCTTGATTAGAACCATTAAACATACATGATTATCAACTCAGTTTTTGGATTAAAAGTAGTTCCTCAAAAGAAGAAAGTATTTGGGGGTTGTATGTATTTTAAATTCAGGGTCATTTATGCTTTAGCTTCCAAATGGCCCAAGAAGATGTGTCCTTTCAGCATGTCTGTCTCGTTTAGCTAGTAGTGTCTTTTGGTTGGAATACTCAAGTAACTTTTTTTTTTAATAGTGGGCCTTAAATGGTATGAGCACGTCAGTGATTCCAAAATAAGAAAAGCCTGATACATATAATACTGTTTATTATTAAACTACTGACTACAGGGTATTCACTGAATCATGGCATGAATTAATTCATTAATCCTGCCTTATGTTTCAGCAATTTCCATTTGAAATTGGGACTCTAAGAGGTTGGCGTCAAATTCATATTGGAAACACCCAGACTCCTCTTACATGCTGTGGGTGTGCTATGAGTACAGTGAATATTTACTAAGCCCTACTGTGCCCCAGATCTAAAGCTCTGTGCCTTTCAAGTATCATCCCATTTACTTCCTACAAGAATGATCTAAGGCAGATACTAGTTTTCTAGCCATTTTACACAAGAAGCAAAGCACAGTTGATGATGAATGATTCTGGGTCATTATATTTGTACCTTGTTATAGCCCAAACATTTATGTAAGAAGGAAAGAAAGAGGGAGGAAATGGACAAAGGGATAAGAAGGGAGTTTCTGCAATTATTTCAGAATATGAAAGTGCGTTCTCTTGTAAATACCTGCCAAAAATCGTAGCTCTTCATATTTTGTTCATCATTATTCTCTTCAACTTACTTGAGATGTTCCTTCTATTCCATAGATATTGGAAGATATTCCATAAGTGACCAGAGAAAGCCAAAGAACAGAGAATGCAGGCATCTATGTTAAAAGGTGATCTGGTTGAGTAAATCCACAGACAAATCCACTTAACTAAGAAAAGCTACCCCATATCATCATGGAAGTAAATCATTCTTCTGGGGACGCAAAAATGTGTTTGAAGTATCCCGTACTGTAACACTTCTTCCAATTCTGAAGTTCTCCCCAAAGCCCCGAGCAGCTTTGATCATATTTCAGTGAGTTTTCAAAGCTCCACTCCTCTGGCTTCTTAACCATAGTCAGATGCTTGTTAACACATGTGGCCTGCCTACTTCATTCAATATCCTGTGCTGCATACGGGGACTAAATGAAAGGCATTTTCAAGCTGAAATTAAATGTAAGCCTTGGATAAATAGATGAGCAAAAGAAACACGAGGTAGGAAGGGGCAGGGATAGGGAAGTGGAGATGGGGGAAGACTTTGATCAGGCTTAGATTTGTCTAATTCTGCCAGTCTGTAGTGTTTTAGGTCACGAAACTAGAATCTTTTATATTTCTTGTCTACCCCTTGTTGCTTTCGGGGGATTATACTCTATGTGTTTCTCAGAATATTACATTCTGATGTGGAAATATGGGACAGTGCCCATGAATCTGCATTTTAAACAAAATCATCCAAGTCATTTGAGTCGCACTAGAGTGAGAACGAGTTGTCCAAAGAAGTCACTTTACGTCTGCCATGAATCTTTTGTAAGGAACACCAGTCAGCCAAGCCTCAAAAATACAAGGAGTTTAAATAGAAGAAAATATACTTGTCTGGATTGAGTAGTCACTGGGATATAACTTCCCAGTGAGTTGCACTTGAGAGCTGACCTCCTTCACATTTTTAGTTGGGATGAAACACTTAATGCAAAAAAAAAAAGAAGGAAAAAAAAAAAAAGAACGAGACTTAGTCTTTTTGCTGTTCTAGCTGTTAACAATCTGAAGCATATTCTGCCTCCTGGAGGTTAAAATTTACTAGTAGATCAGAAACTGGGGTGGGGAGTAAGGTGGGAAATGAAAGCAGTCATAAAACAGCTCAAGATTTTAAATGTTGGAAGGTCGTTCACTCAGATACAATTTATTTTTATCTCCTCCTCGGAATATTTAGATCTGACCAGTGTGCCTGATGGCCTCTCTCCCGATGCCTCTGTGGGCTGCCTTAAAAGGAAAATGCTTATGTAAAGAAGACAAGTGTGGGCAGGCAGGCATCAGCTTAACCGACCAAGGAGCTCAGCAGTTCCACCCACTGCTTCTTTCCCAGAGCCAACTCCCTAGAGATGCTCTCCTAGTGAGATGTCTGGTGCTTTCCAATGCTTCCCCAGCCCTTTCTGATGTGATGATTTCCTCCTGATAGCTTCATTTTATTAGATCATAGGTGCATAGTCTGTAAATGTGAAAACTTAAAGGGAAAGAGAAACTTTCAAAGCAGCTGTTTAATGTAGGGCTTAAAAAAAAAAAAAACCTGGGAGGGGGAAAAAAAGAAAACTCAATCTAAAATCTTACAAAATAAAAACAATTGAGGCAGGCTAGTTTTCCCTTTCCCCCTGTAAGTAAAATATTCGTGAATTTTGCCGCTATGGTATTGTATGCTAAATGCAATCAAAATTCTTTTACAGAGTAAAAATCATAGAGAAGTGTACTGTTATCTTACAGTGCTTCCTGGAAGAACCACGAAATCTGCATTGCAAGGCACTGTCTCTTACTGTAGCAACATTGCTTCACCAATTTCCAGGAGAAGGAACAATGATCTTGACTTTCTGTAATGCTTTTCCTAACAAGATGCTTGGAGGAGGTAGCTGGCTGCTGTAAGGGCTAAGGATTCTGTATAAGCATTCTGATGGGAGGAGAAAGCACTGAAAGGGAGCAGATAATCACATTCAGGGCCTACTCAGTGGCAGTGTCCTATCCTCATTGCCCTATCAAGGGAAACACTTGGTGAGCAGAAGAGCAGATGCATTTCTTCACGGGGCATAAAGACCAGTCTAAGGACCTGCTGCTTCAAAAGACGACTGACCCTTTGTTAGATAATGGATCACACAGTCTCTTTAGGCCACCAAAAAGGTGCCGTCTCTCACGTGTCTAAACATGTGATCCTGCCTCCATTGATTTATCTGTTCGTGGATTTATCTATTCATTTAGTGAATATTTTAGAGTGCCTACCTCGTTCTGTGCACCATACCCTAGAAACACAGGGGCCGATACAATTCCTCCACTACACACACACACACACACACACACACACACACACACACACACACACACGCACAAATCACATTTAAATAGAAAGATAGGTTGACATATTTCTGGTTAAAAATGGTAGGTTGAACACATTCTCCTTAGGTTGAGCTCATAAAAAAGATGAACAGAATAGGAGGGAATGAGTGGTAATTAATTTAGAAATCCCCAGAAAGTAGACTCATCCGTTGACAGTAGGAAGATCGGAAAAATCACCCGTTTTGTATGAAGGGACCCTTAAGGCACTCCTGAGTCATGGTCGAAAGGCTGTTTCAGAAGCAATTATAACACCAAAACTTCCTCCTGAATATTTCCCGGCAAGGGGATGGCCTTTCTCTCTCAAGGTAAACAGGAGATGTATTCTCTGGCAAGGGATCCCAGAAGATCTTTGCACTGTAAGACAAAAGGAACAGAACAGAGTTCCCAGCTGAAGATCTGGGAAGTTAGTATTATACACTGAAGGGTGAGACCATTCCTCTCCCGCTGTTTTCCTTTATCATGTCTCTGGATACATTTAGCAAGATTTATACATTCCAGTCAGATCTTGGAAAATTGTTTTCTACTCCATCTAACAACTTGAATGAACTTACATGGGGATTCTCTAATTTAAAAAATAGACAGGCAAACACCATTTCATTCACTTCAGTGTGTAATAAAGACTATCATCCGCAGGCCCTATCCACAAGCACAGACTTCTGTTCGGTTATAAATTCCCACATTCTTATATGTGGGGGGAGGGGGAAAGTCAAGGATCAAATTAGAGGGACATCTCTAATATGAAAAAGACCAAAGCAAAAATAGAAAAAGCATCTTGAAGAAAATGTCTATGTGGGATCAAAAGAATCCTAAAATGAACAAAACTATTCTTTAACCAAACTGAGATCAGAGAAGATACTGTAACCGTTGGGGGAAAAAAACGTACAGGATTTCTCAGGTGATGCTGGAAGCGGCCAGGGCTGTTACTCTGAAGTCTGCAGTGTGCAATACAGTAGCCTCAAGCCACATGTAACTATTTAAATTTACATTAATGAAAATGTCATAAAATTAAAAATTCCGTTTCTTTGTCATGCTAGCCACCTTTCAAGGGCTCAGCAGCCACTTATGGCTAGAGGCTGACACCGGGCATTGCAGATAGGACATTTCATCTTCACAGAAATTCTGTGCAGTGCTGCTCTAAAGAGAAGCTTCTTGAACTGGAAACAGAAAGTGAGAACACAGCATTTCTTCTTAAGTGTTTGAGAGAGATGATGACAGCATTAACAAAATGATGGAAGAAGACCGAAGAGGGTGTTAGTAATTTTTGCTCAGGGAGTTGACGAGGAGGCATTTCACCGGAGTCGTGTTTTGACAAACTGGAAATGGGACGGAGGAAATTGTCAAGTCTGAGACCAGGTCGGTCTTCCATCCTGTCAGACTTTGTGGCCCCACCTGTGCTCTTTCCTGTGACTCCAGAGTTTGAAGAGCCTGTAAAAGGGAGGAGATTCGGGCATAGGAAATCTGAGGAGACAAGGGGAGATTTAATGGTGAAAATCTGAGTAGTTGGTTCAGTGAAAGCAGAAGTGAAATACTGTCAGAGGAATACTGGGGAAGAATGTAAAGACAACAGGAGAAGGGGTAGTGTGACCAGAGTTGAAATGAGCAAAATGTGTTTGGTTTGGTTCCTCTTCAGAGAATCCTGTTCCTCCTAACTCTGTCCATTAGATATTTAGCATTCCATTAAAACCTAAGTTTCACGCCTGCATGTTAGAAAGTAGTTTTAAAAGCCACAGGAATAAAACAGGATGTTGCTCTCTTTCCTCACTTTCAAAACCATCGACAAAAATCTCACGTGTGCTTTGTCAAGTCAGTTGTCTGGTCCATGATCCACAAAAAAGAACATGGGAAAGACCAGAAGGGCAGTTGCCAGATGGAATTGGAATAATGAACTTTAAGGCAGGGAAGATGAGACAAGTCAGCATCAAGTTAAAAAACACGAAAATTGGGGTCTTTCTGAACTCTCACTTATCATATGTAGGTGTCCTATCTTATTCGTAAGTTGCGAGTAAGAACAACTTAAAGTGAAACCAGAAAGGCATTTGTGATCTTCTAACACAACAGTAATATTATTAATGCCAATAGTTTAACACTGGTTATTTATGATTTTAATAAGTTTAGCACATTTGCAATTCATATTAGCACCATTCAGGATATAGGCATTGTAGTCCTTAACTATAAAAGGTGTCGTTGGCCCTATTAGAGAATGTCTATTGTAGGAGTCATTAATTAATTAGCATGCCTTTTTTGAGTACTTATCAAGAACTGTGTTTCTAGGCTGTAAAGACATGTGCGTCTAAGACAAGGTAGTTGTTCATCATTGAAGGTAAATCGGTATTTTACCATTAAGAAAGTTAGGTGTGTGAGGGGAGAATTCAACTGTTTCTGGTAGTAAAGGTAAAATTTCCTGAACTACCTTTCAATTGCAGACACTATACTGTTACTGTATATAATTAGTATACTATACTAATTAACTGTTAGTTAATTGTCTTAACTACCTTGAGAAAGAGCTGTGGTTTTTTCTTAGAGTATTGAATGAACTTGAGGCTCTATATTTAGTGGAGGTGGAGAATTCTACAAAGTAAAATGTAAAGGTACTAAAATATATCTTGAGCTACTATTTATTTAATCCTATTACCTAAAAATAACATATTTATTCACCAAACATTCATGGTCATTTACCAAGTGCCTGGCTCCATTTTAGAAGCTGCAAAACAAAGCAGACTAAATAGCTATTCTCATATTCTAATGGAAGAGATAAGATAATTAACAAAAGGATACCGTGGCAGGTAGTGATAAGGGTACTGATGAAAAAGAAAGCAGGCTAAGAGGCTTTCTAAGGGAGTTAGAAAAATCAAGCAGAGTGAGACTCCACATTTTCTGCATTTCCAAGGCGACTGGAGTATCCAGTAGGAAAGTACATTCCTATGCCGCTGGACAGCGGAGCATTACTCTCCACTTTCCTCTAGAGGGCAATTCACAGCAGTGTGACAGTCTTCTCTTAAAATGAGTCTTAGGTATAAAGTTACAGTTACACATGATGAGTGAGTTCCAGAAATCTGTGCAACATTGTGCCTATAGTTGACAGTAAAGTATTGTGCACTTAAAAATTTGTTCAAATAGTAGATCCCATGTTAAATGTTCACACACACACACCCCCACACCCACCCCAATAGCAACAAAGGGACATAAGGAAACTTTTGGAGGTGATGGCTATGTTGATCGCTTTGATGTGGTGGGGGTAACACAAGTATATACATATGTTCCGATTGCATACATTAGTTGTATACAAATTGCATCCATAATTTATGTGCGGGTTTTTTTTTTTTTTTTTGGCATACCAATTCTATGTCAGTGAAGCTAAAAAAACTAAAAAAAGAATCTTCTGGAGCTGGATTCACGGAAGTCCTGGGTAATAGCTAATAGCATCACACTTCCGGGTTCCCTCTCAGATGGCCTCAGCCGTGTTTTGTGTGGGGGTTTCTCCTAAAGCTTATTTGTCATGGTCCAGTCTGGTGTAGCTGCCCCAGCCCTCCAGCACATCCCTGGATTCTGTTGATTCCATCAGCCCCTGGAACTCATGTTTCCCCCGTAGATGCAGAGGCACGAGTGCACATTGGGTTTAAGGACTGACACGTAGGTAGCTTATATTTCTCTGAGGTAAGAATGTGAAGTTATGTGTCTGATGTATGTTTTCTTGTCATTTGCACATGAGTTTAGTGTCTCCATAGCTAAGTGGGAGTCCTTCGGGGTAGGACAGTTTTCTTTTTCTTTTTTTACTTTTGCTTTTTTCTTTTAATTATCTCCTTTCCCTAATCTCCCTCTCTTGTGCTTTGAGTACAATCTGTTTCCCCTGAAAGAGGTCTACTTAATTATCCAGCAGAACATGGTTGAGTGTGTACTGCAATCCTCCCCATGGTTTGAAGGCTTTAGAGCCACAGAGAGGTGGACATATTGGTGGTTGCTCTTAAAATGCCCACGATCTATTTGTGGAGGTAAAAGCAATACATGTGTGAATCATTATAGGACATCTGAAGGTAGTACGGGGACAGGAAAAGAATTGCAGTGAGACTTTTAAAGGTCAATATGAGCTTAATGAAAACAAAGAATTTGAATTGAGTCCATTCCCAGTGTGTGGAATTGTCATAAAGGTGTGACTTCTGGAAAGAGTTAAATGTATGTGGAATATAGGATGTCTATCATCCTGGCTAAATTAGAGAGTTCCATGAGTAGGGAGAGACAAGTTCGGGTGGGTTAATTGGGACCAGGTAATGGAAGGCATAGAGCCCAAAAAGAAGGATATAGTTTTATTCTAACGGGTAACAGGAGCTGCTCTCCATTTTTAAACTGGAGACTTACTCAGGAAAATGAGAACCTGAAAACATTTTAGAAGGCATTCACAGTGACGAGTTGGTCCTTTTTACGTCGTTCTGAAATAATAGTGATAGAGTTTTGTGTATGTAACCAGAATGCTACTGTGGCAGCCCAGAACTTGAGCTCCTAGTGAGGGTGACTTGATTGCCTGTCCCATGCCTGGAATGAGCCAGTTTAACACTCCTTATCCCCACGCACACACGTGTGTACACACACACACGCAGATTTCTGCTCAGATGAGACCTTTATGTGAAGCAGATCTTTGCCAAGTTTGAGGAGATGGAGAGCTTCAATTCATAGCACACAAGCCACTTGACATTGAACGTTAGACGTTCTGCCTCGAAAGTTCTTGTTTAGTGACCCTCTTATTCCCAAAGAACTACAGCTCCCTGGGCTCTCCTTGGAAACAAAAATTGACTAGAAATTTAAAATAAGCACCTAATATGTCTCCTGGCCCCATTCCCTTTCGGGTCCCCCTGCAATGGGTGGGACTACCTTGCCGGCGGAGGGGAGGGGGTAGGTAGAACTCTATGTTTGTGTACTGCACTCTCCCTGGCCCTGTACTCTCTCCAGGTTTTCCTACCAACTTGGCAGTGTCTAGTCAATACAGCAGAGGGAGGGCATGTCTGTCCCTCAAATTATTCCCTGGAGAGTTCGGTCTGAAGTCCGATTTACAGGAATTAAGAGCTTGTCATACATTCAGCTCTAGAGGCCACTGGGTAAAAGCTGATTCTCCGTGTCATTCCTTTTGCTGGCAAAACCATCTCTTCATCCCTTTACCCCTACACAGATTTTTGTTAATTTGTAAGGGCAGGATTTGCCCATTTTTTTTTTTTTATTTTGAATGTCATCTTAATACTGAAAACCCTTTTGGTATCTTAATGAAGTAGATGATTTAACAAATGATCTCGATTTCAGAATCATTCCACCTCATTGTTCAGGAAATTTCTAACCTGTTATCACTGGACAGTCTATAGTCCTTAATTTCAATAGTAGAGTATCTTTGCAGAAGGGCTTTTGTGTGCTTCCAGAGCAATTCCTACTGGCTCTTCGATTTCAGTTACACGGTTTGTCTGCTGTTAGTCTCCCTCTCTGATTTGTAGAACTCAGCATTCTCGAGAAGACAGATGTTGGCAGAGGGTTTGAGGCCAGTCTCTAATATCTGGACTGTGGCCAGACTGACTCCCTCTGAAGGAGGGAAGGGAGAGAGAGAGAGTAGAGTCCTTTTCTCCCCTCTGACTGAGGGGTGGGTCTGAGTGTTCATTGCTGCTGATGCAGAACTCAGCTTAAATGATATAGGACGTGAGGCAGTGGCAGCAAGTACAAAACACTGAAATAAATTACCATATATATCATGTTCTGGTGGGTAAGATAGAAGTGATGTGTGTAATGAATCAAAGCTGGAAGCAGTTGTGGTGTGTGGTGATAGTGAGGGAGACCGAGTTTGCTGTGGCTCAGCCTCAGCTTCAGAGGGCTCGGTGTGAGGAATATGTGAGGAAGCAGAAACCACTCACTGTAATGGGACAAGGGAGGACATTTGTGAGGGCACAGGAGACCTTTTGTTAGTGCAGCAGGGATCTGTTATTTCACCAGCCCAGCTCTCTGATTTTCCTGTTTGGGGACGTGCCCTCCCCTGCTGCAGGCAGTCTGGCATGCGCTCAATTACGGAGCCTTCCCCTGCCTTGCCAAGCAAGGTGTGGGCACGTGACCCAGGCCGGACTGCAGTCTCCCTCCGTTCCTGAACCTGAATTTGAGTGGTGTAATAGAATGATGGAAGTCATCTGCAGCTGATTCATCCTGCAAAGTAGAGCCTCCATGACCTGGCCCTTTTGTTTCTGCTCCCCAGAGTTAATCTGGTTGCTGTCTTTCTTCGAACCCTGGCTGTCCCTGTTTCTCTTGATGATGTAAGCTATCACACATGCCTGGGAGAAGTTCTGTGTTGTGCTCAAGCTAGCCCGCATCCGTTTCTTGTGTTGGCAGTGAACTATGTCACTTGGTGAAAACTTCAGAATATTTGGGCCGTCAGCTTCTTGGTGGTGTGTCGTGCTAACACGCAGGCTGTTTGCTGCAACATTATTTGCAACATTATATGGAGTCAGACTGGAAAAGAGAGACATGGGAAAATAGAGTAATGTTAGGGTTATGTTTATACTTAGGGTATTGCTCTGAGGGCTTCTATAAACACAAGGAAGCAAACAGGGTCTCTCCAGTGGATGATGTCACAGGCTAGTTGTAGGACAAGTTTGTAAACTCTGAGTCCTCCTTCCTCATTTGTTGAAAGAGTGATGATCACTCATTCTTCTCTGTAGAAGTGAGAGAAGTCAGATGATGTTGTTACATCCCTGGAACAAGCCTTGGTACATTGAAGGTGCTTAATTAATCTTTGATCCTGTTCTTTCCCCTCCACAATGTCTCTCCGTCTCCCTTCAGAGATTCTGATGAAGCTGGCAGATTAGACAATATGTTGAGGTATGTTTTGTTTCAGGCTTTTTTAATAGGACTGCTTTCCATAGTGGATCATGATGTGGAACTTCTAGATGTAGGTATGTTTGTCTTCCTTTGGAAACTTACCAGTTTGAAACATTTTATTGGCAATGGTCAAAAGGAGAGTCTTAAGAAACTTGATGGCTGGGCGCCTGGGTGGCCCATTTGGTTAAGCGACTGCCTTCGGCTCAGGTCATGATCCTGGAGTCCCGGGATCAAGTCCCGCATCGGGCTCCCGGCTCAGCAGTGAGTCTGCTTCTCCCTCTGACCCTCTTCACTCTCGTGCTCTCTGTCTCTCATTCTCTCTCTCTCTCAAATATATAAAATCTTAAAAAACAAAAACAAAAACCTGATGGCTTCAAGATGGTAGAAGTACAACATGTATAAATTTCAGGGCCCTGGCCTGACTGAAGATGGGTAGAAGTTATATTCCATTAACATGATTCTCTTCCTTTCATTAACTCTAATTCCTCTTGCTGGTGAACAATTAATGCCCTACTGATGTCTCCCCAGGGCGCGTGAGATCTGCCTTGGGCCACACCTCTGTTGTAGGACGTGGCTGCAGCTTGCTGTCCTTTTGCTGCTTGGCAGAGGGGATTTCATTTTGGGGCTCTCTTTGGCCCTGACGTGAAGAGGCTCTCTGTCCCGTCTACCTGCCCAACACCCATCCCATCCTGAACTCATGCTTCCCTTGCTCACTGTGTTCCAAAGCTGTCCTGATTGTCATCTGAGTCAGCCTCTTCATTTCTGGATCCTTCCTTCTCTTCGAAGCTTAAAATGGGTCCATCAGGCTACATTGAGGATGGACGTGGGGATGGCAGTGGCCGCGCCACTGATGGCATTATTCCCATAGTGTCCTATCCATGGGTCTGTCGTTTAGCCCCTTCATTCTTTATATATAAATATAAATAGTTTTGAGTGTCACATTAATAGACTGATATACTTTGGTATCTTAGTGAAGTAAGTGATTTCAAGAAATTATCTCAATTTCAGCATCCCAAAGTCTGCCACAAATTCATTGTTCAGGAAATTTCTAAACTATTATCTCTGGACAGTCTACAGTGCTTAATTTCAATAACAGAGTATCTTTGTGTGCTTTCAGAGAAATTCTTACTGGCTCTTCGATTTCAGTTATACAATTTGTCTGCTGATTTTGTCCCTCTCTGATTTGTAGAATTCAGCATTCTACATGCCAGGCATATCCAGTTTCAAACCTGGACTGATTAGGATACTATGCTACTACATCTCTCAGAAAAAGCTAACTCAGAGGATATTGTTTTAGTAGTGAACTTTTTTTGTTTTCAATCATGATTTGATTGAAATTCTATACTTTTTTCAAAAGCAACTATTTTGACGATTAAATATAATCCTTTAAAGAGTAAAATAAGGGGAGCCTGGGTGGCTCAGTCGGTTAAGCGTCTGCCTCCGGCTGGGGTCATGATCCCAGGGTCCTGGGATGGAGCCCCCCTCAGCGGGAAGCCTGCTTCTCCATCTCCCACACCCCTGCTTGTGTTCCTGCTCTCACTATTTCTCTCTCTCTGTGTCAAATAAATAAAATCTTTAAAAAAATAAAGAGTAAAATAACTATTGATAACACATTTCGCCATCTTTTGCCGAGAGTTTGGTTAATGATTAACAAACTCATAATCTTCAGGTACTGAGAATTTGACATTAGCAAAAGAAGTAGCATTCTTTAAAGTAAAGAAATGATAGTTGCTGTGACTGTCTTCTGTCCAGTGTAATTTATGTAATTTGATAATGAGATATGTTCTTAAAAATTAAGAATCAGTTGTTTGCTACTGCTCTACTGAGATGAATTATTATTTATAAATTGTAGTATTTTACTTTTTTCCTTTTGTTAAGACAAACATCTGGTGATTATTCCTAAACTTAGGAAAACAAATTGAGTTCATGTAAGTTCAACTTCTGGTGATCTATGAAATTATTGTCATTTCATTACAGTTATTCCAGGAAGCATATTATCCAGGCTGGTAGGGCTTTTTATTTTTTGTTTTTGCTTTCTTGAGAGGAAGTTTTGGCAAATAAAGCTGGTAATTTTGCAGTTTAGTATGACTTTGTCTTGTTTTCTTTCTCTATTCATTGAGTCTAGATTCTGAAGTTTTCTATGAATTTTTTAAAAAATCTGCCATCTGCTTGTTCAGTGACAAGTTCTTACATCTCCTGCAGTGCCCTCTTTTCTTCTAGTGGTTATGAAATTACAGTTAATTTGATGCACAGTTACTTTTCAAAGTAAGGAGCAGAAAATCGCCTCTGTGTTCTGCATCCTACTATAATGAAGAGAACAGGGATTTTGAAATCCCACAGTGATGAGTGCAGATTCTGGATCTGCCACGTGCTTGCTGTACAGTTCCCTAGCACCTCATTTCCTTTACGCATAAAATGGCAAAATGTCAATCCAGCTTAAAAGGCAAACTTTTGATTTTGGAAAAATTCAAAAGAAGTCTTGGTTCATCATCCCCTCTAATAGAGGAAAATAAAATATTTTACTCTGTCTTCATCTTGGAGGCACACTCACTTTTTCAAGCCACCGCCCAACTGCAATATGGAAAATGATCTCTTCTCTTCAGAAGAGCTATGGACCATTCAAATCTGAAGCTCTTGGTCCTTTTACAAAAGGAGCAGCTCTAATCATTAGGAGCTGGGGGATTAATGCTCCATATTTCTGTGAATTGAACAGTTGGCCAGTTTGTGGATGTTCTTGAGCCGAATTCTGAACTCAGGATTTACTAGTTAGGACTGAACATTCCTTTTTCTAGGCATTTGGTCTGTTGAATGCATGCTGCTGGTTACTAGATATATTCTCTATGTGCATTTTAAATTGTAAGAAATGCACTAATTGAATAGGTTTGTGTCTCCAGTGCATGCATGTATACGTTTTTGAAGGCAGTATTTAATATTTTTTTTCTCTTTGTCCTACAGAGAACACTGTCACAATTGATGTGCTTAAAAACAAAAATGCTTGAAAACTCCATTGATAAGAATGTGCATTGCAAAATTATTTAAAGTAGGATGATTTTCAAAACTTAATGTCCAGTGGTGGAGGAGAGTTGGTAAATTATTCTGTATTTTTATGACAGCTTATTGTAAGGCTTTTTAAGTTGTGTGTATGTTGTAAGAACAGATACAAATTAAAAATAAGAGGTTTAATTCTCCCTCTTGTAAGTAAGTGATTTCCCTCCCCTTCTGGTTTTAGAGCATTGACTTCAGAAAACTTAGAATTACAAGTACTTTCTTCTTTCTTTGAAATGTATTTAAATCCTTTTGGAAACTAGTAGAACTTGTGTCAGCTTTATGACCTAGAAATATCTTTCTCAAGGACTTGGGAGCCATGTCTTTGAGATGTAAACATTAAGGGAGAGAGCATTCTATCTCCCAGTTTCTGTGGGATGGTGGGAACCTGACTGTCCTAGGAACCTTTTATGAAGTAGCAGAAGTACCTCCTGTGGTTGAGACAGAAGGAGTTCATTTTTCCTTTGGATAAAGCCCATTAGTTCACAGATGGTCACCTCAACTACCAGGTAAAGTTAGGATGAACTATGTGTGAGAAATGATGCTGTTAAGTCCTCTTCCTTGAGGATGAGTTGTTACTTATCTTGAAAACTTGTATGTAATGGGTTGTATCTGCTTGGCTATGTAAGGGTGAGGTTTCTTTCTGTCTTCGCAATCTCTTAGCAGATTACTTATGAAGTGTATCACATTTTAGTTAAGGCTTCTTCAATAATAAAAGTGTCTTCCTTCTCCTATCTTTGTGGAGAGGATTTCCATGGGAAAAGGTTTTGTTTTTCATTCTATTTCCCCAACATATGCTAAGGTCCTTATCATGGTAGAAAGTAGGTATGAAATGGTAAGTTAAAAATCCATACAAAATTATGTATGTATGTATTTTTCAACACAGAGCACATATATTCTGAACACATGTAAAAGGACTAGAAAGACATACACATATTTTTAAAAGCTGGTATTATGCGTGATTCTCATTTTTATCTCTTTGTTTTCAGTATTTTTCTATAGTTGTATCTCTACAGCTAGGGAATAAATTATTTTTTAAAAAATAACTTGAGATCTTTAAGTGGTACACTAGAACTCAAATGTAATTATCAAATTAGTTGAGAATAAATTGCAACTATGTATTTTTTTTTCCCTTCCAAACACCATGCATGTTTCATAAAGTTTTTATTTCATGAGTTGTGGAGGAGGACCTGTCTTTAGAACTGGGGAACAGAAGTTGTGGGTGAGAACATGAGTAAGCTACAGTCTAATGGTCTCATCTATTGTTCTAGCATGTAGAAGAGATGTCTTCCAGATGCTTCACTTCAGAAAGGGAGAACGGAAAACAAAAGGTGTCAGGGAGTAGGCAGCAAAAGTCGTGCAGCTCTTCAGTGTCCTATTCCCTTAACCTGGTTTGGCTTCTCTCTGGTAGTGACCACGTCTAAATTTAAAGTGTTGGATGCTTGAAAATAGGGGACCGAGCTGACTGTGCCAATGACAGCAATGAGTTAAAAACAGAAAAGAGAACATGGATTCTGGCACAAGAGAAAATCCAGTAGCAATTCTCAACAGGCAGCAAATAATTTGTTTGAGTGCATAATTAATAGATTTGTCAGAAAGTACTTAGATTGTAAAATATTGTGCGTAGCCCTCTTTCCAGATGGATTAAGATGAATGGGTCCTCCGGCAGCGTATGAAACCTCATTGCTCAGCGGCTAGAGAATTGCTGCATCTAGAGTTGTTTGAGTCTCTGCCTCTGCACTCCTTTCTCTTTCCCGGGCTGCAGGGGGAAAATGAATAGAATGCTTCTAATTCTGATATTGAATGGTGTCCTTTACCTAAAGGGCATCCAAGCAGACAAAATTAAATCAGATGCTCAATGGGGAAACTTTCCACTAAGCAGGAATTTAAAATAGGGAAATGTATTAACATGTTGAAAAATGGTTAAATTAAGCCGATCTGTGGATCAGAGGTGTGACTTTTCAGCAACGAGCCACAGAGGTATTTCATGTGCAATTGCCTGCACATTGAGAGTTGACACATGCCTTCTTTACCCTTGGAAATATCCATGTCATACATACCTGGGAGACTCTGATATAAATTGGCTGGTTTAAAACAGTACGTTGAGAATCCAGGTTCTATTTCTTTGTAGGGTGTGATTGATTTGAAGGAATTACCTATCAACAGCTTCCATCTGAAAACTCTTCTTTCAGATGAGGATGATAGGCCTTAATGCAAGGATGAGGAGGTAGGTGAGCCTTGGGAAGTCCCTTTCGTGACCTTGGGTGCCCAGAACGGTTAACAGAAAAGTAAATGTGATTATTTTATTTTCTAAATTTTCTTTTATGGTAAAAATTAGGCTGTATTTTAAGGGAAATGGGTGATATTTGGCTCAGCATCTCTCCAGGGGCCTGATGCCATGCCCTCACATGACTCCTTAGTCCTTCCTCCTAAGCAGCTATTTAGCAGAGCTGAGAAGGTCAAAGCTACTTCTGGTCTCAAGCAGAAGGGATTACAAAACCGGTGGTTGTTAGTGGCTTGTACAGATTATTTTTCAGGGGAAACAACTATGAATGATACTTGGAAGCACTTAATAAATTGTTGCTGTTATTTTGTCTTCCAGTTGAAAGCATTGGCCTATCCCCAGTAAAGCCAAAGCAGTGGAGCCTAACCAGGGCCAGCATTCGTCAAATTTTATTCATTCACTGAACATTTATTGAAGGTCCATTTTACTGCTTTTTTTGTTTGTTTTTTTAAGATTCATTTATTTGAGAAAGAGAGAATAGGAAGGGGAGGGACAGAGGCAGAGGGGGAGAGAGTCTTAAGCCAACTCCCAGCTCAGTGCAAAGCCTGACTCAGGGCTCGATCTCGCAACCCTGAGGTCACAACCTGAGTCAAAACCAAGAGTCTGACTGTACCACCCAGGTGCCCCGTTGTATTGTTTTTTATTTATTATTTATTTTTATTTTTTTAAAGATTTTATTTATTTGACAGAGAAAGACACAGCGAGAGAGGGAACACAAGCAGGGGGAGTGGGAGAGGGAGAAGCAGGCTTCTTGCTGAGCAGGGAGCCCGATGTGGGGCTCGATCCCAGAACCCAGGACCCTGGGACCATGACCTGAGCCCAATGTTGGGCTCAATCCTAGGACCCTGGGACCAACAACTGAGCCACCCAGGCGCCCCTTGTATTGTTTTTTTAAAATGAGATTTCAAGATGATCTGAATCCAGTTCACTTGAGGTATTTTGTTAAAAATGTAGATTTTTTTCTATCCCTAAATTACTGGATCAGATTCTTTGGTTCATAGGACTGAGAATCAGCATTTACCAAGTTTATCTGAGAGTACTTTCATGTACTAAAAGCCTAGAACCTTTGGTTATAGGGTGGGTGGACTGTTTTACCCCTTTAGCTGTTCCTGAGCCACTGCATTAGAACTTGAACCAGGTGATCTCTGATGAAAGGGATTTTGGGATGATTTTAGGATTTAGAGAGGCCTTTTAAAGTACATATAGCTTCTTTTTAAAAATTTGTTTATTTCCCCTTTCTGTTGTATTTCAAAAAAACTTATTTTTTAAAAAGATTTTATTTATTTATTTGACAGAGAAAGACACAAAGACACAGGGAACACAAGCAGGGGGAGTGGGAGAGGGAGAAGCAAACTCTCGCTGAGCAGGGAGCCCGATGTGGGGCTTGATCCCAGGACCCTGGGATCATGACCCGAGCCGAAGGCAGATGCTTAACCGACTGAGCCACCCAGGCGCCCCCATAAAATACTTATTGAGAACCTGTTTTGTATCAGATACATGCCAAGTACTGGAGATATGAAGGAACTACGGCATAATGTTCCTTCCACCCTTTGCTCATGAATCGATGCAGTTAAAATTCTGGGAGGCTCAGAAAGCATACCTGGCTTTCATATCTGACCAGATTCCTGTTTCTGGACTCCTGCTTCCTGTCCTGTTTTAGAAATTTCTCTAGACTCTAATTCTGAGGTTTCTGAATGTCAGCTTTCCTGTAGATTTATACTTCTCTTCAGGTTCTTCTATTTTGTTTCCTATCTTGGTTGCCCCAGAGTCTCAGAGGTTGGGCAG
Source organism: Eumetopias jubatus (assembly GCF_037043125.1). NCBI lineage: Eukaryota > Metazoa > Chordata > Mammalia > Carnivora > Otariidae > Eumetopias > Eumetopias jubatus. Next base: position 51,088,887 of record NW_028274821.1, on the reverse strand, counting down.
TTGGGACCTGACAGGGAGGAAGAGAAGACATTATATAACGTGATCATAAAACTCAGTAAACCACAGATTCACATAAGAAAATTTGTTTTAGATCAGAGATACCAAAATAACTGGGGTTAAGTTTTAAGAGTAAGTTGGTATTAAAATTAAAAATGGACACCTGTAATATTTTGAGATCTATTCAGTGTAAGACACAAGAACTTATTTCCTGTATGGTAAATTTGAAATGTTAAATATCACCATTTTCTGTTTTCCCACACTTTGCTGGTTAGAATCATATAGAACTCTGGATTTATTCAAATGGATATAGCCATGATGCTGAATTCCTCCTAAAGGTCTAGTCAAATAAATTATCTTGACACAAGGGTTTCTGATAGATGAAATGAAAATATTCTGGAAATAGAAGAAGTGTGGGCATTAGATGACCTTTTTAAGTCACTTTGGGAGAAAAATTAAATAGCAAATGAATTCTAATTCTTATCTCTCTCAATATATCACAGCAAACTATATGGAAATATATTCCCATGGTAAGCTAGAGGGAATGGCTTAATGATTTAAAACATCAGGTTTGCAATGATTAGAAACCATGGAACAGTCGGTTTGAATCTCAAAACACTTAGCTTAATCTTCCCTTCTTCCAAAGCATGTCAATAGAATATCTAATTCAGGGTGTGTGTGTGTGCGCGCGTGTGTGTGTGCGCGTGCGCACGTGCACTTGTGAGAGAGAGAGAGAGAGAAATGAAGTGATACCGTGAAAGATCAAAACCTAAGGATTTTTAAGAAAGTCCGTTTCATCGCACTGTTTTCTTCTAGAACCAACTTATGATTTCTGTAAGGCACTTGACAAAACTGGAAAAATTCATTGTTTATTTACCTTCATTCCAGGAGAGGGAACGGAGACTTCTCTGCATAATATTACAGTGTCCATTTTTAATTAACCTCAAGGAATCTTGAGACTGTGCAATCAGTCTAAAGGGTTTTCCTGCTGCCTAAGCCCACCGCACATGATGAAATCGTATTTTCTAAGTCTAGGGAAAGAGATGATGACAGTTCCTCTTAAAAACATCATGGTTTTGAAAGACCTTGAAAAATATCAATAATCATCCAGTGGTGTATTAAATGCCTATGGAGCAAATGTAATTTTTGGATATAACTATTGCAAAAAAGTTCTAAAAAATAGAAATAATGTAAGTGTAAATTGTGTCAGATAAGCATGACTTGGTGCTAGAGAAGGTGTGGATGCACAGTTATGCTTTCTACCCATCAGAAATCCATTTTCTCCTTTGACATGTTGAGTTTGCTGTTTTATTCAGCACAAAAAATCCTGCCATTAAAAAAAAATCAGACTATATCATTTTAAGAGCCTAGTATCATGAGGAACACTTAGAAAAGTCCTCCCTATAACTTTAGGCAAACAAATATCAGTCAAGACCAGGCAAGAGACACTGATCTGATGTTAGCAAAGCAAACTGCCTCAATTATATAGTTGAAGTTGATCTTAGAAATATAGAGGAAAAAATGCACTAAGTTTGACCATTTGCAATTTTGGGAAGTTTTATTCCTCAGGAACCTAAATTTTAGTTCCAAAAAGAACTCATTCTGTCCCCACTGATTCCAATGATAATGATTCTCAGCATCTATGTCAACAGTTAGCAAAGTAAAGGCAGACTACATAATGGGATTAAAAGGAATCCAAAATATACTTTTGCTAACTTTTCAAAGAAATGATGCCCTCTCTAGCCATATCACTTTCCGTATGATGGCAGCTTAGTTTCAAAAGAAATCTCTAGAGGAGAGCCCACAATATGCTTTCCTTTTAAATAAAATGAATTTTGCTCTAATAAAACATTCTCATTAAAGAAAAATTAGAAAAAGTTAGATGTAGGGAGAAGTATAAGGCAACTAATGAATCATTGAACACTACACAAAAAACTAATGATGTACTATACAGTGGCTAACTGAACATAAAAAAAAAAAAAACCACACAACAAAAATCTGTAATTCCTTCACCTAGAAACAACCATGAATAAATTCTGGCATACTTCCTTTCACCAAAGGGAATCTTTATTTTTAATATGAACTTTTAAAAATCTGGATTATTTCTAATGTACAAAAGACCGTACATAATGACACAACCCTATGTATTCACAGCTCAGATATACCGATAATGACCAGCTTACCATAATTGCTTCTGGTACTTTTTTTAAATTTCAAAATTGCAAATCTATAACCAAAAGCCTGACTATACACCACCTCATTGCCATCCCTCTCCTCTGAGATGTAGCCACTACCCTGAGGTTTGTGTGTATAGTTTTACCACAGACACACGTATCAGTGACCAAACACTCTAGAGTTATAATCTGCATGTATTTACACTTTATATAACCATGTCATACAGACGTTTCTGCATCTTCAGTCAACATTGTTTTCCATATTCATCTGTTCAGTTAGGTGAATGCAATTCATTCGCTTGAACTATTTTAAAGTATTTTACTATATAAATATTACACACTGCCTCATTCCCCTACTGATGAATACTTAGGTTGTTTCTTTTACCTTGGTTTTAATATTATAAAGAATGTTTTAATGGGCATCATTGTGTAAACATGCACACACTGGCTATTTTCAACTTTACTTAATCATGCCAAATTGTTCTTTTATTTTTTTAAAAAGATTTTATTTATTTGACAGAGAAACAGAGAGGGAACACAAGCAGTGAGGAGTGGGAGAGGGAGAAGCAGGCTTCCCGCCGAGCAAGGAGCCCGATGCGGGGCTTGATCCCAGGACCCTGGGATCATGACCTGAGCTGAAGGCAGATGCTTAACGAATGAGCCACCCAGGCGCCCCCCCCCGCAAATTGTTCTTAATAGCAATTATACAAGGTATACTTCCTCCTGCTTTGGGAGTCATGGTGCATTTCTATACATTCTAGTTAGCAAACGGTATTTTTAGATTTTGATTTATTCAGTTTTGACTGTATCAGTGGTATGTTACTTCAGTATTGTTTTACCTTACATGCCTCAGACTACTAGTGAGGTTAAGTATCTCTTCATAAATGTAACAGCCTTTTTTACTTCCTCTTTTATAACCTGTTTTCCATATTCTTGCTTTTTTTCCATACAGTATTCTTACTTTTTATTGATTTCACTGTATATGTAAGTCAGTTGATTTTGATAATTTTATACCTTGCAAATAGCATCTCTCAGTCGGCTCTTGGTGTTTTAAGCTTGACGTGTGTCTTTCTGGTACATTAAAATAGTGTAATAAAATTTATAGAAAATTTTGTACATTTAGAATTTTATAAAGTTTATAAGTTTATAACATTTTTAATTTATGGTTTGTACTTTCTATGGCTTTTTAAGAAATCCATCTCTTATCCCATTGACAAGGATCTTCTCCGATGTTTTCCTCCAAAAGATCAAAAGGTGTACTTCTTTTTCATACCAATAAACTTTGAACTTATTATTTTATTTGGTGAGAGGTAGCGATCTATATTTGAACATGTAAACATTAGCCTACCATCATTTGGTGATTAGACTATCATTGTATGTATGTTTTTAAGGCAATAAATTTCTCTGTAGTACAGTCCTAATTACTAGATCCATAGAATTTTCATTATTTTAAAAAGCTCATTGGGGCGCCTGGGTAGCTCAGTTGTTAAGCATCTGCCTTAGGCTCAGGTCATGATCCCAGGGTCCTGGGATCAAGCCCCGCATCGGGCTCTCTGCTCGGCGGGAAGCCTGCTTCTCCCTCTCCCACTGCCCCCTGCTTGTGTTCCCTCTCTCGCTGTGTCTCTCTCTGTCAAATAAATAAATAAATAAATAAATAAAAATATTAAACAAAAAAGCTCATTAAATTCTGTTGTAATTTCTTTCTCAATACATTAAACATTTGAAATCATTCTTTAGTTTTTAACTTTTTTTATTTACCTTCAATTTCCTGTTTATTACCTATTTGTAACATTATCATCAAAGAATCTATTCTGTAAGGTAGCTGTTCTTTAGTATTAAGATTCTGTTTATAGTTCATGCTCAATTTTTAGGAATTATTTTTGTATGCTTGAAAAAAATGAAACTGTTTTTAATAACGTGAATATTTGTACCTGCACATTAGATCAAGCTTACCATTTTATAAAAATGTGACTCTATTGACCAAATCCATACCATTATTGAGAACAATTATCCCCTAGCAACAAATAGAAGTAGCAGATGACAAAATTAGTAAGTATATAGAATTTTTGAATTTCAGTATAACAAATATATGAGAAGTCTGATCTTACTGACTTATCTAAAATCCTCTGACCTTTTAGGACAGATTCATTCTTATCAAAATACAAGTGACATTGACAAAATATGTCCACATATAAGGTCAAAATGAAGATACTGCATATACTGAATGGCAACTTCCATACAATTTTAGAAGCAAAGCAGGAGTTCTATCATTATAGGAGGGAGGAGAATAACATAGAATTAATACTATGTCTTGTTTTTTTTTTTTTTTAAAGATTTGAGAGTGAGAGAGAGAGCACATACACACGAGTGGGGTGAAGGGAAGGACATAGGGAGAGGGAAAAGCAGGCTCCTGAGCAGGGAGCCTGATGCAGGACTTGATCCCAGCACCCCAGGATCATGACCCGAGCTGAAACCAGGCACTTAACCAACTGAGCCATCCCAGTGCCCCCATATACTATGCCTTTTGAAATGAGAAGGAAATGCTCTTGTTTCCTCTCATAAGGCTTGGTCTTAATCAAATGGGAAATTTGGAGGAGAAATGCAGTTAGGGTAACTCACAGAATATAAATCTCACCAAATAATACATAGGACAGAGATAGAACAGGCTATTGGAGCTGGAAAGTGAAGGCAGGTTTCAGCAGCCATGGGAACTCCCTGAATATTCTCAAAGCTGCAGAGAGGAGAGAGGTCCAGAGAGCAGGTGCAGGGAAGACCAGCATAAAGGCGAGTATCCTCTGCAGGGACAGCTTCTGAGTACTTTGCAGCTGAGAGGCGAGAGATAGGCCACATGAAGAACTGTTTCTTGTGTTGCCATTAGTTTGATTCGTAGTTAAGTTTTCATGATCACTGTTCCCTTCTGGATCCTAGTTTGGGCATCATACATTAATTCCACTCTTTCTGACCTAAGGCAAAGTATTTTCACCTTTATCTGTCACAGTGTTCCTTTTACAAATATATCTTCCTGTTTAATACATAACCATTTCTTAACATCATGTATAACAACAAGAAATAGAAGCAGCACTCTATTTCTTTGTGATGTTATACATGAAACTGAGAGCCAAATGGGGAAGCCTGAGGCCTCCAGAAGGGATTTTCTCTAATACCATTCTCCATTGATGTTATGTTGATTTTTGACATTATGTTTTTGTGTCCATCTTAGTTCAGGATTATATCTTCATGGTGAATTGTTCCTTTAATCATTATGAAACATTTTTCTTTTCCTCTAATAGTGTTTCTTGCTTTAATTTCATGTTCATCATTTTCTATCTATTGTTTTCAATCTGGGTTATTATGTCTAGGATGGGTATCTTGATTTTTATGCATAAGGAAAGTATGATTTATCCACAGGTCTTTCAGTTTCTCTGTACACATTACTTAGCCCACATCTTTCTTCAGGGTTTAATTTCCTTTTTCCGTAATATATATTATAGTGATTTTCTGTGATTAGTGATTTTTCTGAGTCTTTTTTTTTTCCTTTCTGAAAATGTTTTTATTTTGCCCTTATTCTTGAATGGTGGTTTAGCTGGACATAGACTTGTAGGTTGTATTTCTTTCTCCTTAGTTCTTTGAAGATGAGTCTACTGTCCTATGGCTTTCTGAGTTTGGACTGAGGTATCTGTTTTTCTAATTTTCCTTCCACTGTAGGTAATTTGTCTTTTCTCTTTTATGGTACTTACGATGTTTGTCTTTGTTCTTTGCTGGGTTCTGCCTGCAAAATATGATAGGCGTGTCTGGAATGAATTTTTGTCTATCACTTATTCTTTTTTTAAGATTGTTTATCCTAGACAGCAAGAGAGAACAAGGGGGGGCAGAGAGAGAGAGAGAGAATCGGACTCCCCACTGAGCAGGGAGTCCCATGCAGGGCTCGATGTGGGGCTCTATCCCAGGATGCTGAAATCATTACCTGAGCTGAAGGCAGACACTTAACTGACTGAGCCACCCAGGCATCCCCTGTCTGTCACTTTTTCTTGAGAATTCATTACAAAGTTTCACATTTTTTCTCTATTTCAATAGAATTATCTTTCATTACTTCTTAATATATTTTTCCAAATTTTACTGGCCTCTCCTTTTGGAGCTGCCATTTAGATTATTTTGAACCTCCTAATTTAATAGTAGGTACCCATTAACATTCAGTATATATTTCCCATCTTATCTTTTTGGGCTGCATTCTAGATGATTTCCTTTTATGAGCTCAGTAGTCTACTAATGCTATCTAATACTTTGTTTACCCTTTCATATGTCCTTCTAGAATTATACCTGTCCACATCTGCCCATTGTATTTTTTTTCAGAGCATCATTGTGTTTTGTTCTAGCTTTTAGATTTCTCTTGTTTTAATCATTTCAAATAGACTACTTTTATTGTCCCATGTTATTATTTCTTGCACTTTGAGTGCTGCTTCTATTTCTTGTATTTGCAGACTCTAATTTATGAATTTGTTTTCTGTTTTGTTTGTAACTTTTTAATGATAGCCTCAATTTCAGCTGGGGTTGTTTTCTCTCCGCAAGTCCTACCATAAGCAATAGATGAATACCTACATGGGGGCTTTTGGTTATTCCCTTCTGCTGGGACCCCAGGTATAGCTTTGCTCTTAGACCAGGATTTCTACACTTGCCAGGTTATAGGCATTTGGATTCCACATACAAGCATGGCAAAGGTTTGAGGATAGTACCCTTTTCCTACCTCTACCCACTCAGATCCTAGAGCAGTTAGCAAGTTTCTTTTTCTGTGGGATTATTTGTAGCTTTTTAATCATTCTCATGGTGGGGATTTATAGAGTCTTAGCTTTATGAAGCAGCCATAGTTTCATCTCAATGATTTGAGGAGACCTACAGCTTTGTGTGGGTGCGTGCCTTATGTCTATGAGCATTAAAGCCTTAGCTCCCTATTCCCAGGGCCTCTGAGTGACACTAGTGCTCTGGGTCTATCAGCATCCATTAGATTACGCTAGCTTTGAGTTCCCTTTTTATTTTGGCATCTGAGGGTTTTCCTTTTACTCTTTCATTGAATTTTAATTTTGACTAAATTACTTACCTTTGTTTTTCATGTATTTTTATCCAGTCTTCCTAAGTATCTGTAGCACAGGAAGTGGTGTGCCTTAAAATATTCCTTCACTTTGCTGGAGATGCTATCTTGTCTATTCAGTTTTCCCCATGGTTGGAATCATATTTTGTATGCAACTTAAAGTTTTCCACTTAGTATTTTTAAAAAATATTTATTTATTTGAGAGAGAGTGTGAGTGCGAGGAGGGGCAGAGGAAGAGAATCTTAAAGCAGGCTCCCCGCTGAGCCCCTGAGCAGGGAGCTAGATCTCACAACCCTTGAGATCATGACCTGAGGGGAAACGAAGTGTCAGACGCTCAACTGACTGAGCCACCCTGGTGCCCCTCCACATAATACTGTAACAGTAAGATTTTCCATGCTCTTACAAACTATGAATACAACTTAATTTGTTACCCAGTATTTCTTTGCATGCATATACCTTAAGTTATTAACCATTTTACTATGTTTTGACATTTAGATTCTTTCTAAGTTAAGTACTCCCATAAATCTACAGTGAAAATTTTTGTGCTTTGATATATTTTTTCAGATTATATCCTAAGGACTGAGTTGAGGACTGAAAATTCTAAGCATTTTATAGTAATTTTTAAAAAGTAGTAATGATGGCATGTGTTTCTATGAATATGCTTAAATTGAACCTTTTAAAATCACTAAAATCTCAAGTAACCTGAAGAGTGTAGTCTGGATGAATATCCACAGATGATAACCAGAAGATATAATTAGCTCTACACCATCATTTTGCAACAGGTGGTTATTTCTGCCTTGAATACCTCTAGTGACAGTCATTATGCAACCTTTCTTGGCAGCTTGTTCCATTACTTAATTTTCTAATATTACTGTTATAAAGATTTTCATAATATTTAATCTAAATTATCCCACACCTTCATTTGAGCTATAAATATGTATCTGTGCCCTCTCACCCACACATTTATTAATTAACAGTTAATTGGTATCTATGTAAAAAAGTGTAGTTCACAGACCAAAAAAAAATCATGTATTAACATTTCTTCACATAAAGAAATAAAAGCTTGAAGAAGTAAAACAGAAAATGTAGCCCAGAAATAGTATCAGAGAACCTCAAAGAGAAATAAATTATCTAGCTGCCCAGCTATAGGCCAAAGCTAGCCAAAGATCAATAGTAGTTACAAAACATTAAGTCTTCTGCTTTCAGGGAGGCAACTAGAATCTCTACTAGCAGTTAAATAGCCCAAAGCAAGAATGTGAACCAATTGATCAAAGTTATAGGGAGGCAGATTTTGGCTTAGTCTAAGACCAACTTTCTAAAAGTTTGAGCTCTCTGAGCATGTGATGAGGTGGTGAATTCCCTAGCATTTAAGGTCCTTCTGCAGAAGTTGGCTTGTTTCTTTACCAGCATGTTATAGAGGAGATTCTCACATCACTGGACTTCAACATGGCTACCTTCTTACATACCCCAAGTGGATTCTGAGGCAACATAGAACACACTTTAAAAATCCTTTGATACAAAGTATTAACCCACAGGACCTCCAGAGTTCATCTATGAGCTGAGATACTGTGAAATTCTCTCTTGTGTGTGTGCTCACGTGTATGTGTTCTGGAGTGGAGTGAGGGAACTGTTTGCTGGAAACCCCATAATATTTTGGAAGGCATAGTCTATACTCTGAGTCATAATCTACATCATCTAGGATTTGTGATTCCAGGTATTGACTCAAAATAATGAGACCAATGGCATAAGCTTGCTTCCTGCATTAACTAACCAAGTTCATCATATTCCTGTTCATAGTCTTTGCACCCTAGCCCTGATAAGAGGCATTTAAAGATAATTATTATAGTGACTATTTATATTTAGCAGAAAATTCATGTACATAGTATAAAAATAAAAAATAGATGGATATAAAGTAAAAAGTAATTCTATATCCAACCATGTTCTGAGCTGTCTAGTTTTCTCCCAAAGTCAACCACTCTTTGTTTTTCTTTAAATTTTTTATTGTTATGTTAATCACCATACATTACATCATTAGTTTTGATGTAGTGTTCCATCATTCATTGTTTGTGTATAACACCCAGTGCTCCATGCAGAACGTGCCCTCTTTAATACCCATCACCAGGCTAACCCATCCCCCCAGGCCCCTTCCCTCTAGAATCCTCAGTTTGTTTTTCAGAGTCCATCGTCTCTCATGGTTTGTCTCCCTCTCTGATTTCCCCCCCTTCATTCTTCCCCTCCTGCTATCTTCTTTTTTTTTTTCTTAACATATATTGCATTATTTGTTTCAGAGGTACAGATCTGTGATTCAACAGTCTTGCACAATTCACAGCGCTCACCATAGCACGTACCCTACCCACTGTCTATCACCCAGCCACCCCATCCCTCCCACCCCCCACCACTCCAGCAACCCTCAGTTTGTTTCCTGAGATTAAGAATTCCTCATATCTGTGAGGTCATATGATACTTGTCTTTTTCTGATTGCAAAGTCAACCACTCTTCCCAGATTTTTTTTTTTATGTATACTTACATGGATATTCTGTGCCTTGGAAAACAAATACATTTTCTTATTTTCACATAATTAGTATACACACATACGTACACACACACACACACACACACACACATTTTTTTCCTAGAATTCTGAAAATAATATTCCTTGGTGAATTGTCACTGAGGACACCATGATCTCAACATCTCTTTAGTTGGAACATTATATAGAAACATGAAATCCTGAATGTTCCAAATAGTAATTGTTTAATCAGACTCAGGGCAAAGCCCCTAGATGATCTAGGATGGACATGTAGAATGAGCAACAAATCATTGTTTTTGGAAGCCATTGATATTTGGGGGTTATTTATTATAGCATAACTTAGCAAATCCTGACTATGTCTCTAAAATCACCCTACACCAGAAGGAGATTAAAATTAAAATCAGAAATTGATAAAACTTTACAGTGAATTTATTTCAATAAAGCTTCCCAATGAGTGGAAAGAAAAGAAGATAAGACATCCTTCTTCATTCCAGCAACTGAAAATACAATATAGTGGCTTCTACAATTTTAATGTGATCTCTGATTAATAATAAATAGTGGGCAAAGTAAATATTATTTTTTCTGAATAGACTGTATCAAAAATTGTACCAAGAATGATAATTTTCTTGGCTTGGCTTTGGGCTTAACCCTCTCTAGTCTCAAATTTTAAAGAAATAGGCTGCTAGCCGTCTCTAATGAGAGATAAATAAGTATTCCTACCTTTCTTTGGCTATTTGGGAATTTTATAAAGCCTTTTGCTATGACTACATTGTGACTAATTGAAGAAGGCGTTGAAGTTTGCCCTTATCATGAAGTTTCTCTCTGCTCATTTTAGCTGAGGGCTCTCAGTTGTCTATTCTGCAAGCCTCAGTCCCGTTACACTTGGGAACGTATGGCTCCTTCAGAGAAAATGGATAAATACCAGGATAACGAAATTGTTTTGTCTCAGTTCCTAAAGTCTCTCCTTTTTATTAGTGTCTCCCTTCTGTTCTTCTAAATGTTTCTGTTTATTTCTTTATTATCTAAGACCATTCTGATGCTCCCGTTTGTTTATAGTACAGGTCTCTGAAATATATACATTCAAATAAAGCTTCTATACAGTGATCTCTCCCTCACTTCCCTGAACCAAACTTTAATTGAAGGTGCCACTTCCTTCCTCCCACAGGACCTCAGAAGATACTCTGTACTCTCCTCTGCTTGGACATTTGTTGAAACATAGCATGTTTCAGAGGGTGATATACAAAAACTTGTTTAGCTAAAAAAAAAAAAAAGAATTTAGGATAGCAAAGAAATTCAATATAAGCTAGTTTAAAAAGATAAGAATGAAGCAGACTCCCAAAGACAGGCAAAGCAAGAGAGGGAGCAGGAGGACAGGGAGAAGGGAAAACATGAAACAAGCAAATAAAAAAAAAATGAGAGAGAAGGTAGATGTTTCCATTGGATGGAGGGGAAAGGGGAAAGATTTAAGAGAAAGCCAAGAAAGGGACCTCTGTCTAATCAGACATTTGGAACTTGAGGTGGGGAATAAAGGATTCTCTGAGAAGGGCATAAACGATATGGAGGAGTAATTTTGTCTGCCATGGAGTTGTGTCTGTATGGTTGAGATACTCTATGGTTGAGATACTTGAAATATTTCTATAGCCCAGTGATTCCCTCCCTTATAATGGGTTGAAATTTTTACTACATTTAATCACTTGGGCAAAAAGTACAAAAAGGAATACAGTGCCAAATACCAGCTCTTGAAGGAAAAGTAAGCACCATGAGTAGAGAAGATGCCCACAGGGTAGTGAATGAGCATCAGCAGGTGCTGGTGCCACATGAACTTGGGGGGGCCAGTAACTCCCAGGATGGTGTGCGGATTAAGCAGAACCACACATGTGACTGCTGCTTGCCTGGCTCATGATAAGAACTCACTGTCCTTTCCCGAAGAGGCCAGTCCTCATGGTAAGCCAGGAAAGCAGTGTAGGGACAACAGAGACTGCCTTAGGATCCGTCACATAATAAGCCACTCAACGCTCTAAGACATCTCTGCGTCTGGAACGTTTTGGGAAAGAGCTTCTACAGTGCAGCAAAGGGCTGAAACTGGCATTTAGTGATGTCTACCACATTCTACTTGGCATTTTAGTCCTCAAACTGCCCATCTTTTTCTAATTGACATGTAATTGACATATATTAGTCTCAGGTGTACAACATAGTTAACATTACATACATTACATACAAAATGCTCACAAGCATAGTTACCATCTGCCTCCATACAAAGTTATTATAGTACTATTGACTGTATACCCTATGCTGCACTATTAATCCCCGTAACTTATTTACCTTGTAACTGAAAGCTGGTACCTCTTACTCCCCTTCACTTATTTTTCCCATCCACCCACCCCACACCGTGCCCCTGGTAGTCACTAGTTCTCTGTATTTATGTCTATTTCTGGTTTTGTTTTATTTTTTGGATTCCACACATAAGTGAAATCATAGGATATTTATCTTTTTCTGTATGACTTAATTCACTTGGCATAATGCCCTCTAGGTCCATCCACGTTGTCCCAAATGTCAGGATTTCCTTCTTTTTTATGACTGAGTAATATTCTATAGAGCATTTCCATCTTTTAGATATTATCGCCATCATATATGTAGAAATATACTATATATATAGAAATACATACTGAACTTAGAGTTTAGGTAACCTGCCCAAGATCTCTTCCGGTTTTTCAACTTGAGCTCTGAATAAAACCAGGTCTGCGTTTGAAGTTCAGAATATTTTTTTTATCACACCATGCTTCCATTTTATGTGGAATTATGATAACCATGACAAAATTGTCAAATTGTCAAAAGAGGCAACATTTTATCCCATCTATTTACCAAGTTACTATTGGGAAATTACATTTCCACCCAAAAGTTTACATCCTAAAATACTTTATAAGCTCCCTTGAAATTTTGAAAATTTCCATTGAATATTCAGTGGCCCCTGGGTTTGTATAAACCTACTTCTTTCAGATCAATATATTTTTTATGGAGATAGTTTTATATATATATATATATACTATAAATGTATATAAAATATATATATATATATACACACACACCAAGCTTAGCTTTGTTTCTGATCTTCAAACATTTGCAAGAATTGCTTTCTGAATAGAAACTGTCTACCTTGAACATTTCCACACAGTTTTTGGAAAAACATACACCAGAACATTGGCGTTCTGCACTGAGATGCCTTGTTTGAACAGCCTGCATCCAACTGATCTGTACCAACCCAAATGTCCAACGTAGGGTTGCACTCCAGTTTAGATCTGTGCAGTTTCTGATGTGCTATAAATCCATAGTTTTGGAGATTATGGGATCTGAAAGAGACGTTAGAGAGGATTCATTCTAACCAGAACACCCAGGAAATAGACTCAGAGAGATGAACTTCTTTGCCTAAGGTCAGGCAGCTAGGTAATGGTAGAGCAAAATGAACTACCTTGTATTAGCATATAAATTTGTAACATTTATGTTACCTTAAAAAGTGAAAATACAAAGAGGGAGAGGGAGGATTTTTCAAACTGCAATTCTTATGAGGTAATTTGTTTACTCTGACATGGTCAATTACTGCAACTGTATTTCCATTTTGAGGTTTTGAGGGAGACAGCCAAGGATTCAGTGACTCGGGAAGCAAAAGTGCTATCAAAATGCAACATGTGTCCACAGGGCACTGATGATTCAGGCGGGCCTTCTTCTGAGGGTGTCTGAACCACAGTCTTGGGCTGACAGGAATCCATTAGAATGGAATCAAACATTCAAGTCAGAATGTGTGAAAATCTGAGTTCACAAATACAATGAAGGGATCCATCACATGTGTCCTTCAGATGGTATGTTTCTCTAGTAAATTTAAAATAAGATGTGTTGTCTTTTTTTTTTTTTTTTAAGATATTGACCCCAGTTTTTAGAAGTAGCACTGTGTTTAAAGTGCCACTCATTTTGTGAGGATATATTGCCTTGAACATATAATTGTAGTGGAAAGAGCACAAGGCTGAGTCAGGATTCTTAGGTCTCAACTGGGGGTATCCATTTACTAGCTTTGTAACACAGGACAAATCACCTTGCTTAATGGGGACCTCAGCTCCCTCTAAAATCAGCATGGGGTATGAGGCATGGTTCTGAGGTTATAAAAGAGAAAAAACCAACCAATATACAAAAAAGGGAGTTTGTTTGTCATGTAACTAAACCCCAGGGATAGATGAAGTGGAACACAGGAGTACTTTCCCCTGCCCTGGGTGCTCTTCTCAGGAAGGCATTTTCAGTTGCGCTTTCAGCAACTTAAGGTTCAATTCCATCCTCTCAGTAATCCTAATAAATAAAGCTAACTTGAATCTGAGAGCCCTGAACAGAGTTTTTTGGGCTCTGTTTGATCTGCCTTGAGTCATACACTTTTTCCCTTTTCCCCGACCCGTTACTGTGGATGGAGACTGAATAAAATAGACAAATTGCCTGGCTAGTTTTACAACTGTAGCCAGTGGCAGGAATAATTCCTCCAAATTACAGCCAGTGGAAGAATCGTGGTACCTTCCATCAGATCAGGGGCCCAGAGAAGAGAAAACAGATGCTGGGGAAGCCAGGCAACAGATTTCCATCACAAATGACTAATCATTCCCTTAAAGGGCCTTCAAATTATTTTTTTTCACTGGACTAGCATTACGTGAGATGTTTTTAAAAATCTGATATGTAAAGCCTATCAAAGTAGAGCTTTTCTTTTTAAAGTTGGAGACTTTTTTGCCAAGCGGGTCTTCCTTCCTTTCCCATGGTAACCTCTGAGTGACTCATGTAGAACTTAGAGGAGGACAATTCAAAAGCCACTAGACCAGATGATCTCTTAGGGCACATCCAAATAGAACATTCTATCATGTCTCTTCTTGACTAGGTCATGAGCTCCCTGTGGCGCAGAGCACAGTCTTTGCCCTGTAGCTCTCATTTGCTCTCGTCCTGTGGTCTGAACATACGCCTAAAAAATACTAGCTGTTTTGATGGGGCTACACCCATTTGTCCACGATATCATCCCCTGAGTACTTTCCCCAGTCTAATCTGCCCCTCGCGGCCACCCAGAGTGCACGCAAGGCCGTAAGATAGATGCAGGTGGCTCCCCCACCCCACTCAACAGGCACAGATTGCTCCTTGCTAGGGAGGTAAATGCTACTCACTAGGCTACTCCGCAGAATTGGGTTTTTTGTTTTGTTTTGTATTTTTGTAAATGGCGAAGGCATTAAATCTCTTCCTAGATGCTCCATTCCATTTTGGCACAATGTGGAGTGAAGACTTAGGGAG
Source organism: Eumetopias jubatus (assembly GCF_037043125.1). Classification (NCBI taxonomy): domain Eukaryota; kingdom Metazoa; phylum Chordata; class Mammalia; order Carnivora; family Otariidae; genus Eumetopias; species Eumetopias jubatus. The sequence continues at coordinate 51,073,799 of NW_028274821.1, read as the reverse complement.
AGATTTAGTCCGATCCGGCGCTTGAGACGGCAATGAATCACCTCCCTAAGCATGAAACAGCCGTGTGAAGTGCTCTCCGCAAATCTCCACCAAGTTGGTGCAATGATTTCCTCTTCCCATTCCACAACTTAGACTTAATACTGCAGTTGCTTCTGATAATGCCCGTTTTTAATGGTGTTGGTGGGCTTGATTTTTTTCCCCCAAACTTTTGGGATATTTTAATGTTTAACCAACATGAACCACTTGCTCTCAATATTCTAGTAAGTAAGGCACTGCTTTAGTTTTCTGTATGAGCTATAAGCTGTAAACATTTCACACTGCAACACATTGGGAAAAAGGAAAGAGAAATGTGTTCAGGTAACTCTCATAGTAACATTTGCTTTCTGTTTCCAGAATTCCATATACGAGCACACACATTTATGTATTATGCCTTCCAATACATCATAAAAAATATCACATTGTCATTCTTTTGAGTCTAAAGACTCAAAATAGTCTAAAACAACTGTGAGAGGAAATGAATTTGTTTATATAATAAGGGCCCTTGCTTCAAATGTGCTCTCAGAAAACATAATTATGTTCTATCTGTGTGATCCTGTGTGCCACGCATGCTAGATACATCCATAGTAGTTATTGAGAAGAAAACCCTGTTTTGTTTGTTTTCACCTTAAAAAGCTCCTAGTCTAGTAGAGGAAGAGAAAAGTAGAGCTATTTTTGGATATGTTTTACTGGTTTTGTATGTTGCTGTGACTGAGTTGAACTTCCGAGTTATGTTTTCATTCACCGAGAAAAGCTTGAAGAAACATATTAACAGGAACGTGTTTCTGGGTAAGGTGCTAACTGTGGAGATGTTTTTGAGATCCTGGTCTCCTTAGTGGCAGTTTCCTAAGGAATATTTTTAGAATTCTGTGACACAAATTAACTTTGTTTCTCCTTTGCAAGGGAAATATTTTCTTCTCACTTTGAGTGAGAAACGTGCAACAGACACTTTCTTTTTCCAGTTAGCTGTCTGGATGCTCAGACTCAAATTCCGCTTAATAACTATTTAATGTTGGTTTGACCATTGCTTCATGATTTGTTACATTTTATCTACCTAGATTTTTCTGATCCTGGATTTTTACGTATTTTTATTTTTTATAGAGTGATTATATCACTTGTGAGCTGCTTTAAATACTTTGTGAAAGGAGGTTTACCTATAAAGAAACACAAAAGAATCAGATTGTGTCTCCATTGTTTAACACTTACTCAAACACTTGTATCAGGAGTGTTCTGCTTTGTTTGAATCCTTTCTATTTGAAAGGATATAATGAAGTCACATTTTAGGTCAGATTAAGGTTTTCAAGTCTGTGCCTAAGGCAAGAGGGTTATCGTTGAAAATCCCTCAGGGAGATACCACTTTAGAAACAAAACTGGTGGTTCTCAATAAACATAATAGTTAAATTTGCCTCCAGAGTTAAACGCATAGCTGCTTCTTTGATCACACATCATGTGAAGTAGTTGGTTTGTGTTACTGACCATGTTGTGACTGTGCATATAATCTTTAAACCTTTGAATAACATTCAACAGGTGAAGTGCTGAGGCCTTAAGGGACAGACATGTATCTCATATTTTATTCTCACTCCAGAACCTTCAGAATTTACGCTGGTCCTCTTCTCTTGTTCTCTTCCTACTTCTCCCCCCATTTCCTTTATTCACAGCTGTGGAATAAACGCTCTGTAATACCAGTCCAAATTCAGGGGTAGGGAAATTCAATTTCAGCTCTCAGCTGGAAGAGTGTCAAGAATTTGTCATCATCCTTAATCTATCACACCCCTCGTTGCTGTTCTCCTGCCTCCTTCCTTCTATCCCCAAACAGGAGTGACTTAAAACATCATTTAATTTGCTAATTATTTTCTCAACCAGAAGTTTGAGAAGGATTTTGCTGGGCCAGTTGGCGATTTATACATCATGTCTAGCAGTCTTTCCAAGAAAATCCGAGAGTTCAGTAGGCAAACTTTATTTTCCAGGCCATGGCAGGCAAGCAGGTTGCCAAGTTTTTGCCACTGCATGACAGCGATTCCCTTTTCTTTGGAATCCGATAATATTTTTCTCCTTGTCCTTCAAGCCTCTACCAGCAGGCTCCTCAAAGTCCTTTTAATTTTTGCCTGCTGCCTCTTCCAAAGCCAAGGCTATATGTTTTAGGTTTTCATTCTGTAGCCCACTTTCAGGTATTGGTTTCTGTTCATGTAATTATGACCATGGAACAAGTTACTCCCAAACTTAGTGGCTTGAAACAATTTTACATTGCTCACAGTTGTGTGGATCAGGGATTCTAGAAGGGGTTGGTTAGGCAGATCATCTCTCATCCACAGGGTGTCGGCTTCTGAGATGACCTCTTCACTCACAACCTGTTGCTTCATTTGAGGTGTCTAGCTTTGGATTCTGGCTGTGGACTGGAAGTTCAGCTAGGGCTGTTGATGACTATCCACTTGCGGTTTCTCCACGTGGCTTGTGATTCTCATAGTATGAATGGGAGTGTTGGTTCTCAGAAGGAGCATCTAAAGTGTTATGTGTTTCCTGGGACTGATGGAACAAATTCCCACTAACTGAATAGCTTAAAACAATAGAAATTTATTCTCTCACAGCTTTGGAGGCTAGCTGTACGAAATCAAAGTGTTCCCTTTGAAAGTCCAGGGGAGAATCCTTCCTTGCCTCTTCCTAACTTCTGGTGGTTGCCAGCAATCCTTTGCATTCCTTGGCTTGTAGTTGTGATGTAGGAAAGATGTTAGGGATCTAAGCCAACAGCCAAGAAAGAATTCTTGGGATGTCTTAGGTGCAAAAAGGTGGTTTTATTGAGGAATGGCCCATAATGTACTTTCAAGTTGGGAGGGGGTAAGGATAGCATAAGTCTCTAAGGAATTTTGGAAGCAAGGTTTCCAGGACCTTGAGGGGGCTATCTGTTGTTGGAAAAGATCATTTATTACTGTCTAATAAAACCTTAGACATGAGACCCTTCAGATGTATATTGGCGGGTCATATGCTTGGGGAATGATTGCCAACATGTATCTGGGGCGGGGGGCGGGGGTAGAGATAAAGGAAGCTTCCAAAGGAATTTTTATATGTTAAAGTAGACTTACAGGATCCTGGGGTTGGGCTAACATTGCATTTTTGCCCTTAGCAAAGTATTAACACGGAGGCAGCTGAGTTCCTAGAGGAATGTCACTCTGCGTGTTTTAAGAACTTGTCAGTGGTCTGTAAGTAGTAAGGAAATTTCATAATTTCTCTTCTGCTTTTGTTTCCCACATCAGTTCCATAATCCAGTTCCCAGCTTTGTCTTCACATGGCCATCTTTTCTCTGTGTGTGCGTCAGGGTCTACTAATATCTTTTTCTATATAAGGATACCAGTCATTGAATTTAGGGTCCACAGTAATCCGGTATAACCTCAACTTAATCCCAACTGCAAAGACCTTTTCAAATAATGTCATGTTCACAGGTACTAGGGGTTAGGACTTCAGTACATTTTGGGGGGAATATGATTCAATTCACAACATTAAATGTTCCAAAAGTCCTGGGCTGAAGCTGTAAGTCTTAAACGAATAGTTAGCTACCCTCCGAAGTCCTAGAAGGTCCTTTCTGTTGCCTTGTGTTGATCAAGAAAGTCACTACTGCCAGTTCACATTCACCGGTGGGAAAATTAGACTTCACATCTCAGTGGGAGGAATGTCAAGGATTTACCACCATCTTTAATCCTTCCCTCCCTTTCTCTATTCTTTTCTTCCTCTCACGTATATTTTAAGTTAAATATGCTTATTATGGAACTCCACTAAATGACTGATACTTAAGAACATTTGGGAAAAAAAGAACTTTTTTAAAATAGTAGCTTCTATGATATTTAATCACAGGTTTTCCTCAGAGATTGTGGGGTATATTCCTGTGGGGAGTAGAGGGAAGGAGGGAGCAGTGGGAGAGGGAGGGAGGGGAAGGTGTGTGTAGTGAAAGCATTAAAATGAATAGCTTGTGCTACATTCTTCCACAGACCCCCATGATTGATGCAGTGTTTTCTCACCAAGTAGCAAGCACAAGTGCTCTTTCTGTTCTTAGAATTTTATTGGCTTCTTACTCAGAATAGCCTAGAAATCAGGTAGAAACTGAAAAGTTTTTAGAGCTCCCATTTAAGAGATCATGGAACAGAATCCCAGAGAAGGAAAGGAGTTTGTTCATCCTCTCAGAGGAAGGCAGTCATGAAAGAACCGAGATGCTCATCCATTTGTCTTGTGATGTCTCTGCTATATTAGTGTTTTGGGGTTCTAAAATGGAATGGGTAACAAATCCATTTCTGGCACTTGGCTGCCACATCATGACTGCTTTCTCCAGGAAATACAGATATGGGCATTTTGAGTAAAAAGCAGGCTGTTTTTCTCTAAGACATTACCTCTTACCACTGTTCACAGTAGTTGTATGAAAGTTGTATTATTGTTCAAAAAATATTTATTGTCTTTCCTCCTAGGATGCTCTTTACTTGGCCTACCCCCAACTTGGCCCCTCCTGCATGGAGGAGTATAGTTCTGTGTTCACTCACTTTGTACTTGGCTACCTGTCTTGCTTTGACCATGTAAACTGAATGGAAGGGATCTGTGTCACTTCTGAACAGAAACTTAAAACACCATCACTTTGTTTTGTTATCATCCTGCAGAGATTGATATGTCCGCCACAGGTCCTTATCCTTGACCTGCATCCTGGAACGATGGGGCAAAGCCCACGCCACATCACATCATGAGCCAGAAACAAACTTTTGGTGTGTTAAGTCACTAAAAATTGCATATTCCTTGTGCCGCAGCATAAGTCAAAATGACTCATGAATTATATAGGAGTAAAAAAGTTTCCACGGGAAAGGGTATGTACCTTTTTAAAGGAGTCTTGGGACACCTGGGTCGCTCAGTCAGTTGGGCATCTAACTTTTGATTTTGGCTTTGGTCGTGATCTTGGGCTGGTGGGATTGAGCCCCATGTCGGGCTCTGTGCTCAGCACGGAGTTTGCTTGTCCCTCTCCCTCTGCTCCTCCCCCTGCTCTCTCTCTTTCTCTCTCTCTCTCTCAAATAAATACATTCTTTAAAAAAAAAAAAGGAGTCTGTCCACTTCAGTATGGCTGTGAAGATCTGTGGATCTGTAGAACTTGATTTTATGTTCCTCTGCGTATTTGAATGAGGTAGTATCATTCAGCAATTAGATTATTGGGATCTGCAGTTGATTTGACTTCCACTTTCTATCTTGGGCAATTTGACCTTGGGCAAATTGCTAAACTCCTTAAGCTTCTGGTCATCTCATCTAGAAAATGGAGATAGTAACACATAGCTCATGGGATTATGGAGAGAATTGAATTAGCTAAAGGAGTGGTTCTCCACAGGGGCGATTTTGCCATCCAGGAGGCACGTGGCAGTGCCTGAAGGTGTTTTGATTGCCACAACTGGGCAGGGAGGGCTGCTGGCTTCTAGACTGTAGGGGCAGGGATGCTGCAAGACATCCTACAATGCAGAGGACAGCCCCCTCCAGCAAGCGATTTTCTAGCCTCCGATGTCATGAGTGCTGCAATTGAGAAACCCTGAAGTAAAATACAGTTCTTTGGCACAATTTTTGGCCACAGTAAGGGAAAAATGGATTTTTATCGTGTATGATGTCATCGAGTGGGCTTCAACAACAACCTAGAAATACTTTGCCGTGATTTGTTTATAAATCAATACCAGCTTTGCAAGCTTCCTATGAAGATTTTTGTTCCACTATAGATATATAACTAGAGAAAAATCATTGCTCCTTCAGATGGTTTGGCAGTGACATTCTGTAAATCCCACTGTAGTTATATCAGTAGTAAAATAGAAGAGGCTGGAAATTCTCTGAAGTTTCATACAATTTTTTATGACGTGCTTCTATTTCTGGTAATTATTGTCAGTCTACAATGTCCATTAGACAGGGTTTATAAAACCATATGCATTTAAAATGTTGTATAAATATGTAATGCATAAAAGTAAACTGCCTGAATAATAAATATATTTAAACCCAAAGAGTAAATAAAACAGCTCATAAGAAGCTGTTCCAATTATTCAGGTAAACACTACCTTCTATGCTTGACTTTCTTTCATTGCTTTGAGTCATGAGAATAAAACCAAGAAATACTGTCTTGCAGTGAAATAGGGAAATGATAGCATATAAAGATCCCAAAAATCTAATATAAAGTGTCACTGTCCCAACTCTTTGCTTTTGTCAGTGTTCAAGGCCACTTCAGAATTGCTTTAGGAGTCTACTCTTCCTAACAAGAACTTTTGTAGCTCATAATTAAGGTCAGGAATGAATTGTAGGGAAGGTTACTCGTCTGGGAGGAAAGACAGGCAGATATCTGGCTTCTTGTGTTGGGGACTAACCATCTGGTAACCTTAGAACACACATTTTCTAGGTATGAATTCACTCATCTCTAAGATGAGTGTGTATAGAGCTATAGATTCCCTACATTTTTGTCTGGCTTATAAATTATATGAAATCACATCTCCATATGGTTCACTTTATGTATATTATAACCTTTCAGGTTGATAGGAGCCCTGCCTTTGTTTTGAATGTCATTTAAGTGGGCACAAACCTGCCTAAAGAGTCTTAAAATCATTGCTGATTCGCTGCTTTCTCTTATTGTTTTGCTTTTAGGCTGAAGCTGGGTTTTTCTTTCTTTCTTTTTTTTTAATTCATAAATCTAGCAAGAGGCTAGTTTCTAACATAGAAGAATGAGAAAACAGTAAAATATTCATAGTAAAATAGTAAGCTATTTTAAGTAGCAAATAATAATATATGTCGTATTCTGGCCCTATGCCACACTCTGTGCTGTATTTTACGTACATTAACTCAGTTACTTGTGACAAAAACTCTGATATGGAGACGTTACTAACCATTCTTCATGTGAGCAAATTTACATTTAACATTCAGAGCCACATAGCATGTATGATTCTAGCCAAGGCTGTCAAGCCAATGCATGCTCTTAAGAGCCACACCTTATAGCTAAAATGCCATTACTTGACCAAACCTCTCACTGAAGGTAAAAACAACACGGACATCTTGGAAAGTGAGGACGCATTAATCTTTTCTGGGTATGTGGTTTAAATTTGCTGCTCTGTGGGGGTTCTTCTTGTTCTGTCCATGGATCTTCTCGCGTATATCCGTCATCGCCAGCTCAGTCTTCGTCTCCCTTTCTCTCCAGCCAACTGTGTGGCAGTGAAGGAGAAGCCGTAGTCTGGCCTGAGGATTACGGCAGAACAGGAAGTTGGTGAAATGCTACAGGCAGATAAAACGAGCAGTGTGGTTCCCTTCATCTTTTTCTCCCGTGTACCATATGGGTTCCATGTGGATTTAAATAATTCAAGTTGGATTGGGAAAATGTAGCTGTTCACTGACAGTGTTGCTCATGTCTTTGGAAATCCTCTTCCTCTAGATGGAAGAAGGAAATAGTTTTTGTGTGTGTTTTGTATTCTTTGTTTTTGTGTTGTTGTTTTCTGTTTGGTGTTTTTGTTTTGTTCTTTTCCCATCCCTATGAAAGTTAAGACTCCAGAAAACATCACTGTTGACTTCAAGTGCCAAGGCCTTAAATCCCATTCAGGAAGATGGCCCTCAAATATGAGAATGCTTATCTTTTCAGGTATATAAATTGCCTATACCGATATCAACTTGTTCTTAGGGGAAAAAAAAACCTTTTCACTTCTATTAGTTATTTAACATTAAAAATATCTAAATAAAATCCTCTGGTGCACAAAAAGTATACTCTAGGATTTTTCTACTTCTACCTTTTTAGACTGTGTACTCTGCACATCTTTTCATGTGTTATGTTTAATCAGTATAACAACTCTCTGGATTAAGTGCTCTTATCACCATTTTACAGTTGAGGAGACTGAGGCTCAGAGAAGTTAATAACTTGGCCAGGGATCCACAGCTAAGAGACAGGAAGGACTCAAGTCCAGGCTGCCTGACGATGGTGTCTGTGCCCTTAACCATTATATCGTTTTACCTGGGAGAAAGAAATCAGATTCACACCCTACTCAAATTCTTCTATCCTCATATTTTTAAAGTCTTGGTGAGAAGATACTGGCTACTCACACTTTGGTACAATTCTTTCAGAGTTCAGATCTGAGTAACATATAGAAAGTTACTTCAAGAATTTGACAACTGTAAATCTATATATGCTTGTAACAGTTGAATTCGTAGAAGTGATTTGTACTATTTCATACAGGGCTCTCCATGACCTCCACAAACTCTTCTTGCTGTAAGCTAAATATATTACTCTTAACTGCATTGGGGGCATTCCTACCCTGGATCTGAAAGTCAAGCTGTGATATGGCTTTCATTATTATGAATTATAACAATTGTGCAATTAGAATAGAACAGGTAAACTGTGCCTATTACACTAATAAAAGATGAATCAAGTTTTTATAGGCTGGTTTGGAGCTAGAGGAGACTATAATCCTGGCACAGTCAATTTAGATATCATCAGAATTCCTATTTGTGTGTACATTGCTCTTACCTACTTTCTTAAATTGCATTGAGAAAGAATTAGTTACACAACGCTTAAAAAAAAAAATACCAAAGTGAAAGAAGAAATAAACCAGCAATGGTGCTGAAATCTCATGGGGCAAAATGGAATCTGTTTACTCTGCAGTAGTTCGGCAGATTAAATTTTATAATTTGTATCCCTTTCTGTTACTGAATTTAAAGCTGAGTTCTTGAATTTTTTTCATCTTATAATGTCTGCGTTTACCTCTTTGTATAATTAATATAAAATGTTTTCTTTTGGTTTCCTATATTTTATGTAGCAAAGTCCTTTGGGATATTGTTTTATCTTTGAAAAGCAGGAAATTTTCTGTTGAATCTTAGTAAATCCTGATTTACTTCCATTCTTATGAAAAAAGGAGAATCTATCATAGCAGCAATTCAGTTTGTAAACTTGAAGAACATTTTTTTTTTCTATTCCTTCCTTTAAGCTCAGTTTTGCTATTTTCTTTCCTTTCAGTCATCCCTGGAATCAGCATGTTCCTGGAATGTACACAGAGGAAGTAGATAAGGGGTGGGGGCTTGGGGGGAAGGAGGGATTGCTCCTTAGGATTTTTTTCCCCTAAAATTTAACTTTGAGATGTGACCTGAACATAGCTAGAGGGGAGAGCATTAAAGTGCAAATCTGTCTTATTATTAGATACCTCTATTCAGGCCTATCCTGAGCAAAATTTGTTCGGAATGAAAACCTGTCTTGGAGATCCCCAGCGTTTTCTGTCTGTGATCCACACCTACTGGTATCTGCCGTTCTCTTTTCTCTAGCGCTCCCACACACCCTGACAGGTTCTCAGAATCCACCCAAAGTCTTATTCATGCTCCATAGGGGACCCACTTTTAGGAAATGATGTCACCCTACATATTTAGTCTTTTAAGCTATTAACGAACAGATTCTGCCTCCAGATATTGGGATGTGAATTGTGGAATAGAGTGGAACGAAACTTAGTTCTGGAGTTCCAGGGTGTTAAAAAGGACTGTTGAGTGGGAGAAAGACACAAATCAGTGTACTGCTTTAATTGTGTCTGCGGGTTCTGTGATATGCTCAGAGCAAGTAGTAAGCATTTGTACGTTTCCACAATATACATCCATTATGTGTGTGTGTATTTTTTTTTGTGTGTGTGTGTGTGTGTATAAAATGTTTTCTCTTTCCCAGGAATGTTTAGTATATATTAAGATTCAGGACATCAATGCTATTTAAGTTAGTCTTTAACAATTTGATCGGTCCCTGAGAGCTTGACAAAAATCAATGAGTAACTAGAATAAACTAAAACGGCCTTTAAAGTTTTATGGGATAACTCCCAGTAGTGATCCAGATTTACAAAGAAATGAGAGGAAAGTGTTGATAAAATAGTGGCTTGAACAAGTTCACAAACAGATCTCTTATAGCAAATATGGACACATGAGGTTAGTTATTGTGTCCTGGAGGCATTAAATGTAAATCATCCAGGCAACTCTCTTGTTTTTTGAGTCCCTATTCTCCAAGCAACTAAATGATTATGATTTAGCATCCAGTGCAGATCTGTTCAAGAGATACACAATATGATTGTTACCGTTTTTTTGTTGTTAATTAATGAATTGATAGTTTGTTTTACATGTCCTTCTCTATAAGCTTGGCTAATGTGAACTGCCCACTTCTCTCCAGATCTGATAAATTAGGTTTGAGCCTTTTTAACTGAAGGGCAGACCTTGGACAGGGATGAATTCAGTAAAGGAAATATCCTCTTATAGCTTCTTGGAAGCCAGCCTGCATGCTTCTCGGTAGACATTGTCACTTTCCTGTATTCCTTTATTTTGAAATTGCACATTTATAATTAGAAGAGAGAACTTAAGACATAAAATGTGTTTTGTTGCAAGGCATTTTTCTCCTCCCAGCTAAATGTGCAGAGATAGGTTTTTCCTTCCTTTCTCCTTGTTTTATTTTTCTAATAAATTTTACATGGATTTTGCCTCTAGAATTAACTGAGGTTAAGAAATGTTGATACCAATATATTGAAAACTGTAAGAAAAATCTACAGGACTCAATTGCTGGGGGAGCTGGGTGGGGGGGTGGGAAAGTGGGAGAAGACAGACCAGGATTTCTATTTTTATATTTTATAAACTAGCTCTTTCCTGGGTAGTTAAAAGATGTGTATTGTTGCTGTTCTTGCTGATGTCAAAGAGGGCAAAGACAGCTTAAGTACTTGGTTAATTTATAAGTATGTTTGATGCAAAGGACAAATAAACATAACTTCATGAATATATAATGTTGCTGATGGCGGCTGAAATTATTTCTGGCCATCATTATGGCTTCTCTCCAAGGTTAATGCTGCCTGTTTGCTGGTAAAATTGTTGAATGGTTTTGTTATTCTACTTGAACTATGTGAAGGCAGCCCCTTGATTTCTGAATCACTTATTCTGGGTTCTGTGCTTTGAGTCACTTCTTTTGCCAACATCCCAAAGAATTCCAGGCCTTGGAAAGACTGACTTGTCCTCCTTCTGTCTCTGGACAGGATCCTCTGTCAAATTCCAAGATGAGGTGGCTTGATTTCCACATTAGAAATAAGCCTGCCTTGTGGTACCTTAGGGACATTTCTCAGGGCACTGATCACAATTTTATGAAAAAATACAGGGAGGTGGGACATCAGAGAGACAATAGAATAATAATAGACAGTGAAGTCATGGTCACAGTAATCTTAATAACATGCTCTTTTATTTCCCCTTTTTTTAAGTTAATTTTTTTTCTCTTCCATTTAAATGCAAACCCATATGCCTTAGAGAAAATTTAGAAATGTTTTTGTCCAGTATTTTTTTCCAGGGGCAGAAATATTTTTCCCTTAAGAAATTTATTGTATACATTTTGAATTAGTACTTAAAGGGAACATAAGTGCATACTTCCCAAGTAAACATTCCCAACTGCAAGATTACCATTAATAACCCTCTAGCTTTTACAGCAGTTTATGGTTTACCAAACATTTGCACATATTACTTGCAGGGAAAGGTAATGTTATTCATTCTAAATTCAAATGAAGAGACTAAGATTGATTAGGTGTCTAAGGGCCAGGACCAAAATCACATAGCTTGTGAACACTAGTGGTCAATGTAGTCTTCAGTTATATAGAAAAACCTGGGGGCAGAAGGCCCCCAAAGTCTTTGCATTTGGCTCATAATATTTTCATCCTACTGTACTCCTTTATATTAACATAAGAACACACAAAAAATAAGCTAAAGTGAGAAAAGCATAGTTATTATGCTCTACTGAAATGTTAAAGTGAACTAGCTTATAACAGTAGCCAATAGAACATGGTAGAGGCATGAAAACAGAGAAATATCCAAACATCCTATTACATTCGGTAGTTCCTCATTTAATCATTCAATAAATACTTAAGCTCTCTTTGCCAGTTATTAGTACACCAGGTCCCAAGATACCCTCAGAAATAAAATAGACACAATCCCAGATCTCACTGAGTGTTTAGCCTAGTGGGGAGATAGACATTAATTATATGAGTATATGGTTATAAACTAACACAGAAGCAAGTTGGAAGTAAATCAGTGGGGAGCTTTGAAAGTCAAGAACAGAGGCACCTGATGTAGTCGGAGCTAACAGGGGAGGCTTCCCTGAGGAAGTGGCCTTGGATATGGTGTGTGAAATATGAACTGGAAGCTGTGAGCTGAGGGAATTTGAGAGGTGTTCGGGTGTTCCTGGCAGAGGGGCACACATGAAGATGCTTGGAGTGAGCAAGAAGCATGCTGCTTTGGAGAAAACTGAAAGAAAACCAGTGTGTGGAGGGCAAGATCAAGTCACAGAGCATGTTTGCCAAGGGAGGGAGAGCAGAAGACATAGAGGATCCTGCTGACCACATTGTATCTTTTGAGTCTTAGCCTACAAACAGTGGAAAACTACCAAATGACTTAAATCAGAGGTATAGGTTGATCCAGTGTGTTCTTCAAAAAGATTACTCTGAAGGTCTAGTTCTAGTAAGGCAGAGTGCCTGCTATCAGACTAATCCTCTTGCATATGGTGCTAATAAATCAGGTTAGCCCTTACATCTTTTTAAAGAAATTTATTAAATAATTAGAATTCTCCTCAAGAAAATTCCAGGCCCAGATGGCCTCCTTGGTGAGTTCTGTCTGAAATTTAAATAGATAAAAATGATCACTCTTGGACAAACCAGTCCAGAAAAAAAGAGAAAGAGGAAACATTCTTCAGTTTGTTTTATGAAGTCCCAAGAGTTTATTTTTGCTTTTTGTTTCCCTTGCCTCAGGAGACAGATCTAGAAAAATGTTGCTACAGCTGATGTCAAAGAAATAACTCCCTGTGTTCACTTCTAGGAGTTTTACGGTTTCAGGTCTCACATTTAGGTCTTTAATCCATTTTGAGTGTATTTTTGTGTAGGATGTTAGAAAGTGGTCCAGTTTCATTCCTTTGTCTGTAGCTGTCCCATTTTCCCAGTACTATTCATTGAAGAGACTGTCTTTTCCCCATTGTATAGTCCTATCTCCTTTATCATAGATTAATTGACCACATAAGCATGGGTTTATTTCTGGCTCTCTGCTCCGTTCTCTTGGTCTGTGTGTCAGTTCTTGTGCAGTATCACACTGTTTTGATAACTACAGCTTTGTAGTAAATCTTGGAATTTGGAATTGTGGTACATCCAGCTCTGTTCCTCTTTATCAAGATGGCTTTGCCGAGAACAAACTGATGATTGCCGGAAGGGAGGAAGGTGGGGTTCGGGCAAAATAGTTGAAGAGGAATAGGAGATACAGGCTTCCAGTTAAGGAATGAGCAAATCATGGGAATAAAAGGTACAGCATAGGAAACAGAGTTAGTTGTATTGTAGCTACACTAATGATGAGCGTAGAATAATGTGTGAGGAAACTAATATAACACTGTGTGTCAATTGTAGGCAAACAAGAATTAGAAAATAAGAAATTTTGTTTTAGGGAGTCGCTACAATCCCTGTATTGACGTGCTCATAACAAGAAAAGTACAGACCAATATCTCTCAAGAACATATGTTTAAAAATCTTTAACAAAGTGTAAGCAATTCAGATAGAGGCATCTATAAAAAGGACAAAGCATCATGCGAAGTAAGGATCATCCCAGGAAGGCAAGGTTGTTTTAATATTTTAAACACAATTGGGGCGCCTGGTTGGCTCAGCCGGGTAAGTGTCTGCCTTCGGCTCAGGTCATGATCCAAAGGTCCTGGGATCAGCAAGGACCCTGCTTCTCCCTCTCCCTCTACAGCTTTCTCTCTCAAATAAGTACATAAAATGCTTAAAAATTATTTTAATCAATCTAATCACACTGACAAGGTAAAGGAGAAAAAAGTCATATGATTATTTCAGTCAATGGAGAAAAAGCATTTGACACAATTCAACACCCATTTATATAATAAGACCTATCAAAATCTAAGAATAAAAGGGATCTTCCTCAACCTGATAAAGGATATTATAAAAATCTACAAGTTGCATCGTATGTATTCTTAAATTTAATAATACCATCCTAGCAAAGAGCCAGAAAACCTGAATGCCCTTCCTAGGTCTGCCACTCACTATTGTGACCCTGTTATGGATCACTCAGCAAAGCCCTTGGAAACCTCTTTGTTCATATAGAATGTGGGGACACTAATAATACTTAAACGGTTCTTGAGAGGCTCAAATAATTTCAGTATGGGAAAGTGCTTTAAGTGTTACAAAGTACTAAATAAGCTTGATGTGATGGAGATGATGATGATGAACCTAGAGGATTAAAATTCTGTAACTTTCTTTAACCAGTACCCTGAAGGCCCGAGGGTAGGATTCCTCCTAACTTTGTATTACCTCAAAGTAGTTCTGTTACTTTGGGCCTAGCCACTATTACTTTAGTGTCTCCTTTTGAGTTACCTGACTTGTCGGTAGCTCTTTTATCATTGTCAAATGGAAGTTTCTGAACGTGAAGGTCAGTTAGGTTACTGAGGCCACTTGCTTGAACCCCTTGTGGAGGAGTTAATAAAAAAGAAATAAGGAAATAATAGATTCAGTTATTATTTGTTAATTTGTTGGTAGATTTTAATTTTATAGACTTTCCCTATCCCTCCACCAGCAAGGGCAATTTACGGTCACTGGTCACTCCATCTCTTTCTCCTGCTAAAAAAGCCACATTCTTCTTACTCTGAAGAACAAGGGAAGGAGGGAGAGGGGGAGGGGGGAAAGGCAGATCCTAGAGGGGTCTGCAAGATAAAGAAAGGGATCTTGATGTTTTCTAATATTCCTTACTCCTTGCACTGTCCTAATTGCAAAGCTCAAATAGTGTCCTTGGTGTTTGATAAAAGTTTACAGCAGAGGAACCTGGAAAGTACATGATATTTATGCAGAAGTTAGCAAGGTCATTATTTTTTAAAACTATTTCTATTATTGATAACATATAAATCTTAATGAGATTTCCCCCCTTAGGGCTTAGGTACTTTTAATTCGGATGTCAAAATGTAAGAAATTGTAATTCCACAACAATAATGAAACAATAAGTCTTTTTTTCACATTGCTCAAAGAAATTCACAAATCTTATGTTAATTCATCGATTGTCACAAGTCCTACATTAGAATCGAGACATATTTCTCTGTTATAATTTGGTTTCAGTCAAAGGAGGGTCTAGATCTGGGACTGTAAATGATGAAACAAGTTTGTAAATAGGCACCTAAAATTGTAGGAAAAGTCTGTGGTTGTTTGGGCAAACTGTTGGTATCTGGAATAGGTAATAAGCTTTGGGATTGACAAGGATTTTAGAAATCACTTCTTTACAATCTCTGATTACAGACCTGAGAAATATTCACCTGCAAGTAGGACCCCAGGCAGTGGCTTGGTTTCAGACCTTAGAGTATGGGGATTAGGTTGGGGCCTAAGATTCAGAGATAGAGTCATCTGGGGCAAAATGGTTAGGCCTGGGGGTGCCTGGGTGGCTCAGTTAGTTAAGCGTCTGCATTCAGCTCAGGTCATGATCCTAGGGTCCTGGGACTGAGCCCGGTGTCAGGCTGCCTGCTCAGTGGGGAGCCTGCTTCTCCCTCTCCTCCCTGCTCATGCTCTCTCTTGCTCTCTTTGTCTCTCTCTCTCTCTCTCTCAAATAAATAAATAAAATCTTTAAAAAAATGGTTAGGCCTGGGCTAACTCAGGGACTGGGGATGAGTTTTACGGAAGATGTTAACCATATCTAAGGAGACCAGAACACAGGTGATGGAATTAGGTGGGTGATCTCAGAGACCCCACAGCAAGATTGGCTTCAGGTGAGTCACAATGTGAGGGACTGGGAGCTCCTTTTACTTCTTCCTGATGAAAGTGGAGTCTGACTCCACCCTGGGAGTTTGGTATTCTGAAGGGAAGATTTAAAGCCTGGAGGTCAGTGGTCTAAGGAGTGGAGGTTAGGGTAAGACTGGAGAAGGCTCCGGATGTTTTTTCCTTACCTGTACCCTACCTCTTGTACTTAGCTGTGTTCCACTAATTCCATTAATGCTTCAAGGGCCAATCCTCTGGAATAATACTGCTTTGGTAAGGTATGAGCCATTGAAATGCTTATAGTGTGAACTGATTTGTTAGACCAGAAGAATTGAATAAACCACTAATACGGCAATGATTGTCACCATGGTGACCTCTCTAATCACAAGGACTGAGTACTAGCTAAGGTCCCAGGCAGATCAGATCCTGTATTGTCACATGCAAAATATAGTCCAGCAACTAAGAGCAGTGCTCTTTCTTAAACTTGAATTGCACCTCTGTGGTTTCTCCATCCCAAATCTCTCATACTCTGTGAATTCCCTAGAGGCTCTTATCCTCTAAATACTGAAAATCTCCCTGTCAACCCCATGGAAATCCCTCTCCAGCTCACTTAGCCTTTCTCTACACCACACCCCTTGCTTCTTCCTGGAAGAGAGGCTGGGATTTCAGCTACTTACTACTGGCAATATTGAATCCCTCTAGGATGACCAAAGGACACAGAAGAGTCGCTTGTCCTCTAACCATAATACACAGAACTGCTAGGTATGGTTTTCTGAGTTTGTTTTTCTCACAAAAATGTTCTGCAAGTATTTCTAGATAATTAAAATTCTCCAACTGATTAGCAATAAAACGAAAGTCAGGGACTCTGAGAAAGTTTCTAAACTTGAAATTGAGTGCATGGACACAGAATGGAAAATGATATGTAGGTTTCCATTTGAATTATTGAAAGGTTACAACATGAATGATACCATGAGTGATGTCTGAACTCCTCAAAACTAGGAGATACTATCAGTGGATGATTCTGTTCTCAGAATTTTCTAGTCTAATTCTTGCTAAACTACTAAGAAAATCCATGACCTTTATTGCTGTTTACTTGACGTTATTCATATTTCATTGAGACGGGTTCTCACAATTTCTTTTGAATGCTTTTTAAACAAAATGCTCTTAAATGTCTTTTTATGTGATGGCTATCAAATTTGGGAATTATCATTAAATTCCTTTAAGGTGATTGGTTGAAATGAATTGTACACACCTTTTTCCTATAAATGACAAAGAAATATGTATCCCCCTTTCCATGAGTCTTGGTGGTATTCCTTTTAGTTGTAATGCATTATTTTTAGACATGCAGCCCTGTTTTCATATTTATTTTCCATGGAAATCAGCCTCATATGACATGTAGGCTTTTAGTAACTTAATGCAATTCAAGTGTTTTGCATAAAACAAGGTTCTTTTTGATTTATTGTTTTAAATTTAAGGCCTAAAGTACTAATACAAAATACAACACCTTCCAAGTAATTCTAGTTATTTGGGCCAGATGAAAAAGGAAAGGCAGTAGGTTGCTTTTTTGAATGAGAATTTGATGTTGCCTCTAGAGTAGGAAGCTTTATTTCCTAAGGACTATAACAGTAGACCTTTGGAGTTTCATATTTACAACTAAGAAAGTATATAGATACAAAATGGTTTTGAGTTTTATCATTTACTAGGTATGTGATCTTAGGAAAATTACTGAAGCTCTCTAGGCTCAGTTTCTTCAACTAGTAAAAGGTGAAAAATAGCAGTTACCTCAATGGATAATTTAAGGCTAGAGCTAATACATATAAAGTATTAGAACCTAATGAACACTGAATGCCTAATAATGCTGTTTCTTTGAAGGATTTTTCTATGAGTTGTTAAGAATAAGTAAAGATTGAATGGTTCTCAGAAAGAGAGGTGGCAAATGGGGCCCCTGTATGGTGATGTGGGAATCATTTCTATTGGATCATCAGTATTTTAATTACATCTATGCTTTTTTCAGAAGCTACAGATAAAGAAAACTGAATTAATGTAGGCATAATTTATTCTTCTATAAACCAAGTGGTTTAAAAGGTGTTCAGTTGGCGTGCATTGCCTTACTCTATAAAAACTGATGCATGAAGTAGGTCCAATTATCCAAACTGATGTACATTTACTGTTTTATGGCATATTTTAAAAAAGCTAATTTGCTACCTATAGAGGAAAGAATGTGTGACTTTTCTGAGGTACTGGGTAAAGGAGGGAGCATATGCTTAGAAGTTAGCGAACTTGAGTTACTCTCCCATCGTCTTTATTCATTTTTTCATTGTTTTAAGGGCCTCCCATGTTCAAGGTACATGATGAAGTGCTGTTAGAGGCTTTACTATATAATGTGAAGCCAGGCACAGAATACATGGTCATGCAATGTTTGGTTAATAAGGTCATAAGGAAGAGGTGTGGAAGATTATAAATGAAAAGAGAATGTGGTTCTTACAAAGTACTTGGGTAGTTCAGAGGAACGAGAGAGCAGATCTTGCTGTTGTGGTCAAGAAGGCTCATTAAGGAGGTGATATTGAGGGACACATTCAGGTATGAGTAGGCTTCAAAAGGGGGAAATGGAAGGAAAGAGACACTGTATTCTAGAGGAGAAGATCTTTAAAAGCTTGTGTAATCAGTGGGCAGAGTTATATAGACCTGTGCCAGTTACAAGCAGATGGGCCTGACCAGTTGCTCAGTTCCTCTGTTGCTGCGTCTGGAGCCCTACTGCCCCAGAGGGAGGGTCAATGTCCCTGGCAGTTGCCATTGGACCTTTTACCCCAGATCCTCAGACTGTATCCTTACCTTATTCTCTGCCACAAAGTTCTGTCCTTTCCAGATTTCAAACACTGGCAGCAATCACCCTCTCTCTAGGACATTGTAATGGCTCACTCTTTAACTGGTATTCCTACTCTTCTCCCACTTTTCCCAATTTACTATCAACCTAGCAACCAGAATAATTCTTTCAAAATTAAAGTTATAGCATGTCTCTCCATTGTTCAGCCCTCCAGTAGAAAAGGTAATTTTTCAGAATTTTAGAAGGCGCTACAGGATCTTGCTCCCTGTTACCTCTCAGACTCTTGAGACAATTTCACTTGCAAGACCTCATATTCATTAAGAATAGTCATACCCATCAAGACAGGTCATGGAGTCTTGGTAAATTTCCTTGGTCTCTCCCTTTAAATTTCTGTTAGTGTCCGTGTGCCTCTCCGTAGAACTTCTCAGGGAAGGTGGAATTGGCATCCAGTTGTACACTGTCAGTCTCCAGGAGGGATTAGCTGAGTGGAAATGATGCTTTAGAGTGGGTAATGGTGGTGGCACCTAAGTGTGTAGTTTGCCTCCAAAGATTCCCTCATGGCGATGTCAAATTTGGTCAGGCACTTAACTAGTCTAAATATGCTTGGCTGTATCTATATTTATCTATCTATATGTATAGATACATAGATAAATATATATTTTTTATAAAGCAAGAGTGCCCACGTGCATGCAGATGGGGGGAGCGGGGGACGAGCAGAAGGAGGGGGGAGAGAGAGATTGAGTGGGGCTCAATCTCAGGACCCTGAGATCATGACCTGAGCCGAAACCAAGACTCCGATGCTTAACCAACTGAGCCACCCAGGCACCCCATGCTCAGCTGTATTTGGCCAGGTAAGAAAGAGAGGCATTATTAAAGAAGTAATGAAAATACAAATACTGAGGCCAAGAAGAATGATCTTTGGATGAGAACTTTTTCTTTTCTTTCTATAAAAGAAAAGCAGATCATTGCTTTTTTGACCCAAGACATACCCCGGGGTCATTCTCAGCCCCTGAAATCGTAACATGACTTATTTAAGTATGAAGAAATACCAGAAATCAGATACCTCATAATCAAATGTATTTGGAATTCATGCCTCACTCATTGCCTCTGACTCACAGGTCTTGACCAAATGTAACATTTGGATTTTGCAGCTTTCACTTCCAAAGCAGTGGAAGGGCTCGGGCTCCTGGAGATCTTTGCCTCCTTCCCGACCTTCAGACGCAGCTCTTTACAGTCATGTTGAAATCAGTCTTAGTGATCCGTCCTCAACAACTTGTTTCTTGCCCATGCTTGTGTCATATCCACTGTCGAAATAAAAGCTGATATCCCAGGTAGAATCAAACAAATAGGGGAGATTTTTGTCTCTTTTCCTGAACTCCGCCTCCATCAGTATCAACATTAATGAAAATACTTTATCTGTGTTACTGTCTTTCCTCTTTTCCTTCACAGAGTAGCCAGGGTTTGAACAGTAGGTGGACAGGAGTCCTACACATGTTGCCTGGTGTTTTGCCTGTGACATCGAGCATCCAGTAGTCTTAGAGCAGTCTGCATCATGACCTTTTCTTCGTTGATAATATAGATAAAGTTGTGTGTATCTTCAGGGAATATTGTGAGCATTTGGTAACGTATTGGGAAAAGCCTAGGAAACCATAGGTTCATAAAAGGTGTTGGCTTGTTTTCTTTCCCCATTTACACCTTCCTTTCCTCAGTGAATGACAGTGTGATTGTTAAACTATCACAGTTTAGTTCAATATGATTTTTTGAGAGGGGAGGGGTTAGGGTCTTAATTTCCCATGATAAAACATGCTGACTTATTTACTGAAGACTTTTTTTTTTTCTGGCTGACTTATATACCATTTCATTCCGCTTTTTTTTTTTTTAAAGATTTTATTTATTTATTTGAGAGAAAGAATGAGAGAGAGAAAGCATGAGGGGGGGAGGGTCAGAGGGAGAAGCAGACTCCCTGCTCGGCAGGGAGCCCGATGCGGGACTCGATCCCGGGACTCCAGGATCATGACCCGAGCTGAAGGCAGTGGCTTAACCAACTGAGCCACCCAGGCGCCCTCATTCCACTTTTAAACAAGATGCTGCTTTTTCTCTGGACTGGACTATTGCCAGGAAAAGCATTGATCTGAAGATGGGAGGCAGAGTCATGGGAATAGCAGGCTTTTTCACTCTCCCCACTAAAACCATGAACACAAATTGGAAAACTGATGCATCCCTTTTATGAATTTTGGCTGATTATTTTCCTAGGAAACTTTACATTTCTGTATTGTGTTTCACGTGGGCCCATTCTCCAACCTGATAATTCTCCACCCCCCCAGAAAACTATTTTTAAAGCTTAACATAGAATTTTCTCTTTTACCATTCCTGTAGTATTATCTTCCAGATTAGAAAGTTTTCAATCTGGTTCAGTGATTCTTGCTGAAAAGTTGTGAAAATTTCAGCAATATCCTCTGACATTTTGCCCAGAATGTATAAAATTATTATTAATAATTATTTATAGAGAACATAGGCCTAGAAAGACTATGTTAGAATATTACTTTATAAAGAACACACATATAAAAATCCTAGCCCCAAAGAACTTTGCTCACAAAACACAATTCTTTTTTTTTTTCCTCTAATGTTTTATTTATTTACTCATGAAAGAGAGAGAGAGGGGCAGAGGCAGAGGGAGAAGCAGGCTCCCCACCTAGCAGGGAGCCTGTTGCAGGACTTGATCCCAGGACCCTGGGATCATGACCTGAACTGAAGGCAGACACTTAACCATCTGAGCCACCCAGGCGCCCACAAAACGCAATTCTAAATCAGTGTGAAATGGTGTTATTGAATGGCATTATAAGTTAATAATTACAGTCCTGACACTCCTGTGCCAATACTCTGTTATGTATGTGGTTAACTTATTGAATAGGAAACTAGAGGTGAGTTCTTAAAAATCTAAAAGTGGCTAAGGACTTGCAAATGTGTGCTAAGTAACGATTGTTTCTTTTTTTCTTTTTGCATTTTTTTATTTTATTATGTTAATCACCATACATTACATCATTAGTTTTTGATGTAGTGTTCCGTGATTCATTGTTTGCGTATAACACCCAGTGCTCCATTCAATACATGCCTCTTTAATACCCATCACCAGGCTAACCCATCCCCCTACCCCCTCACCTCTAGAACCCTCAGTTTGTTTCTCAGAGTCCATAGTCTCTCCTGGTTCATCTCCCCCTCTGATTTCCCCCACTTCATTTTCCCCTTCCTGCTATCTTCTTCTTTTTTTTTTTTTTTAAACATATGATATATTATTTGTTTCAGAGGTACAGGCCTGTGATTCAACAGTCTTACATAATTCATAGTGCTCACCATAGCACGTACCCTCCCCAATGTCCATCACCCAGCCACCCCATGCCTCCCACCCCCCACCACTCCAGCAACCCTCAGTTTGTTTCCTGAGATTAAGAATTCCTCATATCAGTGAGATTTATATGATACATGTCCTTCTCCGATTGACTTATTTCGCTCAGCATAATACCCTCCAGTTCCATCCACATCATTGCAAATGGCAAGATGTCATTCCTTTTGATGGCTGCATAATATTCCATTGTGTGTGTGTGTGTGTGTGTGTGTGTGTGTGTGTGTGTGTGTGTGTGTATACCACATCTTCTTTATCCATTCATCTGTCGATGGACATCTTGGCTCTTTCCACAGTTTGGCTATTGTGGACAATTGTTTCTTATGGCTGAATAATCCGATTTTTAAAATATAAAACTTAAAATTCAATCAAAAGGATTTTCCTTGAAAATGAATCTGGAACTTGGCCGAAAAGCTTGATTGTGAGCATGGAGGATGTTGATAAAGTGTGCTAAATGCTGTACTCAGCACATTTATTCACTTAGTAAATAGTTATTAAATGCCTACTATGTATAAAGAACTATACTAGACATTGTGGATTAAAAAAAATGACCAAGAAGTCCCTGTTTTTAGGAGGCTTATAGATAAGTGGAGGTATGTGTGTCTTGTGTCTGTGTGTGCATGCGCACATGCACATACAAATAGAGTGCAGTAATTTGGAGTAGATACTAAGGTAGAAGTCTTTTTAGGCTTAAACGAATGCACAAAGGAAGCAGAGGGAAATCCATTTTGGTTGACCCTCAGTGGGCCAGACTTGCATTAAAGATAATAATTAAAATAAATGAATGCCAGTTATTAAATGCTGGGAAATTTCAGGAACATAGATAAAGATATTATAGAGCTTGGGATAACCCTTAACTCATAAGATTGTATTTTAATAACTCAGAAAATTTTAAGGATAATTCAATGCAGATGAAATTTCAGGTCCCCAATATCTCTCTGCTTCAAGTCAATGGGAGATAGAAGTTCTCAATTAGAATATCTATAAATTCCTTGGGATAGTGGGCCACACTGTATGTGTATGAGCTCAAGTGAATTTTTATGGGTACATGGGCCATAGCTTGCATTAGAGTCCCAAAACTGTTTGTGGTAAAATGTTAAAAAATTTTTGGAATTTTTTAGAGAATTTGGTTAACCCTTAAGAACACGTGTTTCAGGGTGCAGAGTACATAGAGTTTTAGTAATTGATAAATGTCCTAATAGGCAAAGCTGTCTGCTATTCCTAAACTGTTTTCTCTAAAATCCCTAAAGGTAGCACAATTAAGACATTTTTATTTTAATATTTTCACTTTTATACTTTCGGTTAAAAGAAATAAATCTATAGCCGGATTTATTTCCCACCAAATGTAGGATTAACAACCATTTTCCTTCTGTTGATGGTTGAAGACTTAGGAAAATAGTTCTTCCATACTTCTACCTTGAGAATAGTCTCACTGTCTTATAGTAATAAATTAATTTCAATAACGCATTGACTTGTGGTTGGATGTTACAAGTTTACTGTTATTTTCTCTGCTTTGTATAATTGAAATTAAGTTATTTAATTTTTACTAAACCTTTGTATAAAGTCATGATAGAAGAGATTTTATCATTGTGTTAATGTGCATTTTTATAATTAAACCTTTAGCACAGGACATGAGGCAATCAGAAGATAAAGTTACTGATGTTTTGAGAAATGTTATTTAAACTACAACACGTCTGGATTTATTAAAACAAACTTTGGGTTTCATTAGTGTCCTATTAACTTGGTTTACGTCTTGAAAGTGACAATGGCATTTTACAGTGCAGCAGTGTAATAATTTCCTTCAGCTTCTATGACTCAACGTGGCAAAACATTTTATGAAAAACTTGCAGATGTAGTTATTTTTTCCTTTTTAAATTTTGTCTGGATCAGGTGACCTGGCCAGTCTAAGTGGGACTCAGCATGGCACAGCAAAACAGTATAGACTTTGAAGGTCTCATCCTGCCACTTACTGGCTGTGTGGCCTTGGGAA
This sequence comes from Eumetopias jubatus, assembly GCF_037043125.1. Lineage (NCBI taxonomy): Eukaryota > Metazoa > Chordata > Mammalia > Carnivora > Otariidae > Eumetopias > Eumetopias jubatus. The sequence goes on along the minus strand of NW_028274821.1, from coordinate 51,049,815 downwards.
GTTCACTGACCTCTCTGAGAATCAGATGCTTCATGTCTAAAAATAACACTGGGACTGTTAGGATGATTATTAATCTGCATAAAGTATTTATTCTAGTGTTTTGTGCACATTGGTGATTACTAATATCATTATTAATTGTCATGTAGGAAGAAACAAATTTGGATGATGATAAACAATATAATGGCATCTACTGAAAAGTACAGGACAAGTCATTCATTTTTCTGTAAACTTTGGTTTTGTCATTTACAGAACGAAATTGTTGGAGTGTCATCCCATCCAACTCTAATTTCCTTGCTTTTATGAAAACCAACTGATACATTTGTCTGTATCAGAAAGAACTATTCACTTATTTTAGCTCAGTGATTTGGGTCAATGGAGTAAATCCAATCAGAGACTAAGAAGTTACATGGTTCCCGTAAGTTAAAATAGATGGAGTGACATTAGATGTCATCGTTACCTAACTAAATGTGCTTTAAAAAATAAATTGTCTAGAGATGTTTTAATCCACTTTTCTAATATAGCTCATGGAGAAACAATACCATTTGTTCATTGTGCCACTTTCTAAAAACATGTTTTCAGCATTTAAACTGTTGCATGTCCCACAGTGTAACTTGAGAGTGTTCTCTTGATAAAATATGATAGTTATTTTATGTCAGAAGCTGCATGAGAGAAGTCAGTCTTCCTTTTAAGCAACTACACAGTGTTAGGTATGTTTGATTTTTGCCATTATTCTTTATTCTGTCCTGGACAACATATTATTCTAGGTTGCTTTATTTAGCATGATTCCCTCAAGGAAATGAATCATGCCTGATTGAATGTTTCGATGTATAGGTAGGTGAGTAGCAACCTTATCAAGCCAACTTGACAGTGTGGTGTTTCTTGTCTCGAGAGACTGCGGGTGAAGAGAAAGCTATAAATAAAGTAGAGAAATGGAGATGAAAATTGTGCAGTCATTTCAATCAATGTGATTGACAGAAACAAAAGTTTGGTAATGATTGGTAACTAATTTGGTTACTGAATTTATTAATACAAGGTGAAATGACATTGTTTCATGAGCAAAAGTTTTTTCCCATGTTATAATTTTGATTTCTTTCTTTATGTTTTTATAACTTCATTTCAAACTTTCATTGCAAGTAATTTTATTAAGCGAATGGTGTAAATGAGAATAACTATGAAAAAGTTAAGAATGACTAAATATAAAGTGAATCTGTGTTGAGGGAAGTCTTGGGAAAAAAACTAAAGTAATCAGTAGGTAAGAATTTATTATTTTAGTCTATAGTGATTTATTTTTTGATTTAAAGAAGTGAACAAAAATAGTTCAGTAAGAGAAGGATTTTCATTTGAGAAAAGTGTTAATTTAGGTGTATGAAACATTATTAAGAGAAAATGAACTGATTTTACATTATCAATTTAATACATACCTAGGGTTTTGACTTAAATAGACCGACAGGGCTGATGAAGAAAACCATTAGAATCTTGGCCAAATTCATAGGGTAATTGTCTCTGTCCTTTTCTCTTTTCTTTTTCTTCCTTCCTTCCTTCCTTTCTTTCTTCTTCTTCTTTTTTTGTATTGCAGTCATTTCTCTTGGACTTTTCTGCCTCCTTACTCCAATCTCATTTTCCTGATTTTTAGGCTCTTCGCAAGCTGTCTTCCAGGAATATCCATTTACTCATCCTGGGAATTCTTTTGACCTTTCACTGTGTTAATCTTTTTTTTTTTTTTCCTGGACCTGATGTCTTTTCTTTTTTGGTTTGCTCTCTTGATTCAGTGACTCCCTTCCTCAGTAGTTTTCTAAGACTTAGTGCCTTGATGTTAAAGGTTTAGGTTACTCTCATACATGATTGCTCTTTTGGCTGGGTATACAGTCTGGATTAAAAAAATTACATATAATTTTAATGGCATTGCTCCATTGATTTCTATTTCAAGAGTTGCAGCTGAAAACACTGATAGTGTTCTAATATCCAATCTTTTGTATGTGAAGGGATTTTTTTTTTCTTTCTGGAAGTTTTGAATGCCTCTTTATTCTTAGTGTTCTGAAATAGAATATGATATTACTTAGGATGGATATATTTTTGGTTTTAGTCACTTTATTGTCCTTAGTGGGCTGTTCCCATCTGGAAACTAATCTCTTTTAGTTTTAGGAAAGTTTCATGTTATTCATCTCCATTTTCTTGTCTTCTTTCTTTCAAATCTGTTAGTCTGATGTCAGCTCTTCTGGATAAATATTCTTTTGCTTATCTATAATTTGTTATCTTTTATCTCTCAGTTTTTCTCTCTTTACCTTTTGGTTTTGCCTGTTTCTGGGAGATTTCCCAACTGTACAGTATCTTCTAACCCTTCTATGGATTCAAATAACAACCACCACAACAACAGATTTTCTCATCATATTTTTAATTTTCTAGAATTCTTTTTTGTTTCTAAGAAGCTCATATAATATCCTGCTCTTGTTTTATAAACATACAAACATACTGTCATGTCTTACCTCTCTGAGAAGATACTTGAAAGTTTTAAATTTTTTTTGTCCTAAATTGATTTTTTTCCCACTTCTGGATGTTCATCAGTCATTATTTTCCATGTAAAAGCTCATACTCAAAGGGTTGGGTATTCTCAGTTGTATATTCCCACTCAAGGTGGAAGCTTTAAAGAGCTAATTGGATGTTCTCTGCATAAGGAAATCAATGGGCTGGTGGTCCTCACAATTGTGTGAACATTTCGAGATCTTCTACTACATTGGGAAGATGCCAAAAGTCTGCACCTAAAATTTTCTTTCTCTCAAGTGGATTAATTTTATTGGAAAGAAATTATGTAAAATCTTTACTATGTGTCATAAGTTCAATTCTCAGCTTTTTGAAAGCCAAGAAAAGGGGCACCTGGCTGGCTCAGTCGGTAGAGCATATGACTCTTGAGCTACTGACTCTTGAGTCGGTAGAGCATGTGACTCTTGAGGTGTGAGTTCAAGCCTCGCCTTGGGAGTAGAGCCTACTTAAGAAAATAATAATAATAAAAAAAAGAAAATGAAAGCCAAGAATAGGAAAGAAATTTCAAAATCCAGTATGCAGAGTTTCACTTTCTGTTCCACTGCTCTCACCTGCCAGATACACCCAAATCCAGAGAGTCTCTGGTTCAATGCCTCCAGAGAGTAACCTTCTACCTGGGCAAGTTCCTACCTTCATGGACTTGGGAAGGATTCTGGAGGATTAACACCTGCCACCCTACACCCCCCACTATTAGAGTCACCTGGTGCTTCCAGTTCCTGAGCTTTTGTGGGTTTTATGGTCTGGATCAGTTTTTGTAGCTGTCTTTTGATCTTTGTCATGTAGGTTTCAGATTTTTTTTTTCTTGTCAGCTAAGTCTCTACTACACATTCCTTCTTTCCATCTTCTCAAATTTTAAGACTAACTATTATATCTTTTTCCTTTAGCCTGTGGTTTGAATTTTGTTATTAATCTAACAATTGGAATTTTGGAAGAGAACAGAGATAAACAGAATGTTGAATCTGCCATATTTGATTAAAACCTTCATTCTTTATATATTTTATCTCTATTTCTTTTGTTAGTATTCATTATTAAAGTTTTTATTTAAGTTCCAGTTAGTTAACATACAGTGTAATACTAATTTCAGCTGTTCAGTTTAGTGATTCAACACTTCCAGACGACACCCAGTACTCATCACAAATGCATTTCTTAATCCCCATTTCCTGTTTAACCCATCCCCCACCCACGTCCCCTCTAGCAAGCATCAGTGTATTCTCTATAGTTATGAAGCTGTTTCTTAGTTTGCCTTTCTCTCTCTCTTTTTTGCCCTTGGTCATTTGTTTCTTAAAGTCCACATATGAGTGAAATCATAGGTATTTGTCTTTCTCTGACTTATTTTGCTTAGCATAATATACTGTAACTCCATGTTACACTCATATGTGGACTTTAAGAAATAAACAAGCAAATGTTAAAAAAAAGACAGAGAGAGAGACCAAGAAACAGCCACTTAAGTATAGAGAAGAAACTGATGGTTTCCAGAGGGAAGGTAGGTGGGGGGATGGGGCAAATAGGGGGTGAGGATTAAAGTGGTATGTATACCATGATGAAAAAAAATTTTTGAAGAAATGAGAAAAAAAAAAGACTTGAAAGACATCTTTTATATAATACAGTTTACATATTGGCCAAAAGCTGTAGGGTATTTGAAACTCTGTAGCTCTTGTTTTATGCAGTATATAGTAAATACCTGATTGATTCATAGCGGAGGCATTTTTAGATACCATGTCTTGTCTGTACTCCATCCCTGACTAATAAAGTGTCTTAGGTCAATTCAGTTGTACTTGTGTGAACTGAACATAATTTAGACTTCAGAATTTAAATTTACCAACAGGATTATAATTGAAGGTCGGAAAGATTATTAGAGGGAGTTGATGATTATAAGAATCGTGGGATTTTATATTTCAATATTAAATATTAACAGAGGTCAAGCAAATTGAGGTAAAGTTATTGAAATTATTATAATTTAGAGTAATTTAGGTTTTGCTAGAAATATTTACCCTAAAGTGTTTGCTGTTATTAAATCTTGTCGTAATAGAAAAATTTTAGAGCTGACTATATTATGTCCAAAATACATGTGTGAAATAGCCAAGCATTTTCAGATTTTGCTTCATTAGACTTTACCCCATTTTATCCTATTGCTGATTAAAGATCAAACTAGTTATTTTTACTAAAACCTCATCTTTCAAGTAAACAAATTTCACTGTAGTCAACACTTCTGATAAATTTTGATTTGAGTCTTATGGCTGCTTTTTTCACTTTCCCAATTTGTTATTGGATTTAAAAAAATCTCTGAACAGCTTTTTCAAGCATATAAAACTTACTAAGAGAGACTTTTCATGAAAAAAGTGTTTAATCCCAGAAATAATTTTGTCTGCTTTCCCTGAGCACTCAGGAGCAATTACTTGCTCTGTGTTTGTGCTACATAAATTCAACTTAGACATAATTGAAACAAAAGATGTTACTGCTTCTAGGTTTTAAATGACAGACACAAAGAGATTCTGTTGTTTCATAACATAATATAAATTGATCTTTGAATTTGATGGTGAGTTTGATTCCTCTGTGATGTGGCAATGTACAATAGAAGCTGATGAAACATCTTTAGTTTGCTATTGGAAACAAACTATTTTGCTCTGTGATTTTAGTTGAATTATTTTAGACTAAAGTTTATTTTTAGTTTTTCTCAGGCATACTGAACCCAACCAGGAACTCCTGTTACATAGAAAGGAAGTAATAATATCATCTGTCGTCTATTACTCTGAAGCCACCATAGAACAGTGAAAACACTTAATGGAATTTGCTTTTAAAACTCATGTTCTACCTCGAAACTTTTCGTTCAGTCACAAAAAAGTTAAAAAAATATTTGCACTAAAAATAATTGTGATCTAGATTAGACCTAAACTTTCATTTAGGTATTAGTTGTTAATTACAAAGAAAACAGACATTTGTTGAAATTTGTTGAATTCACTTGAGCTGCAATTGTTAGAAATCTGCTCAAAGTGTTTTTGATATGGAAATTAGTGCCAAAGCAACCCACTTGTAGTTTTAGTATCTGCTACTTCAAATAATAATAATAAAAACAATAAGAACAACTAGTAAACCACTTATAATAGCATATTTCTTGAAGCCAGAGTCCCAGAACGTAATCTGAAAATGTCTCAAAAATTAGGAATTATTTTTAATCAAACATTGAATTTAGTATAATTAACAAGATTCATATTATTTACTATACCACTGACTCAGGAATTACTCATGGTGTAGAATCTCTAAGACCAGAATATCTTTAAGCATCACAGTTCTTATTCTTCATTTCCCTTTCCCTACTAATTTTACATGCTGCCCATGATAACTGTGTCGGGCACAAGGCATTACACAAATGAATGGTAAAAGGATATATTTCTGGTTTTAATTTGTTACTGCCGTCTAAATGGATACATGGACATTTTCCCCTTTCAAGCGTATTGGTAATATCCAATTATATTACCATAGCACATTAAAGAGATAAAGGATTCCCCGATCATGATAATCAGATATACTTGTAAGAAAGTGTTATTTACCTATTTGGGGGCATAAGCTCTTCTAGATATTAAAACAGAGCATACAATATTATGTATATATATATATATAAATTATATTTTATATCTCCAGAGTCTAGAAAAATGCTACCAGAACATATTTCTGAAATTTGTTGGGGATTTTTTGAAAATTATTTACAGATTTATTTTGTACTATAGGGTTTTTCTCTTTTGTACTACTAAGTTGGATCAGCAATTTTGCCATTAATGCAGGGAAAAAGAAAGGATGATGAAAAGGTTTTAATTGGAGAAAAATTAAAAATCTTGAGTTCTTTTTAGTCTTTTTCTGTTTAAATTGTTTCTTTGAAATAGAGAAAAGTTATATGATGTAATGAAAATACAATAAGTCTCAAAATTTCAGTCCCTGTGTTATTGGAAGAAAAGTTTATTTCGGTTTCAGTATAAAATGGTAAAAATATAAAAACACTTAAAATGAATCTTCTCCAGTATCCAAACATATAATTGAGTTTTCTTATAATATCAAGTAAGGTAGGTAGAAAAGAAATTTCAACACTTTCATAAACTCTTGAAAAATGTGGTTAATAACGGAAGTGCCAACCTACTCTTAAGCTATACAGTAAAAGTTTACATGGAAACATAGCTGAAGTAGGAACAGAGGGTAAGTTTTTGTTATATTTTGTAGAACCCCAGATATTTGTAGTGAGTTACTCATATAAACTTTCTTCTATAACTATAAACTATAAGAAATGAATTTTCTGTAGTGTTAGCTATTTAGGTTTATTTTAGGCCTAGATTTTCAATGCTGGTTTTCTTACTAGACATTCCAAGGGGATTCTTTTTTAAGAACTAAAGATACAAAGAAATGACTATGGCATTGTATATGGTATGAAATCATGTTTACTGGGGAGATGAAATAATACAGCTCCTTTGTATCTTCATTTCTGAAAGGAAAACAAAAGTGGATGGTGGTCACAAGTAAAAATTCAAAGTTGTGTTTGATATTTGTAATTAAACTTTTGGCTTTCTGGAAGTCACCACTTATAACAGAAGATGTACTTTTTTGGGGGGGAAGAAAAGAAATATTAATTTATTCAGATTATATTTTGATCATGTGTTTACCCACAGAAACTGGTTGAATTGATTTCATTTTAAGTTAAATACAATTTTTAAAAGTCATCTTTTTAAATTTCTATATGATTGAGGGAATTTTGGCAGTATTTTTCATAAGGTTGGTTTGGTTTATAAATTAAAAATGTGCATGTTACTATTTTTTTTTTTTTTTATCAGGAGACTATGCTACTGAATCAGGCCATCAAGAGATGTGAAATTAGATAAATGCTTTACTTTGGTTTAGTAAAGTGATTAAATTTTTCTTAATACAAGCTTAACAATAGGACTTTTAAAAAAGAACCTTTTTTTTTTTTTTTTTTGCCAATAAAATGTCAGGAGAGTTACTTTCTACTCAGAATCTTCAGATACAAGTTCAATCACCAACTTATTACTTAGTTTCAATCTATAGGGCTTATTATATATACTGTCTATTTTGAAGTGAAACAAAATTCAGCAAAACTATTTGAAGTCATTTATTACTTTTAAAACACATAGTATTGCATGATTAGGTGTGAGATGATCAGTTTTCTCTGTAACCGGCTGCCTATCTCTCAAAATAAGGGATGTTTTGACTCCTTTTCTGAAACATTCAGCCCTTCCCCCAGGCTTCTATTCTGTTGCTTATCTCTCTTCTTGGGCACCCTCATGTCCTTCAATTCTGCTCTGGAGGAAGAGTAACCAGTGTGATTGGTAAGAAGATGGGCATTAATTGGCCCTGTTTTTTTTTTTTTTTTAATTTTTTAAAAGATTTTATTTATTTATTTGACAGAGAAAAACAGCAAGAGAGGGAACACAAACAGGGGGAGTAGGAGAGGGAGGAGCAGGCTTCCTGCAGAGCAGGGAGCCCGATGCAGGGCTCGATCCCAGGACTCTAATTGGCCCTGTTTTACTAGTGGGTAGGCCTAGTGTGTCTTAGATTTGAGCCTAAAGTTCAGGGGATGAAGTAAGGGGATGTTTCTTTTCACTTCTGACCTTTTAGATTAAGCAATCTGGCCATCTTTTGGGCGGGGTGGGGGTGGGGTGGGGGGGGAGTACACAGGAATCCTTGAGTCTAATCCTTGTTCTCCAGTCCAGTGTTGTTTTGGTACCTTGGTATGGAAGGGGCATTCTAGGGATGTCTTAACATATGTTATTAGTAAAGCAATGAACTTCTTCCCATTAGACAAATTTTCCTCACATTTTTGGTGCCTTAGATGGTAAATGGTAGCAGTCAGGGACAACAGCCCACCAACAACATTTAAAACTAATAAATGGAAGTGTTCCTGTTCCCCAGGCTCTTAGAGCCAAGGCATTAAGACCTTGTGTACAGTGTTAGAAGTGGAGAAAGAACCCTCTCTATTTTTTTCTATTCTTGATTCGTTCACAAACCCTTTACATGATATAAGGCATACAAATTAGGAATTAGCTTCCTTTTTTATAGGGCTAACACAGCTAAGAATATATTCCCACTTAAGACATCTTTAATATCAAATAATAGCAGGTAATAATTCAGAGCAAAAATCTGAGAAAAATTAGTAAGGCACAGCCAGAAGGTCAGTGCATTTAAAGATTATTCTATTGAGACTTAAAAGGTAAATTGAAATTCTTTGAATGGAAATAAATAATACCATGAAATTAAGTTATTAGGGGATAGTTATTACCATGTAGTACATTACATAGTTAATATAATACATAGTAATATATAATTATTGCCATTATATGTATATCTGTATATATACATACACAAAATTTTGATGGTTTATAAAGACATACATATATTTATTAATAATTTTTTCTCGGTACTACATTCTTGAGGGAATTGATTCATTGCCTGGGTGCAAAAATTACTATAATGGGTGAGTTCTCCAACTGTGGACAAACTTAGAAGAAGCCTAAGTTGAGCTTAGTTATTTTATAACGGAGTGAAACATACTAATGGGTCTTCTTTCTGTAGTTTAAGTGTATCACTCAATAACTCTTCATATCTATTTTGTAAGTGACCCTGTGCTAGAGATACAGTAGAGAAATTGATTCAATTCATGTCATCATGGTATAGTAGTGAGTGAAAATAAAGGCGAGAAAAGTGCCATAGGATAAATTGAAGTCATTGGTTTCTAGTGTAAAATTGCAGCAGGAATTACTGAGGGGAGTAATTCAGTGATGAAATCTGAACCAAAAAAATTCCTACTATATGCAAACAATGAATCGTGGAGCACTACATCAAAAACTAATGATGTAATATATGGTGATTAACATAACAAAATTAAATTTAACTATTTAAAAAATTCCTACTGGAGTGACATCATCAAGATGTCAATATAGATCATTCCTGACTTCAGTCCCTCTCACAAGAAGTCTAACTAGCAACTATCCATGGACAAGATACTGTTGTGAAAATCCCAGAACCCAGGGGTGAGGCTGAAGCACTCCCTTGCATCTCAGAGATAGAGAGGGACTGCAGTAGAATGGTAAGAGGCATGGCTCCACTGTGACTGAATCACCCTTCCCCCAGGCTAGCACAGTGCCACACCAAGAAGACCCCTCTGGGCCTACACTTTCTCCAGTGGGAGAAAGAGAACCCAAGTGGACATCCAGCTCCATCATTGTTGCAGGACTCTATCCCAGAAGCCCCCCTCAGGTCTCACCCCACACGGTCTTGAACACTAGGTGGCAGATGGAGACAGAGAAGGGGGCAGGGCTTAAACCAGCACTCAGATCTTGGCAGTTGACATTCCTGCTTGCAACAGAACCCAAGCAGAAATCCCAACCACTGGCTCTGTCTGCAGAGCTGAACTGGTGGCACATCTGGCACACTCAGGAGCTTGATTAGCAGTTCTGCCTAATTTGAGTCCCAGCCAATGAACTGTATTGGCTTTGGAGACTATTCTTTACCTTTGCTTAGGCAGGAAAGTAAATTCACAGCTCTGCCCAGCTACTAAGTAAAGCTTCCAGTCCAGCCCAACCAGAAAGACTGGCCAGAAAACCTGAGCACCTGTGCATCCTTTCTTATGGCCCTGCTTGTCCAAGGAGCCAAGCCAGTAGTCCAGGCCAACTGTTAAGTATAACCTCTAGCCCTGTGAAACCAGGGAGCCCAAACAATGACACCAGGCACCCTTGAGCCCACCCTACAGTACCGTCCAGCCTACAGTCCTGTTTTGCAACAGAGCCCAAACTATGGTCTTGACCGATTGCTGAACACAGCCTGTAGCCTTGTCCAAGAAGGGAGCCCAGCCAGTGATCTCACCCAATTACAGAGCATAACCTGAGGCTCCATCTGACAAGGGGAGCCCAGACAGAGACCCTGCCTGACCATGGAGCCACAGTCTCTAGCCCCACCCAAATGCAGGATACAGCTTGAGGCCCCTTGCAACCAGAGAACCCAGCCAGCAACCTTGCCCAACAAGTAGCAGCCTACCTGATGAAAAAGCCCAGCCAATAGACCTGCCTAACTATTCAGCTAACCAATAGTCTGTAGCTCAACCTGATCACAGAAGACATCCTGAGTCTCCATCCAAATGTAAAGCCCAAACATGGATTCCAGCCAGTGCCACCATCCAGTCAGGGAGAATACTCTGAGACCCCACTTACCAGGAGCAATTGCAGAGCCTAGCCCATAACCCTTCCCAGTCATAGACTTCAACCAGTGGCACCACCCTACTAGAGAACACAATCTTTGACCTCACCCAACCAGAGGTGATGCAGAACTGAGCTAGTGAGAACACTTGACCATGGAACATAACCAGCAGCCAGCCTGCCTGATCCAGGAGCTCACTCAGTGGCCCCACTTGGAAATAATCCAGCCAGCAGGCCTGTTCAACTGTGGAGGCCAGCCAGTGGCATTTCCGTGACCCCAGAGCATGGCCAGTGACCTTGTCCAATTAGAGACCCTCATAGCAAGGCTTGTCTGCCCACAGACGGTACCAACTGACTTGGTGATGGTCTTTTCCTACTGAAGTGAACTTGTAAAATCTGGAAGAGGAAAATGCTTAATCAAATGAATACATGCTGATTAAGGAATCAGGGATCCTGGAGAGTCAGGTAATCATGATGCCACCAAAGAAAACGCCTAAAGCTCTAATAACTGATACTAAAGAAATAGGCATCTATGAATTGTCAGAGTAATCCTCTTAAAGAAGTTCAGTGAACTACAAAAAGACAAAGACAACTAAATGACATTAGGAAAGCAGTGCATGAACACAATGAGAACTCCAACAAAGAAACGGATACCATCAACAAACACACAGAAGTCCTAAAAATTCTTCAGAATCCTGAAGAGTTCGGTAAAGAGCTTCAACAGCAGACTCAACGAAGCAGAAGAATCAGTGAACTGAAAGAGAGGCCATTTGAAATTATCCAGTCAGTGGAGAAAAAATAAAAAAGAATAAAAAAAGAGTGAAGAGAGCCTATGGGATTTATGGGAGAGCAGCAACACACAGAAACTGTGTTTCTATACACTAACAGCAAAATATCTGGAAAAGAAAATAATCTTCAGAATGCTATCAAAACAAAAAACTTGGAAGAAAATTTAAGCAAGGAAACGAAAGAGGTGTACAAAGAAACTAAAGGACTTTGATGAAAGAAATTGAAGAAGACAAACAAATGGAAAGATATCCTGTGTTTATGGATCAGAAGGATTAATACTGTTAAAATGCCCATAATACCCAAGTCATCTGTCAGTGCAGTCCCTATCTAGATTTCAATGTCATCTTTTTTCACCAATAGAAAAAGCAATCTTAGGATTCATATGGACTCACAACCCCCCCCTCAAACATCCAAAGCAATTCTGAGGAAGAACAAAGAGGGAAGTGTCACAAGTCCTGATTTCAAACTGTATTACAAAGCTAGAGTAATCAAACCAGTATGGTACTGGCATAAAAACAAACACATAGACCAATGAAATAGCATTGAGAACCAAGAAATAAACCCATACATACATGGTCAACTAATATTTGACAAGAGAGCAAAGAATACTCAATGGGGAAAAAATAGTCTCTTCAATAAATGTTTTTTTAGGACACAGAATATTCACATACAAAAGAATGAAGCCTGAAACCATAAAACCCTTTCTCTCTTAGGAGAAAACTTAGGGAAAAAGCGCCTTGGCCTTGGTCCTGGCCATGATTTCTTGGATATGACATCAAAATGACAAGCAACAAAAGCAAAAATCAGCAAGTGGGACTACACCAACAAAAAGCTCTACACAGAGAAGAAACCATCAACAAAATGGAAAGGCAACATATGGAACATGAAAAGGTATTTGCAAACCACAAATCTGATAAGGGTTAATATCTGAATATATAAGAAACTCATGAAATTCAAGAGCAAAAAAAAATGCAGTTAAAAAATGGACAAAGGACCTGAATAGACTTTGTTCCAAAGATATTCAAATAGCCAACAGGTACATAAAAAAATGTACATCACTAATCATCAGGAAAATGCAAATCAGAACCACAGTGAGGTATCACCTCCCACCTTTTAGAATGGCTATTATAAAAAAGATGAAAGATAACAGGTGCTGATGAGGATGTAGAGAAATGGGAATCCTTGTACACTGTTGGTGGAAATATAGATTGGTACATCTACTATGGAGAGAGTATGGAGGGTCCTCAAAAAATTAAAAATAGAAACACCATATATGAGCCAACAGTTCTACTTCTGGGTACATATCTGAAGAAAAGTAAATCATTATCTCATAGAGATACCTGCACCGCATGTTTATTGAAGCATTATTTATAGTAACCAAGACATTGAAACAACTTAAGTGTTCATCAACAGATGAATGGATAAAGAAAATGTATTTATATAAATATTATTTAGATAATAAAGGTAATATTCTATTAACTATATAATATATACCATATATAATATATGATATTCCTATATGATATATATAATATGCCAAATTTTCCAGTCATAAAAAAGAAAATCTTGTCATTTGCAACAACATGGATGAATCTTGAGAGCATTTTTTAAGTGAAATGAGTCAGACAAAGAGAGGCAAATACTGTAGGATCTCACTTAAATGTATACTCTAAAAAACAGAACTTCTAGAAACAGCACATTGGTGGTTGTCAGAGGTGGAATGTAGGCAGGGTGGTGTGAGGCATATGGGTGAAGGTGGTCAGAGCGTACAAACTTCCATTTATAAGATGTGTAAGTTCTGGGCAGGTAATTTACAGCATGGAGACCACAGTTAACACTATTGTATATCTGAAAGTTGTTATAGAGTGGAACTTACCATTTCTCACCACACACACACACACACACACACACACACTCACACACACACACACACACACAAGTTGCAACTATGTGAGGTGATGGATGTGTTAACTTTATTGTGGTAATCATTTTGCAATATATACATCTATCATGACATGGTACCCCTTAAACTTATACAATGTTACATGTCAATTATATCTCTGTAAAGGTGGAAAAAATAAAATTCATGTTTTATGCCAAAAAAAGAAACCCCTACTGTTAGCGAAAAGAAAAATTAAACAGGAAGGTGTTTGAGAAACTTTATAAAAGTGGAATAGCTAATTCCATTTTTCTTAAAATAGTAAGCCATGACCTGTGTGATTTCACATTGTAAACATAGGTGAGCTTCTTTAAGAAGAGTGCTTTCTGGAACAGGATCCCCAAGAGGTACTTGCATCTGCTTATCTCTTGGGAACAGATACTAACCTTTGAATATAAAGGATTGTTTCTCAAAGGACAGTACAGGAACCAGCAGCATTCTGACTTGTCGTTTTTCTGCTGGGGAAGTAGATGTTTCAGGCAACAGAACTCTAAAGTGTAGGTTCCATGATGTTCTTGCTACGAAAATCAAAGGCACCTCAAAGTTGAACAAACATGTTTACTTCCTAAATGGTAGTCTTTTGTACTTCCCACACATCTATGGTACCTGAAAAACATGAGAGGAGAAATTTGTATTGTCTCTTCTTGCAAGCGAGAAGGTACTTCCATTTTTAAAGCTTTAAAAAAAATGGAAGTAGCTATACTCAGGTACCATTTTAGTGCTACTGTGTGAACTTAGGCAATGCATTTTATCTATTTGATTTAACGTTTTCTTCACCTAAAATGAAAAAATTGGTTGCATTACCTCCTAAGTCACTTTATATTTGGGTTATTGTTATTATTCTGTGATTCTGCAAGTATTAATAAAATTATTTTATTTCTTCCTGTGAAAGCTATATTGATCCAAAGCATGTTGTTCAGTGACAAGTGGCCCTTTTGAGCTTCATGGGGTATTATTTAAGTGTAAGAATGTTGCTTGCTCTTCTACAAAAAAAATCTGTACATGCCTCACAAAAGGAGAGAAACAGTTGAAGAAATTCAGATAAAGGGAAATAAAAATAGGAAAATAATAAAGCCAGCAATAAAGTTAGTAGAAATTAATATCACAAAATCGTATATTATTGTCACAGGAAGGAACAAATTTGGCTCTTATCTTTCTAGCAGCCAAAGACAAAGAGGAAATACAATAATTTAAAAGATTTATTGAATAAAAAAGTATGACTTCTCCTGAGGAAAAAATTTTTCTTCCCTTCTCAAAGGGAAACAATGTTCATTGTGGTAGATAACATCTTCAATATCTTAGAATTTTATAACAGCTGAATCTTAAAATATCCTCAATGGCTTAAGTGTGAACATCAAAGCATACGTTCAGAGTAACATTGAGCCATTGAGCTAGGCAGGGTTTTTAAACATTAGCTGTAATAACGTTTTGGGGTGAATGATTTTTTTTGTTGTGAGGGGTTGTTCTAACGCATTGTAGGATGTTTGGCAGCATCCCTGACCTCTACCCACTAGATGCCAGTACCACCCCAGTTGTGACACCCAAACATGTCTCTAGACCTTGCCAAAATCCCCTGGGGAAGCAAATCACCCACAATTGAGAACCACTAAATAGCAGTAATTAACTGATTACCAGTTATTCAATTATAATTGTCAAAAATGCTGTAATGAAGACATGAGTTTGGGGCTTAAGAAATGCTTTTTGAAGGAAGTAAGACCTGATAGAGGGCCTGAAGGGTAAGAAGTATCTAGCTCCTCAAGATGTGGGATGTGGAGTATTCCAAACTGAGGGATATTCTGTGTATCAGCCGTGAATTAGGAAGGCAGGTGTGACATGCCATTGCATCGATAACAGTCACCAAGATGACAAAGTCAGATTCTTGTCATTATCTAACCGAGGAATGTTGACTGAGTGGTGGTCTCCTAGTACTCTGCAAAAGTGGGGTTTTAGATTTTTCACTGAGGAGCTCGCAACCCGGTCAATAAGGCAGAAATAACACAAAAATAAAAGTGGGCACTCCTTAAAGCCGGTTTGGAAAGTACCTACTCTCAGTGCAAGAGGGTAACATCAACAAGAAACTAATAGAGTCTGGAGAGACCAAGAAGAGGTGTTATGGGAATTGTCTCAGATGGATTGGTCTGATTATAAGAACTAGAGAGTGGAATAAGGGAGAAAGGAAGAGTCAGAAGAGAATAGCGTAAAAAATGGCTGGAGATAGAAAGGTATTTGCAAACTGGTCAAGGACATATCTAGTTTCATGGTCCTGTCTATTAGGGGCTCAGGAAATTTGGGCTCCCAAACCTAGCCTTACCTGTTTCAGGGTCAGGAGAATTTTAGGAGTGTCATCATTTTATTTATTTATTAAAAAAATTTTTTTAGAGAGGGAGGCAGTTTGGGGCAGAGGGAAAGGGAGAGAGAGAAACTTAAGTAGGCTCCACGCCCATCAGGGAGCAGATGCGGGGTTGGATCTCACAACCCTGACATCATGGCCTGAGCCGAAACCGAGCGTCAGATGCTTAACCCACTCAGCCACCGAAGCCCACTGGAATGCCATCATTTTTAGGAGCAAATAATTTGCTTCATCATTTTCAGAGCAGAGGAAAACTGGCATGAAGGTTACAGTGAATGAGAAAAAAGAACTTCAGGGTACCTGCTCAGATAAAAGGCTGGGGCAAGAACTATCTTGGTGATTTTGATAGGTTAGTGAACTGAATTAATCTATAAAAGACTTTTACTTCTGGGGGATAAGATCCTAACACTGAGAGATCTTCCAATGTTGAGTCCAGAGCGCTTGTTCCAATTACTTTTCTTCTACTGTTAGCTTGGCATGAAAGTGAAATGGCATATTAAGTCAAAATCATGGTGACTCTTTTCACCTGAAGAGGCCTAATTTCATTTTTTTTTCTTTTAGAAAACTATAAGTAATGAAGCAAACCCTTAAAATCAAAAAGACCTAGAGACCAAATTCTTTTCTACTATTTTTTTATCCTATGAATAAAAGTTTACTGTGCAGATTTCAAATATTGTCAAATCGGTTTTAGCTTTCTACCTTTAAATTGTGAGAGTTAGGATTCCCTCATTCTGAGAATGGATACAGAGATTTTTGCCATTTCAAAGGCAAGAAGACATATTGGCCCTTCTGTAACCTCTGTTGTGGTAGAAATGATTGACAGTGATGATGTCCAACCACAGGCCATTATCTCATGAGAGGCGAGTTCAGTGAGCAGATTGCTCTTTTCCCTTCAGTAATTACATTCACTACAAACTGGAAGAAATTTTTAATAGCAATTTTGCACAAAGATTTTACAACTATTACATAGTCCATTTATTGCAAGTATATGGAATGACTCAAAGAAAAATGCACATAGAATTTTATGACTTGGGAATAATTGTTAAACAGTTATACATTATTCCCACCTTTTTTCCCCCAAGCAGAGAAAAAAATCATCAAATATATCGTGATAATTAAGGACCTTCAAGTTAGTAAAAGAGAATTTGAGTTAAGAACTCTTTGAATATGATGGGGTTTTGGAATATAGGTGAGGTTCAGTGTGGTGAATTCTGGAGTCAATGACCAAGAAAGAGTTCTTGAGACATCTTTGGTGCAAAATGGCGGTTTATTAAAGCACAGGAACAGGACCCATGGGCAGAAAGAGCTGCTGCACCGGGGTTGTGAGGGGTGGCTGATTATATATTATGGGTTTGGAGGAGGTGAGGAAAAAGGGAGGTTTCTGAAAGAACTCCCAGGACACCAGAGGCCTTGCCATTGTCAAGTTAAGGTTGTTTACCCTTCTAGTAAGGCATTAACATTAAGATAATTGGGAACTTCCTGGAGGAACAATACATTCTGCCCACTTCAAGTATCTGTTGATGGGCTGCAGGTTATAAAGACATTTAATTGTATATACATTCCCTTCTGGAAGCTATTGCTAAGGCTTTTGTAAGTAAACTGGGGGAGACTCAGGTCTTGCAGGATTGTGGTCTCTACAAGTTAACTCTTTGTTTTTCCTTTAGGGAAGTCAGGAGTGCCTGAGGAATGGCACATATATGGGGCGGGTGGGGGTTTACAGGGTGTCAGCTTCTGCTTTGTCCTCAGCTTGCTTTCTGTTCCCTCATCAAATAGGTGGTATATTAAGTCAAAATCATGGTGACTCTTTTCCCCTGAAGAGGCCTAATTTCATTTTTTTTTTCTTTTAGAAAACTATAAGCAATGAAGCAAACCCTTAAAATCAAATTTAGAAAACCATAAGCAATGAAGCAAACCCTTAAAATCAAATTTTTAGAATTCACTTGTTCTAGATCCCTTCCCCCGGTGTTCCATCAACCAGGAGGGGATAGATTCTTATCACAGAAGAGGAGCCCAGACCTCAACACCCCACCCAGACAGACTTTTCACAAACTATCATACCTCCCATCTGTTCTTCTAAAGGCTCATTCATTTTTTTTGAAAGATCATTTGTTCTTCCCTTAAAGGCCTACATCCCCCCTTTCTTTTCCTCTGAAGATGGTTTTTAGCCCTGAATTCTAAGCTAACTTGGGGAGTTCCCTATTATTTCTAGGTCTCTCCCATATATACATGAGGTATGCATATATGTATATAAACTTCTGGTTGTTTTTCTCTTGTAAGTCTTTTATGACAGTGGTCTCAGCTAACAACTTAGGGGGTAAAAGGGTTATTTTTCCTCCCCTACACAGAAATAGGTGATAGAAGGTACTAGCAGGGAGGTGAGTTTGAATCATTTGATGGGCAAGAGGAAGACACTGATGTTTTTTTTTTTTTGGCTGAAGAGATGAATAGATTGCTTTGAGGAGGTAACCTGGTGGTAATACTCCTAGAGAGAGAGAGAATGGGGACAGAACCACTTGCTGGTAGGCGCTGGAAATAATAAGCTGTTTGTTTATGGGTGCCAGGATTGCTGGAAGCCTTGAGAATAGGAATTGGAAGAGGTATGAATTGCTGCATCAATGCAAATGCCTTCCTAATCTACATTTCCTGGTCTGTATTTTTATTTAACCAGTGATTATTAGATACAATATGTTATGTTGTACTTTTCTTCCAATTTACCATATCTTAAGCAAAGCTAATTGCATTCTTTGGTTGTAACAATAGGCACCAATTCTGGCTGGCTTAGGCAGAAAAAGGAAACCCAAAGAATTTATTGAATAGCCAAGCCTCAAGAAATGGGAAACCACGGCAGCTTTGTGATGCTCAAGAATATGATTTGGTGGATTAGTTGGCTAGCATGCTTCCATTCCAAGCACTCAGTCTGCTATGAACAATCTCCTCTTTCTATGTAAAAGATTCCCAAATTCATGGAAAGAGAATCTTATTAACTCAGTGGAGTCCATGCAGTTACAACATTGATAAGTGACTTTTGAAAGTCTACACCCTCTTCAGAGGGGAAAAAATTATCAGAGAAGGAGTTATTTTGAGCTGTGAGGATGAGCGTCACGTCCTAGAGATGGTAGAGTGGTAAGTGGTAAGGAAATGCCACAGCTGCTTGCTCTGGGTATATATTCCATTAAGATTTAAGGTAGCAGCATCGAAGAAAGAACACAAAAGTGCCAAATAGCACTTACCAGCTGCCTTTTAGGATTCCCCCAAAGCCTTATCACATGGGAGATATGTAATATGCACAATCCATGTGATACATACAAGGATAGGTGGCCGTGGGTGAGTGTAGGCTTTATTCCAGGTTACCATGTGCCCAACTAAAACTGGAATCCATTACCAGGGAAGAAATGTAGAATGGATGTTGAGATAAATAACTAACAGCTTTTTGCCACATTTAAGAAAGTAAATTATACACATAAACACATACGTAAAAATATATGCATGCATATTGCAGAGTATTTGTGTGTATGTATGTGTGTGTATGTATATAATCTTAAATACTTTGGTGTTTACAGGAACCCTAAAGACTGAAAAAAGTCACTTCATCATTTGTAATTAAATCAGTATTTACTGATATGTTTTCTGTAAATTCTAACCTGGAGTCAGACTTAAGAGTCAGTCATGCTTTATTTAAAAAATGGTGACTTAGAAAATTCTTTATGCAGATTCACGATACACATTAGTATGTTCAAAGTCATAGGAAGGGGGTGCCTGGGTGGCTTAGTTGATTAAGCCACTGCCTTTGCGTCAGGTCATGATCTCAGAAATATTGGGCTAGCAAAACCAAACTAGAAATTAGTTTCAAGAACACATTATTAAATTCACCATATAAGAAAACCGCAGTTGAAAAGATGTAGATGACAGCTATATTTTTATTTAATTTTATAAATAATATTTACCTAATATTCTATGGCTAAAAATAACAGAATTATAAGATAAAGCTGCTTTATTTTTTTATCAAATTTTAAATTTTATTTAAAAAACTGGGGAATTAAATTGATAATTAGGTAATTAATTGAAAATTTATGTTCAAATTATTTCACGATCAAGCCTTTAAATACCAAGTCTGTACTTTTTTTTTTTTTTACACCATTTGGGGTGTTCAGATTTAGTTTGATATGACCTATATAACTTATCTGAAACATAGTTGTAATGGTGTTTATAGAGACAGCTCTAAGAATTGAATGATTTTCACTTTCATGCACCATCCTTTCTGCGAATCATTTGTCTTTAGTGGTCCTTCGTCATTTACATGTAAAAATCTAATTGAGGAAGCTGTTCTTTAATTTTCCTTAACAAGATGGAAGTGTCATTTCAGTTTAATAGGTCTTAAATGTCCCTGTACCTCACACCTTTGCAACTGACAAGGAAATCTAGTTTAACTGTTCTAAAAATTCCAAAGGCGGTATTACATTAAACGTGTGCTCTGTAATTGCTTGTGACAAATTATCCTATTGATGGAGAAATATGTACCCAGGTTCCATGTGGATATTATTTCTTTGAACTTAGAAATGATTCTAAGTAAACGTCTTCAAAGTAATCTTTTTAAATGAGTTAGCCATGTCTTTAGTTTGTAAATTACACAATATGTACTATTTTCAATCAAACAGTGACTGCTAGAAATCAAAGAATTCATATATTAGAAGGATGACTTTCAAAGCTCACTGCTTGAAAAATCACCTAGAAATTAGTTTTATTTTCTCTTCCCAGACACAGAGGTTTTAAGAGATGTGATACTATTGAAATTATGTTTCCATTTTTTAAAATCAGCTTTTCATTGTCTTTAACTCCATGTAGTGCAGTGGGTAGACATTGGAAAGATACTTCACTAAAGCTTGAAATCCCCAAAAGGAATCCCATGTAAATGAAAAGCATGATTAAAATTCTGAGGGGAAAGTATATTTTTGGTTGAGTAAAGATTTTTTAAAAAATATTCTTGTAATTCCTATTTCTAAATACGTTCATTGGCAGGACTATAAAGATATGAGTGGGTTGTGTGGATTTTGTCTCCTCACAGGAGGAGGTTTCTCTGGCCTCAATACATAAAATTTCGTAAGTACAATCGATCAGATCTTTCCTTGACAACATTGAACTTTGTAATGTTTCAGGGTCATTATTCAGGAATCCATTGATGTGGAAGGGAAAGTGTGATTGAATAATTTGAGTACCAGTTCTATAGTCCCTTGTTCAGTATATGTTATGTTAGAACTAAGTAATAGCACAAATTTGAGTCGAGTGTCTAGACCTTCGCATGGTTGTAAAATAAGCAAACTATACCTTTGGTATTCCTTCTACTGACCTTTCGTGTTTTCCACTTCGTATTCCACTTAAGGACTCTCATTTCTCTTTTCACAGTCGGCTCTCTGCCAAGTACCAGCTGTAAAAGACTGACAACAGTTTAAAGCATTTTCTTTCTTGAAATTAAAAAGGTGAATGTGCAGATTTTCACATAATAGCCAGTGTATGGGAATGACATGCTTTGGGCAACATGTCTTCCTTCCTTCTATTGAGTAAACAAATTGCATATTACTTAACAATGTGCCTGTCATTGTAAACTACAGGAGACAAGCACTAAATAAGATAAACCTACTGCCAGTCCTCACAGGGCCTCATGGATCTTGTACTCTACTGAGGAAGCAAGACAACGAAGAAAGGCATGAAAGACATAAAGAAAGGCATGATCACAGAATGTGATGACTTCTGTGATGACCTGTTAGATGAATACATGTAGTACTACTTAGGGTTCCTCTTCCTGACATTTAGTATTTTATATAACAAGAGAAATCTTCAGATTTTTCTCTCACTTCTCTTTTAATTGTTAAAATAATAGTAAAGAAGATTTTTGTTAAGAAAAATACCCATGATTTGGCCATCCGAAATCAAAAACCTGTCATGTGTGTATGTCCTTTTATAGTAGCTAAACACAGACACATGTGTTTTATATGATTATTAACATAGCATAATTGGGTTTATTTGTATGCCACTGCTTTATCAGATGTTTTATAAAATATTGCAGTAACGTCTCAAAATTATTTCTTTTAGGGTAGATATAATATCACTTTATGATGGGATGCCATAATCTACTCAAGCAATTCTGTTTTGTTAAATATTTGCACTTTTGAAATAATATTTCCCAGCACAGAATATTATCATGGATAAAGCTCTATTTTGCTATTGAATTATTTCCTAGGAGTAAATTACAGGATTATAGGGTAGGGACATTTTAATATCTCTTGTTCTGTATCCCGCATTGTTTTCCAGAGATGCTATAACATTTTCCTGTGCTATCATAATTATATATTTATTTTAGTTTGAATTTATTTCTTTTATTCATCAGACATCTACAAGATCCTTCGTATGTCCAAGGTTTTTGATGTTGAAGAGATGAGTGAGATTTAAAGCTAATCATATCTTGGGGATTATTTGCAGGGGTGGGACAAGATAAAGACTTTTTGGAGCCGTGAAAGAATCCCAGGGGCTGCAGGAGGAAGAATTTGTGAGTGTTTTAGAAAAGACATTTAGAATTTGTGAGTGTTTTAGAAAAGACATTTCATAAACTCTGTCACAATGAAGCATTGAAATATGATCTCTTTAAAGTCTGGTTCCAGCCAACATTGACCTCTATGCCACATCCTGGTAATCCATCCAGCCCACTCTGTTTCTCCCTGCGGACTGCTCACAGTATAATCAGCTTTTCAAAGTGCTCTGCCTGTTTATTGATGTCCTGTCTAAAAAATTCAACAGGTAAACACATTCCTGACCCAAATAGTGATAACAAGGTAGCACAGCTGTAGCTTAGCCAGAAGATTATTTTAAAATAGTCTGGTGGTATTAAGGCTTCCTATTTTCATCTGTATTTGAAGGGAGAATCACTAAGTAAACAGAACATCTTTCATATCAACAGCTATTGCAGGACATACTACATACAAATGCTGTACATATTTAACGCTTTTACATTTTCTCCCATTTATTAAATTTCAGAGCTTTACATATACTATTTCCTTTAATATTTACAGCCTTTCAGGACATTTTTTTTTAAAGATTTTATTTATTTATTTGAGAGAGAGAATGAGAGAGAGCAGGAGATGGGGGAAGATCAGAGGGAGAAGCAGACTCCCCGCTGAGCAGGGAGCCCGATGCGGGACTCGATCCTGGGACTCCAGGATCATGACCTGAGCTGAAGTCAGTTGCTTAACCAACTGACTTCAACTGACGCCACCCAGGCGCCCTCAGGACATTTGTTATTAGCTCTTTTTTATGGGTAAAGATATAGAGGCTCAGAGACATTAAGCAGAGTGCTTAATGTCTTAGAGCTTATAAATTGTGAATCTGGGATTCAGACCCAGAATTGATTCTCTGAAAACTCTGGCCGTTGGGTGCTACTACTGAATTTTTACTTTGTTTTGTTTGATGTTCTATTAGATGGGGACGTAACTATAAATTGGCCTTCTCTTTTTCCTACTTCTCATTCTTGGTGACACACTCAGTTGACTGGACATGGATTATCTTCTAGGTCCTAAACAATTATTTCATTTTATCCTCACAACGACCATAAGAAATACATATTATTATCATTATGGTTTATAGTTGAATAATTTGAAACTTCAGAACTTCATAGTAACATACCAAGTTTACCCAGTAATTAGGTGAACTGGGAGAAAAATAGGAATGAGTGCTCTCAGTAGGTATTCAAACCCACTGTTATAGAATCAAATAATCATAGTGACCACCCCCTAACTCAATAGACAGAGGGTTTTAAACTTGAATATATTTTTGGCTCCTGACTAGAGCTGAGTTGGAGAGCCTGGACAACTGGGCAGCTGCCTTAGATCTCAGTCTATAAGCCACAATAAAACATCTCTGTGATGCATCAGAAAAAATAATTCTTGCCAGGTGCCTCACGTTTCCACGTTTGGCTGCTAGAGGCTGCAAACTCACATTTACACAGATACCTGTGAGTCACCTGATAATTGTGGGAGATAAAATTTTGTAACTGAATAATGCATGATACAATGCTATTTGCTTAGAATGCTTTGTACCTACCGCAATATTTAAAGGCTATAAAGTACAAGCCCCTGAGCCAGGTATTACAATGAATATAGTTAACAGACTATATAGTTCCTTTCCTCGTCTAGATCTTATGTTCTAGAGGGCTTGACAGAAACAAATAATTGAGCATATAATTGCCATTTGAAACTACAAACAATGCGCTGCATGAGGCTAGAACTTCTACTTATCATTTATATTAGTCTGAGTAGGAAAGACAGTCAAGCAGTCGTTAGACTTCCATTTTATTTTATTTTTTTTAAGATTTTATTTATCTGAGAGAGAATGAGAGAGAGCACGAGAGGGAAGAGGGTCAGAGGGAGAAGCAGACTCCCTGCTGAGCAGGGAGCCCGATGTGGGACTCGATCCCGGGACTCTACGATCGTGACCTGAGCCGAAGGCAGTCACCCAACCAACTGAGCCACCCAGGCACCCTAGACTTCTATTTTATAGAGCAGAGGACTTAGTAAGGCTCAGATTGGGGGGTGGAGGTTAAGAAGAGTTCGAGTAGGAAGAGAAGGAGTACTTCGATGGGAACATTTACGTGAGCAATTGAATAGAAGCAGAAAGTGGATGGGGTTTGCTAGGGAAAGACTTGGAGTTGCATACAGTTGGGAGTGGAGGGAGTGCTTTGTAGACTTAAAGATCGTGTGAATAGGGGCTTCTCAGATTATGATTTTCCTGTCAGTCTATGGAGTGATACCATTCTAGGAGTATTTGATTTTCTGTGTTCCTCCAGCGATGATAGTACAACCTCTTATGGACTGTTTGCCACATGACTGGCCAAAGCCAGGTGGGCAAGTATATGAAATGGAACACAAAAATAGATGTTATGCTTTCCTTTCTACACCTTATTGATATACCATTATTTAATCATTGAACTTTTTCTATTGTACTTCAGAGATTTCAAGGGTGGAATCATAAACACCATTCTCCCACTCATCCAGCAAATCTTGAATACCTGCTATGTTTTACATTCTGTGCTAGATATTGGGGTTAGAATTAGAAAAACCCTGACCTCAAGAAGTTCACATTAGTCTAGTGGCGGACACAGGTCACCAAACAATATCAAGCGTGGATGAGGGGACAGTGCCTAGCTGTACCTTCACACAAGAAGTGACTTTGAGTTATGAAGGATGAACAGATATTCTCCATGTGGAGAAGGGGGAAGAAGGAATGACAGCCATTGTTTAAACTCCCTTGTGTGGCCAGTAACTGGATTAGGTTTTATTTTACATATGATAACATTTAGTTAACCTCAGGAACAGTCATCTTATTTCCATTTTATAGGTGAAAAAAAAGGAACAGGGATCAGAGAGGTGAAGTGACTCAGGATCATGTGGGCAGTGTTATAAGAGCTGAAACATAAGCTCCAATTTGCAAAATCAAGAGGCTTATATCCTTCCACTGTGGTAGCCTAAAAGATGGAAGATGGTTTTACAAAGAATGAGTTAACATTAACAGAGAGAGGAAAACATGGACAAGAATGACTCCCACGTGTAAGGCAAGAAGAACTTAATCGATCTGTGTCCCTAGAGACCGTGGCTCAACAGGGCAGCCCTGTTCCAAACTAAAGAAATATTCCATGATACAGACTTTTTCAGTCTTCTCAATAGCTGCATTCATCAATCATACCTTCCATATTCTTAAAGCCTCTTGTTCTGCCATTATGGCAATGAAACTAACAGTTTTAAATAGATAATCTGTAAACAAATCAGTATAAATTTCCCATCCTAATGTCTTTAAGCGCATCAAAGTCATTTTCCTAGCACCGAATTTCCAATAAAAATATAAAGTGAGTCACATATGTAAATTTCTATTAGCTACAATAGAGTAAAACTAAGTGAAATTAATTCTAATATATTTTATTACATGTTCAAAATGTAATTTGAACAAGTAATCAGTATTACAATTATTGTGGTATTTTTGCATTCTTTATTTTCTGCTAAGTCTTTGAAATTTGGTATGTATTTTACTCTTAGAGCACATCTCAGTTTCGACGAGCCACATTTCAAGTACTCAATAGCCTATGTAGCTAGTGGCTGCTGTATTTATTGGACAAAGGAGGCACATAATGAGTTGTTTTAATGGTGGAATATCAGGTCTATAGCCAGACAGTGGGAAGGATACTTTTGGTCTGGAGTTGTTTTCTTCTCATATTGAAACAAATAAGTAGGTTAAGGTTGTCAACCTTTGCTGAACTTTAGAATTACTTGGGGCATTTAGAAAGCTTGCTTCCCACTGAAATTCTGATTTGGTCTAGCGTGGGGTTCAAATACCAATGTTTTGTGGGTTTTTTTGTTTGTTTGTTGTGTTGTGTTTTGTTTTTAGCATCCTAGATCCTAGTATGTAGTCAAAGCTGGGAATCACTAAGGTAGACAGAACCAATTCTTACCTTGTTTTGACTAGTGCCAGGAGAGGGTCAAGATAAATGGAGAAATGGCAGGAATGTCTTTGTTCTTTGCCTTGGCGAGAAATAGGCTATTAGAACTTTCCTTGGAAATTTTTACTGACTTGCTTTGGTTTGAAGGGATTGAATCTCCAGTAGGGATTATACGTTTTTTTTTTTTTTTTTAAATATATATTTAGTGAAAAGTTAGGATTGTGTGGACTTGAGTAGAAACTGATTTCTTTAACATTGTGGGGGAAAAAATAATGCTTTAGACCTTTGCACTTGATGTGAAACAATATAGAGCTCTGCATTTGTATTTGGGTGGTTTTGATAGTCTGGTGTTTGTGAGGTGAGGAGGATCAGAAAGAAGGCAAGGTATAAATATCTGCCATCTGTGCCACACGCCTGATCCTTTGTCAGCCATAATAGAGCATAAAAATGCATGAATGTCCTCCACTCCATCCTTAGCTAATGTTCCATTTGTATCTAATGTTATAGATGCCATTGTAAATTACCCTTAAATTAAGGATGGCAATCTCTCAATAGCAGGGTCAAGTTAATAACTGGAGTTTAAAAGGAAGACATCAAACCTTCCTAATGCTGAAGCAAATACCATCCAAATGAGTAGACCAATATGACTTTAAGTCTTCATTAATATAGTAAAATTATTAGCACCTGGTTACCCAGAGAATATCTGATACTGGCATGCAATTGCATTTTTATGATTATTACAATAGTGATTTATTCTCTCTTAACTCCTAACTATTCTCTTTGGAGAGTGCTTTCTTCTAATGTGTATTGAGAGCCTTAGGCTCATGACGATATTTACTACTCTCAATATTAGGATATTTCTCCATTTTGTACCCATTTACAACATTCATAAAACATCTGCCAAAGTGCTGAAATCAGCTTTGAGAAAGTAAACTAATGGTGCCCTGTGAAATGAGGAGGTTTGAGAGTGTAGGATTTGGAAGGCTATAATTACTCCAGCTCTCACACTGTAATCTGTATCTTTAGCATTGGCACACATGGTGAGTGGTGAAATGAAACACTGATGCCCATTAATGTCTCCTGTAAGTGAAGCTACTGCGCTGTTAGCAAGGCCCAAACCTGTGGACAGATGAGCACTCACACGTGTGTGTGCACGTGTGCACACACACACGCATGCATGCATGCACGCACTCACTCCAGAAGCAGAATTGAAAAATGCTTCAAAGAGGACTTAAGAACTTAAAAATTTCACAGCCTGCAATCATTGTTTTAACAGTGAAATCATGTGTCATTAGTGATAGCCTCTAGTTCCATTTTTGTACCCTCAAGACATTGGCTAGTAATGGCCGTATCCTCACATTTTGCTATCAGAAATCAAAGCTTTAAGAAAATAGCTAAGTTGCCTAAGCTCAGAGAACCAAATGTAGAATCATGCTGTGACAAATAGTCTATAGTCTATAATATTATGATGTAGCCAATCAGATTAGGGACAATTTAATATAGCAAGAAACCAGTCAGCTGCTTTGAGTCAATCCCCAAGGGTTCCATTAAAATCAGATGAATCAGAGCAGTATGGCTGCTAATCTTGTGCACATCCAAATTATCTGTGAATAGCCTGAGCTTGCAGATTTGGGCTGAGAAAAACCAAAATGCAGCTTCTCCTTAGATATTTAACACACAAGCTGATCGGCACATTTCTAAATGGACTTCCATTAGATTCACTGAACAGATTTTACCAAGAACTTCTTGGTTTCTTAGGCACATTTAGAGATGTTATCACTCACTTTTTTGTTTGTTTGTTTGTTTTTGATCACTCAATAAGAAGGTTAATAGAAAAGAATTTACAAAGATTCAGTTTGTTTTTTCAGTCTGTTTTATCTGTAGGGGTATGCCTGAGTTTGCCAAAGGTGAAATGCAACTCCAAAACGTGTTGCTTTAGTTGAATGCTTTTTACCCGTATTTTTTGGCATAGACTTCATCAAGTCTCTTTGAGTTAATCTCTTAGCTAACAACCGTAAATCATGGGAGTATGATCATTAAAAATAGCTTTTCTTTTTTTTTCCCTGGTGGAGATGAATATCTATTTGAAGATGCTGCAGTATGCAGTGGGAAGCATTCTTATCAGCAAGGATAATGGAAGATTTCTTTATAAATCACTTTATGGGAGACAAGCTGAGTTTAGCTTTATTAAGAGTTGGAGGAATTGAAGCGACACTTAGCAAAGAGTACCAAAGGCACATAGGATTCTTGAAAAACATAAATATACCATTGAATCATTAAGTACCCAATCTTGTTAAGATTACTCATGCAAAATTCCTATTCCAAACTATCTGAGGTAGTGTGTGGAATTAAATTTGACCTAGGTCTACAGTTTGCATTTTTGACTACACAGAAACTGCTAATATTGATAAGAGAGAAAACAAATTTAGATTTTTAGGCAAGACATATGGCAGTCTCACATTTGAAAAATCTAAATGTATTTTTGAAATCACACTTGCGACCAAGTATTTTATGTGACCAATATTGTATCATTTGTAATTTATCTTAAAGGGGAAGGACATCTGATGTATGTTAATTTTATGAAAAATGGTCATGTTTTCAAGTTTGCCACGTTTTGTGTTCCAGTGTTGTAGAAGTAAATTAATGTCTTGGTTTCCATATGTAGTTTATAGCTTATCAATACTGGAATGTGAATGAGGCAGAGAACAGTGCCTTTGGGAGAAAAATAGTATTTTGTTGATTTACCTGTTTTGAACAAAAATGATAAGTATTTTCATATAATTATTTCCCAATTTAGCTGATAAAGGATAGGATACCCATTGAAATAAAGAAGCACATATAAATTTTTCCATGTGTGTTAGCTAGTGTAACAGAGCCAGGATTTGTCTAGAACCAGTATTCTGACTAAATGGCACTGTAGGAGAGTGCTGAAACTGAATTTCTAAAGCTACAGTTTTATTTCTGACCCACCCAACTTAAACCAGCATTATTGGGCAAACACTTTGTACAAAGTGCTTTGTACTCATAGTTTACAATTGAGTAGGTGATAAAATAATTATGGAAATAACTTCTGCATGGATATATAATATACAAGGAAGCCTTTCCTGCCCCCAAGTTGGGGTTAGGTGTATCCCCCTATATGCCCTGCATAACACCCACACAAATCTGGATAGTTTCAGTTATGCTATAGAAACAAACCCCAAATCTCAGAGGTTTAACACATTAGAAGTTTATTTATTGCTTGTGCTACATATTTCTCATGGGTATGCTGAGATCCCTGTTCTGCATTCATTGTCTTCACCTCAGGGCCCAGGGTTCCAGACCAGGCACCCTTGGGAATGTTATCAGTTACTGTGGAAAGGAAAAAAAGCAACAACATGGAAAGTGTATCCTGGTTGCTAAACATTTTATCCAGAAGTGATTCATATTACCTATACTCCATATCTTGGTCAAAATAAGTCACCCAGCCACAGCTAACATTAATAGGGCAGGATATATAATTTGTGTTATTTTTTTAATTTTTTTTATTTTTTGTTAATCACCATATATTACATAATTTGTTTTGGTGTAGTGTTCCATGATTCATTGTTTGTTCATAACACCCAGTGCTCCATGCAGAATGTGCCCTCCTCAATACCCATTACCAGGCTAACCCATCCCCCCACCCTCCTCCCCTCCAGAAACCTCAGTTTGTTTTTCAGAGTCCATCATCTCTCCTGGTTCGTCTCCCCCTCTGACTTACTCCCCTTCATTCTTCCTCTCCTGCTATCTTCTTCTTTTTCTTTTTTCTTAAAATATGTTGCGTTATTTGTTTCAGAAGTACAGATCTGTGATTCAACAGTCTTACACAATTCACAGTGCTCACCGTAGCACATATCTTCCCCAATGTCCATCACCCAGCCACCCCATCCCTCCCACCCCCGACCACTCCAGCAACCCTCAGTTTGTTCCTGAGATTAAGAATTCCTCATATCAGTGAGGTCATATGATACATGTCTTTCTCTGATTGACTTATTTCACTCAGCATAACACCCTCCAGTTCCATCCACGTCATTGCAAATGGCAAGATCTCATTCCTTTTGATGGCTGCATAATATTCCATTGTGTATATGTACCACCTCTTCTTTATCCATTCATCTGTCGATGGACATCTTGGCTCTTTCCACAGTTTGGCTATTGTGGACATTGCTGCTATAAACATTGGGGTGCACGTACCCCTTCAGGTCCCTACATTTGTATCTTTGTGGTAAATACCCAGTAGTGCGATTGCTGGATCGAATGGTAGCTCTAATTTCAACTGTTTGAGGAACCTCCATACTGATTTCCAGAGGGGTTGCACCAGCTTGCATTCCCACCAAAAGTGTAGGAGGGTTCCCCTTTCTCCACATCCCCGCCAACATCTGTCGTTCCCTGACTTGTTAATTTTAGCCATTCTGACGGGTGTGAGGTGGTATCTCATTGAGGTTTTGATTTGGATTTCCCTGATGCCGAGCGATGTGGAGCACTTTTTCATGTGCCTGTTGGCCATTTGGAGGTCTTCTTTGGAAAAATGTCTGTTCATGTCTTCTGCCCATTTCTTGATTGGATTATTTGTTCTTTGGGTGTTGAGTTTGATAAGTTCTTATAGATTTTGGATACTAGCCCTTTATCTGATAGGTCATTTGCAAATATTTTCTCCCATTCTGTCGGTTGTCTTTTGGTTTTGTGGACTGTTTCTTTTGCTGTGCAAAAGCTTTTTATCTTGATGAAATCCCAATAGTTCATTTTTGCCCTGGCTTCCTGTGCCTTTGGTGATGTTTCTAGGAAGAAGTTGCTGAGGCTGAGGTCGAAATGTTGCTACCTGTGTTCTCCTTTAGGATTTTGATGGACTCCTGTCTCACATTTAGGTCTTTCCTCTGTTTTGAGTCTATTTTTGTGTGTGGTGTAAGGAAATGGTCCAGTTTCATTCTTCTGCATGCAGCTGTCCAATTTTCCCAACACCATTTGTGGAAGAGACTGTCTTTTTTCCACTGGACATTCTTTCCTGCTTTGTCAAAGATAAGTTGACCATAGAGTTGAGGGTCCATTTCTGGGCTCTCGATTCTGTTCCATTGATCTATGTACGTGTTTTTGTGCCAGTACCATACTGTCTTGATGATGACAGCTTTGTAATAGAGCTGGAAGTCCGGAATTGTGATGCCACCAGCTTTGCTTTTCTTTTTCAATATTCCTCTGGCTATTCGGGGTCTCTTCTGGTTCCATACAAATTTTAGGATTATTTGTTCCATTTCTTTGAAAAAAGTGGATGGTATTTTGATGGGGATTGCATTGAATGTGTAGATTGCTCTAGGTAGCATTGACATCTTCACAATGTTGGTTCTTCCAATCCATGAGCATGGAACGTTTTTCCATTTCTTTGTGTCTTCTTCAATTTCTTTCCTGAGTATTTTATAGTTTTCTGAGTACAGATCCTTTGCCTCTTTGGTTAAATTTATTCCTAGGTATCTTATGGTTTTCGGTGCACTTGTGAATGGGATCGACTCCTTGATTTGTCTCTCTTCTGTCTTGTTGTTGGTGTATAGGAATGCCACTGATTTCTGTGCATTGATTTTATAGCCTGCTACTTTACTGAATTCCTGTATGAGTTCTAGCAGTTTTGGGGTGGAGTCTTTTGGGTTTTCTACATAAAGTATCATATCATCTGCAAAGAGTGAGAGTTTGACTTCCTCTTTGCCGATTTGGATGCCTTTGATTTCTTTTTGTTGCCTGATTGCTGTGGCTAGGACTTCTAATACTATGTTGAATAGCAGTGGTGAGAGTGGACATCCCTGCCGCGTTCCTGACCTTAGGGGAAAGGCTCTCAGCTTTTCCCCATTCAGAATGATATTCGCTGTAGGTTTTTCATAGATGGCTTTTATGATATTGAGGTATGTACCCTCTATCCCTATACTCTGAAGAGTTTTGATCAAGAAAGGATGCTGTACTTTGTCAAATGCTTTTTCTGCATCTATTGAGAGGATCATATGATTCTTGTTCTTTCTTTTGTTAATGTATTGTATCACGTTGATTGATTTGCGGATGTTGAACCAGCCTTGCAGCCCAGGGATAAATCCCACTTGGTCGTGGTGAATAATCCTTTTAATGTACTGTTGGATCCTATTGGCTAGTATTTTGGTGAGAATGTTTGCATCCATGTTCATCAAGGATATTGGTCTGTAATTCTCCTTTTTGATGGGGTCTTTGTCTGGTTTTGGGATCAAGGTAATGGTGGCCTCATAAAATGAATTTGGAAGTTTCCCTTCCATTTCTATTTTTTGGAACAGTTTCAGGAGAATAGGTATTAATTCTTCTTTAAATGTCTGATAGAATTCCCCTGAGGAGCCATCTGGCCCTGGGCTTTTGTTTCTTGGGAGATTTTTGATGGCCGCTTCAATTTCCTTAGTAGTTATAGGTCTGTTCAGGTTTTCTATTTCTTCCTGGTTCAGTTTTGGTAGTTGATACATCTCTAGGAATGCACCCATTTCTTCCAGGTTATCTAATTTTCTGGCATACAGTTGCTCATAATATGTTCTTATAATTGTTTGTATTTCTTTGGTGTTGGTTGTGATCTCTCCTCTTTCATTCATGATTTTGTGGATTTGGGTCCTTTCTCTTTTCTTTTTGATAAGTCTGGCCACGGGTTTATCGATCTTGTTAATTCTTTCAAAGAACCAGCTCCTAGTTTTGTTGATCTGTTCTGCTGTTCTTTTGGTTTCTAGTTCATTCATTTCTGCTCTGATCTTTATTATTTCTCTTCTCCTGCTGGGTTTAGGCTTTATTTGCTGTTCTTTCTCCAGCTCCTTTAGGTGTAGGGTTAGATTGTGTATTTGAGACCTTTCTTGTTTCTTGAGAAAGGCTTGTATTGCTATATACTTTCCTCTTAGGACTGCCTTTACTGTATCCCAAAGATTTTGGACAGTTGTGTTTTCATTTTCATTGGTTTCCATGAATTTTTTTAATTCTTTAATTTCCTGGTTGACCCATTCATTCTTTAGTAGGATGCTCTTTAGCCTCCATGTATTTGAGTTCTTTCCCACTTTCCTCTTGTGATTGAGTTCTAGTTTCAAAGCATTGTGGTCTGAAAATATGCAGGGAATGATCCCAATCTTTTGGTACCGGTTAAGACCTGATTTGTGACCTAGGATGTGATCAATTCTGGAG
Organism: Eumetopias jubatus; assembly: GCF_037043125.1. Lineage (NCBI taxonomy): Eukaryota > Metazoa > Chordata > Mammalia > Carnivora > Otariidae > Eumetopias > Eumetopias jubatus. Next base: position 51,016,357 of record NW_028274821.1, on the reverse strand, counting down.
AATGTTCCATGGGCACTAGAGAAGAATGTGTATTCCGTTGCTTTGGGATGGAATGTTCTGAATATGTCTGTGAAGTCCGTTTGGTCCAGTGTGTCATTTAAAGTCTTTATTTCCTTGTTGATCTTTTGCTTAGATGATCTGTCCATTTCAGTGAGGGGGGTGTTAAAGTCCCCCACTATTATTGTATTGTTGTCTATGTGTTTCTTTGCTTTTGTTATTAATTGCCTTATATAATTGGCTGCTCCCATGTTTGGGGCATAGATATTTACAATTGTTAGATCTTCTTGTTGGATAGACCCTTTAAGTAGGTTATAGTGTCCTTCCTCATCTCTTATTACAGTCTTTGTTTTAAAATCTAGTTTGTCTGATATAAGGATTGCCACCCCAGCTTTCTTTTGGTGTCCATTAGCATGGTAAATGGTTTTCCACCCCCTCACTTTCAATCTGGGGGTGTCTTTGGGTCTAAAATGAGTCTCTTGCAGACAGCATATGGATGGGTCTTGTTTTTTAATCCAATCCGATAGCCTGTGTCTTTTGATTGGGGCATTGAGCCCATTTACATTCAGGGTAACTATTGAAAGGTATGAATTTAGTGCCATTGTACTGCCTGTAAGGTGACTGTTACTGTATGTTGTCTGTGTTCCTTTCTGATCTTTGCTGCTTTTAGGCTCTCTCTTTGCTTAGAGGACCCCTTTCAATATTTCTTGGAGGGCTGGTTTCGTGTTTGCAAATTCCTTTAGTTTTTGTTTGTTCTGGAAGCTTTTTATCTCTCCTTCTGTTTTCAATGACAGCCTAGCTGGATATAGTATTCTTGGCTGCATATTTTTCTCGTTTAGTGCTCTGAAGATATCTTGCCAGTCCTTTCTGGCCTGCCAGGTCTCTGAGGATAGGTCTGTTGCCAATCTAATATTTCTACCATTGTAGGTTACATATCTCTTCTACCAAGCTGCTTTCAGGATTTTCTCTTTGTCTCTTAGACTCGTAAGTTTTACTTTTAGATGTCGGGGTGTTGACCTATTTTTATTGATTTTGAGAGGGGTTCTCTGTGCCTCCTGGATTTTGATGCCTGTTTCCTTCCTCACATTAGGGAAGTTCTCTGCTATTATTTGCTCCAATATACCTTCTGCCCCTCTCTCTCTTTCTTCTTCTTCTGGGATCCCAATTATTCTAATGTTGTTTCATCTTATCGAATCACTTATCTCTCGAATTCTGCCCTCGTGATCTGTAGTTGTTTCTCCCTCTTTTTCTCAGCCTCTTTACTTTCCATCATTTGGTCTTCTATATCACTGATTCTCTCTTCTGCCTCATTTATCCTAGCAGTTAGTTCCCCCATTTTTGATTGCACCTCATCAATAGCCTTTTTGATTTCGACTTGGTTAGATTTTAGTTCTTTTATTTCTCCAGAAAGGGTTTCTCTAATAACTTCCACGCTTTTTTCAAGCCCAGCTAGTATCTTTAAAGTCATGATTCTGAACTCTAGGTCCGACATCGTACTAATGTCCGTATTGAGTAGGTCTCTGGCTGACGGTACTACCTCTTGTTCTTTTTGCTGAGGTGATTTTTTTCGTCTTGTCATTTTGTCCAGAGGAGAATAGATGAATGAGAGTACAAAATGCTAACAGGTTTACAACGTCCCCAGCAAATATACTGTATACAAATCAGAAAAGACCTGAAACCAGGGGAAAAGAAAGGGAAAGAAAGAAAAAAGAGAAAAAAAAAGAAAAAGAAAAGAAAGAAAAAGATAAAAACAAAAACAGAACAATACAAAAAAAGCAGAATGTGATCAAATATGATCAGGCTAGTGCATAGATCAGTGCCACACACTAGATTTTGGGCGTATTTTGGTCTGTTAGAAAAAAGTGCCTCCTAAAATTTTAAAGGAAGAAAGACGTAATGTACAAAATAAGGGTTGATACAATGAAGGGATGGCAGATGACTGTAAAGATGAAAATTTTAAAAGATTTTATAAAAGGACTTGATAAGATAAGAAGTTGTTTGAAAAAAGGAAGAAGATTTAAAAAAAAAAAAGAAAAAAGGGAGAGAATGTGATCAGGCAGGAGACTAGAACAGAACCATACACTAGTGATTTAGGGTATATTTTTATCTGTTAGAAGAAACTGTATCTCAAAATTTTAAAGAGAACAACTTATATATATATGCCAAAAATAAGGGTAACTACTATGAAGGGATAAAATATGACTCTAAAAATGAAAAATAAAGAATTTTTTTTTTTTTTTAAAGAGATTGATAAGATGTTGGTTGAAAAAGGGAAAAAGAAATAGAAAAAAAAACAGTTAACAAAAATTAACTTTGATGAACTAATGAATCATGGTAAAAAAAAGCCATGAATTCTATGTGCAGTATTCCTCTAGCGCTGGAGTTCTTCGGTTCTCCTTGATCGGTAAACTTGGTCTTGGCTTGCTGGCTGTTCGTGCTGATCTTCTGGGGGAGGGGCCTGTTGCTGTGGTTTCCAAATGTCTTTGCCGGAGGCTGAATTGCCCCGCCCTTGTCAGTCCGGGCTAAGCAAGCTGCTCGGGTTTGATCTCAGGAGCTTTTTTTCCCTGCAAGCTCTCCGTACAGCCTTGGAGGACCAGGGCAAAAATGGTGGCCTCCCAATCTCCACCTGGAGGAGCTGAGAACTCGGGGCCCCGCTCCTCAGTGCGCCCCCAGAGAAAAGCAGTCACTCCCTTGTCCCTGGTCTCCAGCCGCACTCCGTGCTCACCCGGCCTGTGACCGAGCGTTTGTATCTCTGGCACCCGACCCCGTGTGGAGTCTCCAAACCCAGCAGATCCCTGCGGTGTGTTCCCGCGCCACTCCTCCCTGGGAAGGAAGGGGAGTCTCCCCGGATCTGCCGCCTGTTGGGTCCCTGCTGCAGGATCAGTGGCCCTACTGGGCCGCGGATCACAGTTTATGGCAACCCCAAGCTGAGAGCCCGCGCCTCAGCTCCGTCTCTGCAGCCGGCTTCCCCGCTCTGATACCTGGGAGCTCTGACGCACTCAGGCTCCCCCAGTCTTTCTGTGACCCCAAGGGTCCTGAGACCACACTGTCCCGCGAGGGTTCCACCCCCGCTTAGCCACTGGAGCGACGTCCCTCAGCGGAGCCGACTTCTAAAAGGTCCGATTTTGTGCCCCGCGGCTCTAGCACTTGCCAGAAGCAACCGACGGAGGCCCCCTCCCCCGCCGTCTATCCTCCCGAATATCGCCGCGGATTCACTTCTCCGCACATCCTACCTTCCAGTAAGTGGTCACTTCTCTGTTCAGAGAGTTGTTGCTACTCTCCTCTTTGATCTCCTGTTGAGTTCGTAGGTGTTGAGAATGGTTTGATCCCTATTTAGCTGAATTCCTGAGACCAGACGAAATCTAGGTCTCCTACTCCTCTGCCATCTTGCCTAGGGCAGGATATATAATTTATCATATGATTGGGAAGAGAGACAGGACTTTTTGACAACACTGACCACCATATCACTGTTTTTCCTCTGGTACAGGAATCACAAACCTTTACAGTAATTGTTCTTTCACAGAAATTCCATGATGGTCATGTTCTTTATTTTATCTCCACCGCCTATCACAGTGTTTGGCGTATTTAGTATTTGTTGAGTGAATGGCAATAACTCTTCTGCTTGCACATTCATAATGATTAGAGTTTTAGAGTCTATGGTCAGCTAGGAAATTTAGAAAACCCACCAGTTTCTGGATTACAATTTGAAAAGGAAAAAAAAAAAAAAAGACCTTGGGCAGTTCTCACATATATTGCCACAGGAGATATTTCAGAAAAAAACATCAACTAAAGATTCTGGTACGATAGATCCTGAGTTTAACCTCAGAAAATGATTAGAAAATGTCCACCCATTTTTTATGAAATGATGGCTTATTTTTCCTGCTTGTCTACTCGAGGTGCACCAATCACATATAAACAGACTTATCCAGGAGACATTTTCATCAATTACAGAGTACTCTAACAACATTCTATCTCAGGAAGCTTCATAGCTTTCTCAAGTGTGATTTCTTTCCCCTTTTCATCTTGAGATGAAACACAGATCAGTCCAGCCTGTATCAACACTTTTACTTGGCATAAAACCATTTACTGTCTTGCCCTTCTCCTACAAAGAATCCCATCGTTGAGTGAAGGTTGGAATTTTATCATTTTTCAAACCTCAGTCTCTGAAGACAGTACTTGGGGATAGATTTTAGTACTATACAACTTCCCCAATATTTTTTTAAAAGATTTTATCTATTTATTTAAGTGGGGGAGGGGCAGAGGGAGAAGGACAAGCAGACTCTGTCCTGAGCTCAGAGCCCAACAGTGGGGCTTGATCTGATGACCCTGAGATCGTGACCTGAGCCGAAATCAGGAGTTGGACACTTAACTGACTGAGCCACCCAGGTGCCACCCCCTCCCCCAGTATTTTTAAAGACTTAAAAATTAGGCACATTGACCTGAGATAAACATGCTAGTAAAAAAGCCAAGTTTCTTTGCTCTGAGTCAGAATCATGTTAACAACCTCACAAACCTAGTTATTTGACTGGAAGCTCTGATTAGAAGTTAAAATGTGATGAAGTAAATTTTAAAAAAATTGTCACAGAATTCAGATTGTTTGGAAGACGTGTTTTAAAAATCAGGCTTGGTAATAGTTGTATGTATGCTAGATGAATACTACTACTCCTCAGAGCCTACTTTGGATGTATCTACTGGGACAAGAGTGTCTGCCAGGCAAGAGAGAGGTGGAATGCTTGAGGCTAAGGTCCCATTTGAAATCCTCCTTAGACAGCCTCCGCGGCTAGCCATCTTTGTTAAGTGGGACATGGGCTGCGTCCCCCAGTGCTCTTGACCATATGTAAGTGAGAAGTGAATGGGAGGAAGAGAAAGAAGGAGGAGGGTGAGAATGAGAAGACAAAGGAGGAGAGGACAAAGGGAAGAGAGCAAGTGAGGAGTTTGGGTTCTGGAGCTGCCCAGGTGCTATTGTTCTGGAACTAGGATTCTTTAGCTTTTTACAAGTGTTCTTTCCATGAACTTTTAAGGAAACACAACTTATAGACGGTTGTTTCTGGTACTTTGTTCTCTTTCCTTCTGGCATGGCACTATGGTGGTGATCTTGTCACTTATGCAACAGTGAGAATTGTTATAAACTGCCCCCTCTTTAGACATATTCAAGGGCTCTAAAAAGAAAAGAGGGAACTAAAAGTAAAACACAAACAAAACCCACTGCCCCCACCCCAAACAACTACCTTTGCTTCACTTAACAATGAATATGGTATAATATTATGATTCTGATAGCCCTATCTGCAGATCTTCATTTTTCTTATGTACTTTTGCTTTTTTATTAGTAAAGTTTTAGAAACTTTTAATCACTTTAAAATAGGCAAAAGCAGTAATAATTGCTAACATTTGGAATACTTCTTATGTGCCAGATGGAGTGCTCCCTGAACTCTCATTTAGGAAACGGAGTCTAAGTCATAATAAGGATATGTAGTAAGTGAATGCGGAGCTTGGATTTGAAGCCAGACAGACTGATTTCAGAGCCCATGTTCATCCTTCAAGCAACTATGTTTACCAGGATATTTGACCACACCTGGTTTTAAGGGTCATTAGAGAATGTGAGGGCTCAAACTTTGATTGGATTTTTTTTAAGCCTTTATGCACCTCTTTGAGGAGATTGAGGGTATGTACTTTACATTCTCAAGAATAGCCTTCTCAGAGTGCTTGGGTGGCTCAGTTGGCTAAGCATCTAACTCTTGATCTCAGCTCAGGTCTTGATCTCACAGTCGTTGAGTTCAAGCCCCATGTTGGGCTCTATGCTGGGTGTAGATCCTACTTAAAAAAAAAAAAAAAAGCCTCCTTGCTTTCTTTTTCTTTCTACATGAAGCATGGGCTTGTCACATATTACTTAGAGAGTATGAATCCAAGGTTTCAAGGTAAGGTAAGTTCAACTTATGTTAACAGAAACAGGTCTTTTTCTCTCTTGAATTCGCAGTTTGAGGAACTACAGTATTGCCTGATTAAATTCCCATTTAAGACCCCAGTATGAAGAATAATTCAGAGTACACTCTACTTGGAGAGGAGCTTGGATGAATATACTCACTAGACTTCTTTACAACTGACCCTCTACTTAAGGATTACATTTTTTCTGTTCTGTTTTTTATTTTTAGTCTGGATCAATTTTTTATTCTATACTACTGGTAAGCAGTGGCATCTGTTCATAATATGGATGAAATGTAAGGATTAGTAATTATTAGGAAAGGTTTAAAACCACTGCTTTCACCTCTTTTGGAGTGGATCAAGAGTGAAGTGACTTTTTTCAAGCTTTACCCAGGTATATTGACAAATGAAATTTTATGCATTTAAGGGGTACAATGTGATGATTTGATAAATGTATACATTGTGAGGTGATTACCACTATCAAGATAGCTAGTGAACACATATGTGATCCCACATAGTCACCACCCCTTTTGTGTGTTGTTTGTGTTGAGAATGTTTAAGATCCACTCTTCCTGCAGACCTCAAGTATACAATACAGTCTTATTTACAGAAAGTGAAGATTAATTGCTTGAGTAACTATTCTGACTACCCAAAGGAAATGCCAAAAATTCTTCCTTCACTTTGAAATTTTAAATGCAAGGCCAAGCCCTTCATAACTCATTAAGTCTAAGTAACTGGCAGCTTACAAGTCACCAAGAATAAATTTCAATGCTCTCTGCAGTACCCGAGATGTATTATGTATGCGTCATTGAGTTCTTCAAGGGATAAAGAAATATTTATTACTTTTTGTCTACTCTTAATGCAAGGAGCTTCTTGGTCTCTTTAAACGTATGATCACTTGCTTACGTCTCATCTTAGAATTGGAGAATAGCAAAACAAAAACAGAGTCCCTGCATTTTATCTGGTTGCTTATAGAGTGGGTGTTTGTTGAGTGCCTACACTGGCGGTGTTCAGCATTGCGGTCAACAGCATGGGTTCCGGAGTAAGAAAGACTAAGTAAGTAAAACATCACTCTGGGACCTTAGGTCCATGGCTCGCATGCTCGTAGCTTCAGCCTGCTAACTTATACAGTGGGTGTCATATTAGGACCTACTTAGGGTAGCTTTGAGAATTGAATGAGATAATGTACCTAAAGCCTTGATGAAGAGATTTGAGCCTTGAGATTTGTGCTAAAAAGAAAGCACTCAATACAGAGTAACCAATTATTATGTTAGTGTCTGGAACACATTGAATGATTAATATGAATGTGGGGAAGAATTTATGCATATCCAGTTTGTGTTAAGATCTATGTAGAAATAAAATGTGTAAAAAGATAATCTCAGCTTTTTAGAAACATCTGTAGTGTGGGGCGCCTGGGTGGCTCAGTCGTTGGGCGTCTGCCTTCGGCTCAGATCATGATCCCAGGGTCCTGGGATCGAGCCCCGTGTCGGACTCCCTGCTCAGCAGGAAGTCTGCTTCTCCTTCTCCTACTCCTTCTGCTTGTGTTCCCTCTCTCGCTGTGTCTCTCTCTGTCAAAATAAATAAATAAAAGCTTAAAAAAAAGAAAAGAGGGCACCTGGGTGGCTCAGTTGGTTAAGCAACTGCCTTCGGCTCAGGTCATGACCCTGGAGTCCCAGGATCGAGTCCCGCATCGGGCCCCCTGCTCAGCGGGGAGTCTGCTTCTCCCTCTGACCCTCCCCCCTCTCATGCTCTCTCTCTCTCTCATTCTCTCTCTCAAATAAATAAATGAAATCTTAAAAAAAAAAGAAACATCTGTAGTGAGAACAGCAGAGATGAAGTTACAGCTAGAGATAAAGATGAGACAGACAGAGTAAAGGAGTAAAATACTATATGAATTTAGAAAAGCAGAGCCAGTTTACATGTGGGTGAGGCATCAGGGAAAATTTTACAAAGGAAGGTGACTTTGAATGGAAACATGAAAAATTGGACAGTACTTGTCTTTATGGAGACATGATTTTGGAGATAAAGCTCTGAGAGAAGAAAGAGATTCTTTCCCCAAGGTTCTGTCCTCACCAAAGGTGGGTATAGTAATGATACGATATTTGGAAAGAGAAAATACCATTTCTTTCTAAGAATTGGCATGAATTCCTCTACTAAATGAATAGTTATGGTAATTGCATAGAATCTAGGGATTTGGCTATGACTCCTTTGAACTTGTTAGGAAAACTAAAACCAAGCTGGGTTTAAAATTTTAAACTTCTTTCTTTCCAATTCTCTAGATTGTCAAATTATCATATATATTATAGTGTGTGTGTGTGTGTGTGTGTGTGTGTGTGTGTGTGTGTGTGTGTGTGTGTGTAGTCTTGAAAGAATAGGGGCGCCTGGGTGGCTCAGTCGGTTAAACGTCTGCCTTCGGCTCAGGTCATGATCCCAGGGTCCTGGGATCGAGCCCCACATCGGGCTCCTGGCTCAGCAGGGAGCCTGCTTCTCCTTCTCCCTCTGCCTCTCCCCCTGCTCCTGCTCTCTCTCTCTCTCTATCTCTGTGTCTCAAATGAATAAATAAAATCTTTAAAAAAAAAAGTAAAAAAAAAATAAACTGGTCACTGATCCTGTTCATCTGTACTAAGTTTGTGACTATATTTAAATATCTTTGTCTTTCCACTTCACTGTGCTCATAGAACACAAGCCTTTCCTTGCAGCAGAGAGAGGAATTGTAAGAAGTACCTGGCATCTGGGTTGCAATTAAATAAGAGGGTGCAATTTAATCATGTAGCTATATTGTGATTTATCTGCATCAGGCTTAATCATTAGAACCCTTTTAAAAACCAGCACTCTATTTGAGGTCAATCTTCATGCTTGTCACAGGTTCTAAAGTGACGATTAGTGCCTTACTTTGATTTCCAAATGGCATTTGGGACAAAAGCAATTTATTGAGCACATTTTCTATATTAGCTGCTGTACTAACTAGAGTATTTCACTGCTCTTCTCAGTAATTCTTTGAGGTAGGTAATAATATCATCCTTTCTGCACTGATGAAGACCATGAGGTGTAGGCTGTTACTTGTGCAAATCTCAGCCACTGGTGAGGGCAGGATGGAAATTCCATTCTGATTTTAAAGACTCTGTTCTTTTTTTTTTTAATTTTTTTTATTGTTAATCACCATACATTACATCATTAGTTTTTGATGTAGTGTTCCATGATTCATTGTTTGTGCATAACACCCAGTGCTCCACGCAGAATGTGCCCTCTTTAATACCCATCACCAGGCTAACCCATCCCCCCACCCCCTCCCCTCTAGAACCCTCAGTTTGTTTCTCAGAGTCCATCATCTCTAGTGGTTCGTCTCCCTCTCTGACTTACTCCCCTTCATTCTTCCCCTCCTGATATCTTCTTCTTCTCTTTTTTTCTCTTAACATATATTGCATTATTTGTTTCAGAGGTACAGATCTGTGATTCAACAGTCTTGCACAATTCACAGCGCTCACCGTAGCACATACCCTCCCCAATGTCTATCACCCAGCCACCCCATCCCTCCCACCCCCCACCACTCCAGCAACCCTCAGTTTGTTTCCTGAGATTAAGAATTCCTCATATCAGTGAGGTCATATGATACATGTCTTTCTCTGATTGACTTATTTCACTCAGCATAACACCCTCCAGTTCCATCTACGTCGGTGCAAATGGCAAGATCGCATTCCTTTTGATGGCTGCATAATATTCCATTGTGTATATATACCACCTCTTCTTTATCCATTCATCTGTCGATGGACATCTTGGCTCTTTCCACAGTTTGGCTATTGTGGACATTGCTGCTATAAACATTGGGGTGCACATACCCCTTCGGATCCCCACATTTGTATCTTTGTGGTAAATACCCAGTAGTGCAATAGCTGGATCATATGTTAGCTCTATTTTCAACTGTTTGAGGAACGTCCATACTGTTTTCCAGAGGGGTTGCACCAGCTTGCATTCCCACCAACAGTGTAGGAGGGTTCCCCTTTCTCCACATCCCCGCCAACATCTGTCGTTTCCTGACTTGTTAATTTTAGCCATTCTGGTGGGTGTGTGGTGGTATCTCATCGAGGTTTTGATTTGGATTTCCCTGATGCCCAGCGATGTTGAGCATTTTTTCATGTGTCTGTTTGCCATTTGGATGTCTTCTTTGGAAAAATGTCTGTTCATGTCTTCTGCCCATTTCTTGATTGGATTATTTGTTCTTTGGGTGTTGAGTTTGATAAGTTCTTTATAGATTTTGGATACTAGCCCTTTATCTGATATGTCATTTGCAAATATTTTCTCCCATTCTGTCGGTTGTCTTTTGGTTTTGTGGACTGTTTCCTTTGCTGTGCAAAAGCTTTTTATCTTGATGAGGTCCCAATAGTTCGTTTTTGCCCTTGCTTTCCTTGCCTTTAGCGATGTTTCTAGGAAGAAGTTGCTGAGGCTGAGGTCGAAATGTTGCTACCTGTGTTCTCCTTTAGGATTTTGATGGACTCCTGTCTCACGTTTAGGTCTTTCAACCATTTGGAGTCTATTTTTGTGTGTGGTGTAAGGAAACGGTCCAGTTTCATTCTTCTGCATGTGGCTGTCCAATTTTCCCAACACCATTTGTGGAAGAGACTGTCTTTTTTCCATTGGACATTCTTTTCTGCTTTGTCAAAGATAAGTTGACCATAGAGTTGAGGGTCTTTTTCTGGGCTCCCGATTCTGTTCCATTGATCTATGTATGTGTTTTTGTGCCAGTACCATACTGTCTTGATGATGACAGCTTTGTAATAGAGCTGGAAGTCTGGAATTGTGATGCCACCAGCTTTGCTTTTCTTTTTCAATATTCCTCTGGCTATTCGGGGTCTCTTCTGGTTCCATACAAATTTTAGGATTATTTCTTCCATTTCTTTGAAAAAAGTGGATGGTATTTTGATGGGGATTGCACTGAATGTGTAGATTGCTCTAGGTAGCATTGACATCTTCACAATGTTGGTTCTTCCAATCCATGAGCATGGAACGTTTTTCCATTTCTTTGTGTCTTTCTCAATTTCTTTCCTGAGTATTTTATAGTTTTCTGAGTACAGATCCTTTGCCTCTTTGGTTAAATTTATTCCTAGGTATCTTATGGTTTTGGGTGCAATTGTAAATGGGATCGACTCCTTGATTTGTCTCTCTTCTGTCTTGTTGTTGGCGTATAGGAATGCTGCTGATTTCTGTGCAATGATTTTATATCCTGCCACTTTAATGAATTCCTGTATGAGTTCTAGCAGTTTTGGGGTGGAGTCTTTTGGGTTTTCCACATAAAGTATCATATCATCTGCAAAGAGTGAGAGTTTGACTTCCTCTTTGCCGATTTGGATGCCTTTGATTTCTTTTTGTTGCTTGATTGCTGTGGCTAGGACTTCTAATACTATGTTGAATAGCAGTGGTGAGAGTGGACATCCCTGCCGCGTTCCTGACCTTAGGGGAAAAGCTCTCAGCTTTACCCCATTGAGAATGATATTCGCTGTAGGTTTTTCATAGATGGCTTTTATGATATTGAGGTATGTACCCTCTATCCCTATACTCTGAAGAGTTTTGATCAAGAAAGGATGCTGTACTTTGTCAAATGCTTTTTCTGCATCTGTTGAGAGGATCATATGATTCTTGTTCTTTCTTTTGTTAATGTATTGTATCACGTTGATTGATTTGCAGATGTTGAACCAACCTTGCAGCCCAGGGATAAATCCCACTTGGTCGTGGTGAATAATCCTTTTAATGTACTGTTGGATCCTATTGGCTAGTATTTTGGTGAGAATGTTTGCATCCATGTTCATCAAGGATATTGGTCTGTAATTCTCCTTTTTAATGGGGTCTTTCTCTGGTTTGGGGATCAGGGTAATGGTGGCCTCATAAAATGAGTTTAGAAGTTTTCCTCCCATTTCTATTTTTTGGAACAGTTTCAGGAGGATAGGTATTAATTCTTCTTTAAATGTCTGATAGAATTCCCCTGGGAAGCCATCTGGCCCTGGGCTTTTGTTTCTTGGGAGATTTTTGATGACCACTTCAATTTCCTTAGTAGTTATAGGTCTGTTCAGGTTTTCTATTTCTTCCTGGTTCAGTTTTGGTAGTTGATACATCTCTAGGAATGCACCCATTTCTTCCAGGTTATCTAATTTGCTGGCATAGAGTTGCTCATAATATGTTCTTATAATTGTTTGTATTTCTTTGGTGTTGGTTATGATCTCTCCTCTTTCATTCATGATTTTGTCGATTTGGGTCCTTTCTCTTTTCTTTTTGATAAGTCTGGCCACGGGTTTATCGATCTTGTTAATTCTTTCAAAGAACCAGCTCCTAGTTTTGTTGATCTGTTCTGCTTTTCTTTTGGTTTCTAGTTCATTGATTTCTGCTCTGATCTTTATTATTTCTCTTCTCCTGCTGCGTTTAGGCTTTATTTGCTGTTTTCTCTCTAGCTGCTTTAGGTGTAGGGTTAGGTTGTGTATTTGAGACCTTTCTTGTTTCTTGAGAAAGGCTTGTATTGCTATATACTTTCCTCTTTGGACTGCCTTTGCTGTATCCCAAAGATTTTGAACAGTTGTGTTTTTATTTTCATTGGTTTCCATGAATTTTTTTAATTCTTCTTTAATTTCCTGGTTGACCCATTCATTCTTTAGTAGAATGCTCTTTAGCCTCCATGTATTTGAGTTCTTTCTGACTTTCCTCTTGTGATTGAGTTCTAGTTTCAAAGCGTTGTGGTCTGAAAATATGCAGGGAATGATCCCAATCTTTTGGTACTGTTTGAGACCTGATTTGTGACCTAGGATGTGATCAATTCTGGAGAATGTTCCATGGGCCCTAGAGAAGAATGTGTATTCCATTCCTTTGGGATGGAATGTTCTGAATATGTCTGTGAGGTCCATTTGGTCTAGTGTTTCATTTAAAGTCTTTATTTCCTTGTTGATCTTTGCTTAGAGGATCTGTCCATTTCAGTGAGGGGGGTGTTAAAGTCCCCCACTATTATTGTATTTTTGTCAATGTGTTTCTTCACCTTTGTTATTAATTGCCTTATATAATTGGCTGCTCCCATGTTTGGGGCATAGATATTTACAATTGTTAGATCTTCTTGTTGGATAGACCCTTTAAGTAGGATATAGTGTCCTTCTTCATCTCTTACTACAGTCTTTGGTTTAAAATCTAATTTGTCTGATATAAGGATTGCCACCCCAGCTTTCTTTTGGTGTCCATTAGCATGGTAAATGGTTTTCCATCCCCTCACTTTCAATCTGGGGGTGTCTTTGGGTCTAAAATGAGTCTCTTGCAGACGGCATATTGATGGGTCTTTTTTTAATCCAATCTGATAGCCTGTGTCTTTTGCTTGGGGCATTTAGCCCATTTACATTCAGGGTAACTATTGAAAGGTATGAATTTAGTGCCATTGTATTGCCTGTAAGGTGACTGTGACTGTCTCTTGTCTGTGTTCCTTTCTGATCTATGCTGCTTTTAGATTCTCTCTTTGCTTAGAGGACCCTTTTCAATATTTAAAGACTCTGTTCTTAATTACTGTGTCTTCCAGGCTGCTTGTGAAGAAATTACTCTTGAAAAAATTAGATGTACATACATACATATATACCTTTACCTATGATGTATAGGGTTTCTTAATTTAAATCCCATTATAATCTAGGTGGCAAGAAGTTAAGGGTTCAAAACAAAACAAAAACAAGACCTTTCTCATCTTAGTTTGAGTTTTAAGAATCTAGACCATTTCTGCACATTTTTGCTAATGTTCAAGTCAGGATGCACTGAAAGAGATTTGGAAGTAAGAGGAAACTTCCTCTTCATTTTGGGTAGCATGCAGCTAGATATAAACAGTTGTGACTTCACTAGTAAGTATAATCCATGAAACTGTTGGACCATTGATGCTCTTTGTAAAATTTTTTTCAGTAATTAGGTTTTGCTTTATCTTCATGTATTGCTCAATTCCCTAGCAGCTCTGTTTTCCTTGAGGAACCACACAGTGTGACAGGAAGGATATGTCTTCAACGAGCCTTGTATCTCGGATGGAGCCCCTGGTCATTGAAGTACAGCTTCAGCTAATTATTACATCTTTTACTGCTACGGTGTTCTCAGCTTCTAAGATGGAGCAAAAGTATATACCTTCCACGGTTTTTCTAAAATTGGAGCCGATGATGCATACTTAGCAATATATCTGGTACATAATGCACTTAAAAAGTGGAAAATAATGGCTTTATTTTTAAAAAAAGCTCAAACTTCTTTTTTCATTCTTTGTAATAAGTGGATATCTCTACTTTCCAGGTGTGTGTGTGTGTGTGTGTGTGTGTGTGTGTGAGTGATGACCATATATATGTACAGAGCCTAGCACCTGGTAGAATTTCAGTGAACAATTATTTCACCTTAAAAACACATTCCACTAATCTTTATTTATTTTCCTTATTAATGTGGTTATCTGTTGTCCACCACAAAGTGCTTGGCTTGTATGCACCTTGGTGGTTTTCAAGCCTTAACTTTAATAGTAAAGGAAGAGGAAAGCCCACACAAAATGCAGTCTCAACAGGAAAAGAATTAGCCACTTTTCAGGCAAAGAGACGATGAACTTAAAATGTGGGTTCCTTTTCAGTATTTCAGGAAAACACTTTACATACAGTTCTGGGAATGTAGCCAAAATGAGAAAGCCAAGAGTTATATCCAACAGATATTATGAGAGGGTAAAAGGAGTCACAGATACCAATTACTTCTATAATAGAAATACAACATCCCATACCTTTATATCCACATCTTTGTTTTAGAAGGAAAGGTAAAGGGGTGGAAGTTGTGGAGTAAATCTTTAAAGCTTATTTGAAAAGCTTCTCTCATTTCCTTGCACTGTCTTCCATTTTATTGTGCCATGTTTAAGCTAAAAGGCAGGGAGAACTACTATACAGAGCATTAGTCTTAGAAAATTCTCTGGAAGCAGAGAATAATGTACATCCATGCATTCAGTACATTTTTTGAACACCTACTACATGCCAGGCACTGTGATAGATGCTGAGAATGCTCCCCCAGCAGATCTACCAGTGTGCAGGCATCTGTACCCTATATTCTCTCCCTTTCTCCTGTCACGGTGGGAGAGCTCCCCTTTTTGTGGCCTTTTCCTTCTTTCGGATGGTGTGCCCATCCTCGCTCTCCTGCTCAAGAATTTCATTTTTGCAATTGTCCTCCATCAATTTTCTTTATTTTCTATGAACATGGTTATCCCTCTTACTAAAGTGGTATCCCACATAAAGAAACATTCCCATGACTTTACATCACTCTCCACTACAACCCATTTCTCTCATCCTGTTTATGGCAAAATCGCTTGAAAGAGTTGTCTGTACTCCACTTCCAGTCCTTCCAAGCCTTCTTGAAGCTCCGTTGGAGCATCCATCCCCTTTATTCCACAAAATTGCTCCTGTATTGGTGATCGGGCACTGCCCTGCTGTCACACCCAGTGCTCCATTCTGCCTTCTCTTATCCCAGCAGCAGTGGTGGACCCTTAATTCCCAGGACACCCTATTCTCCTGGTTTTCCTCCTACTGCATCAGTGAACCCCTCTAAGTCTCCTCTGACAATTCCTCTTCACCTTGCTGAGCACTAAATGTTCCAGTGCCCTGGCAGTCAGTTTTCACACTTTTACTCTGTTTTCCTCATAAGTGAATCCATCCACTCCTATGATTTTAAATGTCATCTGTCCTCTAATAGCTACCAAATATGTATTTCCAGCCTCAAGACTCTTTCCTGAACTCCACGATTGTAAAACCAACTGTGCCCTGGATATTTCCACAGCTGAAACTTCCCCCATCTCAAAATGAACTCTTTATTTCTTTTTCTCTTGTCTTTTAAATTGAGGCATAATTGACGTTCAATAAAATGCAATTTTAAGTGTACAGTTCAGTTAATTTTGACGAGTGTATACACACACATCACCACCACCCAATGAAGATACAGAATATTTTTGTCATGTAGAAAGCTCCCTCCCTTCCTTTTTCCAGCCTAATTCTTTCCATACCACCTCAGAGGCAACCACTCTTTTGATTTCTGCAGTGTCGTATAATGGGAACCATATGGTATCTTCAGTCTTGTGTCCAACTTCGTTCACTCAACATAGTTTTGAAATGTAACCATGTTGTTCCATATACCAGTAGCTTATTCCTTTTTCATTGAGTATTGTTCCATTGTATGATCATACCACAGCTTGTTTATTCACTGATTCATGAATATTTGGATTTTTATCTGTTTGGGGTTATTATGAACAAAAAATAATATTCTTTTTTTAATTAAAGTGCAATTGACATAGAACATATTAGTTTCTGGTGGACACATAATGACTCGATATTTCTGTATATGTGAAATCATCACTGCAGTTAAGTCTAGTTTTCATCCATCACCATACAGAGTTAAAATAATTTTTTTTCTTGTAATAAGAACTTTTAGGATCTCTCTTAGCAACTTTTAAATATGCAATAGCATATTATGGAGTATAGTCATGATGCTGTACATTAAATCCTAATGACTTATTTTATACTGGAAGTTTGTACCTCTTCATCCCTTTTACCTCTTTTGCACCCTGCCCCGCCCCGACCCTCTTTTCCTCTGACAACCAGGAATCTGTTCTCTGTATCTGTGAGTTTTATTTTGAGTGTTTGTTTTTTTGTGTTTTGGATTTTACATCTAAGTGAAATAATATGTGGTTTGTTTGTTTTTGTCTGACTTATTTCACCTCGCCCAATACCCTCAAGGTCCATCCATCTTGTTGCAAATGGCAAAAGTTCATTTTTTTGGCTGAATAGTATTCCACTGTGTGTGTGTGTGCGTGTGCACACACGCATGCATGCACATGCCTGTGTGTAAATACCACATCTTTATCCACCCATTCATTTTTTGATGGGCACTTATTTTGTTTCCGTATCTTGGCTATTGTAAATAATATTGCAGTGAACATAGGGGTGCATATATCTTCAAATTAGTGCTTTTGTTTTCTTTGGATAAATACCCAGAAATAGAATTGCTGGATCATACAGTAGTTCTAGTTTTAATTTTTTGAGAAGCCTTCATACTGTTTTCCATAATAGCTGTATCAGTTTACATTCCCACCAGTAGTGCAAAGGGGTTCCCTTTTCTCCACATCCTTGCCAACACTTGTTATTTCCTGTCTTTTTGATAGTAGATGTCCTAACAGGTGTGAGGTGCTATTGTGGTTTTGATTTGCATTGCCCTGATGATAACTGATCATCACTTGTGCTGCTTTTGCCTGTTGGACATTTGTATGTCTTCTTTAGAGAATGTCTCTTCAGATCCTCCCCCCATTTTTTAAGTAGATTGTTTCAAACAGAACTCTTCATTTCTACATTCCCAACTCTCTTCTCTCCAAGTATTTTCTGTTTTGATCATTGAAACTCTACTCTTTAGAAAATTCATGCCAAAAAAATTGGAGTGTTTCTTGGTTTCTTTCATTCTGTCATCCCCCCATACAATCTCTTAGCAAATCCGATCATCTCTGCTTTCAACATGTATATAGAATCTGACCTATGTCAATCACTTTTACAGTAGTCTTTGTATTTTATCATGATTTGTTCTATCATAGTCATTGTATACATCATGATTTTTCACTTAAACTACTGCACTAATCCTATAACTGTTCTCCCTTGACCATCCCCTTCCAGGCTGTTCTTAATACAAAGGCAGAGCAGTCCTTTCAAAACATAATTCAGATCTTGACACTCATTGCTCAAAACTCTCCAAGTTTGTTTCCACCTCCTCTAGGATAAAACTAAGGGCCTACCATACCAACACAGCCTTCATAATGCTCCATAGTTATTCCAGTCTCATCTCTTCCTTTTTTCCTCTTTGTTTCACTCTGACTGCAATGCCCAATTTCTGTTCTGTGAACACACCAAGCAAATCCCACGCTCATAGTCTTTGCACTTGCTGTTCCCACTACGTGGAATGCTTTTCCTCTACTTAGCACCATGAGTCTACTTTTCTGGAAGACTTCCCTGATTACCCTTGGTAAAATAAAATCTACCCATCCCCAAAACTTCTCATAGCTGCAGCACAGGAATATTCTTTATTCTCTCTTATTGCTGTATTCTTTATAACACCACCACCTACCTTTTTTTTCCCCCTGTTTTGCTGTGCTAGAATGTCAGTTCACTGCTGTTATTCCAGTGCCTAGAAACAATACCTGGCACCTGGTATGTGCTTAGTAAGTATTTCTGAGTGCTGAAAAATAGGAATATGGTTCCTGCTTTCACTGAATATACATTTTAGTGAGTGCTGAAGACAAATACAAGTGAGCAGACAGATAAGTCAAATAGCATGCAGATTTTTGAGAAGTAATCTTAGTATTTTAAAAGCAATATCCAAGGCATTGAAGTGGAGATTAATAGGGAAAACTTAATTTAGATTAATTGGCTGGCGGGGGAGCTTTTCTGAGGGGGTGGCAATTGATGATGAAAAGGAGTTAACCATTCCTGAATTAAAGAGAGAGCATTCTATTTCTTATACATGCTGGAAAGTATAGTAATTACAAACATTTGATTAACAACTTTCTCACTGCACATGTGCACACAACTGTCAGTAAAAATGTGTGCAGGAATGGGAGAGTCAAGAACACGTTTTCACTTAGCTAGTGGATAGTAGGAAGAAAGAAAATTCTGCCTGGACATCAATGAAATGATTGCATATGTAAATGGGAAATTCCAGCTTGGGATGCATAATAGTTAGAAAACCTGACTAACCTCAAGGGGTCTGTATCCATTCTCCATGTTTTGTGTCTCTTTGAGAAGGAGAATTTATCAGAAATTTAGATTAGAAGTGGAGTTGAAATCTTTCATTCCAACCTTATCTAGCATTATGATGGTAATAGGCACTCATTAAGAATATAAATATTTTTATTTATTTATTTAATAGAGAGGGAATCTTAAGCAGGCTTCATGCTTAGTGACGAGCCCAATGAGGGGTTCTATCTCACAACACTGGGGTCATGACCTGTGCAGAAATCAAGAGCTGGTTGCTTAACCAACTGAGCCACCCAGGTGCTCCAAGAATATCTTTAAGATTAGGAAGTAAATAACTAAAAAGAATAATATCAATGGCAATATTAATTGTAACCACAATTTATTGAGTGCCTAGTATGAATCTGGCACCTTAAAAAGAGCTTCAACTGTGGTACTTCTTTCAGTTACTAGAATAATAATGTAGGAGAATTTATTTAACATGCTTAGTTCAGTGCCTTAGTGTATATTGAGTACTTATTTGATTATAGCTTTTAGTAGTAATAATAATATCAACTGTCATTTCTGTGTTATCAGTTCCATATTACAATTGAGAAAACTATTGTTTCACAATGATTACAAAAGAGCTCCCAAGGTTATACATTATAAAGTGTCAGATCTTGGATTAAAAATCAGGTTGGTCTGCTTTTTAATATGTCTTTGTGTAGTCTCTTTCCCTTCCTTAATAATGATTTTCCCTACTATCTTTCCTTTCCTGATGGCGTAATATAATTGATACACAATGAACTAAACCAGGCTCCTTTTCAGCGATTTGCTAACCGGCTTTAAGTCAATCAAGGCTGACTTTTTTTTTTCCCCATTCTCTTTCTCCTTCCTTCGTTCTCTCCTGCCTTGCATGTTGCTTGATTACACTACTGTCCTGCATCTGTTTCTAGCCCCCTGTGTCCACACTTCAACATTCCTTGCACATTTCAGAAATCATTCTGTGCCCTCTGCAAGAGCTCGTATTCATCCATTCTCAGGGCACTGTTTTCCAGCTGACACGCTGGCTTGCAACTTGTGTCCCACTTTGGTTTCAGTGTGCAAATGCCACTCTCTGCTGGCATCTCTTTCAGTGGCCATTTGGTGCCAGCCTCCTTCTGATGCATGTGGGGCCACCAGGAGTGGCCGTGAACTAGTCCCAGCTGCCTCAGCTCCTGGGGCTTGCCAAAGTTTTCTTCAGACCAGCCAAGTCTCTAATCTGCTGAAAATTACTTGATGACTACAGATGGATCTTTGTCCCTCATGAGCTTTGTCCTTTCTGAACCACCACCAAGCACAGCCATGTGGAGAAATTAAGCTGTAAAATGCCTATGAAGAATCTAGTTAGTGTTTCAAACTTGTAATCACAATGATAAAAGGCAAGCATGAATGTTTGTGAAATATGTTGTTTAGTAGGGTTTAATCTCCAGCCCAAAAAACTAAAAAGTCTCCTTTCACTTTCTCTGTGCTGATATGAAGGGGCAAGGGTGCCTTTCAAGTTCATATTATCTTTAGGAAGAGTCAGTAGCGTAATTGGACAATGCGGAATTGCGCCCAGCCTACTTAACCTTCACGTGTGGGTAAGTTTGGAATGCAGATGAGATGGCTTTGGAGTCCGAACGACTTTGGGCTGAAGCCCAGCACCTTCATAAACTAGCTGTGCTGTCTTGAAAAGCTACTTACATTTCCCTATCCAGATTTTCTCATCTCTAACAAGGGAGAAAGTAATTTCTACTTTGTAATGCTGTTATAAAGATTAATTGAGGCACTAAACATATAGTATGAATGTGTAGATTTATAAATCCTGGGGTGGAAGAAGACATATTTTCTTTAACTCGTAATTTCTGACTCGGAATGCTTCTCCCATTAGGCTAGTAGAGATACAAAGGTAAAAAACTCAATTTGTACCTGAAATTCTATTCTCCCTTTCTTTGGGGAGCAGTATCCACTGTTTGAGGATGTCCTACGATGGTAAGATTTTGGCTGGTAGGTCTTGTTGAGAGAGTTTCCACCAGTCTTGTCTGAGGTCATCAGTTCATGCAGACAGCCTCGAAGAACCCCACTGCATTGGTGTGCACGGCCCCATTCAGGTAGTCTCTCTCATTTTCTCCTCTTTTCCTAGCTGGAGTGTAGAGTATCTGGCAATGTTCTCTGGAGGCCCATAGCCCAGGTGTTCCTTTCTCCAGTCTCTGTTGCCTTTGCTGCTGAAAACCAGGGAATAGATTTCTTTCTACACTCAGAACCCATAGAATTTTCTTTCTTCCTTTGTTTCTTACTCAAGTGAAAGAACTTTTTTTTTTAATACCAATGAATGTATGGGGAGTACCCTGCTTTAACTAGGTATTTAGTCTATGTATACAAGTACCCTTTACTCATGTTTCACTCAGGAGCATCCAGTATTATTTCCTCAGTAGGTACGGAAATTCTGAATACAGATGACTCCCGTCCAAACTACTTTGAAGAAAGCAAATAGAAATTCTGTCCTTAGCCTTGAAGGAAGGTT
This sequence comes from Eumetopias jubatus, assembly GCF_037043125.1. Taxonomy (NCBI): domain Eukaryota; kingdom Metazoa; phylum Chordata; class Mammalia; order Carnivora; family Otariidae; genus Eumetopias; species Eumetopias jubatus. The sequence goes on along the minus strand of NW_028274821.1, from coordinate 50,995,183 downwards.
GGGAGGAGTGGACATTAAAAGGGGCAAAATCCAGGAAAGAAAACAAATTAATACATTAAATTATTATCCTGCATTATGTGTAAAAGCATTATCACAGAGGTTGGCCCACAAAAGTTGGAAAAGTTAGAGTTATTACATTTAAGACGGATTTTCTAATACTGCTTTTTTCTTCATGGAAACTGGATTTTCTGGTATATCTCTGGGCATTCTTGACTGGTATCTTGATTCTCTCTGGTATCTTGATTCTGGGCATTCATTTTGAGATAGCAGGTTTAGGTGAGAAGAGAAGTCTGTGACTATGGAGCTGAGCAAGCTTAATCAGTACAAGGTGATAGAGGGGTGGAGAGAGATTCAACTCAACATGAAGTCTTGCATGTACCTTGGAGTCTAGTCACCAACAAGACACTCAGAATATCTACGAAGCCACTGGAGATAAAATCGATTTTCAAGAGAAACATAAGCCATCCATATAGTCACCTGCTAGTGTATTTTTGCTTGTTAAGTCTCATTAGTTTGTGAAGGAGTGCTAATGAGGATGACATTTGCTTGTGTGGATAGGCTAAGGGTGAAGTGGTCAAAGGATAAGAAGGTGATGTCTAGAAGAATGAAGATGTCATAGGAACCAGAGTGTTAGATATGATTGTGGAAAGCAATAGCCAGAGTTCTGCAGAACACAGAAAGCATCCCTGTCTCCTTGTGTAAATAGTAACAATTCATATTTTTGTGGCACTTTTTAGTTTTGTAAAACTTTCATATACCTTAGTTTTCTCTTATACCTTCACAGCATTGGTCTTAAAGTATGTGGAGTTCTCAAGTTTCTACCTTGAGATGAAAAAAAGTGAAGCTCAGAGGAACTTACTTAAAGGCTAAGAAACAGTCCAAAACTCAAAAGAACAGTGTTTTTTTTCTGTAATATTCTGTAGTCTGCTGAAATGCATGGAAAAGTTTCTTCTACATCTGGCTTTTGATCTGCAGCCTTAAGGCCAACAGGAGCTTTATAGGCAATGTTGCCTACTTAAAATTACTCTTTGATGACACTATTGAGTTTCTGTTATGGGATGGTTATTATTGCTTTGTGGAATTCTAAAAATTCAGATAAAAGGACTTGTTTGATTCTTTGTTATCTATTTGCATGCTTGACCAGAGTTGTCTATTTTTTTTACTATTTGGTCCCTGCGTAGACTACTGTCTTAACCTTGTTCTATTTTACTATTTATCTTCTGTTTTACATAATACTTTTAAATGAGAATCTGAAAGCATGGAGGATAAAATAGTGTAGTTTTTTAAAATGAGCCTTGCTGCAAGCAGGAAGGACTAGTCATTTCTGCCTTTTCTGTCCATCTTCCTTCCGTTAAACTCCTCAAAACCCCTTAAGGAATTCCAGAGCAGATTTCCCATTAAATGTCTTGACCCTAAACTGAGTGAGGTAGGACAGCCTGGTAGTCCAATGTAATCAAAAAGAAAAATTAAAAAAAAAAAAGTCACTGAAGATGGTATACCCAGTTAACCACAGACATCTTTTTTAATTCTAAAAGATGTTCTGGAAAAGGAATGAAGCAATATAGATTCTCATTTGTGTAGTGTATATAAGACTCCTTACTGACCTTATGATCAGCCCTTTTGTCAACCCTGGGAGAGTACTATATCTAATAGGATGTCTTTAAACTGGACTCAGAAAATTTAGTTTGCTCTTGAATCTCCAACTGATGCCCCATAATTCCTAAAGGGTGATAGAGTAAAATGACAAAGTCACTATATTAATGAAAGGTACATAACATCTTCACTTTCTTACAACTCCAATTCTGTCTTTGACCTTTGCATAAGGTCTTTGAAACTTTTACCTCTCCCAAGTTGACTTGGACCTGTCCCTCCATCTCTTCCTGCTGTGGACTTCCTGAGCTGGAATAATTTATGTTAGCATGAATGCCTTGGGATCTTGCTTCTGATTTTGACTTTGGGCCTGGCACTCAGTCCACCTGTTCTGAGGATGAGCAGTGAGAAAAGACTTTACTCACAGATTAATCTTAGAGTGCTCTGAGGTAGCAAGTTTGAAATGCTTTGCCTTCACCTGGTACCATCTTTGGACAAAAAACCTAATGGAAATCCCCATGTAGGATCTTTTTGAAAAGGTGAAATATAGAACAGCCTAAGATAGTTTTGGAATCAAAGCATTCCCTAAAACAGAAATATAAGTGAAGTGAGGTTACTTTGAATGGATACACTGTTTTTTCTTCAATTAAATTGCATGCCTTGAGCTGCGAGTCTTTGCAATCTTATATCAAAAGATATGGGCCTTGTTTTATTTTATTTTTTAATCTTTTTTTGCTACTTTGGCATGTTTCTTTTGCTGAATTGTAACTGTAATTTAATCACATATGCTCCAGAATTATTGTTATTATGTATACATTGTTATGCTCTTCCACAGCATAGTTAATAACTTGTTCGTTTACCACTATGTCCCAAAGTTAGAGCAGATTTATATCTGCTATTGAAAATCAAGGCAGTGAATGAGGAAGGCAGTCCTAGTTCATCCATATTCTTTAACAACAGAAAGAGTACCTCTGGAAGAGCCACAAAACACAGAGGCATTTATCTTAGCACCTACTCGATACATTTTTCTAAACATAGTCAATACAATGAAAACTGTATGTTGATTTGTTTATGCATGGTGACATCATAATAATGAGATGTCAGGCTGTTTGATTTTGTAATTGATGAAATCCCACCAGTCAAATTTATAGAACCATAATTATTTGTTCTCAGCTAAAGAACGATTGTTTCCTATATAACATTGTAAAGCATTTTTGCTTTTCAGTTAAAAAAGTTGAGTATCTTACAAGGATAATCTCTACCATTTTGAAAATACTGACATAGAAGGATGCTTGAGAGACCATCAGTCTGTCCCTTTTCTTATCTTATATTTACATCAAAACCTTCAGGAATGCTTTGATTATACAACATGTTATTTTTGTTTTCAGCTCACATGTAATTTGATTGTCAACCCATTATCCCAGGAGGTGGTGTATCATTTTATTTGCTGTCTTGGATCAAGATACAGTGTATTCCCTTAGAATTACACACTTAATATTAACCTGTTGTATAGGCTGAAGGCTGCTTATATCCAAATAATCTTGGGTGCTTATTAAAATACGGAGTCCCTGGACCTACAAATTTGCATTTTAATAAGCATGCCAGAAAATTTTGGTGTAAATTCAAAGATCCACTAGTTAAAACTATGTGTGTATAACCCCAAAGGTACATGACATACTGTAATGTATAACTTGTCACTTTACTGAGTCATGAAAGAGAATCATGGGCCCTAGATTTAGGGAGTGAGGGAGTGAGGGAGGGAATGTAACTTCTCTCTGCATCTCAAGGTGACGTTTTCTTTACACATGAACTCTGGAGAAGCCTTGCTCTCCTTTATGGGTAAATTATATGCTTTCCTAATGTTTGAGAGGTTCTCAGGACCCTCACAAATATAAAGATTCTGCTATTTTTGTACCCTAAACTTAAAATGCCTTTAAAAATTGTTTTGCTGATATTTTTTCCTGGTTTCTCCCTAACAACCTGCGCATTCCCTACAGAGATTGTAGCATATGTGTGGCATGGTTACCTGTGCATACAGAAAGGACTAACGCCTTTGATTCCGTTATGAGTTATTATTCTATATGTAAGCCAATAACACCTTTCCATTATTTCCTAATGTCATCTTACTGTTCTCCTTCAGTTTACTGCCAATTCTGATGCCTAATCTCTTTCTTTTCTTTCTTGCAACTTCCCAATTATCCCTCTCCAGCTGAATAAGTTTATATTCTGAATTCTTGTTTATACATTACTTTACACTTTTCAAGTTCATCTCATTTTGTTACTTCTTACCCCATAAGTCTGATCTTCCTTAGCTGTCACTCTCCTCTCACCCTCCATATCTAGTCCACCAACTAATTGAAGCAAGTAACCCTGCTTCATAACTCTTGAATCCACCTACTTCTTTCTATTCTCATTATCACCTGAGTTTAAGCTATCACATTTCTCTTTTTTTAATGGAAGTATGATTGATGCACAATATTGTATGTTTCAGGTGTACAGTGGAGTGATTTGACATCCCTATACATTATGAAATGCTCACCACAATAAGTCTAGCTACTGTCACCATACAAAGTCATTACGATATTATTGACTATATTCCCAATGCTGTACTTTACATCCTTATGACTTACTTATTTTATAAGTGGAAGCTTGTATCTCTTAATCCCCTTCACCTAAGCTACCACATCTCTTTACTAAACAACAGCAAGAGCTTCATCATTTTCCTCCCAGCAACAACTTTTATCTCCCTCTAGTACATTTTATGGAAATGATCAAAGTTCGCATTTAAAAATGCAATTTCAGGGGTGCCTGGGTGGCTCAGTCAAGTGTCCAACTCTTGATTTCAGCTCAGGTCATGATCTCAGGGTTGTGACAATGAGCCCTACGTTGAGTTCCGTGCTTAGCAGGGAGTCTACTTGAGATTCTCTCTCTCTCAAATAAATAAATAAATCTTTAAAAAAATGCAATTTCAATAACATCTTTCTTATGTAAATAATTAATACAGATCTTCCTCAACTTATAGTGGGGTTATGCCCCCAATAGACCTATTATAAGTTGAAAATATCCAAAGTTGAAAATGCATTTAATACATTAACCTAGCAAACATATTTTACCCTAGTTTGCCTTAAATGTGCTCAGAACACTAACATTAGCTTACAGTATCGCAAAATCATCTAAGAAAAAGCCTATTTTATAATCAAGTGTTGAACATCTCATGTAATTTGTTGAACATTGTATTGAATGAAAAACAGAATGGTTGTCTGGGTACAGAATGGCTGGAAGTGCATCAGTTGATCACCTTCGTGATCACATGGCTGACCAGGACTTCCGACTGCTGCCCTGCCCAGCATCATAGGAGACGATCACACCACCTATCGCTGGTCCAGGAAAAGATCAAAATTCAAAATTTGAAGTACAGTTTCTATTGAATGCATATCACTTTTGTACCATCCCAAAGTTGAAAAATGGTAAGTTGAGTTCTCTTAGATTGGAACAGTCTATATAAGGGAAAAAAAAAAACTTTGCTAGGACCCACATGCTCTAAATTGTCTGCCTTCTTTTGTCAGTTCCAAGATCATATTTTGCCTCTGTGCTCTTCTCTTTCTGCATTCCAACACAGTTGTCTCTCATGTGGTTCCTTGAATATTCCAAAGTTCTTTCCTACCTTGAGGTTCCAGTATGTGAATTCTCTTCCCACACTTTCACCGGGTTAACCGCTCTCCATCTCTCAGATACCAGCCAATTTGTTTCTTCCTCTTGGAAGTCTTTCTGATCTTTGGACTTGTTCAAGTTCTTCAGATGGATTCATTCAACATTTACTGTACTTTTTCTTCATAAGACTCACTCCAGTTTTTAATTACATTATTTGTGTGATTTTATTTAATTACACTAGACTATAAGCTCTATGAAATCATGTACATATGTATTTTTGTCGAATCTCCAGCATACATAGTAGTTTTTCAAAATGTTGAATAAATGAACAAATGAATAAAGCTCAATTTATTTTCCTTTCTTTGAAGGAAAGTAAACCTATCACCAAGCAACTGTGGGGTTTTTTCCTTATTTATAAATTCTCGTGATTGTGAGTCATAAAAATTCCCTTTCTTTGGCTTGGCTTCATACATCAGGTAAGAACTTTACCCTTAGGGAAACAAATAGGAGCTCAAGTCAGAGGTAATTGATGTACAAAGTATTATCATGGTGAATCTCCACAATAATTTTCATTCTATCACATCCTTTTTCTGATTGTACTTTTTCATCTATTCATTTCAAAAAAAGCTATTTATGATTTTCCCCCTTCTCAACTAAGGAAGTATAGAGATGGTACTTAAAAGGATTGAATTAGTGTTGAGTATTATGAGGCAAACTACCTGCACATTTACCTTCTGAGTCAGATTAAAAACTTCTTTTCAGTAATGCTGGTGTGTCAAATTTCTCTATTCCAGCCACTATTCTAGGAATTTCATTTTAGACATCTCAGTAAATGGCCATGTCAATAAATGTTATAGGTTATCTATGAGACCTTTATCAAATATTTCTATTGTAAAGATAAAAAAAATGTAAGACTTGGGGAAATGAGGTAACTTCTGTAAGGTCACTCTAGTTTAATGTAGCATCCAGGATTGCAACCTGGCTCTCCCTGACTTAAAACCAAAAGCCAGAAAAGATACTCTTTAAATATAGCTTGATTCAGAACCTCTGTAGAGCAGATGGGCTCCCCTTGTGGGGATCATCGCTCAAGCTCAGAATGTTAGAGGACCCACAATGGGCCTCTTCTTCCTTCTCTGGTCTGTTTTTAGCCTTAGAATTTATTTATGACATAAATTTAGTGTTTGCTTATGCCAGCTATTAGCATCTCAGAAACTGATGAATTTTACTCTGTGTCCACTCCTTGACTATCTGGGAAATACAAAGAGGAGATATCAAGCACCTTTATTTTACTGGTCAATATAGCACTGAACAGTCAATATAACTTCTATGAGCTGTATATAGAACTAAAAAAACTTTTGCTCTTTTCATGAAGATGTCACATTAAGACATATAGAACCGATCAAAACGTACTACCCCAAAACATTCTCAGCCTCTTGTGCACTAACAAATGCCAGATTTCAATGCCAAGATACTGGTGTGGATTTCCTTTGCCTCCATGGCTTTACTCACAGCTACGCTGCCAAAATGTTCTTATCCTGCCATTCCATCCATTTGAGTGTTCCAGTATAAATGGTGATCGTTGAATTTCTCCTCCAAACCCACATTCTTTGTTTCAAATCATTCCCTTCAATGAGTGTTACTTCCTAGGACCCAACTGAAGTCTCTAAGTGCTGTTAAACCTTTTGCACCTGTTCATTCAACTCTTCTTTTTATTTCTTTTTCCTTGTGAGGAACTGATTATATTTAACTTACATGACATCATGGAAAGGGTTTGTACCTGTATTCATGATCCCAAGACTTAATAAATTTTCTCCCATAACAAGCTTATGATGGGACACTGAGATAAGTCACTTGACTTCTCTAGTATTACAGTTTCTTTATGACTAAAAAGCAAATAGTCTGAATCACTAAAGATTTCTTTCAGTCCTAAATGAACTCTGCTTTCTCTCTCTTCCCAGCGACTTAGTTCATATATTTCACAGCCACTAGAAATAGCTGAGATTTTAAAATGACAAAACAAAACCCCTCAGCTTCATGGTTGTGGCACAAAAGAGAATTTTCATAGCCTCTAGCAATACTTCTTGTAGTTAAAATTCTGGCACCATGCTTTTTCAGGGAATCATAATAAAGGATGAAACAAAAATCTTTTCCTAAGTTAGCCCCAAGTGCAGAAAGAGGTATCTAATGTGGTTGTACAGATGTAGAGTATAAGAACTCTGATAACACAAATAAAACTTAATTTTTCCATGGCATGAATATCCATGTAAGGTGCTCATTTGCCGTTTTCAAGGAAGCTAAAAAATGAAGGTCAAATCAAAGACTTATTTTTTTATATTTTCCCTGTGTGAGCCTGTAGAACTCAGCAGTAGCAACAGGTCAACCTGCCATTCTCTGCTTCTCTCACCTAGCAAGAAGAGTGGCACCCTGAGAAAAAATACGAATCTCACAGTCCTGCTTTTCTAGATTCAGATCTTATCTGTACCACTTGGTAGCTAGAAACCTAGAAAAATTACATCACTTCTTTCTTTAGTTTTTTTTTTTTTTAATCTGACTTTCTTTCATGGTTGCTACATAACTCAAGTCAGATAGGTACACATGTTATCATAATCACATATTTATTTGCCCATTTTTCTTTCAGGTCTCTAAATTCCCTAAAAGAATGGGTAATGTCTATCTCTTCACCACTGCACTTGAAGGGTCTTTTACAGTGACTGAAAAAAGTATAGGTCAAATATTTGTTGAATGTGTAATGTTTTGAAGAGCTTAACACAGTGTCTGATGCTTAGTAGGTATCTGAAACAGAGTTCTTTGTCCTTTTTGTGTCCTTGCCTTGCACCTAAACTCTGTTCAAAAAAATCCAAATTATACCCGAATTGGGCATAACAGTTATTTTCCTATTGTCTTAAATCCAAACGCACATTTCTGGATTCTGTCTTGTGAGGCTGGGGCTGGGACCCAGCAAACTATATTTTTCAGACTTCCTTGACAAATGGCTTCTAGTAAGTTTGGTCAATAAGAGGCACTAGAGGGAGATTGAAAGACAGGAGGGCAGAAGGGACCTGCTTCCTGTTCTCTGTTCTGGTCAGCAGTGTTTCAGCAGAAGTAGTTACCTTCAGGCTCTTGAAAGACTCCCAGAGGGAATCCCAGCATGCTCTTTCAAAAAGTGGCGGGAGCAGCGAGGTGGTACCTCCTCCTTAGAGGTCCAAGCATGAGTTAGGTCTTTGAGCTTCTAAATTTCAGCAATTCCACTTCTTCCCTTTTTGTTCCCCAAACAATTATAGATGGTAATGACTCTCTGCAATTACCATCTCTGGTTCTCTTTCTTTTAGGCTCTTTCAGCTTTTACACATCCATGTAACCAATTCCCTATATTAAATTTCTTTCTTTTGAAAAGCTTCATAAGGTTTCGGTTTTCCTTAATGTGGACCCTGATTGATATAATGTGTTACTTGCTTTTCCTAAGTGGGGTACTTCTATGTCAAATTGTTCTTTCATCTGCTTGAAATATTCAGTCTTAAATAACTGACAAGATTATGCAGCCACATATCAACTGTGTTATTTGGGTCAAATCCTTAAACTCTTTGAGCCTCATGTTCTTCCACTTGAAGCAGATTAAATGATAGTCCCTACTTTGTAAACTTGTATTATATATGTATATAATTTATATATATAATACACACACACACACATATATATATATATACATACACACACATATCTCAGTTGAAGTTCTGAAGAGCAGATATGTATAGAGATATATATATATATATCTACATATATGTCTGTAGGTATATATATATATATAATATGCCCATATATAAGAGCATATATGTGTGTGTATGTATGTATATGTGTGTGTGTGTGTGTGTGTGAGTGTGTAAAACAAGCAACAAAATGATGCTCAATAAATTGTCACTAAATTGACTGTTCAAAACAATGTATTGCGTTTTGCCTATGTCTGGCCACTGTGCTAAACTTAGAGATATAAAGATGCATAGGTATAACCTGTGTCCACAAGAAAGTGAAAGCCTCATGGGAGAGAGAAAAAATCTGATCAGATCATTTTACCACATTAAACTAAAGTTTATAGATGTATGTACGAAGTGCTAAGGATATACAGAACATGAAAGATTAACAGTCTTGGTGGATAAAGAAAACGTATTTATTAAAAATTTTGAAGGACTAGGTGGAAAGGGGTTAAAGGATTTTAAAGTTCAATGGAGTGGAATTAACAGATAACCTGGAAGTATATACATGATAGTATAGATGGATTTCTTAATACTATTTTGCATTGGGAAAAGGAGAAATAAGTGTTGGTTAAGTTAAAATGTCAATACTTGGAATGTTCACTTTCAATGAGTAAAGTAGATAAACTTTCTCTTCAGTAAATCATTCCTTATTTTGCTTCAGAGCTTATAAACTCTGCTTCACTAAGTAAGATTTAGATTTAGGTATTTATCTTAATAACAAACCAGTCTTAGGAGGGCATAAACTAATTCTAAGTGAGTTATGACTTACGCACCATCTTTGGATAAGAAGGACCAATGGCAAAATAGGGTCTTTATAAAGACAGAAACACAACAAAAGTTCTATAAACCAGTTAAATAATAATCATAGGCTTAGCTTGAAGGATGTAAATCCTACATTTAAATTCATGCCCTGAAAGTCAACTCAGGATCTTGGACTCATCCCCTTGAACAAGCTGTGAGAGTCAGAGGCTAAGCAATATTCAAGATGTCCATGAGAAGTCACTAAATATCCTTTTGCAAGTAGAATCTTCTACAGTGTAGAAATATCTTGATTTTGGATCTAAGATGGGAGATTATACAGTATGAATGATGGGTACTATTATTTTCTGCTTTCCCACTGAATCTCCTAATAAATAAGTATCCACTTTCAAACACCTGAATATAATGAGTAACAAAATACAGCTTACCCACACCAATTGATTAAGGATATAAGAAATAAGCTTCTTTCCACTGCCAAAACTCTTAACACACATGAGCTCAGCTTTTGGTCTAAAAATATACATTATTATGTATAATTGGCAGAGGCTGAGGTCTGGTGTCTTAAGCCCTACCAAAAGCTAGTGGCACTAAATTAACAGTGTAACATCTTTCTCCCTTCACTAATACTTTAAGATTCAGTTCTAGGATTAGCACTGAAACTTAGAAAAAGTGACAGGAAGCCTTCCTGCACATCTTATGACTTGTCCAAGATCTCTCAGTGATGGGGATTCATACCGATATATCTCTTTTATTCTTCTATGTAATTTGGTGCAATTTAGAAAAAAAAATACACTTTGCTTATTTGTGAAACTATGTGTAGGTCATTATGACTAATGAATAGAGTATATATGAGTCAGTGAGTGAAGGCAATATAGTGAAATAAGTAGGGACCAAGTTTTTAAAGACATTGTGTGCCAAGCTAAGGATTTTCCTTTACCTTTAGACTACAGGTCAAATGTCCATACATTTCAGTTTAACTAGAGCAGCTATTATTCTATGGCTTTGTTACAGAATAATTCCAATACTAGCCTTTTACTCTCAAAAACGTATTTGTTTGGAGGATTCTAGAGATAACAGTGGCAGTAGCAATGTAGATGTTTGAATCTCTCTAAATCCTCATATAAAAATAATAAGAATGACAATGTGTGGACAAAATTTGCAATGAAGCTAGTGACGAACTGTCCCCCAGAATTACAGATTAGAAACAGTTGGTCACAACCACTAATAGTTACAAAATTGTGGTGATACTAGAATCTGTGCAGGACTTGATAACAGACTATCTGAATAAAGAGTCTACAGGTATTCGGTGGAAATCCTAGTGGGTGAATTTAGAGTCAGAAGTTAAAACTGGAATGAAATTTACTCTTCCATAATGGGTAGCTGTGTGGGACACTGATGAGATTTGAAGGACTGGAAGCACACTGATCTCTGCTTGAGTCCTAAAAACTGACTTCTGGTTTCTGGTTCCCGTGTTAAGGAGCTTGGAAATTGTCATTCCACCTTAACATGTAAAAAGCTGGACAGAATGAAAAAACAACTCTTCTTGGATCTATAAGAGAGGAGAGGTCACAGGGCAAGCTGCTGCTTCCAAGATTGGAGAGTCTGGCAGATAGAGGGATCACAGCTTGTTGGTCAGAGACTCCCAAGCAGAAATTGCCCAGGGAGCCAATGCTGGAGTTAGGAGAACCTGAACTACAATTGATGAATTGCTGAAGGCTCATTGTAGGCGTCTGAGAGTTAAGATATGCAGAGGAACCCAGTCATGGGGAACCCCACAGTTTTGTGAGTTTGATCTTTAGGAGCTGGACCAAATTCCCACAGTAAAAATCAAAGAAGAATCCTTTCCTTCTTCCAGCAGGGGGAACAGAAAAGGAACCATTTGGAAATACACCGGGGCAGTCCGTTCTTAACAAGGCCTGTCCTCGGGAGAAATGAGTTTTTCAGAGCCTAACCTGCTGTGGTATTATCAGAGTCTAACTGATGTAGAAGGAAAATCTGCAACTCCAGCCATTCTAGCCTTTCTGTCCCACCTAAGAGTGGAGAGGAAAATGGAGAAATAGTTGTGAACTCACAGACCAGAAGAGATGGGGTCAGTAGAAGACTGATACATAATTTCATAGGACAGTAGAATGTTCCCCCACCTCGCAGCACACACAACTTCCTGATACATTGCTAAAGGCCTAAAATCATGTTCAAATTATAGACAAAGACAAAAAATCCTGAAAGAAGCCAGAGAGAAATAAATAGCTTTCCTATAAGGGAACAAAGGTAAGAATTACATCCAACTCTTCCTCAGAAACAATGCAAGTGAGAGGAGAGAGGAGCAAAATATTTACAGTGTTGGGGAAGAAAACTACCCACCTGGATCACTGCTCCTTGTGTGATGACGCCACAGACCTGAAAGATAGGTACATACGTGCAATACTGACCCCAGGCATTGTGTAAGAGAGGGATGGTGGTTGGGACTTCGAAAGGAGAAATATTCACATGAAAGAATGCTCAGAGAACCCATGAGGCATCATGGTTTCATGAAAAGATCCTGGATTTTAGGTCTAGGTATTCAAGGCTCAAGTTCTGACCAGTTTTGGACAAATGACTCCTCCATTAGTCTGAGTTTTTTTATTGGTAAAATGAGGATAATATTTCTTACTTTAAGGCTTACAAATGAAATTTTGGATGAATCTTAGTGATAAAATATAGAACAACAGCAACAAAAACAGACATTAAAGGGTCCATGTGATTCTTTTATATCAAGTTCAAAGCCAGGTAACACTTACTATGGTAATAGGAATCATGGTAATGGTTACTTTTTGGGATGGTGTGTTTTGATTGGGAAGGGGCACTACAGAAACTTTCAAGTTGGCTGGAAATGTCCTATATTAGGACCTAGTGATTACAAGGATGTAAAAATTCATTAAGCTGAACCAGTAAGATTTAGACATTTTACTGAATGTAACCTATTGCTCAATAAACTACTCTGCTTCCCATATTAAAAAAAAAGAGGGAAATGGCAAATATAAAGCACTTGAACACAGTGCTTGGTACATCATTAGAACTCGGTAAATGTTTGCTTTTTTTATCCATTAAAGAAGAGATCAAACATGACATTTAATAATACAAACAAAAGAACTTCTAAATAGAAAAAAATGCCATAAATATAAATCAATGTATACATGTTGCCAAATAAAAGTAGTATAAGGAACTGGAGGCCTTTGGATAAAATACTTAAGATAACAGTTTTTAAACATTTGAGGGTCTCCATACCAAAGAGGGAGTGGATTTCTTTTGTTTTTAGAGGGCCTCCAACTAGTAAAGGAAAAAAAAATTCTTACCAAATTGTCTTTTAAAAGAGAGATTTCCCTGCCACTAGAGGTACCCAAGCAGAGCTGAAGGGCCATTTTAGGGTTGTGATAAGAGGGTCCTGGCTCAAAATATCTAAGTTTGTGTGAATCTAAGAAATAAATGTAGAAGTCTCAGAAAGAAGCAGAATGTTCAGGGTCATTGACATGACTGATTGACAAGGAAGCATGCACTGTACCCTGTACATAACCCAGACTTATGAATACCTAGAATTTTCAGGTCATGAATTTGGAAGTCAGAAAAATAAGTATGAAGGGAGCATCATAGCATTGTATTTAGCTCAGTCAGTTGGCAAAAGGGAGAGGGTAGTGAGAGAAGGGGGAGGCAGCCTCATATTATCTCAGATGGCAGTGGTTTATTATAAGGATTCCTGTAAAATGAGAAAGTACAAAAAATTGTTTGAAGGTGAAATAGTGCTCAACATCATATCCTTCCATAATATGAGCTTCATAAGCTACTCACAAATCCAATAAAAACTTTCTACCATTTGTCTTAATTTTTTCAACTGAGTAAACCTACACTGTTTCCCTCAATAAAACTATTTTTTTAAGAGATGTTAAGTAATCTCTACACCCAACATGGGGCTCGCACTCACAACCCTGAAATGAAGAGTTGCACACTCTACCAACTGAGCCAGCCAGGCATTATTCAATAAAGCCATTTATCCTAAAGAAAAAAGCGAAACAAACAAACAAAAAAAAACCTTAAGTGCATTGAAGCGGAGATGACCATTATGTGAGCCAGCTAGGAATAGTAAATGTGAAAAATCCAAGGCCTCAGAACAATCCTTCAAATAATAATCAAGTGGAATCAACAAATTGTGTGTTTGCTATAAAACCTGGATATAGATTTTTTGTGGCTCTGACCACACTGTCCTGTGAAGCAGATTAGTAAAGCTATGTCTTTTCTATGATAGCCAAGTTCCTAATTTAAAATATATATATGCATTACCAGAGTTGGACCAAGTATTCCATTTGTGAAGCAAAATTTCTCCACTGCCTGAGCACCAGTTGTCAGTGTTCTCACCACTGCAACTTAAGTAAGCAAATGTCTGTCTTGAAAAGTCTTGGATGGAATATGGTTAGGAGATGAGAGACTATGTCAGCCCTTCTCCTTACATTTAATGAAAGAAGAGAAAATGTCTTTTAAACTTACCTTACAGATAGACGAAATAACTTGGACTTCACAAACACACAAGTCAAGAGAACCAACTTTATTCTGTTTTTATGGGCAACAGGAAACAAATCCTGGAGTGCTTTGATCAATGATTTATGTTTCTTTTCATAAAGGACCAAATTTTTCATTCAGCAGGCATAATGTAGTATTAAAATGCAAATATTCCTTAGAAGGAAACATAAGGACTTGTCTACTGACATTTAATGCATAAACAGAGATGTTTTTTAGGCTATTTGGATAGATTCCAGCAAGATACCTAAATCTTTCTGCGATACTCCCAGTGTGTCCTCACACAAATATTGCTTTAAATCACTAATATTAGATTCATTCTGGAAGGCAGGTTTTAGTAGGATTTGGGGCAAGGAAAAACCAAAAGGACACAAGAAATCTGAAAGCGTTCACAGGGTATTGAGTGAGATGAAGAACAAGAATAATATAGGGGCACCTGGGTGGCTCAGTCAGTTAAGCATCTGCCTTCAGCTCAGGTCATGATCTCAGGGTCCTGGGATTGAGCCCCGCAGGGAGCCTGCTTCTCCCTCTCCCTCTGACCCTCACTTGTGCTTTCTCTCTCTCTCTAGTGCTCTCTCTCAAGTACATAAATAAAATCTTTAAAATCTGCAAAAAAAAAAAAATACAAAAGGGACAGTAGGATTTTTTCTCTCCTTTGCTATTTTACTCCAATTTATGAAGTTTTATATTTCAGTAGTAAGAAGCAACATTAACTCTTAATCTGCTAGGCTGTCATTTAGTAAATTAAGACCAAAGCCACCAAATGGGATTCCATTTCATTACTTCATTAAGGCAAAGGTGTCTGTTAAAATATGACTTGAAATGGTAGAAGCTATTTGAACATCATGTTACATTTTAAAAACATGTTTATAAAAATCCCCAAACACTAATAAAGGGATTATATGAAAGAAAAAGTTTTACACACATAAAAAATCAAATTTAATTTAATCACAGATAACTTTAGACTGCTCTCAAACTAGTGCTTTAATTTTTTCTTAATTCCTGAAACACCCATTGCTACTTCTAGCCTTCTCACATACCTTTCCTGTTTGAAGAGCATCTATTCTGAGTCTTTTTTTCAGATATTTCCAGGTGCTATTGGGGCAATCGCTGCTTAGTGCCATTTCAATCCCTACAGCACAGTATTTGATGAGGAAAGAATCATGTATTACTGTTACTCCATGATTCTTGTTAGAATGGCTAGTAGTTTTGGGATTCTTCAGTAATTTCCATCATATTCTATCTATGGAAAAAATATGACTAAGTTTTGAGACTTAAAAATAAGCACCATAAAACAAATTTATTCTATTATTCTTCACTGGATGGCTTGTAAACTTGAATATGAACAATAAATGTGTATATGTATTTGACCACTCAGAAAAAGAAACAATTCTCCAAATTGCTTTAAAATAACTTGGGGTATTATATTTCTATTTGAGAACACTTGAAAAGATTGGAAACCATCATGTTTGAATAACTGTTTCTTAATTACATTATTAATTAATCTAGATATTTTCAGATATTTTGAGTTAAACTAATATTTTGTCTATTAAAGGCACACTAAAAGGTACTCCTTATTTACTCTGTTGTTAGGATGATAGCGTTACCATCATATTTTTTGCATGATAGTCCAGAGTATATATAGGATGTTTCCAATGAATTAATTGTCAATATTTTCAAATCCCCCTCAAAGTATTTTGGCATGATATGACTATGACTCTTACTTAGAACTTACACAGAAAAATTCTTTCCTTTTTCTCTGCTCAAGCAATGGCTTTCTCATTTTCCAATGGTCCTAATAATGATCAGAAATTTATTGGACACCAATAATTAGTAACTGCACCAAACATATTAACACTAATTAGCTCTAAAAGCCAGAAGTAAGTTATTTTAAATGATAAAGCCAGCATTAATATCGATCACCATGCTAATTAGTCCTAGTGGTAAAAGTAGACAATTTGATCAACAGCAATTAGGTTTGGCTTTTTACCCACTATAATCATCCAGACTCATTTTAGCATAGGGCTAAAATCAATGTGTTTCCTATAATTTAGATTATCATTTATTTCTTTCATCACCAACATGAATCCTGGCCTATGCATTTGTAGCAGTCCAAGCATGACTGACAGAATTTTGTAATAAACTACTGGTAGTTTGGGAATGGAGCAACATTAACGGCAAAGGTCTTACAATAATGTCACTGAATTAATTTGATGCCTTCAAGAGTTCCTCTAGGTCTAAGCCCCCTTTAGCTAATCAGCTGTCACAGTATACAACAACATTAAAATCTTAATGTAACTGTGGCTCTATCCCAAATAAACTGTAGTCTAAATCGTCTAAATTCAATATACTATGTTCATAAACTGAAGGAGGTTATAATATTCCTCTGTCTTTCCCGAGTAGACAACATAAATTTATTATTTTTTTAAAGATTTTATTTATTTATTTGACAGAGAGAGAGACAGCGAGAGAGGGAACACAAGCAGGGGGAGTGGGAGAGGGAGAAGCAGGCTTCCTGTGGAGCAGGGAGCCCAACGCGGGGCTCGATCCCAGGACCCTGGGGTCATGACCTGAGCTGAAGGCATATGCTTAATGACTGAGCCACCCGGGTGCCCAAATGAACATAAATTTATATAAAATGATCATGATACGACTATTTTATACCAAAGCTTTCATGCATAATAGGCATGTATATATTATGCATTTACATCAGTGGAATAAAGCAGTTGTCTGTTTTCACCGGCTTGGACTCTCTGATTATTTCTGCCGGGAAAGCCTTTGCCCACTCTGTCAACCTGGAAAATATCTGCTTATCTGTCAATCAGCTCACCTAGCATATTTTATGGGTCATGATCTTAAAGGAACAACTTGGGGACCAGGAAGTGCTCCAGGTAATACAAGGTAGGCAATGATTGTTGAGAATCTAGTTCTGTTTTTAAGAGGATCACCTCACACAGCCGGAGTTTGTGCAAGCTTCAAATTATATTTTCTGATCCTCAGTATTGTCAACCTAAAGTGTGAACAAAATAGCACCCCTTTCAGAGGATTGTTTTGGAAACTACCTAAGAATATATGTAAATTATTTAAAAGAAGGATTATTATATAATGAGTGCTTAATAAATGTTAGATATTAATGTAATCATAAAATGAATGCATAAATATATTTAAGGGAAATATTAAATATACAAAAAGAAAAGAACAAAGGAATTGCATTGAAGATTCAAACATGAGAAAAGACTATAGTAATCAGTAATTAAAGTTTCTATCTCTTATAAGATAATCAGAGCTACCAAATTAGCATTAGTTAATATTAAAAGATTGTATTACCCTCTTGAACATATTTCTCAAAGTGTCTTCTTCAGATCCTTTATTGAAGCACAGTGGGGTGGGCCAACTCAGTGTTTGGTGAGCAACATTTGCTATTCTTGTTTCTTTACCATGTAAAAGAACTTCTCACATTCATCGTTGCAATAAAGAACTAGGTTTATTCTAGCATCATTCTCATCTCTCATGGCAGCTGATTAAAATGTATTGCTATTTTGTTATTCATGAATTTTTGTACATATTAGTGGTCAATTGTGGCATAGACTGTTGCAAATAACCAACAATTTATCATCAAACCTGTATAGATGTACCCAAGGTCAGAGATTTTCTTGAAGCTGCTTAGATTGGATGACTCACCAGGGCTCAAAGTTTATACCCATTTATTCTTAAAGGTTGTGAAGAAAATGTGAAGAAAATCCATGCAGTATTTTGCAAATCTAATTTACATTCACTTTTTGAAAGTTAAATTGTTATTCCTTTTCCCATATTTTCTCTTAGTTCAAATATCAGGTGGGGAGGGAAACTTTTAAGTTAGGTAGATCCAAACTGGTGAATTCTCTACCGCGGTGCAGTGCAATGCATGCTTCCGTCCCTGAAGGTTTTCTCTTCTGTCCCTCTTACTGAGCTTTGTGTCCGTTTAAATCTCTTTTCAGACTTTACTGAATTAAAGTATTTAAATAGGACTGATGTAAGTGCTAAATGAGAAAAGTACTATAAAGCTAAGGAGCCTGATCAAATGAGTTTGAAAAATAAAGACAGATGGCAACTATTAGAGTCTTCTACACTCATTTGAAACACAATGCTTACTCTTACAGTTTGTTTTACAACTGGCTCATTTACAGACATACATATGCTGTGGGTGGTAAATGTTATATACTAAATACGCTGTATCTACTTGGAGCATGGATTCCTGTTTTTCTAGGCCTTGTCAGTGAAAAAAGAGTGCAACATGCATTCTTGCACAGACACAGAGTTGAGATTAAACTGATAAAGATTTGGGACAAGAAATTTTACTTAATTTCTATATTTGATCTGTCAAATATTAATTCAAAAATGAATTCTCATTTCCTAAGTTATAAGTATAATAGCATTAAAATATCCCATGTTTATTTCCATGATCATTTGATTTATGCCATGTTATGGGTTAAGTTGTGTCTACCAAAAGATTTTAAAGTAGACTTCCAGTATTCATGAATGTGGCTTTATTTGCAAATAGATCTTTGCAGATGATGAAGTTAAGATGAGGTCATTAGGATAGACCTTCATCTAATATGACTGTATACTTTTTAAAAATTTAGACACATAGACTCACAAAGAAGGAAGATGATGTGAAGCTATAGAAAGAACCCCACCTATGAGTCAGTGAATGCCTGAGGGTAGCAGAAACTAAGACAGGCATGGAATAGAATCTCCTTCACAGCCCTCAGAAGAAACCTACCATGCTGACACTTTGATTTTAGACTTTTAGTCTCCAGAAATGTGACAGTTTCTGTTGTTGAAGCCAACCAGTTTGTGGCACTTTGTTATGGCAGCCCTAGCAAACTAATACATCCTACAATACAAAAGAAAAGCTTTGAAATTTCAATATTAAGGTTACTATCAGCCTTATGATTCCTGAAATACTTTTTTTTTTTTTTGTATATACCTTGGCTGTTCTCCCGTTTTTTTAATAGCCTATGATTTCTATATTATAAAAACATGTGACCACTACATACTGTATTTTCTCCCCATTAATTTTCATTCAGTCTTAATTTTATAAGTAACTATATATTTGGTATTTATAATCTATTATTAAATCTATGTCTATCATTTTGTTGTCTGAAGGTTATCTTGTAGATTTCTTAGGAAGAGATCACTGGGAAAATAGTCCTTAACCTATCTCATTTTGGTAATTGTTTGATCCTCTTGTACTTAAAAATAGGTTTTGTTGGATATAAAAATCCTTGGCTCATTTTTTTCCCCTTGACTATCTTAAATGTGTTAATTGCATCTTTTTTGGGGGGGGGGCATAAAATGTTGCTGTTGACAAGTCTGAATGTTATTTTTTTTTTCCTTAGGAGTAACTTCCTCTTTTTGCCCAGATGTCCAAAGGATTCTTTTTTTCTATGACTTTGAACACTACTTGTTCCTTGCTTTAAGGGAGCTTCTCATCCTATTATACATATGTTGGATCCTCTTAGCTGTCTTCAATTATTTTCCAAGTTTTTTCTAATCCTTACCTATATGTCAAAAATAATAGGAAAAAAACCCCATTGACCGTATATGCATGAGTGTATTTCATATCTATCTGCTCTCATATCTTTGAGCCAATATAAGCTGTCCTGATGATTGAAACTTAGTTTAGAAATCAGTCATGGTAAATTGGCAATCTTGTTTCCCTTTGTCAGAAGTGTATTGGCTATCCTAGCTGTCTTACTCTCCCCATAAGAATTTCAGAATAAGGTAATCAATATTTTCAAAAGACCTGCTGGGTTACTTATTGGAATTGTGTTGAATCAATAGGACAATGTGAAGTTGAATGACATTTTAACAATTTTAAGTATTTCATCCCTTGAACATGATCACTCTCTTCATTTATTTATGCCTTCTTTAATTTATTTTAGCAAAATTTTGTAGTTTCAAGTCCTGTAAATAATTTGTTAGCTTTATTCTTAATTCAGTTTTTATTCTATTGAAACTCATCTCTTAAAATTTTAATTTCCAACTATTCTTTGCTTGATTAAGAAACACAGTTGGGTTTTCTGTGTTGACCTATACCCTGTGATCTTGTTATTTAATTCTTGTAACTTTCTCTGCAGATTTTACAGGATTTACCCATGATTATATCACTTTAAAATAACTACCTTTTTCAAAACTGTGTTTCTTTCCTTTATTTTTT
The DNA here is from genome assembly GCF_037043125.1 of Eumetopias jubatus. Taxonomy (NCBI): domain Eukaryota; kingdom Metazoa; phylum Chordata; class Mammalia; order Carnivora; family Otariidae; genus Eumetopias; species Eumetopias jubatus. The sequence continues at coordinate 50,974,687 of NW_028274821.1, read as the reverse complement.
GTTTTTGCCTTTTCTCATAGGCTAGGATGTTCCGTGCAATGTTTAATAAAAACTTGAGATAATATATACTTGCACTGCTGATGATCTTAGGAGGAAAGCATTCATTTTCATTATTATGGATGATGTTATCTGTAGGTTTTCTGTAGATGTTCTTTATCATGCTCTGCCATTCTTGTTTTGAAGAAAGCTTTTCTCATGAATGGGTATTGAATTTGTTAATTACTTTTTCTGAATATATTGAAATATTGATATTGAGATATATGTATTAATCGTATGTTTTTTTTTTCCTTTTTCAGTTAATATGATTTGCACTGATTTACTGTTTCAAGTAAAGCCAACCTTTGATGTTGGAGATAAATCCTACTTGCTCATGGTGTGCTATTCCTTTTGCATTTTGCTGCATTCATTAGGAGAATATTTCGCTAAGGATTATTATGACTATTCTCATTATGAGGGATAATGGTCTGTAGTTTACTTTTCTTTTGATATTTTATCAAAATATGTTTTTTGTATGACGGTAATTTTTTCTTCATAGAATCGCTTGGGGATTATTCCTTTTTTCTGAAAGAGTTTGTATAGAATTGGTTTCATTTCTTACAAGTTTGCTAGAAGTAATTAGTAAAGTCAGATGACTCATAGTTAACATTATCGAAAGGCTTTTTACTACAAATACAATGTTTCCATTTGTACAGTTATTCAAATTTTCTATTATCTGGGCTAAATGTTGGGAGTTTATGTCTTTCAAGGAATTTGTTTGCTTTATCTAAATTATGGAATTCATGACATAATATTATTTTCAATAATTTCTCATTACCTTTTTAAGGTGTGGTAATGATGTGCCTACTTTTATTCCTGATAATCATATGTCTGCCTTTTATTTTTCTTTAGTTTGCCTAGAGGTCTATCAATTGTATTAATCTATTCTAAAAACCACATTTAGCTTTATTGAGTCTATTCTTTTTCTGATTATACTTCACTTATGCTTTTATACTTATTTCTTTCATTTTATTTTGGTTTTATTTTCACTTTCTATTTCTTAAAATAGATGCCTATGTCATTTATTTAAAACTTTATTCCTTTCTAATTTAAATGCTAGAAAGTTTCTTGAAAGATCTATTTTAACAATATTCTACATATTTTGATATATTATTTTCATTTAACTAAAAATAATTTTACCCCTTGTCATTTTTCTCTCCATGTTATCTACAAGTATGTAGTTTAATTTCCAAATTGTGTTAATATACCAGATATTTTACTGGTTTTTATTTCTAATTTAATATCTTAGTAGCCAGAGAACATAACCTATATAATTTTAAACCTTTAAAATTTATTCAGAATTATTTTATGGCCTCGCCCATGGGCAGTCTTGATGAATGTTCCATGTATACTTGAGAAGAGTGCTATTTCACTGTTTTTGAGTGGACACAGTGGACCTGTGAAGGTCATTCAAATTGGTTGTTTTTTTCAGATTTTTAGAATGCTTATTTCTGCTTTTTCTGTAAATCACTGTGTAAGAAGTTTCCAATTTTCCCAAAATCTGGTTGTGGGTCTATTTTCCCATCTGGTTTTACTACTTTTGCATTATACATTTTAAAGCTCTAATATTAGATCCATGCATATTTAGATTATTATGCCTTCTTGATGAATTTGCTCCTTTATTCTTATAATACATCTTTCTTTAGTCCTGGTAATAGTACTTGTCTTGATGTCTACTTTGTTTGATTTAATAGAGACAGTGCAACATTCTTTTGATTCTTGTTTTCATGGTATATAGTTTATTTGTCTATGTCTTAACTTATAATCAATATTCTGATTTATAAAGTTTTATTATAGAGAGCATATAGTTGAATCTTAAGGTTCTCTCTTGATGTTGTAATTTTATGAGTTTGGACAAATGCATAATGACATGTGTTCGCTATTACGTATTATATAGAGTATTTTCACTACTCTGAACATCCTCTGTGCTGTATTCATCCTTCTCCCTGGACCCTGGTCACGGCCAACTACTGGTCTTTTTACTGCCTTTAAAGTTTCGTCTCTTCCAAAATGTCATATAATTAGAGTCATGCAGTATGGAGTTTTTTCACATTGGCTTCTTTCACATAGTAATATGCATTTCAGGTTTTTCCATGTCTTTTCTTGGCTCACTTCTTTTTACAGTGAATAATATTTCATTTTCTGAATATACCACAGTTTATCCATTCACCTGCTGAAGGACATCTTAGTTGCTTCCAAGTTTTGGCCGTTATCAATAAAGCTGCTATAAATACTTCTTTGCAAGTTTTTGTGTGGACATGTTGAAAACCTCTTTTGGGTAAATACTGAGGAGTGTGGTTGCTAGGCTGTGTGGTAAGAGTATGTTTAGTTTTGTAAGAAACTGCTAAATGTTCTTCTAAAGTGGCTGTACCATTTTGCATTCCCACCAGCATGAATGACAGATTTTGTTGCTCCACGTTCTCATCAGCATTTGCTGTTGTCAGTTTTCTGTACTTCGACCATTCTCATTGGTGTATAATGATATCTCACTCCTGTTTTAATTTGCATTTCCCTGATGACATATGACATGGATCATCTTTTCATATATTCATTTGCCATCTGTATATTTTCTTTGATGAGATGTCTGTTAAGGTCTTTGGCCTGTTTTTTAATTGAGTTATTTGTTTTCTTCTTGATTTTTAAGAATTCTTTGTATATTTTGGGTTACAGTCCTTTATCAGTTGTGTCTTTTGCAAATATTTTCTCCCAGTCGATGGCTTGTCTTCTCAGTCTCTTGACATTGATTTTATAGAAGTTTTTAATTTTAATGAAAATGGGATTTTGATTGAGAAGCCTTGAATTTATAGATGAAATTGGAAATAACTGACATCTTAACATCGAGAAGCATTGAATTTATAGATGAAATTGGAAATGACTGTCATCTTAACTCTTCCTAACCTTGAACATAGGTCTCCATTTTTAGTACATTTTATTCCCTTCCTCTCTTCTCTTTCTGGTGTGCCCATTATATGTATGTTAAACCTTTCGTAGTTGTCCCATTGTCCTTGGATGTACTTTTCTTTTTTAGTTTTTTTCTCTTTGCTTTTTGTTTTGTGAGGATTCTGTTGATACACCGTCTAGGTCAGAGACTCTTTCCTCATTCATGTCCAGTCTGCTAGTAAGCCATCAAAGGCATTCTTTATTTCTATTACAGTATTTTTGATCAGCATATTTTTATTCTTTCTCAGAATTTGTCTCTCTTACTATTTTGTTCTTGCATGTGGTCTATTTTTATCCATTTGAGCCATTAGCATATTAATTCTAGGTTTTTAATTACCCCCCCCCCACGTTCTGATACCAACATCCCTGCCACATCAGGTTCTGATGCCTGCCTGCTCTTTCTTCTCAGATTGTCTTTTTTGACCTTTGCAATGCCTTGTAATTTTTTGTTGTTGTTGTAGCTAGACATAATTTACCAGGTAAAAGGAGCTGCTATAAATATGGTGGGAGAGGAAGTATTCTGTAGTTCTATGATTAAGTTTCCATCTTTCATTGAGCTTATTCTTCTGGACTGTAAACTTCACAAGTGTTTCTCTGTTTCTCCTTCCCTTTAGGTGAGATAGGATGGCTATAGTGGTCTGAATATGGATATTTCTCTTCCCCCTGGATTGGTTAGGCTCTGATCACACCCAAGGACATTAGGCTCTGGTTACCTAGTTTCTACTGAGGGCAGGCCTAGTTAAGAAGAACAGAGTGAGAGGCGCCTGGGTGACTCAGTCAGTTAAGTGTCTGCCTTCAGCTCAGGTCATGATCCCAGGGTCCTGGGATTGAGCCCCGCGTTAGGCCCCCCTGCTCCGCGGGAAGCCTGCTTCTCCCTCTCCCACTCCCCCTGCTTGTGTTCCCTCTCTCTCTGTGTCAAATAAATAAATAAATAAAATCTTAAAAAAAAGAGTGCTCTGACATATTTAAATATGGATTGTTTTCTCTTGCTGGAAGCACGGGGAGATTTTTTTCCTGTATATACTGTAGGGACCTGGTCCAGCTCCTGGAGGTCAATCTCACAATATTGTGGGGACTGCTTCCCCCAGGAGTTTTTAACTCTCAGAATTGTATACCCTGAGCCTCCAGCAATTCCTAGTTATATTTGTGGTTTTTCTACCCCAAGATTTCTTCCTACAGTGGATTCCAGTAGTGAATCTCAGCTCCAGTAAGCCACAACTTTGTTTACTCTCCTGTCTCTCCAAGCTTAGAGCAGTGGTTTGCCCTGTGTCCTCTCTCTATGAATCCAAGAAGAGTTGCTGATTTTTATAGTATGTTCACCTTTTTATTTGTTGTTAAAGCAGAGTGGCAACTTCCAAGCTCATTGTATGTAGAACTGGAAACTGGAAGTCCTCCATTATTTTTTAGAATATATTTTCTGCTTCATTCAATAATATATCTCTTTCTCAGATTACAATGCCACATATGTTATTTAGTTTAATGTTGCCCTACAGGTCACTGAGGTTCTGCTCTCTTTTTATTTTTTTCTTCTTTTCAGATTGAATAACTTTATTTCTTTGCCTTCAAGTTATTGAACATTTCTTCTGTTGTTTTTAATCTTCTATGAATCTCATCCAGTGAATTTTCTGTTTCCTTAATCATCCTATCAATACCAGAAACAGAATTGTAATTTTTTAAAAATTCTTTTTCATTTTTTTTGTTGAAATTCTCAATGTGTGTACTGGTCTTGACACTTTTTTCTTCACATTGTAAACTTTTTAAAAAACAATAGTTTCTTTAAATTCTCTGTCTATCTGAATTATCTTAATTTGTGTATGTGTGTTGATTGCTTTTTCTCTTGACTGTGTTATTTAGTTTTCTGTCTCTTATATTTTATTTTAGGATGGACACAGATGATACATTGTAGAGAATCTTATCTTTCCCTGAAAATATTGACTTTTGTTTTGACAGGTACATAAGTTAATGGCTGATTACCATGAACTTGTAGAGGCATTTTTTAACACTTTGTAGGATGAATTAACTTAAATTTTATCCTTAATCTTTAGGCACATCCTTAGCCCTTTAATAGAGTATCTACTCCTAAGACATGACACTTTTTGCATATCAGTGGAAACCCTAGAACTTCTTTCAAGCCACTCCAAGTTGGCAATATTCAAGTTCCAAACAGACTCCTCTCTGGTGGGCAACTGAAATCCCTGTCCAGCTTTTTCTGTGGCCTTTGGATTTTCTCTCCAGACACAATTCAGGAATGTTTCAAATATTTGAGGGGAGTCCTGTGGCTCCATCCTTTCTGGTATTTCATCCTTCAACTTCAGCTCCTCTGGTGGCCCTGAACTCTGTACTTTGACCACTCACATCACTAAGACTGTAGCCTTCTATTTGAGTTCAAAGAACCCTTTGCTATGTGATCTGAAGAGAACTTTCAGGAGAAAAACCAAATTAACATGGCTCTCACCCTGTGCAGTTACGCCTTAGAAAGCTTGAATTGCCTATGGAGTTGACCCTTGAACAGCACAGGCTTAAAGTGCATAGATATACTTACTTGTGAATTTTTTTTTGATAAATATGGTATAGTATTATAAATGTATTTTCTCTTCCTTATGATGTTTTTAATAACATTTTCTTTTCTGTAGCTTACTTTGTTGTAAGAATACAGTATGTAATATAGATAACATAGGAAATATGTATTAATTGACTATTATCTGTAAGACTTCCAGTCAACAGTGGGCTCTTAGTAGTTAGATTTGGAGGAGTCAAAAGTTAAGTGTGGATTTTCAGCTCTGTGGGGAGTTGTGTCCCAACTGCATGTTGTTCAAGGGACAACTGTACTATCTCCATGCTTTTGCTCAAGTCACAGTTCCTTTAAAGAGTTGGTTATGTTTTATTTTTTTTTTCCAGACCTTATAATTGCTATTTGTTAGTAGATTAGTCCAATAGCATTTACACTGAATTTAGAGCCAGAGCCCCAAGACATGGAATTTTAATTGTCTTGGCTAAGTAAAAGCCAAAGTCTGAGCTTACTGATGTTTGCATTCCCTACAGTATCTGATATTGCCCTATTGTGCTAAAGGCATTAGTGAATGTTGGCTGAGTGATAGTTAATTAAATCTGAATGACTGCACAATATTGGAGAAAGTGACACAGCTAAACAGATTGATATTACTATAAATTCATGATCACTGGCTTCAAGTAGGTCCAAAATATTGCCTGACAATTCCACTGTATTTCTGTTTTCAACTTGTTCTCTCATTTTAATAACTTGTTCAAACTTTCTCATGCTCCTTAGATTTCTGGCAACCTCTTTTCTTCAAGCCCACTGTCTGCATCACTATTAGCATATGACTTCACTTCTTACCGTGGAGTGAATAATAAAGCCATCAGAAAGAAATTCTTTCAACTTTTTGCTGTCAAACCTCAACCTACCTATATCTGATTCTAATGAACAAAATGATTGGAATAGTGACTGACATAATAAGCACGCAACAAAAGCGGTAATAATCATCACCATCATTATCTCATTGTCATTGTTATACTTATCAGTGGGTTTTCATTATTGTATTATTGTTTCCCATCTTGTTATATAAGAATTTTTTCCCAAATCCTTCACTTGCCCTTCCATCCATATTCTCTCTTGAGTTCTTAGAAATTTTATGTTATCACTTGACCCCTCTTTCTCCTTTTCACCTGGATGGTTAAATAAAATCCTGTACTTAAGATTAGTCAATCAATCAATTAATCATATCTTTAAACAAAATTCATTCTTTCTAAAAAACCTTTTTTCTCTCCATACGTCTCTTGAGATTTCACCCTATCTTTTCTCTCTTCTTTGTTTTCAATGAAATTTCCTCGTGAATTATCTGTACTTGAAATTCTTATTTTCTCATAACCTGTTCCCTCCATAACCCAACCTACTAAACTGGCTAAATCAAAATAGCTCTCTTTGTGTGGGCACATGACCCAAACTAACCATATTCAATAGCTCTTTTATAGTTCTTACCTCATTTGATCTCACAGCAAAGTTTGACATAGTTGATCACTCTACCTTCTGAAAACTTACTTTTCCCTTGGCTACTAAGGCATCAGTTGCCCCTGTTCCTTCATATTTATCTATGAATTATTTTTATTTTTCTTTCTTTCATACTCATTCTCCTCTGACCTATCACCACATGTTAAATTCCTCAAGGTCCTCTCTTCTCACTTTCAACCTGCTGCTTGGGCAATCTTATCCACATATCATCCCTTTCCTAATGACTCCCCAACAACACCCATGCCCTGCTTTTACAAACAAATATAAATAGATATGTGTATTTCCAACTCAGGCCTCAATTCTGAGTCCCTGATAAGGTTACCCAACTGCATATTCAACATTTCATTTAGATGTCTCAAGGGAAGCTCAAATTCAGTTTGTCCAAAACTGATCTTATATTTCCCAAAAAACATTTTCCAGTCACTTCTCACTTTTTTCATTCTTAATATCCAAAATTAATCCATCATTATCTTCTTTTAAGTGTATATGCTGAATACTTCTCAGTTCTATCACCACCACTACCATCATTGTAATTAATGCTACATCATCTTTCATGTAACTATTGCTATAGACCACTTTACTTCTTTAATTTCTTACCCCCATATATCATATATTCTGCAGCCAGAGTGATATGATGAAAATGCACATATGAGTAAACCATCTACTTGCTAAAAAACATTTAATACCTTCCCATCACTTTTAAGATTAAGACTATCTAGGCCTTGCAAGACTCTACATAGTCTGGTCTTCACATACCTTCCTTGTCTTATCAAAGATCTTGCAAGTACACTGACTTGTTCTCAGTTTCTCACATGCACCATTTTCTTTCTCATTACTTCGTATATAGTGTTCACTGTCAAAACTTACCTTCTTTCCATCTTGGTCTATTATAAAACATTTAAATATGTAAAGGCTAGATTGATGTCAGACTAAGCTTGGAATGCCAGTATCAAGGCTCAAGCTTTATAAACAAAAGTGTTGTTGCATCATGTGTTATATCTAATTCACTCAATTTATCTTTCAGTTTTCAACTGGAGTCAGTTTCTCAGGGAAGCCATAATTGACCGTCTCTGTTGTAGGATTGGTGGTGGTGGTGGTGGTGGTGGTGGTTGTGGTGGTTCTTCTTCTTCTTCTTCTTCTTCTTCTTCTTCTTTTTAAGATTTTATTTATTTGAGAGACAGAGAACACACGCACATGCATGTGCATGTGTGTGTGCACAAGTGGGGGAAGGAACAGAGTGGGAGGGAGGAGGAGGAGGGGAAAGAATCTCAAGCAGGTTCCATGCCCAGCATAGAGCCCAAAGCAGGGCTCTATCTCATGACCCTGAGATCATGATCTGACCTGAAACCAAGAGTCAGAGGCCCAACTGACTGAGCCATCCAGGCACCTGGATTGGTTCTTCTTTATGCATTCTCCTAAAAAAAATACCTTTCTTTTCAGCTTATAATTATTTTTGTAATCATGATTATTTGATTAACGTCTTCCAGGTAGGTCAAAGACTCTGTTAGTGCATGAACCACATTTGGTTTTATGCAAAATTTTATCCTGAGAGCCCAGCATAGTCCCTGTTACAGTGATGCTCAATAAATATTTTTCCAGTGAATAATTGAGTCCTAGAATAGGATTAAGGTAGAAAAAAGGAAGGGGTTAAGTGAAAGAAAGGAAGCTGATAATTGAATGACATACTTTAACCAATATAAAAATCTGTCCCAGTTGAATGAGTTAGAAATTAGGTCTATAGTTGGCTTCTGTTCTGTAGGTTGAATTTTTTTTCTTTGTCTCTTTTTTTAACTACAAAAAAAATATCAAAATTCAATTTAATTAAACATTAGAAGAGTTAAGATTCAATCTAATAAAATTCAGTTGCTCATTCATTTATTAAGTGATCCTATAAATATTTATTAATTATTCCCTGGGCATTATACTAAGAACATGTGATAAGTGTAAATAAATCATGGTCCCTGGCTTCATGTTGCTGAGTATTAGAAAAAGATAGATATGGACAGAGAGCTGAAGTATGAAAATGACCATATTGATTCAAAAGGAACAAAAAGGAATATATATCTCAGAAGACAGAAATGACCAGAATTCAGACTGGGATTCTTGCACTCCTTGTGTCTAAAAGGGAAATGAGGGAACAACACTGGCACCCATTAATTGAGTAGCCAATCTAGTTATCTTACATATGAAGAACTGGAAGATCACCTGGCAAATCCAAGATTACATAAGTAGGTAATTCTAAAACTGAGACAAGAATCCAACTCTATTTCTTGTTTCACTAGTTATTTTAAAGATAGCACTTGATTTGGATGAGCAAAACAATTGTTAGAAATAATAACACAGGTTTATTGGATGTCTACTATGTGCTCATTACTGTGCTGAGTGCTCTATATATGTTATTTCATTTAAATCTCATGACTGTGTAAGACGAGTAGTAGTATTAGAACAGTATGGCATCTTAGGACACCAGGGTTTATGAATCCTAAGTAACTAGCCCAAGATCAATCAGCTAGTAAGAGTTGAGGCTTAAATATAAATTTATCCTGTGTAAAGCTATCACTCTAATCTCCATATCAGCAAACCTATTGTGGTATTACCTCTGTAATGTTTCAGGCAAATCCACTTACAAACATGGTATCTTCTGTCACTTACATAGTATTTACATTTTCATGGAGTGCAAGTGGTGTGTGCACAATCTGCCTTTGGAAGCTGTGTGCAGATCAGTGTAGTGCAAACTATCTTCCCTTGTCAAAATAAAAATGATAGGTACTGCCAGAGTAAAAGCAACCAGGTTTGATTATAGTCTTTAGCTCTGTGATACACACTTTGGAGTCGACAGGATTCCTGTGAAATTATAGCTCTCCCTGTTTCAGTGTTTCAGTCTAATATGTTCTTTATTTTTACATTGGTAGCATGTGCCAAGAAAGACAGTGTTTGTATTGATAGAGTTTTGCCCAATGTGTCCCAGAGAGTTTTTCCACCTTCATTATACAGGTAACACATACAAATCTCAGATCACAAAGTAGGGTTGGCAACAATTGTCATTTCCTTTTTCCTCAAAGAAAAAACAGTTTTTTCTTGAGCCTCTCATCTAGTGGGAAAATATTTAATCTTAGTCCATCTGAGATAAATTTATTCATTCAGTTCAGTGCTTTTCAGTCCAATTCAGAGTTTTCTCCCTTTCAATACATCTCCAGGATACATCTAAGATCCATTTTCCAGAGGACCTCAAATAACATCATGGCATCATTGGAAGTAAAGATGGGCATTGTAATTCTCAGTCATCTGTCCATCCTGACATCCTCTTAAGTTTATATCATCCTCTCTGATTGTGGCCCTCAATATCTATATGTTTCCATCTGCTGAGTGAGAAATCCATGTTCTCAAGTAGTCTCTGAGCACATGAAAGGCAGTCCTATGCATTTTATCCTGATGAGGAGTCTTCTCTAGTTCCAGCCTTCTCACTCACCTCCTCCATATCACTCTTTGGGGGTATGAAAATAATTGGTTGGTCTCAAGTTTCCCTCTTAAAAGCTCTCTGCAGTTGTCTAAGAACTTTTGTATAGAAATATCAGGGAATAATTTTTCTTTTATAGCCCTTGATGGGTTGAATTGTGTTCCCCCAAAAGATAGGTTGAAGTCCCAACCACCGGTAGCTGGGAATATGATCTTATTTGGAAATAGGGCTTTTGTAGATATAATCAAATTAGGATAAGTTCATTAGAGTGGGCTCTAATCCAATATAACTGATGTCTTTATAAGAAGGCAGTGTGAAGTCAGCGACATACAGGGAGACAAGAGCTATGTGACTCTGAGGCAGATCTTGGAGGGACATCTACAAAGCCAGGGAACACCAAGGATTGCTGGCCTCTAGTCACTAGGAAGAAGAAAGGAAGGATTTACTCATGGTCTCAGAGAAAGGCCCTGCTGATACTTTGATTTTGGATTTCTAGCCTCCAGAACTATGAAGTAATAAATCTCTTACTGTTTTTTTTTTTTTTTAAGATTTTATTTATTTATTTGACAGAGAGAGACACAGCGAAAGAGGGAACACAAGCAGGGGGAGTGGGAGAGAGAGAAGCAGGCTTACCACAGAGCAGGGAGCCTGATGACAGGGCTCGATCCCAGGACCCTGGGACCATGACCTGAGCCGAAGGCAGATGCTTAATGACTGAGCCACCCAGGCGCCCCTAAATCTCTTACTGTTTTAAGTCGCTCAGTTGGTTGTACTTTGTTATAGCAGCTCTAGGAAACTTACATAGGTCCCTGTGCCTTGTTGGCAGAAGGGCATTTATCAAGACTCTGCAAGTCCCAGGAATTCATCCAGGTTGAGGTGTAGAAGTTCCTTGTGTTCTTGGGTCCTAAAATTCATTTAGAAATCTCACTACCTAGTCCACCCTGGGAATTAACCTGAGGGGAAAGTGATTAGAAAGACATGGTACAGGTCTCTTTCTTGGGACATACTTCCCTTTGGCTTCATTTCCCTTCCAGTTCTAGATCTTCATTTAGTTTAGGTTCAGTGGAAATAGCATTATCAAACTAATCATTTCTTATTCAATGTCTATTGTTTCTGTATAGACCATTCCTTGAACTGCCAGGATTCTGGTCTTGATATTCAAAATGAAGTTGCTTACAACTTTTAAAAGTTTTTCCTTCAAAAATTTGTCACATATTTCACAATTATATTTTGAAAGTCAAAGGCTAGGAATTTACCTTCTCATTCATACGGCATGGACTAAATGGGGAAAGACTAAAAGTAACAGAAATTACCGAAAAAAGAATTGCTTTAATTAATTTGGAAACATTAAATTATCATCTAGAAAATCTTTTGAGATTAGATCATCAGATTTGGTAGTTTGGTTTATTAACAGAGTACGTGGTTTCATAAGCCTTCTCTCTTTGGTGATTTTATCACTGAGAATATCTACCCAGCTAGTAGTACTCTCTAAATAGTGGACTTGCACTTGGGTCAGTATGAAAATGTTAAAAGGAATTAAAATGTATAAATTTCTTCCTTATAAAGAGAGGTGAGAAAGCTTTAAGGAAAGTGTGGGTCTAGGAGTCAGGTTTTAGATTGTGCTTTACATTTCACAGGACTTTTTGTTTATGTTGGTTCTATTTAAGACTTTAAGTTGGCTATAGCTCTTGGATCAAGGATTATCTGATTCTTGACGTTCACCCATTTCTACATGGGCTCTGAAGGAAAGGTACACACGTAAGAGAGAAATCAACACAACGGAACATAACCTCTCAAAGCTTTTGACCTCAAGCTACAAGTGGAATTCTGGTGAGTTAGGATGAACCATGTGGAGGAGTCTGTGTGTATAACTTAAATTCTTTGGCATTTGTGTTAGACTTTCTGCTGACATCTTGGTACAAATCCACCTCTCTTCTATGATATTTTCTATGCTGTAGATAATGGAGCTCTCGATACTATATTTAAAACTTCCTGAGAGTTTAGCTTTTACCAAGGAGAAATATAGCTGGCTCAGGCAGTCCATCCTGAGCTTTTATTTTTTGGGTGGCTAACAGAGTTTCAACTCTATCCTCTTTACCTATACTTGGAAGGTTATCCTTAAAAATACCAAATGATATGTGACAGAGCTGCAATCTTAAAGCGATAATTCATTTTTTTTTTAAGATTTTGTTTATTTGAGAGAGAGTGAGAGAGAGCACAAGCTGGGAGCGGGGAGAGGCAGAGGGAAAAGCAGACTCCCCATGAGCAGGGAGCCCGATGCAGGGCTTGATCCCAGGACCCTGGGATCATGACCTGAGTCAAAGGCAGATGCTTAACTGACTGAGCCACCCAGGTGCCCCAAGAGAGAATTCATTCTTAACCTTTTCATTAATTTACTGTTAAGTCGGGTATGCCACGTACCCTCTTTGGGCTTCCTTGTCTTTTTCTGTAAAATGAAAGAATATGTCTATTGACTTAGATTTTACCCAAATTAATCCTTAAACTCTCCTAAACGTTCTTATATGGCAAGGAAAAGATATACTTGGTTTAGACATCTTTTTATTTCAATAGGAAGGCTCCATGCTTTAGAGTGCTCAGATCCTGGTTAGAAGCTCCCACACTCATGGGCACTAATCTTAGACATCTTTGAGAAGTGCCACCTGCTAAGATTGAGCCTTGAACTGACTTCCTTGTCTTGATCAATCCAAATGAGTGCTCCTCGTTGCAGGAAGATTTGGCAAGAAAAGGAAGAACCAGGAGTTCTTCATCATTCCTCCATCATATCAAGACATATGCATTCTGATTTAATCATCTCCACAGTGCTATAAAGTGATCGGTTTTATTTCTAATTTACAGATAATGTAGATAATGCAAGTAACTTGCTTAAGTTTGGGACTTTATGAGAACTGCACTTAAATCTAAAAAGCTTTCTGGTTCCAAATCCAACTTTGTGTCTAATATACCCTAGGCAACTTGCCTATTTACTGTCCTCTACATCTAAAGAAAAAGGCACTCTCTACTCATCACCTTCTGGGGCTGTTCTTAAGTGTTACTGATTTGATTATACACTTAAACTTCCTCCTCTCAGACACCGTGTTCCTTTATTCACAAAATAGGGGTAATTATTACTGGCTCCTAGACACTTCACAAGAATAGTTTCAGGTTTAATTAGAAAATGAGCAATAGTTTTAGAAACCTCAGTGCATCCTTGGTTATTAATGGACTGAACTATTTTCAGCCAATTAATAAGACAGTATTTTTCTATTCCAAATTCAAATCTTCAATCATATCTCTAATTGTATACCTCACACCACTCCCTTTTCAGGAACCCTGTATAGACTCTCCTCTTTCTTTGTGTAAACTTATTCTTTGGAAGAGAACTGAACTCAATTATTTCTACCTTTATTTGAATTTCTCAGTGGGCTAGCTCCTCCGGGATAGTCTATTTCTTGTAAAACTACATGACTACTGAATTCACCCATTAAAAGGAATTTAGATGTTGGAAAAAATACGGAGAAGTAAAATTGCCTTCATGCCCTTGAAATAAGGCATGTTTCTACAAATAACCATCTATACTTTTTCCCCATTTACCATATAAGAAAAGTATTTGATAAAAGCGTAAATATTTTACCATGCTGCACCCCAATTATAAATTTCAAATTCTAATAAGATAGCAGATCATGATTCTTATAAGTAAATTTATTATTTGACTCAAGTTAAACTTATTTGCCTTAAAAGCCATAGCTAGGATTGTAGTTAGTCACTTCTAACATATACAAGAACTCCTGAGAGGTGCCTGAGTGGCGCACTTGGTTGTGTCTGACTCTTGGTTTCAGCTCAGGTCATGATCTCATGGGCGGTGAGATTGAGCCCTGCCCCTGGCTCCGCCACTCAGTGGTGAGTCTGCTTGAAGATTCTCTCCCTCTCTCTCTCCCCCTGCTTGTGCACACACTCCTTCTCTCTCTCTCTCTGTCTCTCTCAAATAAATTAAATTTAAAAACAAAAACAAGAACACCTAACAGTTTCATTTGTCCTCAACATTTTACCATGCCTGTTATGTGGACAGACTCTGCCCTTCACTTGCTGTATGGAGATGTATATCCACTTGAGCTAATTATAAGATCACATCTCTGACTCAGAAGTAGTGGGTTTTTACACTCAGCTCTCACCACATTGTAGAGAACATGGCTGTTGGCAAATGTAGTCATATTCTATGACTACTCACAGAAAAGAAATAGAATTTCTCTTTACCAGCTTCAGTATTTTGACAAACTGCAAGGAAATATACTTTAATCACATGTTCACTCTCCAGAGAACTGGGTGTAAAAACCTACTACCAGATGGAGAAGTAAAGGAATGAGAGGGGAGGAAAAACCCTGGGTCCCGAGTTACTTAGTTCCTGTTGATTTTCCTTTGTCAGGTTATTGCAATGTCATTACAATAAATGTCCCCCCACCTTTTATTTTTAGGTAATTCAAGTTGATTATCTGTCATTTGCAACAATGAATGATGAGCCTAACACTGTGGAATAACATTGTAAGATAAAGTAATGATATAAATTATAATCATAGGATAGATAAGGAAGTGAGAAAATTCAGTTTACAATAGTAAAAGCCCTCTATCCACTGGAGAAAAAAAGAACTAAATATGTAATAAAAATATTTATTGTAATTTTGTTTTTTATATATATTTTAAATGCTTGAAAACACAAGGTCATAAGGGAATCACAGCAAAAAAAATCTCTTGAGAAATTCTCTTCAAGTAATTTTTAATATCATCTAATTTAATCTTTTAACTAACCCTGTGTAAAAGTTATTGTTGTCTCCATTTTACAGTCAAAAAATCTGAAACTTAAGGAGAATAGGTGTTTTGCCAAAGATCAAACAACTATGAAGTGTTTTTGCAGAACAAGGAATAGGTTTTAGGTGTATATGACAATCCCATGCTTTGTACAATACACCACACAATTTACATGGAATTAATGGCCAGGGGAAAAGATGATCAGGTATGTTTTTAAATGAAATTTATCAGAATGTAATCTTGGCTATAGTTGTGTAATCAGCTAAGTTTAAACATGGAAAGGAGATTTATAACAATTTAGCCTGATCCTCTTCCATCATGGGTTAAGAAATACACTCAGTAAGATTAGTGGACTTACCTCGGGTTCAGTAACCTTTTATTTGGAGTAGGTTCAAGCATAGATGGCCTCTTAAGATCCCTGCCCATCTGTGAATGTGTGTGTTCTTCTGATGTCACAGCATGAGAATGCCTCATGTCTTCCCACATACAGCAGTGACAATCCAAGCTGCAAGAAGGAATACTTTAAAATGAACCTTTTAAATTTCATTCTTCCGTATTTGTATGTGCAGAATGCAAATGATGTCAGTTCCATTATCTTCTGTACAAAATGTTCCCTTCTTAGAGCCAAATCAGGGGTAGGAAATATGGAACTGTGCCCCAAGTACCTCAAGGGCAGCTGGCCACTTCTATTTCTAGATCCCAAACACCTGCATTTCTCAAAAGCTGGGGCCATTTCAGAAGAGACGTTTGGAAGTCATCAATATACTGCTCACTTACTGTGGATTTGAGAACCTTGAAATGTCAAGTTTTAGCTTGAGGCCAAGTTGGATTTGTGAGCCCTCATACTGATGGGTGATGAGATCATTTACATTGGATTATACTTCTGGTGTGTGAGCAATTCAGTAAATGATGAATACAGTGGGAATTACTGCAGTACATCTGCTGGACACTTTTATAAAATAGCTCTCTCATCCCACCTCCTAGGTGTGCAATCTTCAATCAGGAAACATATTTGAAGCAGGAAATCAGTTCTCAAGCCTAGGGCTGTATCATCTGCTCCTGTCTCTTTTGCAGAGTGTAATTTTGTCCAGTGCAACATTGCAAAGTAGACAACCCTAGGACAATGATTCATGGGCAGAAAATAATACACTCTGAAAAGTGCTTCCAAAGTTACAGCAGACAATTTGCTGACTATTGTTAGGAAATTATGATTAAAATGGGGTGGGGAGGAGAGAGAATTTTTTTTTTTTTTTTTTTTTTTTTACGTGAAGAAGTCGGGCACCAAGGTAGATTCTGGGAGTTTAATCGCTTATCATATGAACCTGTCCCTGATCCTCACTGAGCTTTTCAAACTAGCTGTGATACAGGCACTTTGAAAAGGCAGTTTGAATTGTGCTGAGTCTGCAACAAATTAAAGTGTTAATGAATAGTAACAATAATTTAAGTCGAGATACCTGAGATACCTTTGCACCTTGCTTCTGAAGAAGCTACATTTAAGTGGACCCTTGAATGAGTGAGGTGAATATTGGGGAAAGAGCGTGATTGAATAATGACAGATCACAGATCTCAGGTAAGGCAGAATTAGGGTTGAAAGAAAACTAGAACAGCAAGGAGAACCCAAACAGGGCAGTAAAAACAAGAACATTCATTCAGGCAGCGGTCATACTGAGTCCTTTGTTTGTTCTTACTTTTGCTTGCTGTGTAATGGGGGTTATTTAGGATAGCTTCTACTGGTTGTATACTAATTCATTTCTTCATGTATTGTACACACAATCCTGTGTGTAGTGCTTTATACGTTTCTAGTGCTATGATGGTCACTGGTGCTACTGCAGAAAGCTGGATTTTATCTAAATTCTTAAGACTTTGAAAAGTCAACCATTGTGTTAACTAGGAGTTGGGTTTTGGTGCTAGTAACAGAAATGTGATTACAGCGGCTTAAACATATAAGGGTTTATTCTCTCTTACAGAAGTCTGGATGTAGCCTGTTGTGGAGAAACAAAAGGTTTCTGTAGTTTCTAGCATTCCTATAAAAACCTCTAGTCTCCCCAGTCTCAGTTATGTATGTAATATAAAGACA
Source organism: Eumetopias jubatus (assembly GCF_037043125.1). Lineage (NCBI taxonomy): Eukaryota > Metazoa > Chordata > Mammalia > Carnivora > Otariidae > Eumetopias > Eumetopias jubatus. The sequence continues at coordinate 50,957,350 of NW_028274821.1, read as the reverse complement.
AGAAATGCTTGCTTTTATTTCCCCTAGAAATACTTTCCTCTTTACTCACCATGAGACTTAGATTGGTAGCCATTTTTTTTTTTTTTTTTTCCTACTTAATTGCTGTGATCTGAGAGAAGCAAATGCTTACAGCCTGGACTACATCCTTAAGACCGAAGTGTCAGGAAGACTAGAGCAGTATCTCTTTAGGCTTTTCCAGTTTAAAAGAGATGAAGCTCAGACCTTGGAGACATCTTTGTGTCTTAGAAGTCATAACAGATACCCAGTGATTTATTTAGCATCTGGAAAGATATATTTACATTTCAATAGGTTAGAGTAAGAACTCAGGATTCTTGCCATCCCATCTCAAAGGGATTATTATCCTATCAGCAAAATTTTTTCCTTCTCTTTTCTAGAAAAGTGATGACTGTCTCTCTCTTGAATATAAATGCCAAAAATCTGTTGTCTGTTTCTTATCTGGGGAGTTTCTAACTACAGGATAGGATGTTTGACCTGACTTTCACCAGATCACTCCCCAGGTAAGGCCTGGGGCAAGAAGGACGGGGGGATAGACTTAATTATTGCAAGGTAGTTAATAAAAAATCAGTCTCTGATTCAGAGCCCTTCTTTTTCACATTCCAGATAAAATTAATAAACGTGAATATTAAAACTCAATGTCAGTTCAGGACTGGTATTGGAAGCCATTAAGAATGAGGGTTCTTCTGGGGCACCTGGGTGGCTCCGTCACTTAAGTGTCTGACTCTTGATTTTGGCTCAGGTCATGATCTCAGTGTCCTGAGATCAAACCCCGTGCAGGCTCCATGCTCAGCAGGGAGTCTACTGGAGATTCTCTCTCTCCCTCTGCCCCTCCCCTTGCTCTTTCTCTCTCTAAGATGAATAAATACATGTTAAAAAAAAAAAAAAGAACCAGGGTTCTTCTATCATCTCTTAGCTTGTGATTCCTACCCTAAGGATTGTGATACAGCTTTTGGAGGTCCAACTCTTACACTATTCCAGGCAAGAAACTTCAGAGAGAGTACAGAGTGGTAAAATGAGATTTTTCTGTAAATCCTTCCCCCAAACTACTTATATTTAATTGATCATCCCTATATGCAAAGGAGGATAAGGAATATAGTAGTATTTTCACTGAATACAATATAGAGTTCTATTAATAAGGAAGAAAGTGAAAATTGATAATGTTGGTCTCTCCTTTAACCATGTACTTAAAGAAAGAAGATAACTGATGGAAAATTAGAATTTTTTCAGTGCCAACACTTTATTTTCCTGGGGATTCTAAGGCCACAGGTAGGTACAGTGACTTGGTTAAGGACATAGATAATTCAACAATGAAAGACTGCCATCTTGACTGACCGACTTCTTCAGTGAAGTTTGTCTTCCTATTTCATCTGCAGACCTCTGTATTTTCAAGTATTTGATAGTTCGTGGAAACACTACTTTTTCTGCTAAACTATCTGTGAGCATACTTTGTGTGCATGCAATTCAGGATGCCAATTCATATCACGGTAAATTAAAAACAATAGGGGAGTTGGTAGGTATTTCTGGTTCTTCATTGTTCCCAGAAAAGCTATTATTCCTAATATAGTTTCTTTGTGTCTCTCATTTTTACACTGTTGGCAAATGTATTAAAAAGGACATTTTTGGGGCGCCTGGGTGGCTCAGTTGTTAAGTGTCTGCCTTCGGCTCGGGTCGTGGTCCTGGGGTCCTGGGATCGAGCCCCGCATCAGACTCTCTGCTCAGCGGGAGGCTTGCTTCTCCCTCTCCCACTCCCCCTGCTTGTGTTCCTTCTCTCTCGCTGTGTCTCTCTCTGTAAAATAAATAAATAAAAAATGTTTTTTTTTTTAAAAAAGGACATTTTCACATCTTTGAAGCATGTGTTTGGCCAGGGTGTAGATGAGGTCAGAAAGTCCCATTTTAATAGGTCTTTTTAAACTGTATTCATTAATTCAACCAGTGAGCATTTTATATGGGACCTGCACCATGCCTGGCATTTCAGTGGACATCTGCTTTATCCTAGGTAACCTGTAATTGCTGTCAATGTGGGCAATGACAAATGCTTATGAACCCTTTGTTCTTCAGAGAAGTCAGGTTATTTATGGACTTAAGTCAAAAAAAACTGTTTTATTAAGTTATGAATGAAATCTCAGATATAGAGTTCTTATCTGAAGTATGCATCCATGAGCCATGTGCCCCTAATATTGTATTGGTGTTTCTCTTCCACCATTTGAATTAGGATCTGGGTAAAATATTCATGTGATAACCACACTAGATACTTAAACGTGAAAATATGACAACCTGGCTTAATTGTGGGTAACAGCCCATTCTTAATTCCTTTTACTAGTGTCATGACTATTGACCTAAATAGAAGCTCAGTTTAAGTGGTATAGAAAGAAAAGCATTAACAAGACAAACTTGATTTCAAGTTCCAGCTCTACCACTTTCAAGCTGTGCAATAATTGGATGTTATTTTATCTTTCTGATCTTTTGTTCCTCAACACAGAGAGAGAGAGAGAGAGAGAGAATATCATGGGATATTATGGAAAATTAATAAGGGGCTTTTTGAGAAATAGAAAGAATATGTAGAAAATGCCTATTAGGTTGTGTAGCAAATAGTAGATTCTCTGTAAGCCACAGCAATTATTCCAACACAGTTGAACTCTCCCCTTCCTTTTTCCTTCCTTGTTTCTTCCTCCCCCATTTCTTTATTTTTGTCTTTCTTTCGTTCCACACTTCTTCCTTTAAAGAAATACTACAAATATGGTTTTATCACCTTTTAGAAAAAATCTCTTAATGAAGTTCTAGATATGTAATGTCAAAATCTAAACTAGAATGGCCTGTGTAAAGTCAGGGAGGATTTGTAAATTACAGTGAGACTCAGTAAAACACTACCAAGATGTAAAATGAGGCTTCACTCTCCTCCATTATAGTGCCTATGTAGAGACAACCTTCTGTAGCTCTTCTCAGTTTTTATTTCTCTTTCCCTACCCAACCTCATTTTTCTCCTCTTTCTCCCTCTTCATTCTTCTTCGTTGCACCTACTATTTCTTTCAAAGGCATGTCATTCATCATTGCCTTATTGGTGGTAAAGATATTAACAAAGGAAGCAGTAGAAGTTGGATAGTTTGTGTGTATTACACTGAAAATATTTGTACTGTCTGCCAAGGTTGAACAATCTGAACTGATCTCAATCTGGAAATCAAATTGCCTCCCATTCCTACTGATTGTGCAGAAGTGTTGTCTTTGGCATGGTTTGTAGTCTCCCCGAAGTCTTTAGAACCAAATAAAAGTCACTTCAGGCAGACAATTATCTATTATCTTTGTCCCTTTCAGACCCTGTCTTGTGTCTTTGCCTAAGCCTACACAATCTGAAGATTAGTCGGCTATCTTTAATGGCAAAGAATAATATGACTTTGAGCTTACTTGGAAGGACGGCCAGAAAAGAAATTAGAAATTTGGCTGTATCCTTAGCTTGCCCTGCCTTGCTCTCTTTTGCCCTATGACCTCAGCAAAGTCACATAACTGTTCTTTCTTCACATTTCCTCATCAGTAGAGGGTGAATAACAAAGACAGGGCTGTTAAAAGGAATATATCACCTTATTTTTGGATAAGTGTTTCAAAAGCTTAATAAGAGCAAGGCGAGAGAATTGAGTTGACTGACTTTTACAGTTGTCCTGGGATAAAGGTTCATTACTCCCAGTGATCTATTTGAGCTACTAGAATGCATATATTTCAAATGATTCTCCTACTGAGGATCCAGATTCTTTCAAATTTGGCTACTTTCATGTATATTCTCTGTGCAAGAGCATTGTTAAGTGATTAATAATTCTACCTTCTCTTTCTGCAAAAAAAAATTGAGCTTGATGATGAACATAAGACTTATAATTTGCCAAGTTGTGGGCAGAGACATTCTTAGACTGAAATAAACCCCTTCACATCCAAATTCTGCTTTCCTTGGCATCAGGTGGCCATGTTCAGGTAGAACTTCCTTTTCTTTTTAGTATGGGCAAAGAGAAGCTGGAAAGTCAAATAAAAACGTAGCCTATAGTGCCAAAGAGTGTTGTTATTCAAAGAAAAAGAAGGAGGTAGTTTGCCTTTCTCTGTTAGATAACTTTTTTGTATCAACTGATTTTAGTTAGTAACTTCTCAAACCTTTATCTTTGTATATTTCACAACGACTTTGGATATTTCTTAACGCTGGTGGTGGAAAAGGAGTTGGGGAAGAAATGGTCAAATTTGTGTTCAGTTTTCATACATAGGAAGCATTTAACCTTCAAGCCTCTTCTTTCCGCTCACAAGTATTTCGCTCTTTGAACCAAACACACTGAAATATTTTGCAAGATAATAATGATATAATTCGACAAGCCAAGGACTTGTATTTGATGCCTCAGGCTTAGTAAAAATTGATGGGAAATTATCCCCTAAAGCCATTAACTTTGTCTCAATTCCTGGGGCCTTTTGTAGATCTTTCTCAGCAACCCTGGAAAGGAAATTCACTCACCTTTTTTTTTTTTTTTTTCAGGCTCTCAGGGCTAACAGTCTATTTAAGGAGATGCCCCTAAGTAACAGCTCTGTCATCATAATACTACAATCATGCATCAGAGAGTGATTTCTCTAATGATGTATTACTCAAAATGCAGTGCCAGCCAGGATATCAGCAAGGGAGATCATAAAATTTTATTTAACCTTTTGTTAATTTAAAGTCTCCAATACTTTCTAATTTATTTATTATGTATGGGAAGGGGGAAATGACAGTAACTTCAAAGGCTATGAGACCTGCACACTATTTTATTCACTGTATTCAGAAAATATACGTCACCAGTGGGTCAAGGAAAAGATTTAAAACCCCCAGTTAAAAATGCTTTTAAGACTCACAAGAGCGTAAGTACTGAAAACAGACCATGTGGAATGTATCTGAGGTGCAAACAAAGCTTGCCGGTCTGCAGAAAAGGGAAGAAAACTCAATAATACTATTTTTCGTCGTCTTAGTGAAAAAAATTTAGAATAATATTATGGTTTTTCATCTGTTTACCAAGGAAAATAATCATTTCTTAATTCCAGAATTATTCCAAGGCACCATCTTACCAGGGGCCCATGATGAAATGATGAGCACCAAGCTCCAGGCTGCATTCCACATAAGCATTTCTGAGGCACGAAAGGATCACATGGTAACTCTTCTAGGATAGTGTTTTATGTGTAACCAGTAACTAAAGAAAGCTCTTAGCACAATGCCAGGCACGTAGTAGTAATTCCTCAATAAATGTTAGCTTTTATTTTTTTTCTTAATTGCCATTTAGTGTTAAGTTAAATTAAGAATGGCACTTTACAATAATAACACATTTATTAGACTAAACACTACTTTTAAACTTCAATTCAGCTTTAATTCAAAGTGAGTAAGTCACTTCATATTAGTAAGGGTTCTTTTATAGTATCCATCTGTAAAACTTAAATGGAAGTTTATGACACTCAATTATTCTAAAAATTCAATACTAAAACGTTATTCATGCCTAAATTATCTGGCTTCATCTGACAGGAATGTATTTTATCTGGATTATCAGATCAATTATCTTGATTTCTGCGCTCAACTTTGCAAGCACATGTGTACTCTGTGCCCTCTGTAAGGTGCAATTGGATTTCTTCAGGTTGAAGTGTGACCCAGTTAGCTTCCTACAAGGCACATAAAACCTGTTCAGAGATGGTGCCTTTGAAGCCTGGGGTGTATTTCTGGAATGGTTCTAGTCTTTTCAGAGATGGGACAACTAGTGATTGTTGTCAGAGACAGACCTCAATTATTTAAATCTGCTTATAAAAATTTCCTCTAAACCACAGAAATGTTTACTCACAGTGCTAACATTTGTGCATTAATCTGCAAACTCTGTTTTTTTTAACTTTTATAGTTTGAAATTAAACAATAACAATTCTTCCCTTTTGCTCAAGCTCCAGTATTTATTTACATGTTTTCTAGGTGATAGCTCAAGTAGAAGTGAATTGGCCATTCAGTCCAATGTGAGCCATGAGCCAGAGTTTGAAGTATGGCATGTTTTAGGGTAGACTCAAGGAGGAAGGAACATAATAAGCAAATCTTCTCAGTATGAGTTTAAATATTCATGATGTGCTTATTAAAACATTTTAAAAATGGTGTCTCCAAGCATCAGGTTCTTAATATGCAGAACAGAAAGAGCAAAGTACTGAAAAACAACAAGCATGTTGTCATGGAATTTGCTTAAAATATGCCAGAGCTAAAGCTTAGTGTTCCAGTATGTATATATGATACGTTAAAGCTTTCCTTAGAAACTAGGTATAAAAAAATCATTTACCTTTGAGAGTTAATTTTTTAAAATCAACACATAATGGGACAGAGAAATGGCATGGATAAAGAAGCTCAGGTGATAACCTGGTTGTGATGGTTAATTTTATGTGTCAATTTGACTGGCCACTGGGTGCCCACATTAAACAATATTTCTAGACGTACATGTGAGGATATTTCTGGAGGAGATTAGCATTTGATTTGCTGGACTCTGGAAAGCAGCTGGCCCTCCTTGAAGTGGGCAGGCATCACCTATTTCCATTAAGGGCCTGAATAGAAAAAAAGGCAGAGGAAGGAGGAATTTGCCTCTATTTTCCTGTCTGAGTTGAGACATCTCCTCTCAACCTCTCTGGCCCTCCAAATGAGATTACACCAGTGGCTCCCCAGTTCATGGTCCTTCGGACTCAGACTGCATTATTGGTTCTCCTGGGTCATCGTATCTTGCCGACGGCAGATCATGGGACTTCTCAGCCTTCATTATGAGGTGAACCAATTCCTATATATATCTTTACTGGTTCTGTTTCTCTAGAGAACCCTGACTAATACACGGATTTATATTAACATGTATGATTGTGCAGTCAGTGAGAAGAGGTTAGTCAACCATGGGAAAAGAATGTGGTTAAGAGAGTAAAGACAAACCTTGATGATGCCCGTCCAGCCTTCAGTCTTGGGATTTTTCAATAGTCTAGTTCCATTAATAAGTCCATTTACAAAGTAGGGTAGATATTTATGGTTAACTCTGGTTAATACCAGTGATCATGGTGTGTTGAACAGGCCTCCGCAGAAAGAAGCTAGAAGTAAGTAACAGGATGTCAAAGGTCTGCCTGAGGACTCAGATACAGCCAGCTGTGTTTACTCATGCCATGGGAACCCCTCAGCCAAGGGAAGACCCTCAACTCTGGTGAGGCAGGTGGGTGTCTCTGAGGAGTCCACAGAGATGATAAGGGATGACAAGTCAATTTTAAAGGCTTGGCAATCCTCACGGATGCCAATGTTTCATGAACATCCAGTAAAAACGTCCTGCCCTTCTTCCCATCTGTCTCTCTCTACTTTGCTTCTACTCGAGAGGTATAAAGTAAAACACACCTGTGGTTGGAAAGATGAAGAATAAGGGAATGAAATAGATGGGGTTGGTAGACAGTAAGACCCATTTTTCCTGACTGCAGGCTTCTTACTATAGCAAGAAGAAGAAATTCGGAGTTTAGATTATTACCTGAGAATGAACATTTCAATTAGAGAAGTGTGGCTAACTTTTATAACCTAAAAAGACCGTAGAACTTTCTTTTATTTTAGAATAGTCAAGGAAGTCAGGGAGCTATTGGGACTTTTTTCTTTTTTTTCTTTCAGGGCTAGAGAAAGAATACTCTATAAATAAATTTAAAGGGATAGTAGAAGGCAAAATGGAGTTGCCTTCGGTTTGACATAATGTACACATAAGGTGATGGAAGTTTATTGAAAGGAAATGTGGTGATGAAGGCAGATAGGAAGCATTTATAAGCTACATCGCCAGTCCTCCCGGAAAACTGAAATGATATTTTAGACTATATTGCAGCTTTATTGGCCAATTGACATTTTGAGTAGTCCGGTGTTTATATTTGGTGCTACGGGAGTTACCACTGATTGCTTCTCTTTGCCTGTCTACATGATGGCTTCTGCTTATCCATAATTTTGACTCCCTACCTTCTGCCTGTGTGTCTCTTGACCTTTATTAACCTTTCTGTCTATGTCCTTCTCTTTCTTTCTTGTGAAAACTCCATAAGAGATACCTAGATGGCCTTATTTATGTGTACAAAACATTCTTTCTGAGCAGAGTTCTTTTGACAGGATGCTTGGTAGATGACCTTTGTCAATATTATAGAGCTGTACTTTTCAATATGGCAGCCACTAACCACATGTAGCCACTGTGCAGTTAAAATATGGCTAGTCCAAGGGCACCTGGGTGGCTCAGTCAGTTAAGCATCTGCCTTTGGCTCAGGTCATGATCCCAGGGTCCTGGGATTGAGCCCGGCATGCTTCTCCCTCTCCTGCCCACTCATGCTCTCTCTTGCTATCTCTGTTCCTCTCTCTCAAATAAATAAATAAAATCTTTAAAAAAAAAATAGAAGGAAATGTGGCTAGTCTGAATTGAGATGTACTAGGAGTGTAAAATATGCCCATGATTTTGAAGACTTAGAATAGAAAAAACTGTAAAATATCTCATTAATCTTATATTCACTACATAAAAGTATACATACTTTGAAATTATATTTTGAAACAAAATATATTATTAAAATTAATTTTACTTATTTTTAGTTTTTTAAGTGTGGCTATTAGAAATTCTAAAATGACATATATGGTTGGCATTTGTGGCTTACATTACCTTTCTGTGGTAGTGATGTCTGCCTACTTAATCCTAGTGTAGTCACCAGAGTGAGATCTTACATGATAAAGAGCAAGCACGCTTTGATTAAGGAATTGCTTCTGGACACATTTTTTGAAAAGGCCATAGGAATGGCAGGCCCTTAGTATTTCATGGATTACTACCCAAAGATGGAATGAAATTTATTTTTTTTAATATTACTGTATATATGTAACATTTTCTATATTAGATGTTATTTTATAGTACTTCCTAAACTTTTCACAGATAACTTCATTAGTGATCTGTGGAGCATGAACTGTCATTTTACAGATGAGAAAACTGGAATTCAAAGAGGGGAAGGACATTACCACATATACAGATCCTACATGTAGTGTAACCAAAGATACATCCCTAATTTCCTAGCCTTATGGAGTTTGTCTTTGGAGTCAAGCCAACCTGGATGTATGTACTCTTTTTGCTATTTCCTGGCCTATGACCTTGAGAAGTTACTTTTATTTTATTTTATATTTTATTTTATTTTAATATCACAGAGGAGTAGTGAATGAATGATAAATATTGTCACATAGTTGGTGCTCAACGTGTTAATCCACATCTGATGCCAAATTCTATGCTTCTCAATGGAGATAGCTAACAAAAACAATTAACAGGAATAATAATTTACCAAGTGCTGATTTTTTGTGTATACATTTCTGTATAATGGTATAGCATGTTCATCTACCTGTTAAAAGATATTCTCTGAAACTCTCTCTTGGTCAACTTTCAAAAACCCTAGTTTGTATTATAAAAACATAAACAAATAAATCAATAGGTTTGAAAGTGTATAGTAATTTGGAAGTAGAAATTCAAAGTCCTTCATACTTTTTGTCTTTATTAGTGGTAATGACATTATTGCCTGGGGAAAGGGAAATGTTTTTATGAAAATTTAAACCATCCTGAAAAGATAAAAATTCCCTATTTTCTCATCTGAACCAACCTGTATGACCATCTGCCTGACTATCACCACTCTTTCCTCTTCTGTGAAAATTTCTTAGGGCTTGCCTTGTTTTCATGAATGATACCTCAGTTGTGCTAATTACTCATGTTCAAAACATCAGGCATCTGCTTTTTCTCTCCTTTTTGCTCCCATTGGATTTAATTAATTGTCAGTTTCTATAGTCTCTAACTCAGCAGTGTCCACCAGATTTGCCCTACTGGATTAACTCTTTTTTTTTTTTTCCTACTGCATTAACTCTTAGACAATATTTGAACTACCTTCATTCAAACTCCCATTATTCCCCATGTAGATTATAAATGTTTCCTAAATCTACCTTTAGCTTCCATTCCTACCCATCTCCAAATCTCCCTTGCACTGAGGCCACAGTAATTTTACCAAAACCCAATGCTAGTTATATAAAATACAGTTCTCTCCTTCATATATACTTTCTTAAGAGTTCATCATTATCTATAAGATTAAGCCCAAGTTCCTTAGTGTGTCAGAGATCCAGCATGATGTGATCCTTCCCTGCATTTCCCAACCTCATCTTCCACCGTATTTTGACATCCATCCTCTGTTTTTGCTCTCATTGTTTGATTTATTTGGAGTTATTTCCCGATTGTCCCCATCTCTTACTCCATCCTTGTGCAACTCAGTTTAACGATGTTTGTTCTCTAATCACTCATTTTCTTGTCTTTGGAGCTCCTTGACTTTTTAACCCAGCAACCCAAATTTTATATTCACTGAGTTATGGTTTTCCATGTATATCTACACCCAGTACAAGGCATGCTACAGAATATAAGTTCAGTAATTTTTTAAATGAATAGAGGAAAGAATGAATAAATGAATGAATACCTGAGTGCTAGACCTTAAAACTGATATCCCTAGACAGTGAGCCCAAAACAGGATGTTTTATTTAAATGTCTATAGGAAATCCAAACAATTATCTTGGCCCATTAATTGATTTTCTTAAGATTTGTAAACCATACTTAAATCATAGGAATTTAGAATGCCTTAGCTCTTAGACAATATAGTTAAGGTTGTTTTTTTTTTTAAATAAAAATATTGCATGGAGTAGTTTTAGAGATTGATACTGTGATACTAGTGGGGAGGTTATACTTGCTATTCTGCTCTCACCAGTGTGATAGGGAAATGCTGGAAAAGAAAAATGTGTGTGCTTGGCATCTTCTAGATAAGAAAAAATTCTTTTTAATCCTTGCATAATGAATTTGTCACTGTCTAGATGGCTCCCAAATGATTAGAGGAATAATATAAGGAATGCTTGTGTAATAGGAGATAAGATTTAGTAGAGTTCTCAGTGATCTAGAAGGTGTTTCTAGATTTTGATAAGTCACATGAGGAATTGGGGAGTCTGGCTGCTTTTGCCATGTGATCTGGTTCAAGTCAGGAAACTCTTACACACTAATCCTAGCATGCTAGGGGGCTACAGGAAGTCACAATGATTGATTCCTCTCTCTTGAGCTCAAGACAATGTGCCTTAACCTCTTTGAGATACCACTCCACAGCTCAAGTGATTGACTCCTATTTACTCCTCTAGCTTTAAAATACCTTATCTCATCTTTCTTCCTATCTCACCAAACCAAATTTAGTGTTCATTAATCCAAAGTTCTTAAAGCAGAGGCTATTTAAATATATATTAAATAATATATATTTATATTTATATAAATATATATAAATTTATATTATATATAAATTTATATTTATAAATTTGGAAAAATAAAAATATATGTATATAAATGAAATATGTAGAAAAAATATATATACATACATATACATACATGCATACATACATGTATATATCTGGCATGGCCTGTGGACAAAAAGGAAGAAGTAGCACTTGTTCTACATCTCCTGCTCTTCTTCTTAATTGGAAAGCAGGATGTGATCATGGGGTGTGCATTTTCCATGGGATTTTCCCCGTGGCTAGGGATAGAAATATGCTAGGCAAGCCTTGGACCACAACATTACTTGTATCAGAGTGTTTCTGCTGTTGAGCACCTTTATGTAGTACATGATTAAAGAAAAAAAAAAATAGCCAGTGAGGTTGGTCAGTTCTGAAAATATTATCTGAAAGAGCAGCAAGAATATTTCAATGCTTCCAGTCCAGACACAGTCTAGCCTGCTTCATTTACAATGGTTCTTCTGGGCAGAAGTGGAATTACCTCTTTCTTGTTAGCTCAATTGCTTTATCTATTTTAGGGGATTACAAATTAGCAACTTTAATAAGATATAAAGCAGTACCTACCGATGAGTATGTGAGCTTAGGTAACTCCTTTATTCAGAAGAGTGTATTGCAAACATAAATCTTTATTTTCTCATAATCTTCACTTTCCCTCTGCCTCATGTGAGATCATCTAAGCAATTTTGTTAAGAAACCTTGTTTTCATTTGAAGTCGAATATTAGCCTCGATTCTAATTTTGGTTATGCCCTTTAACTCACTAGATGAGCCCGGGGCAGCCATTTGATCTGTTTGTCTCTGTTTAAACATTCTTAAAATAAAGGAATCCCCACAACATTGAGATCTCTGACGTTGAGAGCAAGCTCCTGTATCACGACCACTTTACTCTGACACCAGTTTGATGGGAGCATGGAGTCGGGAGTTCTGCCAAGAGGACTTGAGAGGCAGCAGGTTGTAGGAGAGTTACCCCCCAGCACTAAGTAAATCCCAGTGGTACCATCAGAATCATTATCTTCGAAATGCCCACAGCCTTGAGCAAGGGTTTTCCAGTTTACAAAGAGCCTAATCTAAAACCTACCAGACTTTCCTAGATAGATCTGAAGCTCTCTTAGGCAACTGACCTTTGGGCTCACTAAAGTCCCAGCTTCCCCAACACAGAGAACTAATTTTTTTTATTTATACGAGACTCTCTGGCTTAAGCAACATGTCATAGTCTGCCCAGCAGTGCCCTAGACACTGATGCTCCCTTTAGAGCCATATGAACAGAAGCTTTTTCTGAAAAATATTGTAACATAATATTTAATAATTTTATTAAAAATATAGAATCTCAGCCTGGTAGTTTGGTGTAACAACCTGGTCCTTTGAATATCACAACTCAGATTCTCATTCGTATTCAATTTTTATTTAACCGGTATTTCCTCCTCTCCTATGGACACTGAAGTAAGACTTAATTTGAAATCAATCTAATATTGTATAACAAACTGTTTTTGATTAATGACGATTATTTGGGACTTAGAGTTTTATCATAGTGCAGGAACAAAGCACATGTTAAAAGGGATAATAAAAGTAAAGCTTTCACACGGCTGGGATTTAAATGAGAAACTTGATTTGTAGTTGTGGGAAATATCTCAACCTAACTTAAGAAAATTTAACAGAAGCGACACCTCTCATTTGGGGGAAATTCAAGAGTTAACTCCTACAAATTGGAGTAATTAGGCTCCGGATTTTCTGAACCATTTCCCCATTCTTTTTGCTTTTTTTGAAATTTTGCAACACTGCAAAAGCCTAATCTTTGCCCACCGTCCCCACATTCTTTTTTGCTTCACACTAAAAATAAGATCTTTATCTCTATATTAGAAATGGTGAGATACCCATCTCTCTTGGCTTGGCCGTTTCATCTTTCTGGAGGAAAAGCAACCACCCAATTATACACAGCCATAAATTAACTTGACAAGCCACATGCTGGAACCGCCACCGTAGCCCATGCTGTTTAAATTGTGCCTGAGTTCCTAGTCTCCTCTCTGTGAAGGAGCATTACATGCCCCAGCGGAAATTGTTTTCCTTTTGTTTGCAGACTTACCAACAATACATCCTCTGTAGTAGGTTCATCAGTTACGTACTTCTCTTTCTCGGGGGACTCATTATGCAAAAGACATCTCCTCTGCTCCTGCCCGTAAATGTATCACCAGCAAGGAGGCAGAGTTCACCGGTGGCCCATTCCTCATCCACTACAGAAGGACTTGGGTCCTCAAGTGCAAGCACTAACTAACTTCACAGGCTTCTTCTTTGGAAATGTCCCCCACCACTTCTCCTAAGTCTGGACACTGCCCTTTCATGGTGAATATTGTTCTGATATGTTACGATATCCACAGAGGTCATTCCGGGAACGTAACGCATAAATGGAATGATACACCAGGTTCACTGGGGGACTAGTGAAAATGTGCTTGCGTTTGAGTGTGCCTCTAGCTGTGTCATGCTTGTTTACTTGCTCTCCTAACTAAAGACAAAAGCAGCATGTCATGTATTTATACTTATTGTACAGTAAGGATCTGAATCCACAATGTTATATACACAGTGATGTCGATTTTATTTATTTATTTATTTTTAAAGATTTTATTTATCTGACAGAGAGAGACACAGTGAGAGAGGGAACACAAGCAGGGGGGGGTGGAAGAGGGAGAAGCAGGCCTCCCACGGAGCAGGGAGCCCGATGCGGGGCTCGATCCCAGGACTCTGGGATCATGACCCGAGCCGAAGGCAGACGCTTAACGACTGAGCCACCCAGGCGCCCCAGTGATGTCGATTTTAAAATAAACCCAAGTGGATTTGCATGCATATCCTCTGGTCAGTAATGCCAGTTCTTTTCCCACCATCAGCTTCTCTCACCTACTGTCTTCCTGGATGTTTATGCTAGTCGCTACATGCCCTAAAATGGGAGAGGTCAAAAGACAAGCCGTTGTGGAATGCTTTGAAGGATTTATTTCTCTTTCTTGCTTTCTCTGCCCAGACTTTATGATTGCAGATCGCAGTTCAGTTCTTCTCCCATTTAGATGGACTTTAAAGAGGATAGAAAGAGGGGTGCCTGTGTGGCTCAGTCAGTCAGTGTCTGCCTTCAGCTTGGGTAATGATCCCAGGGTCCTGGGATCGAGCCCTGTGTAGGGCTCCCTGCTCAGCCAGGACCCTGCTTTTCCTTCTCCCTCTGCCCCTCCCCTCCGTTCATGGTCTCTTAAATAAATAAAATCTTAAAAAAAAATAATAAAGAGGATAGAAGGAGAGTTTTCCTTCTTAGCCTCCATGTGGCTGTGTTATTGGTAAGAATTACCCTCAGAAACCATTTGCTCTGCTGTGAGAGCCCAGGAACCCTGTCCAATAGGCCTTCCCATTTTCTTCCTTCTCCTGCCCCTGATCAGTTACAAATACTTCCGCCTCACCTGACACAACAATTCATCAGTGTTGCCTCTTGTCATTCTTCTCCTTGTTATCTAATTCTCAATTCCACAACCTTTTCCGGAGACTTCTTACACTCTTCTGTCCTCATGGTGCAAAGAAAAATGCCAAGGTTGTTGGCAAATGTTCTGAGTGGTAAGGCCCCACACAGTAGAGGTGCATGGTCAGTGGCAAACATCCCCCACACCACATGAATGTGAAATAGCTTACAAATGACTATTAGACTACTTTGAAACCCAGTATCAGTGTGACTGTGTTTCACCAACATGGAACTTTGATAAATTCTCTGGGAACACTTGGTTCTTTCCTTCCTGATACTAAAAAAACCCCAAGTAACTATTAGCTTTCTTCCCTTCCTTAATGAGGATCTTGTGTTGTGTGCAAGTGTCCCAAATTATCTCCTATGACTCCTCCCCCTTCTCAGTCCTTGTTTCGTTGTCCTCGGATGTTTGTGGTATGGAGGAAAAAGTTGTCTCTTGGCAGGTTTATAACTTCCCGGATTACCAAGGTGTAGTTGATAATAAACTCTTGGTTATTCTCCAACTCTGAATCCAACAATAAACAGATATTTACCCGCCCAAATTCAGAGTACAGCTGTAATTTAATTCATACTTCAGAAGAGAAGGTGATTCTACCTTAAGATGAAACAATGAAAGAGCTACCAAGAAGCTTTCTTGGGGCTGCTCTGCTTGCTTTTCCAGACATGGGCCAAGACAGCCCCGCACAGCTCTGTACTGTGAAAGCACACAGGTTCCGCTCAGGTGCATGCAGTCGCTCCTAGAAAGGGCTGTTCCTCCTGCCTTTTGTTGTCCTAGGCCACCTGCTACTCTAAGATTTCCCCTGCTCTCCTCAGTCCTCTGTCAAAACAGGAAAATGACTACTATCATCCATTTACACTTGATTGATTACATTTTACCTGAAACTTACTCTCACTAAAATTTGTACCCTCGAGACATGCATTTTCTTTTCTACCCTCTTCTTTCTAATTTTGGACCACAGGCTGCCCCATTTCAAGTGTCAAAAAACAGCTTTTTTTTCCCTCACTCAGGGACAGTGCCAAGGAGTCCCCAAAATCACTTAACAATGGGCTCTAGAGAAGCATCTGATTCTGTCTTTGTAGGGTTTTTTGGCTGGTGCTGAGCGAGTTGGAGGAGCTGGTCTGCAGTCTCTCAGATCTGATAGCCTCAGCAATCTTGGGGGGAGGGGTTGATGACCCACAGGAATGGTTGTGCTGAGGCAGATGGAAGAACTGAGGCTGAACATCACCCAAAAAGTTCCCATCCCTGATCTGTGGCTGAATATTTGTTGTTATAAATCAGTAGTTGTGCAAGTCTTGACTTACCTTTTCATTTGTCCTCTCAGCAGATTTAGCACTGCACACGCCCACCTCTGCTTAATCCTATCTCTTATCCTCTTGGTCTTTCCCTTTTAATGAAAACAATATATATTAACTGCAGTTCCTAAAATACATCTGTATCTTCTCTATGATTTCTACCTGTGGTAAAAATACTTCCAACAAGGATAAGCTTGATTATAACCTTGACTAACCACAACAATAACATTTCAAGTAGTAATTATTATTTTAGCTACTCTTTACTGAGACCTTTTTATAGGTCAAGTATTCTGAGAGGTTGTTAATATGTACTATTCCTACCTCAGGTAATTATACGAATTAAATGAAATATCATACATAAAATACTTTAGCTTGGCATTGGGCATGTAGTAATGCTTAAATAGTTAATAAATTATTACAATCATTATAAAGTAATTAATTATAGTTATTAATGTTGGTTCCCCATTTGGTCTTTATACCATCCCTACGCAGTAAGAATTATTATGATCCCATTTTAGAAAGGATACAGCGCCCGTCAGTTAAGCAAGCTAAAAATAACCCCACACACTCAGACCTGAGAGCCTGTGTTTTCACAAATGTGGTGGTTCCAATTATATGTGTGTAACTTTTTGATATCCTGGTTTTTACATATTTATTTATTTTTGAATGTCATTAACTTTATTTTTTCTGCTTTATTGATATAATTGATATACCACAGACTGCACAGATTTAATGTTTACAGTTGGATGAGTTGTCATAGGCATATACCCGTGTCATCCTTACCACATTCAAGGTAATGAACATACTGTCACCTCCAAATTTTCCTCTGGTCCTTTGTTTTTGTGTGTTTTTGTAGTAATGGCACTTAACATGAGATAGACCCTCTAAAGAAGTTTTGAAGTACATATATGATATTGTTAACTGTGGGCCCTGTGTCTTACAGCAGATCTCCAGAAGTTACTCATCTTGTATAACTCTAACTTTATATACCCACTGAACAACTTCCCATCTCTAATCTCCTGGGAACTCCCATTCTGTTTTCTGCTTCTATAAGTTTACTTGTTTTAGCTACCTTGTGTAGTAGAATCAAACAGTCCTTATTCTTCTGTTACTGACTTATTTCACTTAGCATAATGACTCCCAGGTCCATCTTTGAGTTAAATATCATCCTTATCCATGCTCTTTTATTTCTGTTTATAAGAAGTAAACCTTCTGAAAAGGATAAAATGCTATTATTATTATTTTTCAAAGATAATTAAAAATATTTTACTCGAGTCATGCTCATTTCAAGTCACAGGCCACGTCATATGCACACTGCTAGGAATTTTCCTAATGAACATACCAGAGTATAAAGTTTATTGTTCTCTGTGCCCCTTTCCCTCTGCCCAGTTTCCTTTACCTTATTTTCTCTAGAGCAAAGGACAACCATAAAAGCAATGAAGGCAAATAGTCTCCACAAAGCAATTAGAGCAGAAAAAGAACTTCAAGCCCAGGGGTGTTTTCATGGCAAAGGGAGTTGACATGTGGGGAGCAGGTTATAAAAACTATCCAAACTGGCCCAGAAAAGAGAGGAGGCCACAGGACCAGGTGGGGGATGGTAAGAAAGGTCCCTTAGAGCAGAGGAGGAGAAAGCTTTTAGGAGTTTGTGGGGGGAGGGCAAGGAATTTTAAGGGCTAACTTTTTTTATTACTTTAATGGTCGAGGAAATTTTAGGGAGAGCTTCAGTCCTGTATGGGCCATATTCCTTTAGCTGTGGCATTGTCCGAAACAGACACGGGTTTGATTTGAGTATGCAAGTGGGTGAGTTTTAGGAAGTGTCTTGGATATAAGACCATCATTCATAGCTAGGAAAACAAAACATAACATATAAAGGTAATGTGGATGCAAAATAATTTAGGAGTACAGTTAACCCTTGAACTACACAAGTTGGAACTGCAGGGGTCTACTTACACGTGGATTTTTTTTTTTTTTTTAATGCAATACAGTACTGCAGATTTTTTTTCTCTTCCTTGTGATTTTCTTATTAACATTATATTTTCTGTAGCTTGATTGTAAGAATATAATATATCATAAAGATAACATACAAAATATGTGTTCTTCTACTGTTTATGTTATCACTAAAGCTGCTGGTCAACAGTAGGCTATTAGTTAAGTTTTTGGAGAGTGAAAAGTTGTACATGGATTTTCCACTTTGGGGGCATGGGGTTGTTTCCCCCTAGTCCTCATGTTGTTGAAGGGTCGACTGTATTCTAAATACACCGTCTTGTTTGGAGAAACTGTAGGTAGATCAGTTATATCATCTGGATGCTTATAATGTAGTGTTAAAGGAGGCAGCAATTGGTTTGGTGTGAAGCTTCAAGAATTGATACCTATAAAGTACCTGACAGAGAGCCTGACATATAATATGTGCTAAATAGATGTTCATTTCTATTGTTCATTTTTATATAAATGCACAATAGACATGCAGCATATATTTCTGGAAATTGAAACTTAAAGATGTTTACAACTTTGTATTTATTAGTGATATTTAACCAATACTTTATTTCCTTCTGGTCATGCAAGTTTCCCTGAATTTCTGTCTTTACACTCAACTCTTGCAGTCCAGGATCATAGCACTATTTACATGTATTTCATATTTTACCGTCTACAGAAGACTTCCCATGGAAATTTTTTTTTTTTTTGAAAGTAAACTGCTTGGGGTGCCTGGGTGGCTCAGTCATTAAGCGTCTGCCTTCGGCTCAGGTCATGATCCCAGGGTCCTGGGATCGAGCCCCGCGTCGGGCTCCCTGCTGTGCAGAAAGCCTGCTTTTCCCTCTCCCACTCCCCCTTGTGTTCCCTCTCTCGCTGTGTCTCTCTCTGTCAAATAAATACAAAAAATCTTTTAAAAAAAGGAAAAAAAAGTAGACTGCCAGGGCACCTAGGTGGTTTAGTCTGTTGAACGGCTGACTCTTGATTTTGGCTCAGGTCATGATCTCAGGGTCCTGGAATTGAGCCCTGAGTCGGTGACACTCCTCTCTCATTGGGGAGTCTGCTTGAGGATTCTCTCTCTCCCTCTGCCACTCCCCCTATAGTCTCTCTCTCTCTCTCAAATAAATAAATAAATCTTAAAAAAAAAAAAAAGAGTGCCAAAATTTTCACCTTAGGAATTTTTTTGAACTTGAATTTGTCTCTGTGGACAGAGAATAAGACATAGATAGGTTCAGCATATCTCGTCCCATTGATCATTTCAAGAAGCCCTTATGGAAAATTACTGCCTGAGAAACTGAGGCAAGGCATGTAGCTCTTCTTCAGCTCCCTGACTTCCTCTAGGGGTAAAGGAAACTTGGGAAGGAGCACTGGGTTCTACTCAGGCTTCATCTTGTGGGAGAGTAGCGTTAGGCATAGGCCTGCGTCCATAAAATGGTTTCCATAATGTCTTGCCAAGAACAGAATTCTAACCAATTAAGTTTTCTTAGGCTAACTTCACCATTTGAGTACCCAATACCCTTTGGAGTCTCTAAGTTATTTTTTTTCCAACATGTCCTGGAAGGAGATCTTCATGACCCTTTGATCTGCTCCTGGGGATCTATGGAGACTCAGCCTTTCTTGTAGTTAACGTGTGCCTGCCACTGTTTTTTTTTTTTTAATTGTTTATTGTTTTGTTAATCACCATATATTACATCATTAGTTTTTGATGTAGTGTTCCATGATTCATTGTTTGTGCATGACACCCAGTGCTCCACGCAGAATGTGCCCTCTTTAATACCCATCACCAGGCTAACCCATCCCCCTACCCTCCTCCCCTCTAGAACCCTCAGTTTGTTTTTCAGAGTCCATCATCTCTCATGGTTCGTCTCCCCCTCTGACTTACTCCCCTTCATTCTTCCCCTCCTGCTATCTTTTTCTTTTTCTTTTTTCTTTTTTTATACTTATTTTATTTTATTTTTTTAATTTTTTAATTGTTATGTTAATCACCATATATTACATAATTTGTTTTGGTGTAGTGTTCCATGATTCATTGTTTGTTCATAACACCCAGTGCTCCATGCAGAATGTGCCCTCCTCAATACCCATCACCAGGCTAACCCATCCCGCCACCCTCCTCCCCTCCAGAAACCTCAGTTTGTTTTTCAGAGTCCATCATCTCTCCTGGTTCGTCTCCCCCTCTGACTTACTCCGCTTCATTCTTCCTCTCCTGCTATCTTCTTCTTTTTCTTTTTTCTTAAAATATGTTGCATTATTTGTTTTAGAAGTACAGATCTGTGATTCAACAGTCTTGCACAATTCACAGTACTCACCATTGCACATACCCTACCCAATATCTATCACCCAGCCACCCCATCCACTGTTTTTAGGAATCCGCCTAGTGGAAATTATCTTTTCCTGAATCTCAGTTCAAACGGCCTCCACATGTTTCTGGAAAGGGGATTCTAAAGTGTGGTTTGCGTACTGTAACTTAGGCAGCCGAAGATTTAAACAATGGGTATTTACAATACTTCAAAAAAGTGTTGTTACCTGTAGTGCAAACTATCTAGAACATATTCACATTCATTTCAAATGATTTCTGTTAGATAATTGCTCATGTAATATAATCATTTTGGTCATTGTTAAGATGATTATTAAACGTATTAACCTCTTTGAAAAATCAATATTTACATGTTGTGGATCATTAAATTCACATATATCTTGAGAAAGGACATTCACAATGAATTTAACATAATAAGGAAAATTTCTTAATTAATCGCATATTAAATCAACAATGTCTCAGCCAAATTTATTTAAATTGCAAATGACAAAACCATTTCAAAGCAATCTAAGAAAGAGCCCTGGGACAAAAATAAAAGGAAGCATCTAGGTATTCCAAGGACTAGCAGCCATCATATCTCTGCTACTTTTTTTTTTTTATCTTTCTCTCGGGTGATTAATTTATATATACACTCAATAGCTTTCCAATATACATTTCTCAGTTTATGAGAAGAGCCTAGAGTGACCCTATCTTAACCTCATTTCTAAATTTTCACGGAAGAGTCCTAGTTCCTCACCAGCGTGGTCAAGTGCCCAGTCTGATCCGGTCAGTTATGCACGGCCCCTGCCCCTGAACACCAAGAACTCTGCACACAGTGGAGTCTCTGTAACATAATCTATATAAAGGGGAGTCCTTCGAGCCTAGCAAAGACTGCAGTGGGAATGCCCCACTGGGGTTGTGCAAAGTCGGAGTCCTGCAGGTGTGGCCAAAGGCTCAGGGTCATATAGAAGAAATGTAGAACCAGTGCATCCATTTCTGACATAGAAAAAAAGAGAGAGCAAGAGACCCCAAGTTTTGTATCCTATCACAGACAACAACAAAACCCTAAAATTCTGTTTTAACTTTAGAAAGCACAGATAGATAGAAATAGGTTTGAACAATTTTAAAAGACAGTCTTGTTCATGTCCTAATAGTTAAGTTGGACATTTTGCGTGTATAAAAAAATATATAAATCACAGGTGGAAGCCGACTTAAAAATATTCATCTATTTTTCTCCTTTGGCCAAAGAGGAAAGTGAGGCTGAATTAGAAAGAGGATGTGCTCAGGTTTACACAGCTCATTAGTTGCAAAGCTAGAATTAGAAGCTCATGCTGAATCCTGAAGAATATGAGTGGACTGCTGCCTTTGGAACATTAGCCCTGAAGTCTGGTATCACATTTACTTGCTTGGTTTGCTTTTTGGAAACCATCCAGGCCTGGTTCTAAACAAGAATTGCTCTTTAATTGGAGTGTTCTGGGTTAAGCCTGTTGCCGTTAAAAACGGTCTGCCTTTCGTGTTATGCTGAGTGAAATAAGTCAATCAGAGAAAGACGTGTATCATATGACCTCGCTGATATGAGGAGTTTTTAACCTCAGGAAACAAACTGAGGTTTGCTGCAGTGGTGGGGGGTGGGAGGGATGGGGTGGCTGGGTGATAGACATTGGGGAGGGTATGTGCTATGGTGAGCACTGTGAATTGTGCAAGGCTGTTGAATCACAGATCTGTACTTCTGAAACAAATAATGCAATATATGTTAAGAAAAAAAAAAAAAGATAGCAGGAGGGGAAGAATCAAGGGGAGTAAGTCAGAGGGGGAGACGAACCATGAGAGACAATGGACTCTGAAAAACAAACTGAGGTTTCTAGAGGGGAGGGGGGTGGGGGGATGGGTTAGCCTGGTGATGGGTATTAAAGAGGGCACGTTCTGCGTGGAGCACTGGGTGTTATGCACAAACAATGAATCATGGAACACTACATCAAAAACTAATGATGTAATGTATGGTGATTAACATAACAATAAAAAATTAAAAACAATAAAACAGTCTGCCTTTCATTGTGGCCTGACAGTCTCTTGGTAAGAAACACTGTTCCCTTCACAGCCTCTGTATTTGATAACTTCGATATTGCCTTGTGTTCTGGGTTGAATAGTGTCCCCCCCCCCTAAAAAAAGTTCATGTCTACCCAGAACCTGTGAATATGACCTTACTTGGAAGTAGAGTCTTTGCAGATATAATCAAGTTAAGATGAAGTCATACTGGATAAGAGTGGGCCCCTAAATCCAATATGACTGGTGTCTTTATAAGAAGGAAGATATTTGGACAAAGACCCAGATACCCAGGGAACACACCATATGATAATGAAGGTAGAAATTGAAGTGATGTGTCTATAAGCCAAGGAACAAATGCCAAGGATTACAGACAATAATCAGAAGCTGAGAGAGAGGCGTGGCACATATTCTCCCTCAGACTCCCCAAAAGGAATCAACCCTGCCAACACCTTGATTTCAGATTTTCTGGCTCCAGAACTGTGAGATAATAGATTTTTGTTGTTGTTCTAAGCCACCTTATCTGTGGCGATTTGTTGTAGCCATGCTAGGAAATTAATGCACCACGTCATGCATGTGTATGGCATATGTAACTTTCTTACAGATGAATACTTGGAATTTGTAGAAAATAAACAACAGGATAATTTAATTTTAAAATTAGATGTGTGCAAGGCGGCCTTCTGGGTTTTCTTAAACAGCAGTTCTAACCAAGACCTTCTTTACCTCTTCTTAACATTTTGTTTAGAATGGCAGGAAAAAGTGTGACAAATAGGACCAAAAGAATGCAGAGTGTCTTTAGTAGCAAACTAGGCGTTGTCTAGGGCACCTTTCCAAGTTATCTCTGCCTTTCATTTTACAACTCTGTAAATTGTATAAAATTAATAACAATGCATCTGATTCTGGTTCATAGCAATGCAAATGAATTGTATTCAGGGGAGTGTAATTGTCTAGTTTTTCATCTATTTGCGAATTCATTTAGCGTTCCTGATTGCCTGCATATGTGTGGTTCTTTGAATCCTCTTTAGAACTGGTTGTAACATTACTGGTTTCTCTCACTGGTGGAGTTAAATAATATCTGAGACATATGCTCATTTTATATTTTCATAGGGGTCATGACTTTCTGTAAAAATCTGTCCTTTAATAAGAATCTAGTATTCTTATAATTCTTAATTTTGATAACCTCCTTCAGATCTTAAGGCAAAGAGAATTACAAGGGCAAAATTTCCATTTCTCCCTACCCTGTGTTGAAAGCCTTTCTAAACTTCCAAAAGCATTTTTACAAGATTTTAACTTCCTGTTTTAACAAGCAGTATCCATTATAGATGACAAAAAGAATATTAAAAAATCTTAAGATATATTCTGGAAAATTAGTCAAAGCAATGCCCTTGGTCTCTTCGGCAGTGCCAATCCAGAGAGCAAGGTTCAAAATTATTCTTTACTTCCAAACATACTGGGGCTAAAACAAGCTTCCTAGACCTAACATAACCCCAATGTAAGGTGACAACAGGAACTTAAATCTAATTTTTAAAGCTGCTTCATTGATGTGAAATGGCTTTGAGAGGATAATTGATATTGCCCTTTAAATTCTTAGAACCTGGCTTGAGGATCATACTAGCATGAGAGGTGATACAGTGATGAAGTTGTATCCCTGTGACAATCTCATGTCCAACTGGGACTAGAGAAACAAGAATATTCAGAGGGCTTAGGAGGGAAAGGCAGCATGCCAGATGTGTCCTGGGCAGAATGGAGTCAATTTTGCAGAACATAAGGAGAAGTAATGACCCATAAAAACTCCTGGTTACTGCTTTAACACAGGAGGAGACTAGAAAAAAGACATAGCACATTTCCTTGCAGCCTGGGATACCCCAGAGTTTTGGGGTTTTTTGTTTGTTTTGTTTTGTTTTGTTTTTTAGGCTTTTCACATGCTGAGCTGCAGAATCTAGAGTCTGGCTTGGAAATGGACTCAATTGTTGGGCCCTGGATGTGTTTGATGCTAAATCTCTTTTTGTTCTCCGTATATAATCTGTATTCTTTTGATATGACAGACCCACAGCATAATGGCTTAGGATGGCTGATAGCCTACCCTTGTGTAGGCATTTTCTAACATGATTGAGTTTATTTTCACTTCTGTTTTTCAGTCCCTGCTGACTTTGTTACTCAGTTCAGAGTGCATGGTTTCTTGGCTGACATGAGAGTCTAGGATATTTGCAGCTCCTCTGGAGACTCCTGCCTGCTCTTGTCTCTTCAGCTAGCACCATCTTTGTCTTTCACAGCTCCTCAGGTGGCTGAAATTTTCACAGCTTGTTAGGTGGCTCTGGCTTTCACAGTTTGTGGCCCTGAATGGCTGCTAGGGGAACAGCATTTTCACTCCTTCCCATAGCCAAGCTTCGCAGTGGAAATATGTGAGTTGTGCCAGTAGCCTCCCAGAAATCCTGTGGTTGTGGCAGATGCAAGCTAACGCAGCATGGAGATGAGATTTCTTCCAGATTGGGAATTGATGTCCCAAACAGAAAGTGAATTGTACTGACTTTGTTCTCAAGTAAGTTGTGACAAGTGGAAGTAAGAGCAACACCACATAAAATTGTTGGCAAAATAAACAGCAAACAGCATTATATGTGGAATATTGGTCCCTGTATATCTTTTTTCCTTTTAATAGTTGTTAATATAGCCAAGATGCTAAAGTGTATTTAATAGAGGTTTCCCTTGATATAGCACTATTTTCAGGAGCCAGGGAAAAATAGTGTTTTATCAGGAAGAAGGTAATAAGCAGGAATTGAAATGTTTTCATTTGGATCCTAAGTGGTGCCTGAGGTAAAATTGCACAATGTTAAAACAACAATAATTGGTTCCTCCTGGCTTTCTACATTGAAGGAAATTGAAATTCAATTGACTTTCAATGGAATAGTCATGGAGTTCCAATTGTCATTGCTCTGACTTTGTGCTGGTCTATCCCAAGAATGGTATGGGAGCCAAAAAAGAAAAGGTTCTGAAACAGCTGGGAAAATCAGTGCAATTATTTTAGGGCAGATTGAAGGGGAATGAGGTATTCCAAATATATGAATAGATTTCAATGTACCTGAGAGCCCATAATTGATATGTTGCCATTGTCAACATTAACTTGAATATGGTTGGAAGTGGGGTGCGGTTCTTGTGTGATTATTTATGGCAAAGCAAAGTTTAATAAAAAGAGGTTAAACTATGGCAACAGTCTAGGCTTGGAAGCAAAATGAGAGATCGATACTGAGTCTCTTTGTTTTATGGGTTTAGATAATTTTAAATAGTGTTGCAAGGTGCCATCATAAAACAATTATAGTAGCTAATGCTTATATTTAGATATTATGCCAGTTTATCTCATTTATTCCTTGCAAAAAAATAAAAGGTTAGCACTGGCCCTTTTTATAGATGAGGAATCTCAGACTCAGAAAAGTCAGGTGTCCTTTTCGAGATTAATATAGTTAGATAATTGTTGGGCCAGAATTTATCCAAGGCTTGAATGAGTCTTAACCTCTGTAAAACCCTTACTCTAAGCAAGGTTATTTAGAAGAAAAAAAAAAACACACAAAACAAAACTACCGATTTCTACAGATTTCCTATTAATAAGAATAGAGTAAGGCACTAGAATTGTTAATGTGATGGTTGAACAAGCTAGTTGGAGAAATACAGTGAGAAAGAGCCATTAATTATTTGATTAAAAAATTGTACTAAAGTGCCTCAGTTTTGTTCAATGTACCAGATTTTACATGCATTAAAGACATATTTTTAAATACTTCCTTATGGAACATTTCAAACAAATTCAAAAGTACAGAGAATAATATTAGAAAATCTTATATACTCATCACTTACCTTAAACAGTTATCAACTCATGGCAAATTATATTTCATCTCTACATGAAAATACTTCCCCACTACTAACAGTCTTATGAAACAAACCTCAGTGGTCCTATTATTTCATACACAAATATGTCAATATGTATTTCTAATAGATAAGGACTCCTTGTTTTAAAAATGATCACAATATTATTTTACATATTATAACTCCTTAATATTCAAATATCCAGTCATTGTTCCATTTCCTAAAATATCTAAGAATCTTTCAAAATCAACTTTACTAAGAGGGGGCCTGGCTGGCTCAGTCCGTTAAGTGACCAACTCTTGATTTCGGCTAAGGTCATGATCTCAGGGTTGTGAGATAGAGCCCTGGGTCAGGCTCTATGCTCAGTGTGGAGTCCGCTTGAGATGCTTTCTCTCTCTCTCTCTGCCCCTTCCCCCACTCACGCTTGCTCTCTCTAAAATAAATAAAATCTTTATAAAAAGTAAAAATCAGCTTTATTAAGATACAGCTTACAAAAAACAAAAACAAACCTAGTTTATGTGTACTGTGAAATGATTTTTTTTTTTTTTCTTTAAGTGGGCTCCACATGTGGGACCCAACTCGGAGTTTGAACTCACAACCCTGAGATCAAGACGTGAGCTGAGATCAAGAGTCAGGCTTAACCGAGTGAGCCACGCAGGTGCCCCCAGTGAAATGATTTTTAACAAATATATACACTTGTATAACCACTACCAGAATCAAGATATGGAATAATTTCTTCATGCTCCAAGTTCCCACCGGCTCTTTCTCAATTTCTCTTCTGCTCAACCCCAGCTCCAGGAAACCACCATTCTCCTTTCCATCATGAAATTTTCTATTTGATTTTTGTTTTAATCCTTAATAGTTCTTTTCTTTTAGTCATTTTAGCTTAATTTTCTCTTGTTTCTAGTTTCTTACAATAAAACTTTTATAAGTGATTTGAATCTTTTTCCCAAATACTTAAAAATATCAATGTTCCTCTAAGCACTACTTTAGTTGTATCCCATAAATATTGACACATTACTTTTTCATTTTTATTTTGTTCAAAATATTTTCTAATTCCCCTTTGATTTTTTTTAACCCATAAGTTATTTAGAAGTTTGTTGTTTAATTTTCAAATATTTGGGTATTTTTCTGTCAATCTTCTTGTAACTTATTTCTAATTTAATTCTGTTTTGGTCAGAGAATATACTTTCTCTGATTTCCATCAATTTAACTTAACTGTGACTAATTTTGTTGACCAGCATATAGCATATCTTGGTGAATGTTCCATGGGCACTTGGAAAGATTATTGATTATGCTGTGTTGAGTGGTATGCTTTAATAAATGTCAGTTAGGTTAAGTAGGTTGCAGTGTCATTCTACACTGTTACACATTTTTTTTTCTACTTCTAACAATTAATGAGAGTGTAAGATATCCAGTTATGTTTGTGAATGTATTATGAAGCTTTTATTGTGTGTACATCTATTTAAAATTGCTATGTCCTCTTGAGGAATTGCTTTGTCTTCTCTTTCTAATATGCATTTACCATATATATATAAATATACATATATATGTAGCTATTAAAGATTTTTTGTCTTTATTGTTGGCATAGTATATCTTTTCTCATTCTTTACTTTCTAGCAAACTGCCTTGAGATTATAGTGGTTGTTTTGTAGAGAATTTACAATCAGGTCTTGTTTTTATTCACTTTGACACTTTCTACTTCTTAGAAGTGTTTGGAACATTTTACATTTAATGTAATTATTGATATGGTTGAATTTAAATCTACTACCCTCGTTTGTGTATTCTACTTTTCCATCTATTCTTTGTGTCTGTTTTCTCTTTTTCAGCCTTGTTGTGCATATTTTTAAAATAATTCTAGTATCTCTTTGTTTTATTCTTTCTAATTGTTGCTATAGGATTTATAATATGCACATTTATTTTATTACAATCTACTTTCAAATAGTAGTATACCACTTTACATATAAGACCTTTACAACGCTATACTTCAATTTCTCCAATTTCTTCTCTTTTGCCTTTGTATCATATGTATCATATGCTACATAAATTATAACCCACAAAATGATACATAAGTAACATTTTTAATTTAAGCTGTCATTAACTTTAAAGGAAGTTGAAGGAAAATAGTTATAGTCATACATGTAAGTTTGCTTTTCCCAGAGTTATGATCAGTAATTTTTTTTTTTTTTTTTTTTTTTTTGCTGCTGCAAAAAGCTTTCTTTCCCCCATTTGGTCCATGGTTTGGGAGAGGGCTCCAAGGTGGTTAAAAAGCTGCCTAGTGGCTGCCAGGAGAGGCTCAGGCACAAGCCCTAGCACCAGGGTGATGTCGGAGGGGCCCCTGAAAGACTGCTGGGCTCCCGAGGCTCCTAGTTGTGTTTGAGAATTAGCCTTTGGAAGAGATCCTCACCTAGCCCAGGCTGGGGGCAGCCAGCCTGCAGAGCTTAGTCAGGTGGTTGCCCATCTTCTTGATGAGTTTCACCTCCTCATCTAGGAAGTGATTCTCCAGGAAGTCACAGAGATGGGAATCTGCAAGAGTAGAACCCAGGACATGCAGATCCAAAAGGGCCTGGTTCAGGATCTTCTCCAAAGCCAGGGTGGCTTCCTTGGCATCCAGAGTTTTACCCCACTCATCTTGGGATGGCTTTTGCAGTCCTGGAAGAAGATGTAGCCACTGCGGTGTTTTGCATCTTCAAGAGATGCTCCGTGTCCTCACGCTTCTCCTCAGCCAACTAACTCACAGAAGAAGTGGCCCACGCCCTCCAGAGCCACATTATCATGGTCAAAATAGAAGCCCAGAGAAAGATAGGTGTAAGAGGCCCTTAGATGCATGTTGATCAGGTGGTTGGTGTTGGCCCTCACCTCAGTGGAATAATTCTGACATGTCTGGACACTCATGGTTGATCAGTAATTAAGAAGTAAGCTCAAAATAGAATATTGACTGGTCCCGGAGTAAGAGGGTGGCTAAGGAGATGGCTCTGAAATTTGCAACTGGAAAAAAGTTTGGAGAATGGTTAGAGGCTAGTAGAAGGGGCATCCTTGGGTCTGTTCCATCCAAACACTGTTGAAACAAGAAACAGATCTACAGGACCACCGGGTACTCTGCCTAATCAGTAATTTTTCTAAGGAACACTAGTTTATTCTAGTGAGAAATTAAGAGTCTGCTGTCTGGGTACTAGGGTACCCATTGCAAATACGTTAGTCAGTGTAAGATTTTTTTTCAAATAGTGAAATGTATTAGTTTTCTGTTCTTTTGTAATGATTATCCCAACTGTAGCAGCTTAAAACAGTATACATCTCATATACAGTTCCTATTACTTTAAATTTCTTTGCATAGAGTTGCCTGGGTGGTACAGTTGGTTAAGCCTCTGACTCTTGGTTCCAAGTCAGGCCCTGATCTCAGGGTTGTGAGATTGAGACCGCCTGGGCTCTGTGCTCAGCATGGAGTCTGCTTGGGTTCTCTCTCCTTCTCACTCTGCCCCTTCAGCTCACACTCTTTCTCTCTCTCTCTCTCTCAAATAAATAAATAAATCTTAAAAAAAATAAGTTTCTTTGCATAGATACAATTGCTGATCGTGTATTTTCTTTCTTTTCTTTGAAGAACTCCATTACAATTTATCATAAGGTACCTTTTGTGGTGATGAATTCTGTAAGCTTCTGTTTGTCCCCCAAATCCCTTTTAGTCTCCAGTTTTGAAGGCTATATCCCCTGGATAAATAATTTTATGTTGTTTTTTTTGCTTAAGGCACATACATTTTTTTTTTTTTTTAGTTTGCATGATTTCAGAAAATAAATCTTCACTAGTCTTACCTTTGTTCCTGTGTGTGCAATGTGTCTTATTTCTCTGGGTACTTTTAAGAGTTTCTCTTTTACACACAGGTTTGCAGCAGTTTGATTGTTAGTATTCTGTGACTAACAATCTTGATGTTGTTTTCTTTGTGTTCATCCTTTTTAATGTTTGATGCATTTCTCACATATGTAGGTTTATTATTTTCATCAAATTTGGAAAAATCTTGTTAGTCATTTCTTCTTTTTTTTTTTTAGGATTTTATTTATTTGACAGAGAGAGACACAGCAAAAGAGGGAACACAAGCAGGGGGAGTGGGAGAGGGAGAAGCAGGCTTCCTGCCAAACAGGGAGCCCGATGCGGGGCTCGATCCCAGGACCCTGGGATCATGACCTGAGCCGAAGGCCGACGCTTAACAACTGAGCCACCCAGGAGCCCCTTGTTAGTCATTTCTTAAAAATTTGTTTCTGTCTCTACCTCAGGGATTCTGATATTATCTCCCATGTAACCAAGGCCCCGTTCCCTTTTTTAGTCTTTTATTTCCCTCTGCTTCATGTGGATGGATTCTGTTGTATGTCTTTAAGTTCATTGATCTTTTTTTCTGCAGTGTCTAATCTATTGTTAAGCTCACACATTGGATTTTTCATTTTAGATAGGATATTTTTCATCTGTTCATCTGTCTTAATTTTGTTTGGTACTTTTGATACCTTACATTTCTTTTCTCATCAAATTTACATTTTCTTTTCTGTAGACCTAAGAATATGGTGTGAATCTTTCCTGTTTCTACTGAATGTCTGGCTATAGTCATGCATTGCCTGTTCCAATTGTGTAATTAGTCATTTCTTTAAGAAGCATTAGCTTTTTTTAGGGCAAAATTAAAGGTCTGAAGCTGAATGTTAGAGTGCCCATCACTACTTAGTCATTGTAAGTTTTTTAAATTAGGTATATTAGTTTTAAATTTCTGCTTAATCACAAATTTAGCAGCTTAAAACAATATATTTCTTATGTCATAGTGCAGCTTGGGTCTCTTGCATGGCCTGGCTTGGTACTTTGCTCAGGGCCCCTCACAAATGTGCAGTTAAAGTGATAGCCAGGCTGCATTGCCATCTGGAAGCTCACCTCAGAAAGAATATACTTTCAAGCCCAGAGCCTGTTCATGTTGTTGGGATTCATTTTTTTCCAGTGGTATGACTCAAGGCACCAGCTTTTGCTGTCTGTTTGCTGGAAGCTGCTTTCACGTTCCCAAGAGGGTTTCAGTCCCTTGCCATGAGAACTTCTCCATCATGGCCACCCACTTCATCAAGCCAGCAAGAGTAATCTCTCAGTCTGATGGAGTCTCCTACAACATAATGCAATCTTCAGAGTAACTTCATCATGTTTGCCATATAACATAATCTAATCAAGGGAGTAATATCCAATAACCTTTGAAATATTCTATTAATGAGAAACAATACAGATTTCACTCATACTCAAGGGAAGGTGATTATACAGATGTGTAGACATGAGTAGTGGGAAATCATTGGGGATCTCCCCACTATATAAGAGCTAGCGGTTTTTTAAAAGCAAAATAGATCATGAGTTCATATTAATCTTTCTTATTCAAATTCAAGAGTACAAGATTTTTGTTTTACTCATGTATCTTACATTTGTACCTCCTCTCTCCCATTTAAAATGCCAATTTACCAAGAACAATGTAATTTTCAGTTCTTTTTATATAAAAATGCATACATAACAATCTGAGAATTATAGTACCATCAATATGATGTTTGAAGAAAGATTAAGAATTTTTTCTGCATTGCTTTATTTTTTAAAATGTGCCACTGGGTATACTTGTCAAATCATTGTCTTTTTTTATTGGTATATAATTGACATATAACATTATATTAGTTTCAGGTCGTAACATAATGATTCAATATATGTATATAATAAGAAATGATCACCACAGTATGTCTAGTTAACATGCATCAGTACACATAGTTAAAAAAAAATTTTTTGTGTGTGATAAAAACTTTTAAGACCCAGTCTCTTAGCAACTTTTAAAAATACAGTATGTCGGGCACCTGGGTGGCTCAGTCGTTAAGCGTCTGCCTTCGGCTCAGGTCATGATCCCAGGGTCCTGGGATCGAGTCCCACATCGGGCTCCCTGCTCGGCGGGAAGCCTTCTTCTCCCTCTCCCACTCCCCCTGCTTGTGTTCCTGCTTTCACCATCTCTCTCTCTGTCAAATAAACAAATAAAATCTTAAAAAAAATAAAATTAAAATACAGTATGTCATTACTAACTGTGGTCACAAATAATTGTCTTTTAAATATGTTAGGGCAGTTCCTACAAATGAGTATAAAATAAAGCCTTTTTTTTTTTTTTTTCATTTTAACTCTCAGGGTCTACTTTAAAGTGTTTATTTTGTTTTATAAATACATAAAATTTTCATGACTCCAGTGTCACATCTTTCAAATATGATGCATTGAAAGAATCAGTCTAGTTTCTATCCCTTTGCCTACAACTGTTCGCAGTCAGCCCCCTTTCCCTCCGTTCCTTCAGCCCTGTTAACCACTAGGGTACTTTCTGTCTCTATAGATTTTTCTATTCTGGACATTTCATACAAATGGAATCAAATAATGTGGACTTTTATGTCTGGCTTCTTTTACTTAGCATAATGTTTTCAAGGTGCAACAACGTTGTAGCAGAGTTTAGTACTTCATTCACTTTTATGACTAAATATTCAATGTATGCTATTATATATTTTATTTTTTCCATTTTGCAATTGATGGACATTGGTTGTTTCTTTCATTATTTTGAATAATGCTCTGAACAGTTGTATATCATTTTTCTGCATAAGACGTAAGCTTTATTTCTTTTGTGTATATATACACCTCAGAGTGGAATTGCTGGATCAGTTGGTAACTTTAGGTTTAACGTTTTGAGGACCTGGCAGACCGTTTTCCAAAGTGATTGCAGTATTTTACATTTCCCCCCAGCAATGTATGAGTGTTCTGGTTTGCCCACATCCTTTCCAACACTTGGTATTATCTGTATTTTGATTGTAGCCATCTTAGAGGTTATGAAGTGGTATCTCATTGTGGTTTGGACTTGCAGTTCCTTGATGGCTAAGGATGACAAAATACTTTTTTTCATGTATTTATTGGCTATTTGTTTGTCTTCTTTAGAAAAATGTCTGTTCAGATTCTTTGCCCACACTACCCTATTTCTTTTACTTACCCTATATAACTATTTAACAAATCTCATACTTCTATTATTTTTAAAATAAGCAAATTCATATATGTAAGTATGTTCTCTCTTCTTCATAGATAAATGGTAGTTTGTGATATACAGTGCACTCCACCTTGCTGTGTTAACACTTATCATGTTGATTGTTCCATAATTATATGGAGAGAAATTCCTCATTCCTTTTTTTTAAAAATTTTTTTGAAGATTTTATTTATTTGAGAGAGAAAGAGAGAGAGAGCAGAAGGTGGGGTGAGAGGCAGAGGCAGAGGGAAAGGGAGAAGCAGACTCCCCACTGAGCAGGGAGCCCTATGCAGGGCTTGATCCCAGGACCCCAGGATCATGACCTAAGCCGCTTAACCACTTGAGCCACCCGGGCACCCCTCCTCATTCCTTTTTAAAACTGTATCCTACTGCATCGTGATGGCATGTCATATTTTATTTTATTTTTTATTTATTTATTTTTTTAAAGATTTTATTTATTTGACAGAGAGAGACAAAGTGAGAGAAGGAACACAAGCAGGGGGAGTGGGAGAGGGAGAAGCAGGCTTCCCGCTGAGCAGGGAGCCCGATGAGGGGCTCGATCCCAGGACCCTGGGATCATGACCTGAGCCGAAGGCAGTCACTTAACTGACTGAGGCACCCAGGCGCCCCATGTCATATTTTATTTTATAGTGTGCTCATGTTGTGCTTTACCTAGTTAGTCCCCTAATTTTTGAATATTTGGGTTTCCAGTTTGTGTGCCATTTCAAAGAATGCTGCATGGAATAACCTTGTATATATATCTTAATATTTTTCAACATATCTCTAATAGATCCCTAAAAGTAGTAGTTATAAATTAGGATGCAAGTAAATATATACTTCTATAGATTTTTTAAATGTCTTTCCATAAAGGTTGTAGCATTTTAAATGACCATTGATAAGGTGTGAGAATTCTAGTCTTTCAACAACTTCATTCAAAATTATGTTGTCAAACTCTGGATTTTTACACTGAGACAAGAGAGAAATGACACGTCAGGGCAGTTTTAATTTGCATTTTGTCATGGTTAAAAGCCATAAGCAATTAATTTTCCATGAAAGGGCTATTCGTATTTCTATCTCATTTTTTCTTTTTTCTTTCTTTTTTTTTAAGATTTTATTTATTTATTTGACAGAGACACAGCAAGAGAGGGAACACAAGCAGGGGGAGTGGGAGAGAGAGAAGTAGGCTTCCTGCGGAGCAGGGAGCCCGATGTAGGGCTCGATCCCAGGACCCTGGGATCATGACCTGAGCTGAAGGCAGACGCTTAACAACTGAGCCACCCAGGCACCCCCTAGCCCATTTTTTCTTTTGGTGTGAGACATAGCGACACAGTTTTCTGTTTGTTTGTTTACAAAATAATAGAATACATCACACACAAAGGGATTTGTGTTTGCTGTTATGTGTGCAAACACTTATGTATAGGTCTCTTCCATGTTCACTTAACTATTCTGAGGGGACAGCTTCATGAGAAAACTATTTACATTTCTTCACATTACAAAATGGCATTGGTGCCTATAAAATATAATGTCTGCCCCTCTTTTAGGTCCCTGGGAGTAATTTGGGGACATTTATTGGTTTAAATCAGTTTGCCTTTTAAGTCCTTTTTAAGTTCATATTCCTTTACTAAGGTCTGTCTTCATGGGTCTTTTTTGTTATTTATTTTTTAAAAAGATTTTATTTATTTGACAGAGTGCGCATAAGCAGGGGGAGTGGCAGGCAGAAGGAGAGGGAGAAGCAGGCTCCCTGCTGAGCAGGGACACCAATGTGGGGCTCGATTCCAGGACCCTGGTATCATGACCTGACCCGAGGGCAGACATCTAAACAACTGAGGCAGCCAGGAGCCCTCTGGGTCTTTTTTGGATGAAAGCTTTTTAGCAAAGGACAAACTGGTATCACCTCAGAAGTGGGTCTTTCTAGAAAGTTGATAAGCTACTCATAAACAGGGAAATTTTTAAAAGCACAACCTAGAGTTTTATCGCTATCAATATCACAAAAGTATTGATTGCTTATTCTTTCTTTTGAATTGTTCTAGGTAACACGTTCAGAAGGGTAGAAAAGAACTACAAATTTTTCTTTTTAAAGATTTTATTTATTTGTCAGAGAGAGAGAGCATGTGCGAGAACACAAGCAGGGGGAGTGACAGTCAGAGGGAGAATCAGGCTCCCTGCTGAGCAAGGAGCCCAATGCAGGACTCAATCCCAGCACCCTGGGATCATGACCTGAGCTGAATGAAGGCAGGCATTTAACCAACTGAGCCACCCAGGTGTCCCAAGGACTACAAATTTTATTAATGCCCAATGCAAGTTCTTTCTGAAACTTAATGAGATGATGAAAATGTTTATTAATAATTCTTTTTTTAAAAAGCTTTGTTTACTTACTTTAGAGAGAGAAAGAGAGAGTGCAAGTAGCGGGAGGGGCAAAGGGAGAGCTAGAGAATCTCAAGCAGACTCCCCACTGAGCTCTGAGCTTGTTGTGAGGGGCTTAATCCCAAAACCCTGAGATCATGGCCTGAGCTGACATCAAGAGTCAGATGCTCAACCGACTGAGCCACCCAGGTGCCCCATTAATAATTCTTTATAATAATTATAAACATTTTTTAAAAGATGGTTGCTGTTTGAGCAATTTGAAGTCACTACTGTAGGATAATTTCTTTTAAAGAGCTTTGTTTTTTCATGAGATCAGGTCAGTAGACATTCTTGTCTGTGACTATTGGGTCTCTTCCATAGGGCTAATCTCAGGAGAGAATTATATTAGTAATAAGGAGGTCAAATAAAAAACTTCAAATCTCAGTGGTTTAAAACAATGTTTATTTCTTGCTTGCACAAGGTCTAATACATGTTCACTTATAATCTACATCTGGCACTCATGTCCTCAAGGACAGCTTGGTAGGGAAGATAAAGAGAGAGGAGGTACATTGGCGCTTAAATCCTTTGGCCCTAAAATGAAACTCGTCATTTCCACTCACAGCCAATTGGCCAGAGTAGTCACATGACTTCATTCTAACTGCATAGGAGGCTGGGAAATATAAAGGAGTACATGGATATTTAATGTGTTCATAGGGATAAATTTCAGAAGAAAAGCCTTTTTTTTGCACTGAAGTACAGGAATTTAAGAATTGTCTCGGGGCACCTGAGTGACTCAGTCAGTTAAGCGTCTGCCTTCAGCTCAGGTCATGATCCCAGAGTCCTGGGACTGAGCCCATATCTGGCTCCCCACTGGGCAGGAATCTGCTTCTCCCTCTCCCTCTGTCCTTCCCCCCTCCTTGTGTTCTCTCTCCCTCTCTCAAATAAATAAATAAATAAAATCTTCAAAAAAAATAAGAATTGTCCCATGGCAGTTTGAAAAAGAAATAGATTTGGAAGACCTGGAGAAGAGAAGAAGGACATGTCTGGAGAACAAGAAAGCCACACCAACATGGCATCACACCTGTTTATACTGGTCACAAAACAAATAAGAAATTCCTTATTATGGTGATTGAGTGATTCATTTCTATGAACAATTATGTCTGCCATTTATTTTAAAGCTGCATTTTGCTTTATGCTATAATTACTTTTCATTACCCACAAATATTCAGAGAAGATAATACAGAAAACAGCCTTATGTTTTTGGCAGATGATCATTTAGGGGAAACACATGAAGAAAGGTTCTTTGGATGGTAGTATAAAATGGGGTGGAGAAAGAGAATTCTCAGAAATTGAGAAAAGCTATGGAAGATTTAAAATCAAGCTTTTGTTGAATACAGAGTTAGGTTTCAGAAGATCCTAAACCAGCCCCTCTGCCCTCCTATAAACCCAGTAGAAAAATATGGCACTGGGACTCCTCCCCCCACAATAAACACAAAGTGGCTCTAACTCTTTAAAGGACAGAGTGACCCCCTAAGTTTGGAGGATTCAGGATCTTTGTGGTTAAACCAACAAAACTCCATTTTTTTTTTCAACAAAACTCCATTTATTCACTTGTTAGTGTTTAGTAGATATTATATAATTTATGTGTTATCTCTAAGTCTAACAAAATAGATATTAACTTCTGTATTTTATAGATTAGATAAGTGGGGCTCTGAGAGTTTAAATGACTTGCCAAGAATATATGTGTAATAGGGGGAAGAGGCAAAATTCTAATTTTAGACTCTTTTTTTTCTTATTTCAAAGTATATGCTGATTTGCAGGATTTTTGCCACCAATAGAATCTGTATTTACTGGAACTCAGTATTTGTCCATAGCAGATACCAAAACACTCACTCATTCTGGTTCAGAAATGCAAAGCAATGCTACTGTACTGTCCAAAGTGTTGACAAATCATTTCTAGATTTGTTGAGAACCTGTGTGGAGGTTTGAGATAGTATTTTCTTTGCTAAGTAAGTTGTACCTGCAGCTCAACACTTCCTAGGTTCATATTACACCTAATGTGGCCACAATATATCTAGACGTTGAAGGAGAGGAATTCAATGTTATGTTAAAAAATAGTCAATGGCTAAAGTTAAGGTAACACAGAATGCTGGTTCCAGGGGCTCTAGGAGCTGTACTACCCTAATTCTTCACCTAAAGAACTCATGCTTGAAAAAAGCTAATCTATGGAGAAATCCTTTTACAAATTGCTTGATTCTTACCAGCTACCAGTGGAATAAGCAATCTGTTCCTGCATTAATAGGCTGCTACCTAGAGGAAGCACTTAGGAAGATAGCAAGCTGTCTTTTAAAATTCTGGAAAGCAAAAATGTCAACGAGACCTGATTTTAGCAAGTGGGCCTTTGAATCCTAAACTGCTTATTAAGACTCGTGTGTTTGGAGCATATGTGAAACAAGCAACTGATTTCTTGCATGTGGTACAATTAGCCAAAACCCAAACTAATAAATATTTGGTCCTTTGATTAGGAAAAGAAAATTCATATGTTGCCTTACCATTTAGTGGACTATGATTACCATCTTTTATGCTTGAATGAGCAATATTTTTTAATAGACTGTCCTACATTGAGAGCTAGTGTCCTCTTTGAGAGAGAGAGAGAGAGAGAGAGAATTTACATATCAAGGCACACTTACTGAAATCATGGTTGGCTCCATTCTGTTTTATGGCTCATCTCCTGGTGGTGACCAAAACTTGTACTTCTAAACTACATTATGTGTTTTAGTACCTATATATTCCTTTAAAAAATGTGCTGGAATAATTCAATTCCAAAAATATATATAGTTATCTTACATTTTCAGTGAGCAATGCTCTCTAACATAAGAAGAAGTGATTACATTACAGAAACCACACAATGCTCTCTTAAATTATGTAATCTTCTTGAAGCAAAACTATCTCCCCTCCCGAGGAGAAATAAAAGCTATATGTAAGCAATATTAAGTGTGTTGCTAAATGTTAGTAAAAAAAAAAAAAAAAAACTCAATTAAAAAAAAAGGTAGGGTTGAGCAATCAATTTATATCTGGTTCAGAGCATGTTACAAATACCAAGAGATTTCAAAGTGTTGAAAATGAATCACAGCAGCATTCACGACTGAGCAGCAACAGGGAATGATATAAAATAAGTTTCCAGCTTGGGGTTTTCTGTAGGTTTCTCCTTTTGCCATGCAATCAATCATGTGCAGTATTGCATTCTTTCCATTTGTGCATTCATCACTGTACTAGCAATTTCACTGGGGAAATTGCACAGAGCAGAGGAGGAAAGGAGTCTGGCTGGACTGTTTAGTGACATAGGTGGTAGGTCTTTTCCTTTGAACTTGAGGTTGGGGGTTCCATTTGGTGTAGAGATGCATTTATAGGCATAGAAACTTTATTGTGTGCTTGGGGAAATTCAAACACTGTTGGTGAAAAGCAGAGTACACACATGGAATATGGGGATTCTGGTATGATAAAGCAAATTTTGATCAAAAATATTTTTAAGAACATTTGGGGTGCCCGGGTGGCTCAGTTGGTTGAGCAACTGCCTTCGGCTCAGATCATGATCCTGGAGTCCTAGGATTGAGTCCCGCATCGGGCTCCCTGCTCAGCAGGGAGTCTGCTTTTCCCTCTGACCTTCCCCCCTCTCATGTGCTCTCTCTCTCTCATTCTCTCTCCAATAAATAAATAAAATCTTAAAAAAAAACAAACATTTGTGTTGAGGATGTAAAGAAATCCTGGAATCACCAAAGTAGACAGATATCCAACCACATACAAAGCTCTGTTTGAAGGATACAAAATATCTCTTTTTAGGAGTTGGAAATCTTTAAGAGGCCCAGGAAAGTGTTATTTTTGTAATTCAGCTGAGTCCAGGTTTCCTCCAGTGTCTGAAAGAGCGCTTCTATGAAACTTTTTGTAAGCTGACATGGCATAAAGCAAAGAAGCAATTACCATTAATTTATATGGAAAATTTTTTTGAGCATTCCTAGACCTAAAAAAAAAAGTCTCTCTCAGGTTTTTCTGATACTTTAGTACACATCTTGCTAAAGGATGCACAGCATAAATGACATAAGATACAGCACACATGCTCACGGACACAGTTCAGAGCTGTGGTGGCTTGATACTGAGATGCTGAGTGGAGCGCCCAGCGCAGGAGCTGGGTCATGTCCCTGTTGCTGTTTGGGGTGCTCACTGCCTTTCTAATGGCTCATCGCCAAACAAGTACTGAATGCTGTTTTCATTTTTTTGCCCTTTTCTCATAAAAGTGAAAATCCTCTTTGGATTTCTTTCACTTAGTGAAAACAGATACCGATGTAGGTCTTTTGTAAAAACAAAGCAGTGTTTCACTCCTAAGTGGAATTTAAGAAACAGAACAGATGAACCTAGGGGGAAGGGAAAGACAAATCAAATATGATGAAAACAGAGAGGGAGGCAAACCATAAGAGATGCTGAACTCTAGGAAATACAGGGAGGGTTGCTGGAGGGGAAGTGGGTAGGGGGAAGGGATAACTGGGTGATGGACATTAAGGAGGACACTTTATGTCAGGAGCACTGGGTGCTGTATGCAACTAGGGAATCACTGAATTCTACCCCTGGAACTAATGGAAAAAACAAACAAAAAAATGAAGCAGTGTATGGTGAACTTGCTCAAAGCGGGGGAAGCCTGTATAGAGGGCTGGGTGAAAGCTCTAGGAAAATCAGTGTCACGGGTCTTTGAGAGAAGAATTTGGAATGGGGAAACTGGCAATGAATGCTTAATGGAAAGCAGGAGAAAAGTGACTAGAAAATCAGCATAGGACAACAGACTAGAGATGAGAGTGGGCAGTGCGCGTGCCTGCGACAGGGCATGAGCCAATCTATCTGCAACAGGAGCTTTATCCTAACCGTGCTGAGTCTGTTATAGGTTCCAGGGACCACAGGAAGAAAATTACATGTAACACAGAGGATTTTCATTTTCTGGGCCTCTTAAAGCCATCATTGCTTCCTTTGTTGTTTATTTACTGTTTTTACTATTCGTAGTAAAGAATATGCTAGTACCATTTTCCAGTTAATTCTTAACTTTTTTGAAGAATTGAAAAATGGCTACAGTAGACACACTAGTGGTTTTCTTTGCACCAGAAGGCAAGTTCACCCTGTGGGTATTTTGTTTGCCTGGTTTTCCATTTTCTTGCTGTTCTGGTAACCTTCCATCAGCATATTCCTTGAAATGAGCTTGAAGTATTTGTTCTATATTTTATATTGAACTTGGGCTCGTGTCTTTTGCAGACAAATGACTTGTTAACATATTGTTTTTGAAGCACAATTTACATTTCTGTGAACCAGGGATTAGGCATTGTGTGTAGATTAGGAATAATTTATGTCTAATTAATAATTGATGTTTTTCCCTATTCTGACTGAGATTTTGTTCTGCATAATATGAGAAGAGCAGATACTCCCTAGTGATGACAACAGAAAGCATTTTTCTAGTGCAAATAACACTAAAGCATCAAAATCGGCTGCAGTGGGGTTTTTAACCACTTCACTGCTAAATAATTGAACCTATTGGATCTCAGAATTTTTTTTCACTATTCTTATCTTCTGAAATTAGAAAATGTGTACATATAATAATGCCCTATGTGTCCAGAACTGAAAAACTTGGTAACCTCATATATCTAGAGGGTACTGATAAATTGAAAAGGCCACCAAGAAGGCCTTTGGCCAATCAGAAAGGAAGCCATAAAGCTTACATATTAACACTAATTTTTGCCAGGGGAACGTCCCTCAGGTACTAACTTAAAGCAGTTTATCTATATTATTTTTTAAAATAGGCTTTTTAAATTTAAAAGAAGTTACAGATTTATTATAATAATTCCAGATATACACATGTATTTATAGTAAAGGTAACTGTTGCCTCCCCCACTCCCATCCAACTTGCCAGCCGTGATAAGCATTATTTCCATTCTCTTTAAAATTCAACAAGCCTATTTTATTTCTTAGATTAAAACAGCCCATGAGAAGAGCTGAAAAAGGCATCTGGAAGGAGCTAGAAGCCCTAACAGTCTGCGAGAATAGAAATAAAAAAAAAAAGCAAAAGGCCAACACATCAAAGAAAGTTATTAACACAATCACAAACACTCCAAAATCATGACAATCCAGAACATTTAGTTTATAGCAGATTTCAAGCAGTACTATGAAATGAGGCATTAAAAGAGTGTGTTCAAATGAGAGCAAAGTTATCTGGCAGTGTTCTTCAAAACGTGGGGATTAAAGCTAGTTACGTGTAACATGCGTAGCACAAAGAATAAACCAAAAATCTCTTATTACTGTTACAATAGATCAACTTGTCCTCAGTTTCTCTTCTTCTGTTTTAATACTTTCACTCACACATCATATTGATTGGTGATGCTGAAATAGTCTTATCCCAAAATGGTTAAATTGCAGTATGGAAATGTATCAATATTTATTGCTATCTCCTGTACATTCACCTCTCTCAGTCCTTCACTAGCTCTACTTTGTTTTTAGACCTCATAAAAACACCCAATTTCTTGATATTTTTGTTATTTTCCAATCCAACACCTATCTGATAGTTTCCCCTGTTTCCACCACTTAAGCTTGACTCCATGTGTCACATTTTAGTCACTCTCTTCCCACAGACCAGGAGGACCTTGATGTTCCTCCCAGCTTGACCGAAGTTATCCAGCTTCCTGACTTTTCTTTTCTTAGAACATCTACATAAGGAAACTTGTAAATTCTTTTGGTGCCTCTTTGAGAGGTCAATTTTTTAAAATACCTCTTGCCTGCCTTTCTACCCAGGGATGACTATTTCCAGGACTTGGGAGCCCTCCCTTTGATATACAATCCTCAAAGGAGATAGTCCCCCTATCATCCAGTGGTAGGAGAAATCCTAACTTCTTCCAGTACTTTGCTCTAAGATGTCAGTCTATCTCCTGTTATGGAAGTATGAAAAAGCAGACTTTTTCTTTGGGTACACCCAGTTAGCAAACACAGATAATCTAGGATCCCCCTTGCCTCAGAGGAGAGGAGTTCAGACCGAGCTCTGGTTTCTCTCTTCTTTATTGCAATGGCCTTCTATAAAGTCTTCCTTGCCTGTTTAATTTTGTCTAGTGCAATTTTTGCTTTGACACCACCAACTTACTGATTTACCTTAACCTTCTGCTTTTCCACTTTCAAGTCAGTATTTGACCTTCATTACTATTACATCTTGGTCGCTCTGTATGACTGTAGAGAATTAGACAGTCTTCTCCCATTTACATGGGAGTTTTCCCAAAATTTCACCACTGTCCTCCATCCAAATAGTTGTCAGCTGTGCTAATACTAGATATTCCCAATTATAAAAAGAACTTAGGCAGTATTTCAAATCAGTCTTCCTTATACATTGCTGCCATTGTGATCTCAAAAAGATGACTGTGATAGAGGTGTTCTATCACTCAACTCTGCCTATATCACAATCTTTACCTTTCACCATGTCCTGCTGCCTTATGTAGGCTCCATCATACTGGATTGATGGACAATTGGTTAATGTTTCAGAGTGTTTTCTGTGTCCTTGACTTTACTGACACAGTTCTGTGCCCCCATGGATATACTCATTCACTCACTCACTCTTTCAAATGTTTCCTTGAAACTC
Organism: Eumetopias jubatus; assembly: GCF_037043125.1. Lineage (NCBI taxonomy): Eukaryota > Metazoa > Chordata > Mammalia > Carnivora > Otariidae > Eumetopias > Eumetopias jubatus. The sequence continues at coordinate 50,914,053 of NW_028274821.1, read as the reverse complement.
TTAGAAAACACACATTAAAGATCTCAAGTAAATTTTTCCTCTTCTATCTGTTTGTGTCTGATGACCCTGTCCCCTTTTTCCAAGATTCAGCTTAGTCCCTATTTCAAAAAGCATTTTTAACCCTCCCTCTCATCATGTAGAATTAACCTCTCTTTCCCTTCTTCCCAACTCAATTCTGTTACATCCTTTTATCACAGAACATCAAACAATTTGGTGCTTTTTTAAATACGTATTTAAGGATCTAAAGGACCAGAAACCATTTTGATTCCAGCAAACAACATTGTCCATTTTGACTGAATTTGAGTTATTTCTGTTTTTTTTTTATTTTTAATTTAAATCCATTGGTTTGAATTTCTCTTTTGGTTTAATGCTGGATACACAACATCTCTGACACATAATGCTCGCCGATGCTTGGCTTTGATCCGTGATTAGTGACCTTATTGAATGATTTCTTTCTTATACAAAGACGTGATACATGTACTTCATAAGATAGTCTGTTGAGAAAAGTGTCCTTGAACCTGTAACAATTATACTTTACAGAAATAATTACAGAAACTTGTTTTCTAATCAGGCTACTTGGTGCATGAATCAGTCTGGAGAAATAAAATTTCCTAATAGCTTAGCACTTTAAATATCCAAACTTTAAAAATGTTCTAGTGGAAGAAAATATTTTAGATATTTATTATATATGACATTGATTTTAATTAGACTATCTGGGGTAGAATTTAATATCTTTTAGTATTTTCTTTACCATATATGGTCATCATTTTGAACAGTCCAGGATGTAAAGTGCTGGTGCTTTCAGAAGCAGCTTAGTGTTTTAGAACTGCAAGGCCTACGGCTGCTGTGTGTATAGCCCGCACTTCGTAGACCTTCTCTATTTATATAATAAACTGCTTTTTGGAAGCCTGAAAACCATACATTCTGATTTATAAAAGTTTTATATAAAACAGTACCAAGAGCACACTAGGTCAAGGCCCGAGGGAGTTGTTTTTAAAAGACATAAGGAACACTTCAACCAATAGAATTTCTGATAATGATATTGCCTGCCCAAAAGCCAAAAAGAAAAAAAAAAAAGGCTTACTTATTTTATTATCATTATTTGGGATTACAGATAGTTGAGTTTTCTGGACAGGTGAACCCTAGGTAGGCAAACTTAATTTTGATGGGTTCTAATATGGTGATATTAACAACAAAACCAATTCTTTACTACAAAGTAATATTTATCTTAAGATTAGAAACCCCTTTTAGGGCTCTTTGAATCAAAACAGGTTAGGGATTATTATGTATGCAATTGGGATGATCAGAAGAAGGTATTTTAAAAGGATCATTGTATTTAACCTCCCCTGAACTTGTTAATAATACAAAATTGAAATCTGAACCTCAGTTTACATATTTCACATGGGTCTTGGCAACCTTGGCAATATCCCTAATTTGATATTTTTAAAAAGTATTTGCAATTTTGTCTCCATAAAACTGTGTTAGTTTGGAAAGTTGGAAATGTTACACGACAACAATCTCATCAATTATCATATATTCAATATATCTGGGTTAGTGAAGAAAATGCTATAGTCGGTGGTATGGTCAATTTTATCCATTCCAAAATGTAAAATGAGCATAAGAAGGAATTGCTTGTTTCCGGACTTGTCATGAATGAATTGTGCATAATGCTAAGAAGGACATCCAACAAAAAAGCATTTCCTTAGGAGTATGGTTACATAATGAGATGGTTTCATGGGAGAATATATCTGAGTAAAGGGAGACTGGTATGGATGGTGGGGGCTTGGGAACATTCCATAGAGGCTAAGAGATTCTGTTCGTGTCATGAACACCTTCTGAAATTGGAAGAATGTACTTGAAGGGAGGCATTCTGCTATGTGAAGTATTTTCACTGACAGGGGTCCCTAAGGACAAACAATCTTTGCCTTGCTGTTATTGGTGAGAAGAGAATATTTGAATTAAAAAAAGGGGGGGTGAATAGTGAAGGGTTGGGATCAAAATGACAGGTAAGACCAATCCATCTCCATCCCCCTCCCAACGTAAACACTGGAAAGGACATATGATATTGACATAATTGTGGACACAGCAATATATAAACATAAGCCTAAGGATGTAGTTACAGATACAAATGTCAGTATTGAAACACAAGTGAACTGTCAATGGAGATATCCTGAAACAAATACTCATTTGTTATTCTCTATTCTTCTCCATACCCTGTCCCACCTGCAGACCTAAGGAATAACTAATCTACTTTCTCTTTTGATTTGTCTTTTTTTTGGACATTTCATATATCTTTGAACTATTTTTGCAACTCTTTTTGTGGTTTAAAATTACCTCAAGATAAAAAAGCAGTATTTACTTTTCTATCATGTTTTTGGGTATATATTTTTGTGACTAATTTGTTCTTGTGTTTAACATAAAACATTAGCTATGTCACATAACTATTACAAAAATAGAAGATGCAGAGATATATATCAATGTCTAGTTTGCCTCTGGATATATAAAACCCAAATTTTCTATTTCAGGAGTCAGTGTTTTATGCACTATTCTGCTTTGCCACATAATGCACAGGACTTGTCTTATTTATCTCTACATTTGCTCCTGTGGGTAGCAGAGTTTCTGGCATACATTAGGTAATTACTAGATCTTTGTTGAATAAATACTAGTATATATGCATATGTAAATAATGAATAAGTGAATTAATCATTTCAGTTATAACAGTATAATATATTGGCTTCATTGGCTTTCAAGAACAGTTTTTCTTCTGGTCTTTTAAAAATCATCTCAACATCTTCTGTTCTTTATATTTCTGATAATCAAAACATCTTAAATTTTAATTCCGGTTCTCGCCTTTACTGTCTTGATAAAATGATCTCGTCTTATAGATTAGCCTCAGTGAATTTACCTAACCGTGACAAAGATACTATATTCCTATACTACTTCACATCATTGTTGTGCAGATCTTGTGTAATGATGTACTTTCAAAAGAATCATACAAGGAATTATTATATAAAGACCTGTAAATTGGGAGACATGTTTTCATATGGTGGTATAAAATGTTTTTAAACATTGTTAATGCATTCCTATATGAATCTGCTCAGAGTACATGGCAGTAATAAACAGCTGAATTTTCTTGAGTAGTATAAAACCATTTTCAGACTTATCTGACTAACCCAGATGGGTCCTAAAAGAAGATCCTTGCCATAGAAGAGTTTTCATTTGCACATGTGAGTTCCCATTGATGTCAAAGCAAATATCAACCAAGAAAAGAAGCTCTTAAACTATCTAACTGCTCAGATGTGTGACACAGGATTCACAGGGAAGAAGGATAAAATAAAATATAAAAATAGGCCTCACAGTGTCTTAGAAATGAGTAGACATATGTAAAAAAAAAAAAATTCTCCAGGAAAAATGGCCTTCTGACATGAAACAGAATTAAAAGTACAGGAAGAAAAGTAAAGGAACAACAATAAAGATAAATCAGTTTAACTATAATTGCTATCAAAAATATATATGAGGAACAGAATAGGAAGTTTTTGCATAATTTTAATCATACAACAAATCAACTCAGCCAGTGTTAGGGTTATTAAGGGTTCCCAGAAAGGAAGGACAAGGCAAGCATCGAAGAAGATGGCCTAGGGTACCAAAAATTCTCCATATTAAAATGACTGAAGGGCTCCTGGGTGGCACAGTCGGTTAAGCATCTGCCTTTGGCTCAGGTCATGATCCCAGGGTCCTGGAATTGAGCCCGTGTCAGGCTCCCTGCTCAGTGGGGAGCCTGCTTCTCCCTCTGTCTGCTGCTCCCCCTGCTTGTGCTCTCTCTCTTGTTCTCTCTTGCTTTCTCTCAAATAAATAAAATCTTTAAAAAAAAATAAAATCTCTCAACAGTACTGAGGGTTCTAGAGGGGAGGGGGTTGGGGGGATAGGTTAGCCTGGTGATGGGTATTAAAGAGGGCACGTACTGAATGGAGCACTGGGTGTTACACTCAAACAATGAATCATGGAACACTACATCAAAAACTAATGATGTAATGTATGGTGATTAACATAATAATAATAAAAAAAGGCCTAAAATTATTATGGATCTACCTTAATCTCAGTGTATCCCAAATGAGAACGTGGATGAGGCAACAAGAGGGAAGGAAACAAAAGGAAGTGGTCTATTTTTAATATTGTGTAAGGTTATTATGATCACGTTGTCAAATCATCTATGAAAGCTTGAAAACCTCTTGGGTACTTCACAACTGTTGTCCTCAATGAGAAAGTCAGTGTTGCTCATCAATAACGTGTTTACTAATATACATTGTATATTAGCATCTGCTCATGGTGGCTTCAGAATGTTGAGTAAAGAAGTGGCTTGGAGGAGGCGGCCTTCCACTTGGAAGGATTTGTCGAGAAGGAATTTGTCTTGAAACCATATTGGCATAATAATCACGTTTTTATTTAGAGAGGATGTTTATTTTGAGTGACTTTGGATACCTGATATAGGCATAGAGGCCACAAACTCTGACCACCATCAAGACAGTCACTGCTGGGCGCCTGGGTGGCTCAGTCATTAAGCGTCTGCCTTCGGCTCAGGTCATGATCCCCGGGTCCTGGGATCGAGCCCCGCGTCGGGCTCTCTGCTCCGTGGGAAGCCTGCTTCTCCCTCTTCCACTCCCCCTGCTTGTGTTCCCTCTCTCGCTGTGTCTCTTCTCTGTCAAATAAATAAAATCTTTAAAAAAAAAAAAAAGACAGTCACTGCTGTTAATAATACAAAAAGTTGAGAAGAAATAGTAATGGAAAGTAGTAAGATAACTGTAGAAGACCATGTATGAGGAGTGATGGATCATTGAATATAAGCATTCTGTGCTAAAAAAGAACTGAGAGCTAAGAGATCCCTAGGAGGATGAGGGCAAACTAGGGATTGCCCTAAAAGGGCTTCAGTTAGGGGTTAAAGCTTAGGTTGGATTGGAAGAAGTAGAAGGAGGACTTCTTAGGCATCAGATTTTGGAGAAAAAGTATTTTGAGAGAAGTCTCCCAATCCCTTCAACTGCCACATAGTAGGAAGTGTACCACTTATCTAGTTGTGGGGCTCTGCTCAAGTCTTTGAATTCCAGAGATCTGCATCCATGGTGCTTGGATGTTGCTCTAGTTCTTTGCAGGATGGAAGACCCTGTGGACCTCTTAAAGTTCAAAAACGTGTGTGTGTGTGTGTGTGTGTGTGTGTGATTGTATTATCTAGCATGCATAGTTTAGTGCAGAAATGACAGCTTTTGTCTCATCAGATCTGGTCCAACAGATTGTTAGTGACTTTCCTGGAGTATTCTCTGGGCCATGGCCTAATTCGGCAAGAGAAACATGCCTAGATGTTATGATTCATGCCCTAAGGACAGATGGAGACAGTGGACAATAACTATATATATTCCAGAACCCAGATATAATACAACATGGCACTTTAAAGTGAGGAATTTGATTGAAAATTCTAATTCCATCACTTTTACCTGAGTTACCCTTGGTATAAACATCAACCATTTTTGACCAAAGATTCTGCATTAGTGAAGTTAGTTTACTAATTACATTATAGCATTTTTGTAAAAATTAAATGAGGTCACAAGTACTGAGCCTTGAGTAGCACCTGAAGTATAGTAGCATCAAGCATGTATTAGCTTTCTTTCTGATTTTTAGCAGGTACATTGCAGAGGCCGTTAAAGAGAACACGAAACTCTGTATGCCAAGATGTGACATATATAAACAGTGTAAATAGGGAAAATATAAGCATTATGGGAAATAGCTGTCATTGTTTCCTATGAAATGGCCTTTTGCATTTATCAGAGATAAATCACTAGTCAAGCATATCATTCATCTGACTGTGATTTTTGTATGATATATACAAGACATACAGATCAATTTCAGTGCTGGTCATTTTGCCATAAGTCTGACGTGATATTGCCAAAATGTCACAGCATGTTTTTATTTGAACGTACTAAATATTTCCTGCTTTTCCTTCACCTCACTGAACTTCTACAATTCATCAAATACCATCAGTTTTCTCAGTCTCCTGAAGAACTGTTTAGTTTTTAAGTTAAGGTTTCAGTCTTAAATTGTGCTCTGCCCTTCTCATGATTTAATGATTGGCCTTGGGAAATACACTTGATACTCATGGACTTGATTTCCCTGTCTGTAATATAGTTTCCATATTTGCCCACCACAGCATTAGACTTATAAAAGATTAACAGCCTAAAATATCTTCAGAATATCGTGGACTGTTCCTTTGTCATTGACATTATCTTCTTTAGGGGCCTTGCATTTTAATTTCATAGCTGGATTTTAGTGCCTATTACTAACAAGACCCAGTAAATTTAAAAATTAAAAAATAAGCAAACATCTAAAATAAACCTCTGAAATGTCTGGAATACTCTTGTATTTATATAGTGATTAAAAGTGAGCAAACAGTTTATTTTAGTTTCCGGGTTTGTCTTTTTTCTTTTTTGTCCAAGTGAACTGTAAATCTGTGATTGCTTTTGTTTCTTTGAAATTTGGGGTTGCAACAGTAGTACTCTCAGCTTTCTAATCTTGGATAGGGATTATTTTGAATGTTCTTAGTTTTTCCTACATTCTCTGGAGGAGCTCAGTGAATGTTCGGTAATTATGACTTTCAATAGCTAAGAGCCTAAGTCATTTGAAGAGCTAGGATATTGTGAAGAGAGCCAGAGGAAGGGAGAGAGCTATGGATTGATTTAACCATAAAAAAAAAAAAAAAGCTAATTCTGGCGTATAAATGGGAGATCGATAACACTCCCATAGCTTCCATTACCTCATATATAAAAAGAGGGAGAAGATTTCTTCTGATGGCTGAAGTGACCATTTCTGGAAGAAGAACAATAGTAGGTTTTTGGTAGAGGAAAAGAGTCGCTCTGTGGTAGACATTGGAAAAGAAATTCCTCCTTGGTGAAATGAAAGTGCTCTTGCTACTATCTGGGATTCAGAGTAGATAGGAGGATATTTGAGAAGTCCATCTTTTCTGAGAGACCTAGCACACAAACTTTCATGGGCTGAAACCTAAGGCTTCTAAAAGTCATATGATTTGTAGATAAACTCAAATGGAAAGCTCCTGAACATCACCTGTTGTGAAGAAAAGGTACAAGATACTCAATGAGGAAATTACCACTTTAATATACCAATCATTAAATTTATATCCTATTTATTATACTTTCTAATATAACTTGGCACCAAAAACTGCTGGTAAGATGTAGTTTTAGGGGGTAGGGGAGAACTACCTTATTTAGTTTAATAACTATCTCTCAGGTGTAATTCAAACCAAACAAAGTGGTACAAAGGTAAAAATATACATATGACTTCAAGAGTCATCCAAGATGTTATATTCAAATAGGATTCCCTGGTGGTTTTAGAGGTAATTTTATTTTCTGGGTGCTAGAGTGTTGATTTCCAGAAAGTAGGAACCATGGTTCACATGCTTCTACATTCCCTGTGATGCCTTACCATTGGGTATGTCATGGTTGATGATCAGCGAATACTTAGTAACTGATAGATTAGTTCTTCATTCTCTTTAACCTAAGCCTCCGTTTTCCTCCTCATTTAGATTCAGATACTGAATTCCTGGCATCTCCTCAGGACGTTCCACTTGACTTTACCTGGAAATGGAGGAACGCTTGCAAAGAGGTAGAGCTCTACACTTGTGTTTTGCTGTGCTGACTTTAGGAGCTGGATGGGTTCACAAGAACATGGACACATACTGATTGAATATTTGAATAGAGGTATCCACCAGATCATAAGGTATTTCTTTCTGGTTTTAAAGATAAGGAAACTGCGGCTAGAGAGAGTAGAGGATTTGTGGTAGCTGGCATAAATGCTGCAAATGCTTCAGTGTTCTATAATTTTAGCATTGATTTTCTTTTTGGCAATTCTGTCTTCAATTCAGGAGCAATTTTAGACTCTTAAGATTGCAATGAGTCATAATTTAAATTGCACTATAATAACTATGTATGTCATTTAAGGTATTTAAGCTTTGTCAGCACTCCTCTGTCCTATCTGTAAAATGGGAGAGATCATCTTAATCCTTTAACCAGTTTGAATCACCAGTTGGAAGATGTGAAACATCCTTATTATTCCAAAAGGAAAGCACAGGGTGCTTTCTGCTAAGTGTTAAGAGCAGGCTTTGGAGGGGGTGGTCATCCTTCAAACCAATAGCATGTCTTTGTAAATGGGCCTCCTACTGAATCAAAGATTGTGCGGGTGCGGTATGATGAGAGCCTCCTTCAATTTCCTCCTGTGCTGCCAACTATTTAGTCTGAGGCTGTTTGCACTTCCTTGGATATAAATGATTTTATCTCCATTGCTGACAATGTTGAATTCAATGTCCTTCTTTTTGATACAGTATTTGCTGAAGAAATTGTATTGATTTACAGAGTCTCTCTTCTGTAATTCCCCTAGCATCTCAAGGCCTTTTAGGTTAACCAGTTTCTTTCAAACACCCTTCAAGACAAAAACATATTGGTTTTCAAAATCTCAGCAGGATCTGGCAATGCGGGAAGCAGTGTTGGCCTTAGTAATTAATAATTTAAGTTTATATAGCTCTCTTTACAAATTCAGTTCTAGCAGCATTTAACTTTTTATACCTCTATTTTTTTTCACCACCAATAGTTCTACTTTTTCATGATGTATTTACTTCAGATGTATAGGTGAAAGCAATGATTTATTTGTCTGAAGTAAGGAAGAAACAAGGGAAATTAACTCCCTCCACCCACTCCCCCTTTAGACAATCAATAATTCCTGTTCTCATCCAGGGTTTAATCATTGCCTGTCTGGATTATTGCAGACTCCTTCGTGGTCTTCCTATCTATGACCTCCCTTCTCACTAGAGAGTTCAAAAACTTCGGCTAAATTCATCCTGCTCTCCCCAAAATCCTATTACTAGTCTTCAAGTGTCTTTCTCACTTTTGGAGTTAAGTTTGAATTTCTTGATTGTGGTCAACCTAGTGGAAACCAATTTAATTTTCTTCCACCCTGAAGTCAGAGTGCTTTTTAGTTCATCCATTTTCTGTTAAGTCGTCAAAAGTTCTTTAAGAGAGTTTTCCAGATGGTTTGTTGAATGTGAGAAGTGACTTTTCAATCATATTCTGTTGGTAAAATGTGACTCTTAAGTGTGAGTTTAGCCCAGAAACTATATAATAGCCTTTCACTGTGTACATACTGTTGCCAATAATGCCAGCAACTCTGAGTAAGCATCTTAGCAGTATTGTAGGATGCTTTTTCACATTCACCATTCAAACTGGCATAACTCACATGGTTATGGTGACAGCTTGCTGTCTATAATATAGTCACCAAAGCTGCATTGTTTTGAATTGAAGCATCTTTTCCCCTGCTTTATGCTCCTCTGGGAATACTTTTGCATATTTTCACTTTGCTCAAAAATAAGGGGCAGGGTTATAGGTGACTAGAAAGATGAATTAGGAAAGGTAGGAATGGAAGAAAGGACAGAAGTGATGAGTCATATACCAGATACTCAGGAGCTGCCCTTGCAGGTGATGGGCAACCATCTAGAATCTTACAGACTCTACCAGGCTTGTTCTGGGCTATTTGACCTACACCCACTGATATTTCCTCTACGTTTTATTGATGAAACTACCTTTTTTGTGCTTTTAATTCAGTTCGTTTAATTAACAAATATGTAACAAGGTAGTAGTACCATGGTCCTCACGTTATTCTGAGAACTGGACTTGGAGTGATGAACAAGGCAGGTGGATTCTCTAATGGTGCTTGCTTTCTAGAGAAAGTTGGGAGTGGGATTGAAACAGAATATAAACATGTAAAATAACAAACATACATGTTGACTCAGATTGTGCTAAATACAAGGGAGGGAATAAAAATAAAGGAGGGTGTGCATCACAGAGTGACAGCAGAGATCTCCCTTAGATCATGTAGATAGAGGAGGCTGCTATGAATGGAAGAACTTTCAGCCAAAACCTGGGTGATGAAGGGTCTTCTGTGTGAAGAGTTGGAGGCAAAGCATTTCAGGCAGAGGGAGAAGAGAGCCAAAGGGCCCCATCAAGCAGGGGCAGGTGGGGAAGTTCAAGCATGTGGGCCACTGAAAGGAGTCTGGTTTTAGATGCAGTTGGAAGAATGTCAACAGAAGACTCTGGTAATCTGATTTCCATTTTAGAGAGATGACTGGAAGATGTATGGAGAATGAATTCTAGGAGAACAAGAATAAAATCAGTGTGTGCTTTTCCTCATCCATTGCTAAAACTTGACACCATTCCTAGACTATTGAACTGACTACCCATATTCATCAAGAGTTAAATTAATTCCTTTTAATTCCAAATATTGCAGGATATTGTACAGTTTCTCACGTGAGCGGGGGCTTTCAAAACCCTACCATGGGTGTTTGTTAATTAAGAGTCATGAGGTGGCTGGGGTGGCCTTGGAGGCTTCTTGCTTTTATCTGTTTTATTTACTTGGGCTTTGCTCTGCTTATGGTTTGGGTACACAGAAGTTTGTGATTAAAATTCATTTGGAAACCACGAGTGTTAAGATATTGTATATAGCCCCATACCTGGGTATCTTTTAAAGCTCATCTCTTGGCGCTCACTCCCTGGCACCTCATGCTCAATCCCCTCCTCTACACACAATTACATAGAGTCCACAGAATGTAACTTCCAATTTGGCACTTCTCTGCTTTGTACTTTCCGTTCTAGCTGGTTGGAATGTCTTCTCATTGGCAAATGCCTTTTCAGCCATTAAAACTCAGTGAAAACCTTTCTTTTATTCTTGTTCTTAGTTTGTTCCCACATAACACTTTGCAGGAATCATTGTACTAGAACTTATCTCTTTATAATCCAGTATTTTATTATTTACATTTGTGTCCAAGTTTTACGCAGTTCCTTGATGACAGGAGCGATGTCTTGTTCCCTTTTCCATTTCCATTGCCTTTAATAGTACCTAACACTTAGGAGCTGAAAAATATCATTGAATGAAATAATCATTTGTTTAGTATCTAAGTGAATAAAAGATCTAATCACTTAAGCATGTTTTTTATACCATCAAAGTGATAAAACTTGTTACCATTGGAATATTTATTTTTAAAGCCTGGGACCATACATAGAAGAAATGCAATGATAGGGACTATAAACAGGACAAAATTTTGAAGTAACAGTGAAGGTTATTGGTAGAAAATGCAAGCACTTAAAATTTAAAGGCTAAGGTTGTTATTGTCATTCCTGAGTAAGGGCCTCCATCCCAACTTATGCACCTATTTAGACAAACAAAAGGGAGTTGGGATTTGGCTTTTAATTGTATCCTTATCACTGTACCTACTGCATCTGTTAAGTTTGACAAATATCAACTAAGAAATAAATTTCAGCAAAGAAGTGTAAGACTTGTACATTGAAAGCTACAAAACATTGTTGAAAGAAATTGATGACCTAAATATATGGGAAGATATCCATTGATCATGGAGTAGAAAAATTTATACTGCTAACATGAAAATACTTCCCATACTGATATACAGATTTAATGCAATCCCTATCAAAATTCCAAAACCCTTTTTTTAAAGATGGAAAAGCTCTCTCAAAATACATATAGAACTGCAGAAGACCCAGAATAGTCAAAACAATTTTGCAAAACAAGAGCAAAGTTGAAGGACTTACACCTCTCAATTTTAAAACTTAATGCAAAGCTACAGTGATCAAAATGGTATTGGTATAGGAGAGACATGTAATCAATAGAATAGAATTGAATGTCCAAAAATAAGTCCATATATCTCTGATCAGTTGGTTTTCCTCAAGGATGTGAAAGCCCTTCAGTGGAGAAAGAATTATCTTTTCAACAAATGGTGCTTGGACAACACTGACGACGAAGTCATACCAAAGCGTCTCCTAACTGATGGAGACGGTGCTGGAGATGATCGGAGAATCAATCTGCTCGTGAAAAGTTTCACTAAATGGTGCAACTCCGGGTCCCAGGAAGAGGGATACAGTCAGTACCAACGTATGCTGAGCACACTGTCCCAATATGAATTTTCAATGGGCAAAACTTTGCTGGTATATGATATGAATCTTAGAGAAATGGAAAATTATGAAAAAATTTACAAAAAAATAGAATGTAGCATTGCTGGAGCACATGAAAAAATTGCTGAGTGCAAAAAGCAAATTCTTCAAGCAAAGAGAATACGAAAAAATCGCCAAGAATATGATGCTTTGGCGAAAGTGATCCAGCACCATCCAGACCGGCATGAAACATTAAAGGAACTAGAGTCTCTGGGAAAGGAACTAGAGCATCTTTCACATATTAAAGAAAGTGTTGAAGATAAGCTGGAATTGGGACGAAAACAGTTTCACGTTCTACTTAGTACCATCCACGAACTTCAGCAAACACTAGAAAATGATGAAAAGCTCTCAGAGGTAGAAGAAGCTCAAGAAAGCACCATGGAAACAGATCCTAAGCCATAAACAGACTAATGGTTCACCCTTCCCAAGAATGCAGAAATAACAACATGCTCCTAGTGTGTTTAGAATTTGTTGCGCTCTTGAGCTATTTAAAGTTTTGGCAGTGGACTACTTTGGTTTTAAATACTAATGCACAGTTCATTCCTATTTCTTTACGCAAAGGAAAAAAAACTTCAGTATAAATTTGTTTGTATTGAAATGTCTTTTTTATTCTTAAAAGGTAGGAAGCGATACCCAAAAATGTTTAATAAAATGTTTTCAAGCCAAAAAGAAAAAAAAATTAAGTTGGACCCAAACCTTACATTGTATACAAAAATTAACTCAAACTGGATCAAAGACCTAAATCCTAGAGCTAAAACTACAACACTCTTAGAGGAAAACAGGGTTAAATCTTCGTGAGCTTGGATATGGCAATGCATTTTTAGATAGGACATCAAAATTGCAAACAACAAAAGAAAAAAATAGATTTTGCTTCATCCAAATTAAGAACATTTGTACATCAAAGAAACTTTTCACTATCAGGGAAGTGAAAGACAACCCGCAGAATGGGAGAGAATATTTGTAAACCATATATCTGATAAGGGTTTAGTATCTACAATATAGAAAGATATCCTAAAACTCAACAAAAAGGCAGTCCAATTTTTGAAATGGGCAAAGGACTTAAATATACATTTCCCCAAAGAACAGATACAAATGGCCAATTAACAATGAAAGGTGCTCCATGTCATTACTCATTTGGGAAATGCAAACAAAACTACAATGAGATGCCAATTCCTACCCTCTAACGTGGTTTTAATTTAAAAACAAAGAAAAAAGAGGAAAGGAAAGGGAAATAAATATGAGTGATGATGTAGAGAAATTAGAATCTTCATACATTGTTAGTGGGCATATAAAATGGTACGGTTGCTCTAGACAACAGTGTGTCTCCTCAAAAAGTTAAACATAATTATTGTAAGAATCGGCAGTTCAACTCAGAGATATGCATCCAGGAGAATTGAAAACAAGTGTTCAAATAAAAAGCTTGTACATGAATGTTCATAGTAGTAGTATTCACAGTAGCAAAAAGTAGAAACAACACAAGTGTCCATCAACTGAGTAATGGATAAACAAAATGTGGTATATCCATAGAGTGTGATTCTATTCAGCCTTAAGAAAGAATGAAATGTTGATTCATGCTACAACATGTATGGAAATTGAAAAAATTATGCTAAGTGAAAAAATCCAGACATAAAAGGCTACACGTTATATGATTCACCACAGTCCCCCACTCACTATTTGTATGAAATGTCTGGAATAAGCAAATTCTTAGAGACAAAAGGTGGAGTAATAGTGGTTTCCAGAGACTGGGGGGAAAGGGAAAATGGGGAGTTAATGCTTAATAATTACAAGATGTATTCTGGGAATGATGAAATGTTTCTGGAATTAGATAATGGTAGTGGTTGTACAATGTTGTGCATATACTAAAAGCCATGGTGTTGTATACTTTATGATGGTTAGAAGGCATTTTTATAAGGAATTTTCTAAAGACACCATTCTCCTCTGATCTACATCTTCTTGATATTCCACAGTTGACCACTCGCTTGATCACTTCTTTTCTTCCTCCCAATGGAATCAGATTTGAATGGTGGGGACTATTTCTTAAATTCTCTGTTATCCTATCATTACTGATTTTTTTTTTTAATTTTCAAATGTGGGGAGGCATTTCAACACTTAAGAAAATGCTGTAGTTCAGTTATTAAGGTTATCAGTATCTCACTATATTTGGATTTTGGTGTGTTAGATGTTCTTAATTGGAGATAGGTCTAAAGTGAATTTGTGGATAGAGCAGAGGAAAAAATATTGGTAACTGCTTAAATATTGTTTTAAAACAATTGTAAAATTGTTTATATTGAATTTAACTGAGCCAGGGTTTTCATTTAGAAGTGAAAAAAAAAAAGGAACCGAAACTTTCAAATAAAACATAATGGGGCTGATCTTAACAATCAGATGGGAGTGAGGAGTTCACTTTTTAGAGGACCATTAACTCTTTCAAGTCACTAGAGTGTCATTTAGTGTATTGAAGCTGACAGGTAATAACACAATTTGAGCACAGGAGTGGTGGCTTCCCTAGTGATCAGCTGGCCCTGGCTGGTTTCCAGGACTGTGGAAGCTCAAAGAAGAGGGGCAAGCAAACCTGATCATAGCTCTGTCAACGAATTCTGTCTGTCTGACTGTGGCTAGGTAGATCTCCTCCACCCATGTAAAAGTCTGCTTCGCATATGTATAAGGTTTTCATAAGACGACTTGAGGTTGATCAGTATTACAATGGAAAAATAATAATACGAAAGTTCTCCATTATTATCAGCTAGTTTCTGTTTAAAAACAAAAGTTTTGGCACCACTGTCCTTCAGTTTCCATTGTGTTTTGTTATATAGAATATCATTTAATTTTTTTTTCACCTGACAAACATACTTCAAGTACTTATGTGAAGGCCCTTTGCTAAAATGCTTTTGGGAATGTGAAGATGAATATTTCAAGATCCCTTCACTCAAGGAGTTTTAAATTTAGTTGGAGCAATAAGCCATTATACTAATAACTAAAATACACAGAAATATATATTGATAGCTGTTAACTGGTAAGAGTCCAGGGATGTTTTTCAAGTAGAGATGGGACTCAGAGAGCTGCTAGAAAGAGAAGCATTAATAAGAAGCAGAAGTAAGTGTTTCTCTAATCACGACAAAAAGATAGGACTTGCTGAGAAATACCAAGTTGGCATTATAGAGAAAAGACAAAGACGTTTTTCCCTTTTCCCTTTAGAAAGCTATGACATCTTGAGGGCTGATAGCAAAATAACCCCAAAGACCAAACATTTTGGTAATGGTTGTGATACTATTTTTTGGAGAACAAGAGGTGATGGCCTCAGCTTAGACCCTAGAAAAAAGTGACAGAGGAAGGAATGCAGCACACCCTACCAGCCAAGTGACAGGAGTGGAAACCAGTCTACAGATGAAAAATTTAATAGCATATTTTCAAACCTTTGTGAAAATTCTGGATCATAATTTTTTACAGGCTATTTTGAAACACTGATTCATTTTTTATTCCAAAAGCATCCCATATTTACAAAATCCCCAAGAGGGAGTGGAGGAGATAATGAAGTCAATATGGCAAAATTCCATTAAATAATTATTTGAGGGATTAATGGAATAGCATACTGAGATGGCTGCTACATTTGTAGGAGACACACAGAAACAATGCAGTAAGGACCAGAGGTCTTACTTTGTAGGAGATTGGAGCCAGGATGCAAACAATCTCACTCTGTTAGCAGCATGTCTGTTTCACTGTCTCCAGTCCTAACATTATTTATTCTCTTCTCTATTTTTAGAAAATGTTTGGAAAAGTGGTTGCAGTATCTACACACATGGGAAAATAATATTTGTTGGAGTTGCAGTAGAAAGTTAGGTTGAACACCCGTTATATATGAATGCTTTTTCACCATTATGGGGCATTGAAGCATCTGAGATTCCTTTTTTTCCCCTTTCTCTGGTAGTGGATGGAATTCCTGTATAGCATTAGATAAATTGCAAACACTCAATTTTTTTTTCCAAATCTAGTTACATAGTACTGTCGGTACCTTTCAGTTTCAGGCAGAAAAATTTAATTAATGTGTTAAGAGAACTTTGATGTTCTTAGATTAAACGCCTATATATAGAAAGAAAAAAAGGATTATCAGCAATTATTTATCTAACCTTAATTAGGTGATTGAAAAAATAAGCCACTGGAAAATTAAACTACCATTTGGAGAAGCTGCATTTGTGTTTGTTTCTAAAGTGTTGTTTATGCTGTTTATTTTTCCCTCTTGGTAAATGTGTCATTATAAAAATCATTCAGAGTTGTGAGCCATTCCTAGGGGAGAATTAATTCACTGTATCATCAGAAGGGTTTATTTTGTTGTTACAGCTAGGAATCTCAATAAAGACTTGACAGAAGAATTGATATTGTGCTGGATCTGGAAGGATAAATGATAGTTAGACAGGGAAATCCAAGCATAGTCCGAGGCATGTTTGAAGGGCTAGTATTATCAGAACGCGGAAAGTTTGAAGAATGGCCAGAAGTTCAGCATGGCTGAAGTATGTGGGCAAATAGCAAGCGATTAGAGCTTTAAAATGCAAATTAGATTGATAACCAATATTAAAAGTCTTACATGTCTTGCTAATACACTGGGAGTTTATTTCATAGGCACGTGGCATAATTGAAGAATTAACTAGGGATGTGATCAGGTTTTAATTTAAAAATCTTAAGTATAGTGTCACTAGCATGGGTGGATCTGCCCACCCAAGAAAGAAGTCAGGAGGCTAGTGCTGTAGTCATGAAGGGTTTCATGATGATCCTTTGACCTAGAGGAGAGAGTCTAGAGATATTTACAAATGCCCAGAACTGACTAGATTGGGTGACCTTTTAAATTTGGAAGTGAAAAGATGCCAACTTTGAGAATAGAATGCAAAGTTCACTCAGTTGTTATAATTTTCTACCAAATTCTCTTGTCTAGATATGAAAATGTTAATAAAAGCAAGAGACACATACTGCTCATGTCTGTTGCCAACAGAATATCAACAAACAACACAGTTGGACCAGATGTAAAATCAACTGGAAATAAAACGAGGAAGCCAGTTGTGACTGTTATATTTTCCTAGTTCTCTTTCTCCTTTTCACACATCTGTCATTCTGCACTGTTGTTAAACAAAACAAAACAACAAAAAAAGAAAATAGGAGAAAGACGAACATTTTTAGTAGGATAAAAGCCAGTGCAATTTTTGTCTTTTCAAATAATTTCAGTAACTAAAAAGTCTTTCACCCTAAGGAAGTGAAATATTTCACAGTTATTTCCAGAATTAAAAAAGAACAAGTGATTGACTCAATTTCTTCCATTACTCTAAAGAAGAAATGGCATGGGGGTGGCAGGTGGTGAGAGTACAGAGCATATTCTACTCACCTGTCTTTTGGCCTCACTTTTGTTTGACTTTATGTGTCTGGGAACAAATTTTTTTTTCTTCTAGCCTAAATATTTGTTAATCATTGCTCTCTACTTTTCATTTTGCTTTCATATGATTTCAAAATTTTGTTAAAACCCTGTAATATAGAGAGGGAAGTTAAGGGTGCCTTTCCCAAGGCTACAAAGACAACAGCGAAGACAAGTGACTTATGTCCTAGAACAACTTGGAAGGAGACTTTGACTCTGCAGACGTCTAGACACTATGGCTTTTAAATAGTAATACCTGATTTTTGAAAAATGGTGTGTACTTGGCAGTGGGTGAGTCCATTTAAATATACTAACATTTGATATATTTTAATGACAAGAGAACTGTTGGATGAGTCTTGCTTTTCCCTTAGTTTGATTCAAGGTGTCACGAGTTTGGGACAATGCTTCCTAAGCTCTCTACCGAAAAGACTGATAGCATTGGAGAGTCATGCTGTTTTCTAGGTTTAATAAGGACATAGATGAATTGATCATTTACAAATACTGAAAAATTTTCGTTTAACTTTCAAAATCTATGAGACTTTGAATTCTGTAATCTATATAATACTATACTATAAGTATGCAAATTTATTTAATATGCAAATAGTAACTCTCACTAACTTTGAATGAGATTAAAGCTCCAGGGTGATGGGTAGATTGTTGTTGTCACATATCCCAGAGAAACTCAAGGTTTCTGTTCTTGTGGCACATGAACTCCAGTTTGAAAATAGTGATGAAGTCCTGCTACACTGCAATGTTTGGTAAGCTACTCAGAAGCAGAACAGTAGGTTGAATGGATTATTGTAGGGATCTGGTAAACACTGACCAGTCACTGTTACATTAACCTGCCCAGATTAACCTGCTTATATAATTGTATATTTCTTGGATTAAGGTATGATTTTACTCACTTTAAGTCAACTTACAAAGAGATAACTGTATACTGTTTACTGATACATCATAAAACAAAACAAACAAAGAACCAAAGAAAGAGGGTCCCTCCACAGAAAGCAGAAGATGTGAACAAAACAAGAAAACAACAACCCTTAGTGGTTGCATTATATCTAAAGAAAATTGTATAGACTCACTAACTTGGTACTACAACTCATCCTCCTAATCATCATCCCCTTTAAGGACTTGAGTGGGTCAGGTCCTGTTTAGTGAGCACTGTTGAACAGTTTATACACTATCTTAGAACATAATGTTATATGGTACATGTTGATAAGTGGCTTCTAAATTAAAGCACTCAAGAACCAATTCCCTTGACTGAGTAGCAATGGCGGTCTTGAGAGTGAAATTCAACATGGTGCCAGATTGCATCAGACATAACTGGCTGATACCACTAAAATCTCAAAAATGTACTAAATTTTACACTTTTAGTTTTAGGAGCAAAAAGTAGAGATTCCTAAAAGAGTAGAAATTATAAGTATCTTGATTGCTGGTGACTACCTTATCTTTTAAACCTATGATGTCTAGTCAAGCAAGAACATGATTGAATTTTGCTTCAGGAAGGATAGCAGATCACTTTTACCTTGGAATCTGATGATTCTTTTCCTGGCCTTTGACAAATATATACAGTGGTGGCTCTCATTTGGCTGGTAAAGACAATGGGCAGGTCTTGCGCTCAAATATCTCAGTATTTGGAGATGATAGTCTGCTTCACAAAGTACGTATATTTCTTATATTAACATGAGGTAAGCAGGGAAGCCCTATTTGTGTAGACCATGGGCCAGCAAACTACACCCTATGTGCAAAACATGTCCACTGCCCTTTTTTATACATGGTCTGTGAGTTAAAGAGTCTTGTCTACATTTTTAAACCATTGGAAAAAAGAATATTTTGTGACATGTGAAGCCTATATAAAATTACAAATTTTACGTCATTAACAATGTTTTATTGGAACAGAGCCATGCCCATTCATTCACATATTGTCTAATGAAATGTCTGCTTTCGCTACAATTGTGACAGAGTATAGCCCACCAAGCCCAAAATATTTACTCCTTAGCCCTTTACAGAAAAATGTGTTGGCCCCTGATGTATATTGATCAGAGAGGAATGGAAAAGGGAGTGTGATGCCTTCAAAATGATGATGGCTTCGGAGTGAAATTCACAAGGTCCTTTTATTTGCAGAAACAACTTTTTAAAAGGAACGTAACAAGTGGTCTCCCGAAGAGACCCGGTTCTGTCCTGGGTTTCCCGAGGGCCTTGTCAGTAAGAGCAGAGTGCTTTCTCCGATGATGTAGCTGAGAGTTCTATATTTGACAGGTGTTTTCTTTTTTTGTTTCTCCACACCATGGCATTAGTGCATTATTTGTCTTCTCAGCACACAAATGCAGATGTGAAACACAGAAATATAAAGCCTATCGATAGGCAGCTTTCTTGAAAGAGGTGGGAGTACAGAGTAAATAGGAAACCTCAATTTAGCATCCACAGCTGTCTTTATCAAAAACGATGCCCCAGGCATCAAATTTGACAGTTGTTGTGTCTGACATAGCTATTTTTATCTGTGCACATGCAGCAAGAATATGCCACTGATACGGCACACAAGGAGTTGTGCCATTACAGATTGTGCTGGAAAATATGTTTGGTTTAATGAACCTTGGAAACATTGTCAGAATTGGATAAACCAAAGGCAGGTTATTATTGTGACCAAAGGATATTCCATTTGCCAGTTGTTTTCATTCATTTAGTAGAAATATCACTGAACTAAGTGAAGCAATCAGTCAAAATGCTATTTGGTTCCACACAAACCACTATGTTTAAATAAATTTTCTGCTTTTAACTAATCATCATGTTATCCATTCAACTTTTGCTTCTAAGTACTCTAGTAAACCTAGAAAGGGGAAAATGGTCTGGGGAAGGGGATACAGTTTCAGGAGTTCATGGAATTCTTGCTGTACGTTGAAGAATGTTCATTGACTTCTTGATCTAGAAGAGAGGTTTCCAGCATCAGAGAAAAACATGAATACTGTCAGGGCTGGAAGGAGCCAATTGTAGTAAAAGGGTAAGGTGGCAGCTTAACTGGTACAAAGTTAGTTTGTCAAAAGAACTAGGGAAAAAAAATCTGTTGGATAAAAAACTATGAAGTCAGGTAATAGAAGCCCTGAAAAGTCAGCAGAGGAAGTCAGACATGTCTAAAATTAAAGTAGGAAATTGTTCCATACATCTGAACAAAAGTGGCATCAGATAAAAGCATTGTTTTGTCAGCAGGATGGGAAGGAACAGAGCACAGAAGTTTAAAATGGGGAGGGGGAACCTAACATTTGGGAAGACTAACATTTGGGAATCACGCATGATCGTTTTTTTAGCTTACATTTGTTATCTAAACATAGGATTCACCAGCAACAGATTCAAAACCACGAGTGAGTGACTTAAGAAGCCCCTGTTTTCCCTGTCACGTCGCTTCAACAAGTTTTGACTCCAAATATCCGCCCTTCCCAATGCAAGTCTGTATGTTCACCAGGTCCTTACCTACTCACCCTCCTCTCCATTTTTTCCTGCCCTCATGTCAGAAAACACAGTTGTGACTAAGTACCTCTTTGCCTAGCCCCTTCTATTTGCTCCCTTTTATAATCTGCAGTGGAGTTTTAAAGGATGTATTAGTCTGTCCACGGTTTTGAATGATGATCTTGTTGGCTTTTGAAATTACTCAGGAGTCTTTGGAATTGGTTGTAATCATAGTCGAGTAGAGGCTCAGTTCTGCTGACCTTTCAGTGACACATCCAGAAACACTTGCAGAGAGGTGGAACTTAAAACATGAAGGAGATATGAAAGCAAGAGGTGAAGTAAAAGATGTCTGGACAGGCTTGCTGGAAATTTAAGTTTCCATTGGCAGAAGAACTAGGATATTTGGGAGACATTATTTGTCAGGAAGAGAAAGAGTAGTTTATTTGAGGCACTCTTTTTTGAGGTGGCAGGAGGAGACTGTCTAAACATAGAGATCCCTGCTGTGATATAGCTAGGTCTGGAGTCAGAGAGCCGGATGGGAGATGCCATTTTGGGGTTTACCCACTTGGTGACAACGGTGTGGTCTTTAAGATGATGCTACTTTTGGATGTAGATAATACAGGGGAAAACACTGGAGAGGAGCAACATCTAGAGAAGGAATATGAAAAAAGAAAAACAGAGAAAGAATGATAAATGGAGTAGTCAAAGATGTAGGGAGCATTTTCAAAGATAATACTAATTGATTTACTTGGTATAGATTAAAAGACAAATAGCTAGACATAGATAAAGATATTTTTTTTGTTTTCAAAATACAGAACTAAACATATTGTGGCTCGAGTACACCATTTGTGGCTTGCCTATTGACTTGGTCACTTTTTTCCAACACTTGGCAAATTACTCTGGTAATGAGGACATCCAATCTTTTAAATGTTTACCAAGGAGAAAGTAGTAACAACTCACAATAATATGCTCTTACCCTATGTAAATAATCTTTATTTTATAGCTTTTAGTGTGCATAATACCAGAGAGGTGTTATAGTCAACATTTTTAAATGAGGAAATGAGATTAAGAAATGTAAATATGGTGGTAAATACTTTCCAATGCTTAGATTTAATCTTAAAATCGAAAGAAGTAAAGAACACAATATATATAGGTATGATTCAGGCCAGGGATATTTTCAAGACGTACTAACAAAACTCCTAGATGTCGCTTACTTTAGTGGTGCTATTAAGTAGTTCTCCTGATATTTCTGTTTGCAGAGTAAGTCCTATACAGCATCTGATGTTTTCCTCTGAAACAGACTAAGTCCAGCTTCCATTTTAAAAATAGCTCTATTAAAGATATGCCTGTGTCCTTGTGGGGTTATTGTGACTAAATCACTCTTTAACCAATTTCATGATTTTATTTCCCATACTTTTAATTTTGTGTGTGTGTTTTGTGTTTTAAGGGCCCCAAGATATCTGTATGCAGTATACATCTGAAAGTTAAATTACCATCTTTCTTATCTTTTATTTTTTGTCCTTCTTTGAACAAAAGGCTTATTTTATGGTCAAATCAATTTGAAATCTTTGAGTATGAAACTTATCTCACTGACATGAACATAAAAGATACTATGGAAATATTCAGTGATTCTATTATAGCCGCTTAGAGAACAGAAATTAGATTTGAACTGTAATGAATATTTTTTGTAATATGTGCTAACAATAGTTTTCATTAGCTTAAGAATGTGGATCGAATTTGACCTATTTTAGGAGCGAGTTTTTTTATCTTATGGAGTTATGCTGTTTCTGCCTTTGTTCGCTTTGCAAGAGGTATTTTTTGTAAATGAAAACCATTAATTTTTTCCTTTATTCATGTGTTTGAGTGTGTGTATGTTTGTAATTTTCACTCAAGGAGTTATCAAAAACTTGACAGTGTAACTTTGAAATACATCATTGTAAAATCTTAAAGTTGAAATGAGTTTTGTAGAGTATGTTGTCCAAAATGCTTATTTTACAAATGAGACTATTGAGATGTGGAGTAAGAGGCAGAATGTGTTCATAAAACCAATAGCCAAACCGGGACACAATGATAGCTTCTCACTCCCAGCCAAGTACTATTTTTTTGTACAATAATAATAATAATTTTTTAAAAATCATTTTTACGGCCATTCACACCCTATAGAGATGGTGGAAAGGTATGTTCTTCCCAGCCTTTTTTCTTTTTCTTTTTCTGGTTACTCTGGTATACAAGGTATACCAGAGTATACCTTTCTGGGTGGAGTTCATAATCAACTCTTTAGTTTGTTCACTTTGATTAATGTTAGTTTGGATATTTTCTATAGATTAAATAGGAACATTGAATTTGTTTTAAAAGTGAGTTGTTGAATCCTTCCATTAGGGTCTGTTCCCTTCATTAGGGGCTGTCAAGTTAATTAGAATATATACTTTTATTTGCCTTTCAAGGAGCCTACCAGTTTTTTTTATCTTCTATGTGATGGAAGGTTAAAAAAAAAAACTCTTTTAATTTTATTCATTTATAGAACATGACCAATGAGAGTTAGACATATTTTGGTTGGAAGAAAGCATCCTTTTCCAACACAATAAAATAGATTTTATCATCTGTTGATAAACTACATTTTAAAAATTAAATTTCAATAGTCAAGGACTTGATACTATCTCTGATAATAGCAAATTAAATAATTTGGGCAAAACTTCCAGCTGAAATAGATTTTAAAGAGCTAGAACATACTGGTTAAAAATATTAAGAAAATACAAGCAATACTAAATGAATAATAATAGTAAATAAAAATATAGTGATAATTGCCAGATTAAGACCCAGAAGATGTTATCAATTCAGACATTTAGCTTTTTTTAGGGATTTTTTTGTCAGCTGATTAGCAGACTTCTTGAGGTAAAGGTACTCCCAGGACAGAGTGGAGGGCTTTAAGTGAGATGTCATCATGCAGTTTTGGTTGGACTTGAGTAAGAAGAATGAACCAGAAGTAAAATAGACTTTGAAAAAAACATCAGACTAGCTTCAGAGCTTTAGAGTGGTAAGAAAAATTTCAATGCTGAATTTGGATTAAGATGATCTGGGATTGTGACATAGGTACTTTGCAAAACTATAAAACATCATTTCTGGAGAATTACCATATCATATTTGTGATATATATATATATATATATATATATATATATACACACACACATACATACATTTTATGTATATGCAGTATTTGAGACATACCAAAAATTATTTGTTTATCTAAAACTCAGTCTTAACTGGGAAACCTGTATTTTATCTGATAACCCTATTCTTCAGTCTTATGAAATCCAGGGAACTGATTTGTTAAAATCTACCCTTAATGCTCAGCAGCCTCTAGACAACTGCACCACATCTGAAAGAAGGAAAATTACATTTGCTTGAAACTTTTTGTATTTCTGCAGAGGCATCAGAACATTTCAGAATGGATATATTGACTCTGATTTCATTTGTCTAAGTAGATAAATCCTCGGTATTGAACTTGCCTCCATCAGAATGACAGTACTTCTTCTTTGATTTAATTTACTGACCCCCTCCATCTCCTAAGGAAAACAAATATTTAAACAGAATAATATGAAGGTAATCCAGGTCATCTTATTTTAATAAGGCCTTCCAGGTCAATTTTTAACAAAAATATTACCCTAAACTGACCATTTCCTCTCTTTCTAATGCATTAATTTGACTTGACTTCTAGAAACATTGGAGAATTGGGGAAGGAATTGATCTTTTATATGAGAACACAGTGATAACATTATTTTACTTGTCCCTTACTAACACTATAGTTTTTGTTATTATTTTTCTTTCCCATAAAATACTTGATAGAGCCATACAAAGAGACATCACTAAAAAGGATCAAGAAGTATAGTCCATATCTATATTGCTTAGAATGACACAAACCAATTAATTGGCCATTGCCATTTTGCCTCAAATTAGTACTATTAAGAGCCTCTGAAAAAAATCTACACTAATTGGAATTTTTTGGTTTAATTAAACTCAACATTGAATTAGGAACCAAAGTTTGCAGCTTTAAGGACATAGCTGGGACTAGTGTCAACATAGTTGTTTGCATTTAGGTAGATTTTCTTAGGAATCCATTATAAAGGCTGAAGAAAATGCAAAGGAGTAATGATGATGATGCTTATTTTGATGTTGGAGAGTAACACCACCATGTTGGATACTAAGACCACTACGGGCTTAGACAATGCTGTCTCAGCACTTTAAATATATTTTCCTCATCTTCATAAAAGCAGTACAAAGTTAGGGATTATTACCTTCCATTTTACAAATAAGGATGTGAGACTGCAAGGCTAAGCATCTCAGCCAAATTCTTATCTGTGTCATTATCTGCCCTAAGTCACCTTCTGACTGAAAATACTAAGGAATTATTCATAATATAAGTGAACTAGATAAAGTCACTATTTGTACTGGTGCTCCTGGCTTTTATTTATGTCTTTGTTGTACATTTTTCAATGTTAGATTTATAATCCTCTACATGGTTATACAGCATTTAGGAAAATATACATTCAAGTAAATAAAGTAACACAACTAATGGCTAATAAATGTTCCCAAACAAAAACCCTGAATAAAGATTATTCCTAATTTGCATGTGAATTGGTTGCATGCAAATGAGTGTTCTTAAGGCACTTGAAGATTGTTTGTCCTTTAAAGTAGGTTAACCATTCCATCTTGTTTCTCTTACATTGTCCAGTGCACGTTGTCTTCTTTGATGCTACAAAGGTAGCGTCTAGAGGACATTGGAGCAATAGCCCAGGGCTCTAGAGCTACTCTTCACTGTGGATCTTGGGTTTTCTAGTGAATCTCTTCCCCCTCTTAAGACTTCTCTTATCTCACCTGAGAAATGAAATAATTGTCCTAAAGTAAGTGTTTCTAAGTATTTTTAAAACTATAGTAATATTTGTTTAAATACAATTTTATGAAAAATTTCCACATATAAGACAGATTAAAGATAGTACTACTTTTAAGGAAGTGTGGCTAGGGAAGCCTTGACATTAAGGTGCCCTGGGTGGTGCTTGCTTGCATGTGCTCTCTCTCTCTCTCTCTCTACCCCCCGTCTCTCCACACACACACAGAATTAAACAGGCAAGAAAGACTTTATTACTATTTCAACAGGGGTCAAGACTATTGCCATAGGGGAGAGAGACATCAATGTTAGACCCCTACCTTCCCACAGAGACTATGAGAGAGTGTCCCTGTCTTTGTGATTATATTTCAAAGGGATAACTAAGGGACAGAGACAATGTATAGTTGCAGATTTTCTGAAGAAAAAGCTCTACAAAGTGGGAGATAAATGCAAAGGAGTAATGATGATAATGATGCTTATTCTGATGTTGGAGAGTAACACCAACCATGTTGGATACTAAGACCACTACAGGTGGCTTTTTCAAGTTTACTGAAAGGGAACCGTAAAGCCCTAAAATGTACATGTACACACACACACACACACACACACACACACACACACACAACAGTATAGTCCACAAACCTCCAGCCTTGATGTTTTCTAAGACTTCTTCCCCTGCCAACAGCCTATGAGCCTGTGAGTCCTCATCTATATTATCATAAATTCTAAGTTAATCAAAATTAATGAGTTTATATGCCACCTGTAGTTAGATTCCCTATAATTCCATGTTTAGTTGCACTGATTGATTTTTATGTATTATATAAAACTTAGCACCCTTATTTTAATAAGTTTGTAATTGATTATTTCTTGAATTGTCTAAATGTTATAAATAAAATTACCATGAACTGTTTGTTGCTTATATGACATCCTCATATTACTATCATACCCTCCCTGTGGTACCTGGATACCTTCATATTACTTCAGTGTTTCAGAAAAATTTAAATTCTAAGCAGCATGAAATCCTAAATCTATGGTTCCCACGTCAATTATAATTTAGTCTCTTGGCACATCTGGTTGTAGTATTTTCTATTACTGTATAGACTTATATTTATGCCTTAATATATATTTGCCTTACAGCCCAGTTATGATTCCTATGAGGGCCATAACTTTACATTCCATGATGCTTGTTTTAAAATTCTCAGCCATAAAATCGCATTAATATATTTTCTGTTGTTGTTTCCTCCCTTTGTTTTAAAGAATATGTAATGGTTATGTGTTCGTCTTTTCCTGCTTCATACCAAAATGTATTCCAGAATGTGATTCAGGGTTATATTTGAAATTCTCACCTTCATAAGTAAATACATGTGATTAATCCTGAGCGACATGAGGGCCAACCTGCAAGAATAATTTTACATAGGTCACACATAGGGCAATGCTTTCATTCACTCAGAAAATCTGTTGTGAAAGCAAATATTTAGAGAGTTAGCAAAAAAAAAAAAAAAAAAAGTCCCTCCCCTTGAAGAGCTGCTGTGTAGGTGAGGTATTCTAAATAATCAAAACCAATGCAAGTAAATGGTAAGAAAAACATTGTTATTTGGGGAGGTATGATTTACGCCATGCCTCTCAAACTTCAATGTGTCTGCGTATCCTTTTGCGATCTTGTTAAAATTCAGCTTGTGATTTAATAACTGTGAGTAGGACCTGAGACTCTGCATTTGTAACTGGTCTGGGTGAACACGCTCAAAAATTACCACAGTAGTACTCCCTGGTGTGTTACGGCTGGCTAGGTACACTCACTTATTTGTCTACATGGCCCTGGTCATTGGAGTTTGTCTTAACTGCTAAGATTTCCAGATAATTAATCTACATTCTGCCTCCAAGTAGGTCTCCAGCCTAATCTACCTTCATTTTTGTGTGTGTGTGTGACTGGTTTTGCTCATGTACGCTCTCTCCCTCACTCTCTCACATAGCTCTACCTTTTTTTCTCATTGTGAGCAGACACTCCTGCCTCCAAAGATAAATCTGACCCCCAACTTCCTACCCCATCTTCAGGGGACCGCATCTGTCTTACAAAGTGTTTCAAGTACCTAGCCCTGTGATCACTGACCGAGATGACTTAATATTCCCCTCAGCTTCACTAAACTTTAGACAGGCTTCTTCTTGATCATAGCCCCTGATCTCTCTTTTCTTAGAACTTTTTCTTTAGGCCTTATAATTGTAGAGACCTGAGTCAATATAGCAGTATGCAGAGGAGGTGCAACTAAGGGAAAAATCATGCTGACATGCTATTTCTCATCTCCTAGCCAAGTACAATCAAAGAAACAAAGTTGAGTGAAGAAGAGTAGCAAACAGGAACTGCCATCAGTTCACAGTTCGGGGATCCTGTGACCTAAGCCACAGTGCCACTGTAAATCTTGAAAATGGAGGTGAGATTAACACCCAGGGCAACACACACACACACACACACACACACACACACACACACACATCCCCACACACCCACACACACCTATCACCACCACCACTACCAACAACAACAACACATGGAGAATATATGTGAGTATTCAAAGGACAGATTATAGGACTTCAGAAAAAAGCGACAGCAAATTTAGAGCAATATATAGATGAAAGCTACATTAGAACAACAACAACAACAAAAAAACCAGACATAACTGGAAGCACAGTCAGGGACATGATAGACAGATAGAGGAGATTATAAAAAATAAAATGAGAAAGACCATAGATACCCTCAAAATCTCTTTAGAGAAAAGGTATCAAAGGCATAAAATAGATACATATAATAAGTGATGTTCCTAAAGAAGATAACAGACTAAATAAGATTGATCTATTAAAAATAGATAGTATTGATATTTGCAATGATATAGTAAAGATTGACTTGTTGAAATAGTTGATGCCACAAATTTAATTGATTTCCTATGTCTAAGCAATACTCTGATGAAATTACTGTTCTTAAAATATAAAACAGAATCTATAAAAAGTATACTTGAAGATTATGTATATTCATGTGTGTTGTAAATAAAGATTTTTAAAAACGCTAAGGTAGGAAATAAAGTATCCAGGATCTCATTTCTAGGTGAGAACAGTAGAGGACAAGATGATGAAATCCAGCCACCTGAAGGGAAGACTGAGGAATTTAGGGATGGAATAATCATACTGGTAAGACTAGATATAGGCATGGATTCATTTAAATAGGGAACAAAGAAAAAAATAATTGAAAAATTACAGTTATAGAATAGGGTATAATTGTACTAAATCTTGACAATGTGTAAATACTATAGAGGATGGTAGAGTTTGGGAAGAATTTTCTCATCTTTCAGAACAGAGAATCAATATGGTCTGAAGTTGAACCTATGATTAAAATAATGATTCTTATGTCTTAGCATTTAACATAGTCTTTCTTAATGTTAGAATTATATTTTAGATGTATTTCTGATGTAGTAAAGCTGCATTTCTCTGATTCTCAGGTTTCTTTAATTTCATGTGAATTTATTTTTATGTTAAAATAGTAAGATACATTAATTTTATTATAAAATTCCATTTTATGAATACCTTTTCCTATATCTATTTATCCTTTTAGTGTACCAAGGTGGGTCCACTCTGATGGAAGGGGTATTTTATCACGGATAGAGTTGCTTGCACAGGGTGCTAATAAAAAGCAAACTAACTTTATTTGATTTTATTGAGGTTCCCAAATTCTCTACAATCAGTGTACTCCCTTATTGCCTATATCCAGAGTAGGGTACTCTCATAGCCTTCCCTTTCCTGCCACATATGATCTATGGCATCATTGATCTTTCTGTTTCCATTAATGCTTAGAAACACATTATCAGACCTTAATAATGCTTTCTTTTTTTTTTCTGGGTGGTACAATTTGGAGATTAATTTTTAATTTCTTTGTTTACTTCCATGTATGGCTTAGTCTTTTATAATGATCTACATCATATGTCAAATAAAATAAAATCATAATTCTTTGATAAAGGAAATTAAATACCATATTTTCAAGTGCCACAAGTGGGAATTGATGGCATATGTCCTTGTATGGGTATTCAATTAAAATAAGCAGTTTTCTTTGGTCTATGACAGTATGCTGCTATGTGACCTCAGTTTATTAGAACAAAAGACACATGTTGGAAACAGAATAAATATATTCTTCCCCATATAATTTGATTGTACACACCTCCACTCAGTATTTTAAAAGTATATTCATAAAAGTTTCATTTGTTTCTATCTGACCTCCAATTTGGAATGTATATATCATACAGCATGTAAAAGGCTACCCATTAAGATATGGGCAGAAAATATTGGCAAATATGTTTCTGTTTATACTCTGTCATTTCTGAATTTCTACTTTGGAGTATATTTTGAAATATGAACTCCATATTAATACAGATATATATGTGTGTGTGTGTGTGTGTGTGTGCAAATATAATTATGTGCACATTTGTGTGGGGGCATGTGTATATGCATGCATCTGTGTACCTAAACACAAACTTTATAGTGCTAATAAATTTTTAGTAGTGGAGTACATCATCAAAAACATTTTGAAAACTAGCACTTGTGTTATATGTTATATCATCGTTATATTAGGAAAAAATCTAATATTTGCCTGCCATAAAGCTCTTTTTAAACTGTGTTGTGATGTTTTCTCTTTACCTTTAGGTCCTAAATTTGTGATATTTCAAAGCCATGTCTGCTCTTAGCTCATTAAATTGCTCATTCAGAAAAAAATTCATTCACATTCAAGTTGTAAACTAGTATGCCTGAAGTTGCTACTCTCAAGCTTGGATATCTTTCTGGTAATTCCTGACATACCAAATTACTTGAAAATTTTATCCCTATATCCAACGCGTAAATGCAGATTACATTTCCAACATGTTTTCATGCTTTCCAAAATATAAAGAAAATAGGATGTCTCAGATCCTGATCTAGAAGATCATATGAAGTTTAATTTGTTTTGCTTCAGTTTTAATCTGTCTTCTCAGTTTGGGTATTTTCTGTGTTTCTTCTTGAATTTTATTACTGTCCTCTCTGGGGTCTTGATTTGGATACCCGTGAATTCTCTTGTCTCCATTCCAGTCACATCTTGCTACCTTTCCCCTTTTAAGTCATCCTAGATTAGGTCCTGCTAGATTGTTATGCCTTAGAATAGGAGATACATTGTCCTCTCTCAAATTTAAAGCTCAAAGATCTGAAAGCATAGTATTACTAGGATGCAATCATAATTATTCTAATAATAATTATTAGAATAAATGTAGTAATACTTTGTAACCCTAAGTAATAGTCTTCTCATAATGACTCCAAAATATTCCTTTATAGCTATCTGGTCTAATTATTCTATGGAATATTTGCACTTGAACAGAAACTTATCAAATAGAGCTACTTTTTGAAAAAGAAGTAAAAACTCAGTAAGAACCTCTTTCCTTTGAAGAAAGTTCAAAGTCCTGATAAAGGTGATATGTGATGATTCTAATTGCTGGATGTGAATTTATTGCTTCACATGCTGGCTACTAACGGCTTTGAAGTCTTCTCCAATCTAAGAAACAAAAATATCTACAACATTTTCATTAATTGAGTTAGCAAACAGACATTTACATTTATTTTTATTTAAAAAAACTTGTCTCAGAGAAAGCGAGACGGCTTTGCCTCCTACAGGGAATAATTCAACCTGTGTGCAAATGATTGTAGGGTTTTGTAAATTTCTCTTAACAGTGATCCTTTCCAAATTATTTTATATGAAAACACATCATCTCAAAATAGATAAATGAAGAACTCATTAGGATTATGTACAAATTAAGAAAATTCTAAATTTTCATAATCCATGAAAAGTCTATAAAACCTATAGAATCATTTATAGAATTTTATAGAAGGAAGAACGTTATACGAAATGTTTCTATCAAAGTCTTGTCAAATTAAGTGCCACAAACTACCAGTCTGTTCGTGGAGACACAAGAAGTCCAGTTCAATTGAAATGAATGAGTTTAGAGAGTTACAGCAACAAACCAGATGTTTGACAGGCTTCTGGTTTTTTGGCATATTTGATCAGTCAAATAAACCAGTTCTGAGGCTAATTATGATACAGATATCATAAGTGATATAGCATGACAATATTTTGTGGCCAGTTGCCTGATGTTAAATGTGAACTGGTACATATCCTTGACTCAGAAACACTAGCAATTTGACAGTATAGTGGTTTAAAGCGTAGCCTCGCATTAGACAAACCTGAGTTTGAAATATAACTCTGGTACTTCCTTACTGTGTGACCTTACAGAAATTGCTCATTTTTTCCCGAAGAATCCTCCTAAAAGGGTTGTTAGGAGGATTATTTTATCTAGTAAACTTAATTACTTTTTTTGCAACTTTACACTGCCCTCCCTATGCCATTGTCTTCTGACTTTATGTTGCTACTTACTGACAGTGGGTTTGGACAGTGGGACGTGGGCAGCAGTGACAGTGTGTCCATTCTAGGCAAAGGCCTTACGGGACATCATGTTTTACCTCTTACTCTCGTGCATTCCTGCTATTCATCTTGAGAAAAAAACATGATCCAGGTAGCTTTTGGTCCAGGTAGAATGAAAATCATGCAGAACAGAGACCTAAACTCAGTCCTCAGCCTTGTGCCTCAAAACATAAAATATAGCTTTTCCCTGCTGAGTAGCTACCAACTCACATTTAACTACCAGAGTTAAATGCCTGTGTAAGTCAGTGAGTTCTGGTGCTGTTTATTATACAACATTATTGCAGTAAGAGCTGACCAATATACTTTTTTTTTTTTGACCAATACACTTTTTTAAAAAAGATTTTATTTATTTTTGCGAGAGAGAGAGAGAAGAGAGCATGAACAGGGGGCAGGGACAGAGGGAGAAGCAGGCTCCCCACTGAGCAGGGAGCCCGACGTCGGGCTCGATCCCAGGACCCTGGGATCATGACCTGAGCTGAAGGCAGATGCTTAACCAACTGAGCCATGCAGGCGCCTGACCAATATACTTTTAGAATGGATATATGTTATTTAACGTAGTCCCTGTACATTGTAAAAGCTCAGTAAATACCAACAATTTTAATTATCACTCTTTTGCCTGGTTTATAATAACAAATGAAACTTACTGTCAGGAAATGATCAGCTCTTTTATGAGCTTACTGATGAATATGACTTCCAGAATACTTTCCCAACTTCATTTCCATTCCATGTAGTTGATAAATTAAAATGTAAATATAACTGTTGGTTTGACACAGACTTGAGCCCACTTTTTATCTGTGGGACTTTATATATTCGGTCATTCAGCTAATATGTATGGACAACTTATTATGTTTCTTTGGATTTGGGACTCTTAGCTTTCTTTTATATAAAAGGAGGATAAAGATAAACACATTCCAGAGTTGTAAGGAGATAGGTCATAATGTAAATAGACAACTTAGTCTGGGTTTTGCCATATAAAATTCACGGAGCTTATGACAGTTGTTTTATTTTTAGGCAACCTATTATCATTTGTGTTTGTGTGTGTGTGTGTGTGTGTGTGTGTGTGTGTGCCATTTGATATGGTTGCTAAAACATAGGTCATTTTTCATCTGCCATCAAGGTAAAATCATTCCTCATTTATCTTGTGTCAGGTTTAAATTGCAACAGGTTGTCAAGGAGATGTTTTGATAAGCTTTCATTTTCTCTGTATTTGCTTGAAAATGGAATGACAAAAATTTAAGACAATATTTGTTTGATGAGCATGAATTTTGGCTTCAGAAGACCAGGCTGTAGTTTCTGATCTTTGTAGAGTCTTGGTTTGGGTCCATTACTAAATGGCTGCAGGCAGGGTTTCTCAATTAAATCGCCATTGACAAGTCTTGTACTCATCCCTTCATATTCTGAAATTAGACTTTATTGGCTCATTCACAGAAAATGAATTTCCATGGACATAGTCACCCTAGTTTAATTCACATGAGGTAGGTTGTGGCAGAGGCTAGATACATGCTTACAAATCTTATCTCCTCTCTCTTGGCACACAGGAAGACTATACACCCAGACTCCCTTGTAATTGGTTTGGTCTCTTGTGGTTGGTTTCTGATCAGTATTATTTGGGGGTAAGTGACCTATGTTATTCTTAGGACTGGCTCATAAAGCTTTACGTGCAACCTTCCATACTGTATTTTAACACTGGCTAGGCAAGTGGAGGGGATCCAGAGAATGACTCTAGAGAGGCCCTTGGGTCTGGAAGAGCCACAAGGTGACTGGTGAATGGAATCTTTCAGTGACTGCTTGGAGAGAAGTCACCCAGGAGAGCTGCCCAATTCTTACTAACTCTGGAATGAGCAAGAAATAAACCTTTGTTGTTTGAGGCCACTGAGATTTTGCATGGTCATATAAAGCTGTTGGTGTTAGTGACCCTGGCTAATTTTCTGATATATTGGTCAGGATGTATATTTCTCTCTAATGGGGGAATCTTTCTGTTTAGGGGGAGGATGCTCTTATTTCCCATTTAGAAAATACCAACCCCATGTATAAGATAGCCGGGAGATTAAAGCATGAGTGGGGAGTTTAGATGAGGAAGAACTCAGAACCTGAGAGACAGAAATATCGGCAGTAGGCATATCTTACCTAAGTACTAGAGAAAGTTAATGACCTGTCTCTATTTTTTAGAAAGAGCTTCTTCATAGTTAAACCTATTTGGGCAATCAGATCTTTTGGACACACTCAATGCACACTAAAGACATTTGCCTTTTTAGCCATAGGGTTGTGAATTTGTTTTGCTTTTTCGCTGATGACCTTTCTTTAATATAAAATTAGTGAGGCATTCTTCATCAAGTCCAGAAAATCCAAATGCATCACACAAGAAATATGAAGTTATGTGGTTGCTTACATTCTTTAGAAACTCAGCAATGTCAGAGACCACACCTTCACCATAATCTTGTCCTTTCCCTCATACTCACTACCTAATGGTCTCAACAGGGCTGCTCTATCTACTATAGCTCAAATAGGAAGAACACAGCATTTAAAAAAAAAAAAGCTGGAAGTTTTTTTTTAGCGGGTGGGGGAGGGAGAGGAGGAGAGAGAATCCTAAGCAGGCTCCATGCCCAGCATGGAGCCCGACTTAGGGCTCATTCTCCCTACCCTGAGATCATGACCTGAGCCAAAATCAAGAGTTGGATGCTTAACCGACTGAGTTACCCAGGCACCCCTGAAGAGTTTTGCTTAAATCTCCTTGGCCAAAAATGAGTCATGGGTTGCCCTTAACTACAGAAAACCTAGATAAGTTTCTTTTTGTTGCTTATATGTCTTTGGATAGTCTAGAATCAACATTATGGAGAGATGAGGGAGAAAGGAGTTGGAATAGTTACTCAGTGACTCAGCCTAAAAGGTCTATCAAAGTATACTAGAATTATTCTTTCCAAGAGCCTAAAGGACATTCTGCCTGTTCTATTATACATTGATTTAAGTAGATCAGCTCTTACTTATAAAAGTGCCTTTACCCAATGGAAAACAACTTACTGTTATTTGGACTAAAAGATTTAAACTTTGACAACTGAAAAGAGGTTGCAATGTGCATTGTGAGATATGGCCAGAACTATAGAATATATAAAGAAAGGAAAGGCTACTTGATGGAATTTCTGTGGCCAGGATGAAGAGCTAATTTGGGATTCAGATGGCTTTAAGAAGAATATCAAGCTGAAGGTCTGGATTAGATAGATAAAACCCAGAGAACTGGAAGGCCTATTCCATTGTTTACAGGCCAATTTCCGGTAGTACCATGCATATTATTCTCATTGAACTGGTATGATGTAAAATATCCATGTGTAAATATGATACCAGCTGGCACATATTGATCACATCAGAAATGCTTGGTGAATATTTGTTTCTTTCCTCTCTCCCTTGATCTTCCCAGAAAAGGAAAAGATCATTGCAATCTTTACTACATGGCATGGGGAAAGCCAGGCGCTTTGGAGATAGAAGCAGGTTCAAATGCTAGCTCCTCAACAATTAAGGTGAATGAGCTGGAGCATTACCTAATCTTTCCAAACTATAAAATGCAAACGAGAATGCTGTTTTATTTCACTGTTATGAACATTAAGTACAAAAATTGTTTTAAATCAGTGAACGGAGTTGTGGTCCATATGAGAGAATTTATAAATAGCTGTGACAGGAGTGTTGGTAGGGGCAGAATGTAAAAACTGTGAACCATTGCAATTAGAGCTTTCTTTTTAATTTCCCCTAAAGGATATCTCTATTAGTCTAGGTCTAACTTGTTTATTTATACAGTATTCCTGGTCATATAGGACAATCACTCATAATTCACCGTATCCTCAGTCTCTAGCGTTTGCCTCACCTTCCTTCCCATGACAAAAATTCAGGAAAAAAACTGGGAGAGCCACTGGTCTCCAAGTTTTAAGCATGTAGTCTACACAGAAATATGTCAAGGTCTATTTTTAAATGTTTACCTGTCTTTAAATAAATGTACTTCATATATTTTTTAAACTTATGTTCATCCTTTTAGTATCAATATTTTTCCAGTGTCCATAATAATATTTTATAAAATGGATTATTAAAAATCTCTGTGAAATTTGCCTGGAGGCAAGCTTGCAATTCAAGAATAATTAAAGTGACAGTTTAAAAGCAAATTATGCAAGCCAGAGATGTGCAGTGGGTTTATTGTCACTCTCATCTCTGTACTTTGAAAAAGGAAAGTGAATCAGCTTAATTTTTCATCAAGTAGCATCTTCCCAGGAGGCATTATGGAAGAGTGGAGTATGAAAGCATATATCAATTTTCACAAAGTGATGGCATAAATAGCATATGGTATTCATAGTTGTGTGTATGTGCAAAAAGAATGGACAAATCTCATTTTTACTTCTTCTTTGGCATGATTTGAAAAAAATCACATTGCTTGTGTTAACTGAAAAACAGTATGTTTGTTAAACTAAATTTCTTTCCCCTTTTGTTAAAAGCTTTTTAAAATCTCTTGAAGATTATAGACTTTAATCCCATATACAATTTGATGAGGAGACTGTTAAAGCTTTCTTTGAAAACTAGCCCTATAGTTGCACCCCCAGATATTTCAGCTTTTCTGAAATGTTCTATTTGAGTTACTTGTTTTGGAAAATGACCTGCTTTCTAAAAATCTCACTTTGGAAATTTTAAAAAAAGAAATAATTTCTCTCTTCCTGAAAACCTTGTAAGAATATTTTATTTCAATAAAAGGGTCATATCCATATTTGTTGTTAATCTACACAGTCCAATATGATCGTCTTCATGATGATCAATTATTTCATTTGATTTGAATTTGATTTGATTTGATTTCATCAAGATTTTCATGATGATCTTCATGATGTCCTCATTATGGGCAGATCTGTTGTGTAATGATGATTGTTTTTAAATTTTATACTTTTCATATATCCAGAGACTGGGATGCGATTGTACTATCACTGAAAGGCCAGGAATGGCTTCAGGCTCAGGGGAACCTGTTGTCACATTCTGCATGTATTATTAAATCTGCTGGTGAGCTTGATAATTATAACAAATGTTAACCTCCATGAGTACCTACTTTATGGCGACATGGTACTATGTATTTTATTCACAATTGTTCATTGAATCCCAACTATGTAAAGTTGATAAAATTATTATTCCCATTGTACAGATGGGGAAACTGAGGCAGAGAGATTAAATTTTCCCATATTTATACAGCTGATGACTCTGAAATTCAAACTCATATTTTTTTTCTTGGTCATTAAAATATATACATAACATAAATAAAATTTTCTGAGGAAGCAAGACCTAATTCTTTTCTCAGTCTCTACTGAAATAGCAAATTCAGATTTCTTTAAAGACTGCCTCATAAGAAATATGGAGGGAAAATATTCTCTGCATTAATGTCATTGCTTTATTCTGGCATCCTTTTGAATCTGGGTCTGAATACACCAACAAGTTTGACAGTTTGAAGTGGCTTGACCTATGAGACATAAGCATAGTGTGAACATGTAGGTAATAGACACTGGGGACTTGAATAAATTCTCCACCTCCAACTGCCCATCTGCATATTAGTCATCAAAACCTAGGTGAATACATTTGGAGGAAGAGAACACACCTAGACAATTACTTAAGAACAAAAAAAAATTGCTATTAAAATAGGAATAAGCTAGGAAAATATGGGGAGACTACGTATAATTAGTTTTAATAGTAAATTCTGCTGTATGTGCCTTAAACCTACAATTTTCTTGTCCTCAAAATATCTTCATGATTGCTCTTTTTCGACAGCTCAAAGAATAGAATGAACAAAATTAAAAATATAGACTTTCGTGAATTCCTTGAAAATCGAGTGTGCTCTCAGTAGGAGAGATTGAAGTTGGTCCCTATTTTAGAAAACATTTTTTTTCTAATCATCATTGAGGGTGGGGTTAGATTAATGGGAGAGTATGCCACAGGATGGATTAGATTTGGAAGTAATCTCTTTTAAAAATTAGGATGCAGTAAAACCTTTTTCTCTGGATAAAGCCTATGAGGAAAATACTCAAGTCCAATTACTATTTTTCTCAGAAGAATCTAAGCAGAAAATGTTGACTATGTTACAGGTGGCCATGGCCCAGAAATGTTATATTCTAACCTATTTTTTAATTTATTTTTTAAACCTGAAACAATGTGAAAACTTGGGCTTTGGTGAATTTACTTCTTTCCTCTCTCTGAGGGAAAAGGGCGCATCTCTATAACACACAGATAATGAGCTCTTTTTCTCCTCCCTAATGGGAGACTAGGGCTTGACCAGTGTGTTGGTAGTGCTCTAGATTGATCCTTCTCTGTGATAGATCTTAGATCTTATTTTTCCTTATATTAAGCATGAGCTGGAATAGATATAGACTAAGTAACTTGCCAAATTTCATACAAATGTAAGTGGAGGATTTTCAGATTAGACTCCAAATTCCAAGCTTTTTTCCCCACTGAATCATACTGGCTTTCATCATCCTATTTAGGGAAATATTGGGCACAAAGCTACAGCTAAATAAAACAGTAGCAGATTTTCCACTTCAACATCTAATGTTTTATCAGGAAGCAACATAGGCAAGCCTGCAAAATGGATTCTGTGGCTCACTTACAGTTGAGACTTAGAACAAGAAATGGTAATTACTAAAAACAACGCAAACACCTGGAAACATTGTTGGTGTCACTATCATAAAAATGCATGACAGCTCACTAATTTGATCATAACAGAAAACTTTTGTATTCAAGCTGAATAAGTATGTGTGATTTCCTTTAACTTTGTCACATATTCCAGCTCCCATGGGTGCACACTCTGTGCCACTGTACCAAGACAACTTTGCTTACTCAGAGTCCATGGATATCAGTGTGCTGAGCCATGTATCTCTTCTGTTGCCAATTTGTGTGTGTGTGTATTTAAGGGTGGTTTCTGGATTTATATTATGATTTCTTAACTTATTTCAGTCTACTTTGAATTAGCAGACTACTGCTTCAAGTAGAATGCAAAAGCCATACAGTGGTGTACTTTCTTTCACCCATCCCATTATCTGTGCTGTTGTTGTCCTATATTTTGCTTCTACATGTGTATTAAACCCTACACAAATTTTATTATTACTTTGGCTTTAAATAGTCCTTTTTTTGTCACTTAGGCTTTTTTATTTTATATTTATTAAAACATAGATTTTGAATACATATCACCTCTTCTGAAAAGATGAGAGGAAAACTTAAGCAAAGGAAATTGCGTGAAGTATTTCTAAGGTAATAACTACATCCTAGCTGCCGCCTGGTTGGCAGCAATCTTAAGACCACCCTGGTTTCATTTTCATATTGAAATGTGAAATAATACAAATGTGAACTCCTGTAGACCCATCACCTTGCTTAAAAAATAGACCAATTCTCAGCACTGTTGAAACCCTGGATATACCTGTCTGATCACATCTCCTGATTTTCATTTAAGCAATAACAACTGAGTTTTATGTTGCTCATTCTCTCTTGTATTTTTCATTCTTAATAGATATGTAATCAAAATTTATTGGTGGTCTTGAACTGTTCTATGAATGTAACAATGTTATATGTATTCTGTGATTTGCTTTTTTAACTCCACATTATTAGTCCCATCCATGCTTATGCCGCTATCTGCTACCCATTTTTATTGTTTTATACTGTCCCACTGTATACATGTACCCACATTTATCCATGCTCCTCTTGATAGAATTTGGGGTTGCTTATAGTGATTTGGTATTATAGATAATTTCGCTGTAAACACTCTTTTTGTCTCCTAGAACATATGAGTTTCTCTTGATTATATATCTAGGGATGGATTTGTTAGATCTAAATGATAGAGTTGAGTACCCTGATTGCCCCCCCCCCCAACAAAACTGCTGAAGAGCCAACCTCCCATCCTCCCCTGAATGTCTTCTTTGGGGACATAAGTGTTTTCCTAGCTTGGTCTGTGGGTAGGACTAAACATCTATGCTCAGGGATCTTCAGGAAGAAGAAGACGAAGATGAAAACAAAGAGATGATGCTTTTTCTCAGCCTGAAATCTGTGTCTTTTCAAAGTCATGTATTTGGAGAACCAAAGCCAGAATGAAAATAAGGCAAGGTAAATCCCAGATATTGTGTCTGTTGGGCATGGGTGAGGTGGGGATGCACTTAGCAATGGTGTCTCAAGCTGCAGTTAGTTGAAATCACAAAGTATGCTGTGAAGCCACTACTCGTCTTTGGGACATAAAAATTCAAACAGAAGAGAACATTTCATTTTTTGGAAATTTAAACTGTGCAAGGAAAACTGGAATTGGCTCTCTTGGGATACATAATCTGAAACTTAGTCTTCATTACAGCTTTTGGCATTGTTTTCTATTTAACAGGCTTCAA